>NC_092335.1:394652500-395392500 GCF_046630445.1 Rutidosis leptorrhynchoides | reverse complement strand
CTTATTTATTTAAACGATTATTACATAAAAATAGAACAATTGCAACTAAAAACTTTACATATTGGAAGGATATTGCGCCTAAATATATGTTCATTTGGAGCACTATCAGAACTCAACGACTCGAAAGCAACGTCTTTTGAAATACGTCGTGAATGACTCCAAGTAATATCTTTAAAATGAGCAAATGCACAGCGAAAGATTTCTTTCATACCTGAGAATAAACATGCTTTAAAGTATCAACCAAAAGGTTGGTGAGTTCATTAGTTTATCATAAACAATCATTTTAATTATTTTAATAGACCACAAGATTTCCTTTATTCAATAATCATACACTCGCAAGTGTTTAAAAATCATTCATATGGATTGAACACCTGGTAACCGACATTAACATAATGCATATAGAATATCCTCAAAACAAAAATCCATCTGTATAATATAAACTCGAAGTACTAAAGCATACCATTTCCCAGTATGGGGGGAGTTAGTGCCCGTAGATCTACCTTTAGGATTCGCGTCAATTAGGGTGTCTGTTCCCTAATTCTAAGGTTACCAAGCTAAAAGGGGTGATATTCGATTAGATAATCCAACCATAGAATGTAGTTTCGATTACTTGTGTCTATTACGTAAAGCATTTATAAAAGCAGCGCATGTATTCTCAGTCCCAAAAATATATATTACAAAAGCATTTAAAAAGGGAGCAAATGAAACTCACTATACTGTATTTTGTAGTAAAAATACATATGACGACATTGAAACAATGCAAGGTTGGCCTCGGATTCACGAACCTATATCATTTGTATGTATATATATTAAAACGTATAATCGTAATCGAACAAATTTATTATATCTTAATTTATATATTATATATTTAAGTTGTGTATATATCCAAAATGATTAATATTTATTTAGTTATATTAATATATCCATCTTTATATACATAATTGTTTAGTGTTATATTTAAAAATCAATAGTTTATTATGTATAAATATTTATATAAATAATATTATTAGATTTGATATATATATATATATATATATATATATATATATGTGAAATATTTTTATAGTATAGGTAATAAGTATATTTTATGTACAAAATAGTTATCTGTTTTTTTTAAAGATAGTTTTGATAATGATAATGATTTTCTAATAATAATAATAATAATAATAACTTTAATAATAATAATACTATTAATGATATTGTTAATACTAATACTTATAATAATAATATTAGAAATCTTATTTATAATGGTAATATTAATAATCATACTACTTAATAATAATACTTATATTACTAACAATAATTCTAAAATGATACTAATATAAATTTTAATAAAAATATAGTAAATTTCATTATTGTCATAAAAATGATAATATTCATAATCATCACAATAATAATAATACTTATACTAGTAGTAATATGGTAAGTTATATTTTAAATGATAATCTTAATAATAATAATAATACTAATAATAGTAACAATAATAATAATAATCCTAACTGTATTTATAATACCTATACTAATAATAACGATAATGATAATATTCTTGACTTAATTATTGATAATGATACTTTTTAAATATTAGGGGTGATAACAAATTATCATAATAACAATAATTTTAACTAATAATGATAATAATAACAATGATAATAATAATAATAATAATAATAATAATAATAATAATAATAATAATAATAATAATAATAATAATAATAATGGAAATGAAAACAAAAGTGTATACCCTTCTAAATTGTTTTTCCAAAAAAAGAAATGCTCCAGACGGGACTCGAACCCGCGACCTCCCGCTCACCCACAACACCCCTTAACCCTTGCACCGATTATGTGTTTTTTTTATAGTTCGAAATTCATATATATTTAACCTGATAACCTGATAGTTCTACTTCTTCTTCTTCTTCTTCTTCTTCTTCTTCTTCTTCTTCTTCTTCTTCTTCTTCTTCTTCTTCTTCTTCTTCTTCTTCTTCTTCTTCTTCTTCTTCTTCTTCTTCTTCTTCTTCTTCTTCTTCTTCTTCTTCTTCTTCTTCCTAACTTAGGTCGATCCCTGGAAATTCTTATCAGCGAAATAAATAAAATAAAATAAAAACTGATTGGTTTTAGAAATTTTAAATGGAACAGAAATAGCTGACGTGGTTTATATAGATTAACAGAAATAGAAAAAGAACATAAATTCAATCCCAGACTCGATAATGAAGAAGATGAACACAAAATTTATTTTTAAAATTGGAACATTTTTAGACTATGATTACTACATGAGTTATGTAGTAATCCATTCATATAACCTTTAGAAATCAACCATTGAACTAGAATCATAACAGGCAACTCGAATTCGATCGAAGAAAAATTGTTTGAGTTTTTAAAACTAGAAGTTTGACTTCAAAATTCGGATTAAATATAAAGAATTGGAAGATGAACCTTTTCAGATAGCTTACATAAGTCATTCCTAACAAAACCCCATTATTACTTTCTGAAAATTGTTTCAGATTCGAAGAATTGAACAAAAAGTACACGAACAGGGGAACCGGCTGGGTTTTCTTCACTTCTGTTTTTATTTTTGAGTTGTAGGAGCAGAGAAATTGTGAGAGAAATTAAAGGAGTTGATTGTGGTTTTTAATCAATCAAGTTTGTTGTCTTGTGATTATTGGAAGTCGATGGTTAACAATAGCAGACACGTATTGGACAGAAACAAAAATGGAAGAAAGAAAATGAAAAAAGGAAATCATACACGATCTTGATATATACTGATTTGTACGAAATTTTAGACAAGAAATCAAATCAACAAAAGCTAGAAAACGACTGGAAACAGAGTACATCTTATTTATATCTATATATGTATAATATCGTATATATATAAATATCACTTTCGGTATATATAATTATATATATAAAACTGTATTTTTTTTATTTATGTATATGTTTTTATATATGTATTTGTATTATATATCATCGATTATATATTTGTATATGTTTATATATATATATATATATATATATATATATATATATATATATATATATCAGATTCTTGATTTTTGATAATGATAAATATAAAAGTATTAATTCTACTAATAATTAATAATACTAATAATAATATTATTAATAATAATATTATTAAAAAAGATAATGATATGATAATATTAATACTAACAATAATGATAATTTTAGTAATTTTGATTACTAGTAATAATAATATCAATGATGATAATAAATCTTATTTATTATAATAATATTAATATTATTAATGATAATAATCGTATTAATAATACCATCACTTATGTAAATCAGATTTTATATACATATATATAGTTTATATTGGATATAATATTATTACTAATACAGATATTAATATTAATAATAACAATAATAAAGGTAATGATCATAATATTAATATAACAATTATATTCAAACTTGTGATTGAATTTAATATAATACCATTTATTATTTATGTATTATTATATTATATGTTGACATTTACTGAATATTTATTTTATATATATATATATATATATATATATATATATATATATATATATATATATATATATATATATATATATATATATATATAATAGAGATCATATATAAATTCATAATAACATATATGTTGAGTCCCCAAAATAATTAACGATTTAATTATGACAAAACTGTAATTTATTTGCACTAAAATGTTATGTGCAGTCAGCACAAGTTTGTTTATGCCTAGACAGCAGATATTGCTGTGTCAAGTGTTTAGTTTGCTGCTCAGTCTACCAGCACAAGATAGACAGTGTTCTTTAATCAGCACAGGATGTGTACTCAGCAAATCAAGAATATGAAGTGGCTCAGCAATGAAGAACCAGCACAGCTGGAATACAGCTTACTACACAAGACATCTATGCTCTATTATAAGCATAGTAGTTTCCCGAGTGGTCTACATCAATGGTACTATTCAACAGAAGTCAAAGACAAAGTTGAACAGAAAAGGACACGCGTCGGCGGTTGACAAGTGACCTTACAAGACCACGTGGGAATGCAGAAGTTTAATACATGTGCAGACATGGGTTATACCTTATCAACACCTAGGGAACACAACATTCTATTTGTTTAATCAAATAGTGGTGCCAAACTGAATTGGGGTGTTCCTGCAAATAGCTACCAAAGAGGAAAGAGGAGAGCATGCTCTCTGATGTAGTTGTCCCCACAAGTACAGACATCCTATGCACCAATGGACAATAGAACCATTACACGATTAATAGGACTACTATAAGTTGTTGTATCCACTATTGTAACAACTAGTGGTGTGGGTTTATTTTTATAGAGTCAAAAACGTGTAATAGCTTTTAGTTTACCTCTCAGCTATAATCTAGGTAATCTGTATCAATCAACTATCATTCTGCCAAGGATAGTTGTGATTCTTTGTGATTCAATCAATAAAGAATAACTGTTGAAAATTACATGCGACTCTATTTATTTGCATGCTTGAATACTAATCGTGTTTAACTGTTAAGTTATTTTAAAATAAATTGTATTCACCCCCCCTCTACAATAATCCTGTTGTTATCAAGGGACCAACAACTGGTATCAGAGCTTCAGTCTTGATAATCAATATCTTGGATCTGAATTCTCTAATGGCTACTTATTCAAATACAGCTTACCTTGAAAATAGCTCATCCAATAGACCACCCAAATTTGATGAAGATGAGTATGAAACTTGGAAGAAAAGATTCATGCTTCACCTTGAGTCTATTGACCCACTCATGCCTGGTATTGCCACAGATGATCCATTTGTTCCCACTGAGACTATTGGTAGTGCTCCAGCTACAGCTGACACTCCTGCTGTTCCTGGCAGAGAGATCATTCTCACCCCTTCTAGATGGGATGCTGAGGATAATAATCAGAACCTTGTTAGCTATAATTTTGCCTAACCCACTGTTCAAACTGATTAAGGAAAAAGAAAATGCCAAGCTTATGTTGGACTATCTAGATGTTACCTATGAGGGTATGGGAGAAGTTAGGCAGAACAGAATGATTGCTTTAAAAAGAGAATATGAAATGTTCTTTGCCTACAAGAATGAAACCCTTAAGCAAACCTTCATTAGGTTTAACTCCTTGATTGCTGACCTGATTACTTTGAATGTCACCTATACTGAATTTGAACAAGTAAACAAATTCATAGATTCACTGCCTACTAAATGGAAATCTGTTACTGACCCGTTAAGAGCCACTCAGACCCTAAAGAACTTCAACATGTCTTCTCTCTACAGTTCACTTTGGAACCATGAGAAGGCAGAGGCTAAATTTGAACTTAACTTGAAAGAAAACTTTAGGTTTGCCCCCACCACTTCAAAATCTTCTAAGATAGATGATACTGCTCTTATTTCTGCTGCTAAAAAGAAAGCTCAAAAGGCTTTACTGGTTCAAAAGTTGTTGGCAGAAGAAGAGACAGCTGAGAGTGATGTGGATAGTGGTACTGGGTCTGAAGAAAGCAGTGATGGTGAAAGTGATACAGAAGGGTTTGCTGAAGGTATGGATTTGCTGGCTAGGCAGTTCAAAAGGTTCAATCGTAATAGAACCAGCAAGTCATACAAAGGGAGTAAGAAACCGAGTGCTAGGTATAACATCAAGTCAGTCAAGTGTCCTAAATCTGAGTGTTATAATTGTGGGAAGGTTGGACATTTTTCTGCTGAATGCATGTCCAGGAAACCTTCAACTTCACATGCTAACTCTTTCTCAAAAGCTGACAAGTACAAGAACAAGTACAAAGCTATGAATGCTCAGATGAAGGAAAGTGCTAAGACTGATAAGAAGGGTACAAAGCCAGAAAAGGTTCTAGTTGCTGAGCATCATGATTGGGATGAAACCAGCTCGTCGTCTTCCTCTGATAGTGATACTGATGATGATGGTGCTGGTTATGCTCAAGATAAAAAGCTGTGTTTAATGGCTAAGGAGGTCAAGGAGTCTGACGAGGATGATAGTGGTAGCAAGTTTTTGGCTGATATGAGGGAAGCTGATCAGAAAAGAGATTCTCCTCAATGGAAAACTGAATTGATGTATAAGGTTGATAATTTTTGAACTTATACTGATGATGAAAAAGTCGAAATGTTTGACTACCTAAGAGTTGACTTATGTAGAGGCAGCAAACGTGAAGAAGTTTTGAAAACTAACAACAAATCTTTAAATGAGAAACTTAAAAGCAAAAATGATGAAATTAAAATTTTGAAAGATGAAATTTCCAAACTTGAAAAACAAAACTTTGCTTTAAGGTCTCATTACGTTGAGGCAGCAGAAGTCAAGAACCAGCTGGATAATCTTAAAAAGGTTGTTGCTTCGTGGTGTACATCTGCTCAACGCACAGCAAAGTGTGTTAACGAGCAGGTGCCTGCCCAAGTTGAAGCTTTCTTTGCTGGTGACTATGCTGCTGTGTTGCTATTGCAGAAGTTACTTTCATGGACCCAATTCTTGAAACTGATCCTGAAGCTGTCTTGCCAAATACTTTTGCCAAGATAGTTAAGGGTAAAAAGGTCTTGACAAATAAGTTTGTTAGACCTGCTGTGTCCCCACCACCTGCCATGAATTTTTTTTTGGAGGATGAAGTTAGAGCAAGAGAAGCCAGTACCTTAATTGATGAGACTACTGACCCCTCAAGCATCTACTACATGACTCCAAAAGAAAGACGTATTAAAAGGGAAATCACTGAAAATAATCTAAGAAAACTTAAACCAACTGATTCCCCTTCGTGTTCGAGTTCCAATTGTGCTGAGCCAGCTGATGACAAACTTACTGGTCAACCAGTAGCAGTAGACAAGCTAGTCAAATGTAATAATGGCAAGTCCAAGGCAGTAGAAAAAACTTCCTCTAGCTCATCAGCTTCAGCAGACAAGCCAGTAACTTCCCACGCTGGTTAGTCAAAAGATAAAGGCAAAGCAATACGTCATGACTATGGTACTGGTTCCAAGAAGAAAGCTGCCCTTAAGGGAAAAGCAAAAGTGAACTCGAATGATGAGCTGTCTATCACTGAGATTATGACAGTCAAACTTGACCAGCTAATTGAGGCAGTAACCAAAAATTGACCCGATCTTACTGCACCCCTTTACTCAGTGTATGACCAGTCACCTATACCAAATGTGAGAAAATGCTACAAATGTGGCAGCAAGTTTCACTTAGCCAACCGGTGTCCTTTTACCCCAACCCCATCTACTGCTGCTTCTTCAAGCAAACCAGCAGACAGCAAGAGATCATCAAAGATGACCCTTCCAGAACCCATCCTTGGATGGGTACCCAAAAAGAACTAATCTCTTAGCTACTGTGCAGGGCATTCAAAACAAGCAAATCTGGTATCTCGATAGTGGTTGTTCGAGACATATGACCGGATGTAAGTCCCTGCTGATGGACTATCAAGAAAGGATGGTCCAGTTGTTTCATATGGAGATAATTCGTTGGGTTACACAAAGGGTTTTGGTACTTTGACTAATAGGAATGTCACGTTCTCAAATGTTGCATATGTCGTTGGGCTCAAACATAATTTACTCAGCATAAGCCAACTGACAAGTAAGAATAAGATAGTCCAATTCAGAAGGAAAATTGGCACTATTTTTGATAAGACAGGGAAGCCGCTACTGACTGCAAAACGTCATGAAAACATGTATCAAATTGACATGAACACATCAGTCACAACAAATGATACTTGTTTCTATTCAAAGGCAGCAGACAACCTGAAGTGGTTATGGCACAAGAGACTCTCAAATCTCAACTTCAAAGATATTCACAAATTATCCAGTAGAAGTTTGGTGTCTGGGCTACCCACCATATCTTATGTAAAGGACAGATTGTGTCCTGGCTGTGAAAAGGGAAAACATCACCATGCCTCATTCAAATCAAAGCAAATCTCATCTGTTGAAAAACCATTTCATTTACTTCATATAGATCTTTTTGGCCCTGTTAATGTGGCCAGCTGTAGTGGGAAGAAGTATACACTGGTTATTGTTGATAAATATTCCAGATACACCTGGGTATTCTTTTTGAAGCAAAAGAGTAAAGCTGCTGATGAAATTATCAATTTTATCAAAAGAATGGAGCTTTTAAATGGGCAACTGGTGAAACAGCTAAGAAGTGATCATGGTACAGAATTCAGAAATGCTACATTAGAAGAATTTTGTGCTGATAAAGGTATTTCATAGAACTTTTCTGCTGTGAGAACACCTCAACAAAATGGTGTTGCAGAAAAAAGAAATAGAACTCTCATTGAAGCAGCAAGATCTATGTTAGCTGAGTCTGGGTTGAAAAATTCATATTGGGCAGAAGCTGTGAACACTGCATGTTTTACCCAGAATAGATCTTTAATAGTGAAAAGACATCAGAAAACTGCTTATGAAGTTCTCAAAGGAAGAAAACTCTCAATCTCATTTCTTCATGTATTTAGCACTCCCTATTTCATTCTAAACAATAGGGATCAGCTGGGCAAGTTTGATGCTAAGGCTGATGAAGGTATATTCTTGGGATATTCCAACATGTCAAAGGCATATAGGGTTTTCAATAAAAGAAGGGGGAATCAATTAATGTTACATTTGATGAAACTGCCCCAGCCTTATCTCCCAGTCAAGAAGATGAAGAGTTATTGTTTGAAGAGCCTACTCAGCAAGCTCTTGATGATGAAGAAGAACCAGCTGCAAATCCCTCACCAATCCATGTTGCTGGGTTCTCTGATGATGAGATGGAACACTCTGTTCCATCTGTGTCTAAACCAAGTAGACCTACTTTCACTACTGAAGTCCTACAACTTGAGCATAGGTCTACTGGTTCTGAAGGATCACAAGCTGGTACTGGTTACATTAATACCGAACAGCTGTCTCCAACTGCTGCTCATACATTTGAACCAGCTGATGATCAAGATGCTGTGTATTCCGCGACAAGCTCACCTGTTCATAACACTAGATGGACAAAAGAGCATCCAATTGAGCAAGTTATTGGTAATCTGGCTAGTGGTGTTAAAACAAGAAGGCATGCAACCAACAATTTTTGTATGCATGTAAATTTTGTGTCTATCATTGAATCTAAATATCCTGATGAAGTAATCAAAGATCCAAGCTGGGCAGGAGCTATGCAAGAAGAGATCTCCCAGTTTGATAGGAATAAGGTTTGGACATTGGTACCTAAACCTGATAATGAAACTAAGAAAATCATTGGTACCAAGTGAGTTTTTATGAACAAGATGGATGAAGATGGGATTGTGATCAGAAACAAAGCTAGATTGGTAGCTCAAGGGTTCAAACAGGAAGAAGGATTGGATTATGGAGAGACATATGCTACAGTGGCTAGGATGGAAGCTATCAGATTGTTCTTGGTATATGCTGCTAAGATGAACTTTAGGGTATTCCAGATGGATGTTAAATATGCTTTTCTAAATGGGAAGCTGCAAGAAGAAGTTTATGTCAAACAGCCTCCTGGTTTTGTAAGCAGTAAATATCCAGACCATGTTCACAAGCTAGACAAAGCTCTTTATGACCTCAAACAGGCTCCAAGAGCATGGTATGAGACACTTCATGTGTATCTCACTGGTATAGGTTTTAAAGTTGGAACAATTGATACCACTTTGTTCTCAAAAGAGACAGATGGTGATCTCTTGCTAGTACAGATATATGTAGATGATATTATTTATGGATCTAAAAATGAGAAAAATTGTCAAGATTTTTCAAAACTTATGTCAAAGACATATGAAATGAGCTTACAAAGAGATTTACAATACTTTTTAGGATTGCAAATTGAACAACTTGATGATGGAATTTTTATAAGTCAGGATAAATATATCAAAGATATGCTAAAGAAATTTGGTCTGACATGTTAAAAAGATATAGAGACCCCAATAGCAGCATCTATTAAAATAGATGCCGATCCCAATGGTGAACCAGTCAATATCACTGAATATAGAGGTATGATTGGATCCCTACTTTATCTTACAGCCAGCAGACCAGATATTATGTTTGCCACATGTCTCTGTGCCAGATATCAAGCTGATCCTAAAGAGTCACACTTGCTAGCAGTAAAAAGGATATTTAGGTATCTGAAAGCTACTGCTAAACGTGGTCTTTGGTACCCCAAAGACCAGGATTTTGAGCTAATTGGGTATTCAGATGCTGACTTTGTAGGGTGTAAAATAGACAAAAAAAGTACTACTGGTGGTTGCCAGTTACTGGGTGGTAGGCTAGTCAGCTGGACGAGCAAAAAACAAAATACTGTGTCCACATCTACTGCTGAGGCAGAATACGTTTCTGCTGGTAGTTGTACTGCTCAAGTACTATGGATGCAAAGCCAGCTGAAAGACTATGGTGTTCATGTTACAAAGACTCCAATCTACTGTGACAACACAAGTGCAATCGCTATCACCAACAATCCTGTGATGCATTCAAGAACAAAGCACATTGATGTTCGATATCATTTCATAAGGGATCATGTTCAAAAAAGAGATGTGGTGCTACATTTTATTTCAACAGACCAGCAGTTAGCAGATCTATTCACAAAGCCCTTAGATGAGAAACGTTTTAACTATCTCATCTCTGAGCTGGGTATGCTTGAACTTTAAATAAAAGACATTTTTTTGTTGGTGTGCTGGCTCTACAACATGTAGGGCAAACTAGTAAGTCATTTTTGTTAACTTACTGCCTACATGTAAAACACTCAGTACAACAAGGTCTTTTATACTTTGGTTACTCAAAATGTTTTTAATTAAAATAATAAATAGCTCACAAAACTAAATGATTCCTTAAATCTGAAACTCATTTACTCCCAATGATTTAAATTAAATTCATGACATATTAAATGTAAAAAAGTATTTTGTATTTAATACAAAACTTATTTTGTGGGTTTTTAAATCATTTTTTGAATTAAAACCTGCTGCATTTAATGCTGAATGGGAGGTATGAGTGTTCAAGCCGTATATACGTCAAATCAACAGTCTGTGTCCCCTCAAAAGTGTGCCAGTCTGTCACATCTACCCACGCGCCTGATAATGACAGTTGCCATTTTCTCTCTCCTGCACTTTTTTCATCCAATCACAACGGTTAAAAGAGTGTTTTATCTTCCATAATAACCTTTGGTTATTCAGTATTCAAATTCACATACTCTTTTCTCCCAAAATCTTCAAATCTTCCAACCTTCACAAGTTCATATTTTCATTCTTACATTTCATCAATGGCAGACCAACCTCAATCACCACACGTTGAACACCAGCCAGAGGAACAACAGCAGCAACAACAACTGGCACAACAACCTGATCAACAACCACCACCGGCACCAGAGGAACAAGTTATTAAAGAACCACTGTTCAATCTTCATCCAGCTCTGGTTAGGGCTAATAATGCACTTGATCACATGACTATTCGCCTATCAAGAGGCAATGCTGCTCTTTCACTCTCCATCCCTAAATCAACGGTCAATATGGGGTATGAAACGCTCATTGACTACATCCGGCAATCCCCTCTGGCTAGGGCTATCACCGGTGTACCTTCACGCCTTTATGGTTCCTGCTTGGTAAGATTTTTGTATACTGCTACCACTGCCACCACTCCCCAGAATGTTCCATGTATTCGTGGCATGGTAACTGAAACCCTAACTTGCTCCGTCGCCTCTAAAGCCATCCGCCATGCCCTTCAATTACCAGATGGACCGTTTATCGATTCACCAACCAACTATGTATTCAGAAGGGAGGTGCTAGAAATCATTGGGTTTACTCAACTGATTGCTCATACACCTTTGAGGAAGCATATGCCACCCCTTTGGTACTACTTCTTTGGGCTGCTGACCCAGTGCATCAGCCAAAAATCTGGAAGTTTTGACCAGTGCTCAGACTTTGAGCTTAAAATTGGTAATGGTTTATTGTTCAACAGGAACATTGATTATGCCGGGGAAATTTATTTGAGGCTAAGGGAGTTGGTGCAAGAACCTAAACGAACACATTTAATCCCTTTTCCAAGGTTCTTAAGCATGGTTTTTGAAAATGAGCTGGGTGAAACATACCAGCAGATTGCTGATCAATCATATGACCTGCCTCTAAAACAAGGGGGTATGCTAAAAGATGCACCTGCTGCTCCATATACTGGTTTGACACCAGGCATGCTCAAGTATCTTGCTTCTCGGGGTGGAGCTAACTAATCGACTGCCTCTGGTTATGCACCAGTTGAGGGGGAGGGTCCTCAGCATAAGCCAGCTATGCGTAGGAAGCAGCCAGCTACCTCAACTAGAACAGCCACCGTCTCACATACTGGTAAAGCAGTAGTTGTATTAGAATCTAGTGCTCTCTGATAATAAAGAACAACCCTAGTCTTATATGCTGACTACCCAATTCTAGTATTGGAATCCGTTGATTATCTATTTCTTGGTAACATGCAAATCTAAACATGCAACAGCTGGCTCCAAGCAAACCACAGAGGAGATTACACCAGTCTCAACTGCTGCTCCTGCAAAGGATGTGGCTATGGAACCTGGTGCGTTTCTAGACCAAACAGCAGAAAATTATAACTTAATTAAAAATCTTTTAGCTGCTGACTTGAAAAATGAAAGTGGAGTTAAAGGTATAACCTTGGCCCCCAAGGTGACTGGTTTTAAAACTAGTGTTAAGAAGAGTAACAACCCATACTCTTTTAGCCAGACACTTCCACATTTTTCTAAATTGAACTTAATGCTATATCCTTTGCTGACAGTACAACCAGCAGAGCACATACATGACCCCCAAAGCAAACTTGAGCTGGGTCCTCATCGTGTTGAACCAGCTCAGGATACTGCACAACCATTATGTTACTCGGATCATGATAAAAGTCTCACTCCTACATCATTACCAGCCAGAACTCTTACACTATTTGGGTCAACATGTGTCGCCAATGAGTCAGCAGAGTCACAGCTGTACTTACAGACACCTTATTCTGTCTCATTCGAAGGGCTAACCAAATCACCAGTCTGTCCCCAGAGACCAACAACAGATGAAATTGTTGAGTCAAATTTATTTAGTTCTACAGTTGTTAACATAAAATGTTCTATTGTTTCAGTTCTTAGCAGGGTAGATGAACACGCAGAGGGGGAGCAAGTTAGAAATGTTATTATTCCTACTGATAAGATTGCTGCCTCTGCTACTGGTGTTGGTGCTACTATTTCTCCTACTGGTGGTGATGATGCTGGTACTGTTGCTTCTACAGCTGCTGGTGATACTGGGAAGTTAGTTCATGCTGGTTTAACTGTTGTTTCTGAGGAGCTGGTTTCTGATATTGCTCCTACTGTTACTCCTCAAGCTCCCAGTATTGCTGCTTCCACTACTGAACCTGAAGTGGAAGATGAAATCATAGTGGATCCTCCTGTTCTTAAAAAGGTATTTGATAATATTATCAAGGATGTTCTACTTGATGAACCTGTCACTGAACCAAAGGGTGACATTGCGCTTGGCGCTGATAAAGCTGCTGATTCTGCTGCTTATTCTGCTGATGCACAGATTGTTATTGTGGATGCTAGTACTTATGCTACTTTTCCATCTGATTCTAATGTACAGGATGTTATCATGGATGCTGGTACAAGTGCTACTTTTCCATCTAACTCTGGTGTACAGGGTAATATTGTTCAGGAGGTTCTTGATATTAATGGTGCTGCCACTACCACTGTTACTACAACTGCTGTTACTACTGAAGTGGTTACTAGTGGTGGCTTGCATGCTGTTGATGATTCTTGGCCTTCGTTTCTTCAGGATGTTGGCTATGCTTCCAAAGAGCCAAAGGTGGATACTGCTGCTACTAATGTTATTCTGTATGTTTCTGATCTTTAATCGCAACAATTTATTACTGTGGATTTCACTGGTAATCTACAGGTTTCTGACTCAACACTGGATACTTTATTTAAAGGTGCTGCAGATGCTATTTTTTCACCTACTACACAGTCACCTACTGCTGCTACTGGCTCTGCGGAACCCATTTTGGATGCTGGTTCCTCTGCTATTGCCACTACTGATTCATCACAGGCTACTGCTTCTACTGAGCAGCAGCCATATGTGTGCCAGGTACCAGATCCTGATGAAGTTATACCTAACTTCATTTATAGGGGAGCATACATCACTCTCTGAGTTGCCTTGCTGGTGGATCAGCTGACTATTGATCCCCAAAGTGCTCTGGTGTCAGCCAGTAAACTACCTAGGGAAGTGCTGACTGAACTGTTGTCTCAGCTTGATCGACCAGCAAGAGAAGAGGTATATGAGAGGCTGGCTACTTTAGATCAGATCAACGAGCAGCCATATTATCACTATTTTGGTATGGCTCCAGCTGCTTCTCCATGGCCTGGTACATGGAGGCCTCTCAAGTTCATCAGAGATCCCTCTACTGGTAGATACGTTATGCAGAATATTCCTGATTCGCCAGTACCTTCTGATTCATCAGCTTCTTCCTCATCATCTTCTTCTTCTTATGATGGTGATGCTGATAAAGGTACTGGTAAGGATGAACCAGTCACTCATGATAATGTGACTGGTACCAAAGACAAACCATTGGATCTCACTAATGATGCTGATAATGATGCTGACAAGGATACAAGTGGTTCTAAACCTTCAGGTGAAGGTAAAAATGATGGTGATCATGGTGACGAGTCAGATTCTGAACTTCCACCTCCACCACCCCACGGAGGTAGTCCTGTGTTAGTTGCTACTGACCACCCCTCAACCAGCTATATTAAATTTAATGCTGATGAGGTGGCTGACATCTCCACCATGGCTGTCTATAAGTCACTAACCAAAGTTACACCTGATCTACAAAACATCATTCGCACTGCTATTGTTGATAGCGTGACTGAAGCCATACGCAAAGCTGGGCAAGTTACCACTTCCAATATTGAAGCCCAGCTCAGACAAGTATGTGCCTTTGTAGATCTTGCGGTGGATGCCATTGTCAGACAACATGAAGAGGAGGAGGATTTAAAGAAACGAATCATCTCTCACAATGAGTATACTGAGGATATTGCTAGTCTTCAAGCTGATTTGGACGCTGCTAATCGCAGAATTCTTTTTCTTAATGAAGAAAATACGGTGCTACATGAGAGATTGGATTCACAGGAACAGCAAATGGCTAACATGATTCCTGCTTCTGCCTATGTTCAAATGGTAGAAAATATGCAACGACTGGCTGCCCTACAGGGTGATGTTAGAGCCATTGTTGAACAGATGGCTATGGGTGTTGCAAGGAATGAAGTTAGGTCTTCCAACCTCCTTCTTCGACAATTTGGCGTGGATCCTGGTGCCCATCTTACTCCTGAAGTTGCTGACTGGAACAATTTTGCATTCTCTATTCCAGATTCAGATAGTGACCTTGATGCACAGGTCTCCCCTGTTCACCCTTCTACCCCTGCTGATGACAAAAAGGGGGAGAAGCAATCTAAAAAGAAATTCAAAAAGAGAAAACAATCAGAGGGGGAGCATGAGCATGAAAAGGCTCCAAAACAACCATGGAGGGATGGTGATGGTGATGGTGATGGTACTACTGGTCAAGACTCTGGCACTATGCCCAGCAACGTTCATACTGAAGCTGGTGTACAGGCAGCTGGTGAATCTCAACCCAGTGTGTCTGCCACATCAATAGATGATATTGGTTCTGGCAGTAAGCCCAGTGATGTTTTTGAATTAGCTGTTGCTGAAGCTTTTGTTGTCTCTCAAACTATTGAAAGAAGAATGAAAAGAAAACTGGAGAGACATCAGAAGAGATAGCAAGATTTAAATGATACCTTCAATGTCAAATGGGATGCCTATGTTGCTCTTAAATGCCACATAATTGAGCATAGGAAATGGCTGACCCCAAAAAAGAGGGACATTGATGATGACCTGATTAGCATTGAAAAATTCAAAAAGGATGCACGAAAAAGAAATGCTAAATTCATGGTCAAATACGACAAAAAGAGGGCAAAGCTGTATGCTGAGCGAGCAGACAGGATCAAACGGATGACTCCTGAAGAAATGAAAGATTATCTTGCATCTACTGAGTCAGGGGGAGGAGTTAGAGCTGACATTTTTATGAAGTGGTTAGATGCTATGTTAGAAACCAGCTCATCTTCTCGACCAACATCTTCTGCATAGCCAGCTACACAACAACAGCCAGCAGAAATAATCAATCTTGATGATGATGATGATGTTCAGGGGGAGCATCTTGCTATTGTTCCCTACCTGCCTCCAGAAGAACCAGTATCAACATAAGAACCATCAGCTGAACCCAAGCCTATTGACAAACAAAGGGTGAAATCCACTCCTAGGGACAACCAGCCCCTCAGGAAAGGACCCCTATTTGAGGCAGCTGATGAAGGTACTGTGGTAGTTGTGCTAGCTGATACTAATCAGTCAGCTAGTACTGAAGACACATCAAGGAGTGCTGTGAATGAAGACCCAACCAGTAGTGTGCTATTGGGTGAAATAAGTGTTGAAGACCCAGCAAAGGTGGATGTGCTGGGAAATAATCAAGATGATGATACGGCTAATCCTGCTGACTTTACAGTCTGGGGTAGTGGAGATCACTTATTTGTTCAATCACCTATCTCTCCCCAGACCCTCACTTATTTTAACAGAACACAGGATAATCGTGTTAATCAGTTTTCAGTGAGTTCATCTGGCATAGGTGAATCAATCATGTATCCTCCATCTTCCCCAAAACGTCATGGTAAATACAGAACTTGGGAAGATGATTCAGTTACCCGTGGTGAGCCAGACTTATTTAAAATGAATCCAAATGAAAGAGATGCTTACAGGCGGGAGATCACTGTACAAGAATAGGCTGGAGATCACTGTACAAGAATTGCTTGAGCAAAGACAAGCTGCTATTAATGAAAGGATACGCCAAGTTAGATTGCTGCATCATCCCCTTGATCAGCCACTCTACATCACTGCCTTGACTTATGGCATTGAAATTGGTGTATACTTAAACAACAGTGGTCAAAGGCTATCTACTGATGAGGAGAAAGCTCAATTTTAAGAGGCTCGCCAGCTGGGTATGGATCTAAGGGAGTATCGTGCTGCTCTTAGAACTGAAGAGGGTAGAAAGATGATTGAAACAGCAAAATCTCTGAAAATTACTGTTGACAATTATTTGTTGGGCTTACAAGCTAAAATTCAAAGAAGGGAGGCTGCTGATGCTGAACTCGCTGAGAGGGTAAGGCTTTAGGAGATAGAAGACAAATTGGCTACTGATAGAAAGCAAGAGGCTGAGTCCCTAGAATTAGCCAAAGACATTATCAAAGAGCAGGATAAGGCACTTGATGAGATGGAAGCTGCTGAGAAAGCACCTGCTACTGCTCCTATAGAACCTGTCCGTACCATTGAATTTCCTGATCATTATTATAGGAGTAGGTATGCTGATGTGATGAATAGAAGATCCAATCCCAGCATGATCATCAAAGTGAACAGAGGGTCAAAAAGTGCTTTCAATGTCATAAGGGAGAATAATGTTCAAGAAAGAATAAACTATGACGAGTTAAGATCCCTAGGATTTAGTGAATGGATGAAGATCTTGGAGTATTTCATTGGTAAAGGTGAAAGTGCTATAAAAAATACACTTAAATCTGAACTCCAACAGCTCTTCAAGAAAGCAACAAGGTTTGGGAATGCACCAGTAGTGAATGTAGAAGAAGTTCTTTCTCAAAAGCCTAAAGGAACGCAATCTACTGGTGAAGGACCAACCGGAAGAGGCCCCATCATTCTACCTCCTCATATCCCTGTATTTGACCTGGTGATGTACCTTATCTGTTCCCTGAAGCCTGGAGAATCAAACAAAAGGAGCTATCTGAAGAAGAACGAGATAAAGATAAAGATAGATAGTCTCCTATGTGCTCAAATTATATCTTTTGTTTAATTCACTTTTCATTTTGCTATTGCTGTATTTACTGTACATCATCTGTTGTATTAAAAGTGAAATAAGTTTATCTTCAAAATCATATCAAATTATAAGATATGGATTACTCAGCAAAAGATCCCAAAAACAAACTTAAAAAGGGACAAATTTACTGCCTATTTTTCATTAGGTCTCTCGGTGCTGACTTTAGTGTTTTCTCTATATGTCATAGGTTTTGTGATCATCAAATAGGGGGAGATTGTTGAGTCCTCAAAATAATTAAGGATTTAATTATGACAAAACTGTAATTTATTTGCACTAAAATGTTATGTGCAGGCAGCACATGTTTGTTTATGCCTAGACAGGAGATATTGCTGTGTCGAGTGTTTAGTTTGCTGCTTAGTCTACCAGCACAAGATAGACAGTGTTCTTCAATCAGCACATGATGTGTACTCAGCAAATCAAGAATATGAAGTGGCTCAGCAATGAAGAACCAGCACAGCTGGAATACAGCTTACTACACAAGACAGCTACGCTCCATTATAAGCATAGTAGTTTCTCGAGTGGTCTACATCAATGGTACTATTCAACAGAAGTCAAAGACAAAGTTGAACAGAAAAGGACACAACATTCTATTTGTTTAATCAAATAGTGGTGCCAAACCAAATTGGGGTGTTCCTTCAAATAGCTACCAAATAGGAAAGAGGAGAGCATGCTCTCTGATGTAGTTGTCCCCATAAGTACAGACATCCTATGTACCAGTGGACAATGGAACCATTACATGGTTAATAGGACTACTATAAATTGTTGTATCCACTATTGTAACAACTAGTGGTGTGGGTTTATTTTTATAGAGTCAAAAACGTGTAATAGCTTTTAGTTTACCTCTCAGCTATAATCTAGGTAATCTGTATCAACCAACTATCATTTCACCAAGGATAGTTGTGATTCTTTGTGATTCAATCAATAAAGAATAATTGTTGAAAATTACCCGTGACTCTATTTATTTGCATGCTTGAATACTAATCGTGTTTAACTGTTAAGTTATTTTAAAAGAAATTGTATTCACCCCCCCTCTACAATACTCCTGTTGTTATCAAGGGACCAACAATATATATATTTATTATATCAGCAACTTAATTATTCTAATTGTTATTTTACATTTTAAAATTCCATTAATCAAAGTATACTCTATTTAATCAAAATATTATATATATTTTTTCTTTTATTTATATTTATAATATATATATATATATATATATATATATATATATATATATATATATATATATATATATATATATATATATATATATATATATATATATATATATATATATATATATATATATATATATATATATATATATATATATTTACGTACTTATAACTGTTCGTGAATCATTAGAAATGGTCAAAGGTTAATTGAATGCATAACAATAGTTCAAAATTTTAAGATTCAATTAAATAGATTTTGCTCATCATGTCGAAACCATATAAAATTAAGTTTAAATTTGGTCGGAAATTTTCAGGTCGTCACAGGATGCGACATTACTACACGAAAAGATATCGACATAGCAGCTGGTGGTTCCATTATGAAGAAAACCTCAACTGAAACTTACAAAATTATTGATAACACAGCCTCCCACTCACATGAGTGGCATCAAGAAAAAGACATCGTTAGAGCATCTAAAGCGGCTAGAGCCGATTCTGGCCATGACTTTGATTCCATTTCTGCAAAGTTAGATGCTTTCGAAAGACGAATGGAAAAGATGACTAAAGATATTCATGCAATAAGAATTAGTTGTGAGCAGTGTGGAGGATCACATTTAACAAAAGATTGTCTCAGTATTGAACAAACAATGGAACAAAGAGAGATTGTTTCATATATAAACCAAAGGCCTGGAAATAATTATCAGAATAATTATCAACCGCCAAGACCAAACTACAATCAAAATCAGAATTATAACCGAAATGTTCCATACAACAACCAACAAGGTCCTAGCAATTGATGTTATGCGAGGTGTATACGAAATATACTATATTTTTACCACAAAATACGATACAAATACGATAAAATTTTACACAAGTTATTTATTTATAGAATGAATATACGTAAACCTTGCTACAACACTTATAGACAGTGTACCTAATCGTAGAGTAGTGTAGTTTTTAGTAAGTTCGGTTCGTTCCACAGGGAGCTGGCTAAGTTTAACGCTATATTTTAAAAACTATATTTGTATAAAATATATATAATTATATATAGTAATATTATTATAAAAAGGGGTTTTTACCTTTTAATGACCGGTTTGTCGATTTTAAATAAAGCGTAAAGATAAATGACGATAATATAAATGACAGAATTTAAATTGCTATAAAGTAAATTGCAGTAATTAAAATGACAGTAAATAAAGGTACGATGAAATATGAAATAAAAGTATTATGCTTATTTAAACTTCCGTAATCATGATGTTTGACATTTTGATTTTAATTAATTGTTACCCGGGTTAATTTTCCTTTGTCCTGGTTTATTTGATACCTATCTGGTTTTTGTCCATAATAGTCCATCTGTCATAATTATAAAATGCTCGTCAAATTAACCTTATTCCCGAAGTCAAATATTCCAACTAATTAGGGATTCGAACTGTAACAAGGTTTTAATACTTTGTTAATATTACACCAATTATCCTTGTATGTAATCCACCCCTGTTTTAATGAGATATGAATATTAATTTACTCACTTGATCAGAATGAATAATCAATTACCCAACCCGAATAATTAATTAAATGATCGTAAAAGATGTCGTATAAACGTCACTAAATAGAACATACATAATCATTTTAATAATTATTAGATTAACTAATTTGAAGATAGGTTCGACAGATTCTAATGAGTTGTTATTCAATTAGACAATACCCCTATCTATTAATAGTCAATAGTTCAATGTCCACAAGTGTCGGTCTTTTGTCCAAACCTTAATTATGGTACAAAATCTAATAACCCCGTCTTAATATTTAGTCTAACATCACGTTTACTTTGGCTCAAATAAGCATAATAATAACTTAGTTACGAGACATTAATTTAAAAAGAAAGAACATAGCTTACAGTGGTGATGAATCGCGTAGCGGTATCCGGACAGAATTTTGACTTTAAAACCCGTAAAACATTTCTTACAATAACCCAATTATTATTAAACTTAAATTAAAATTAAAATTAAAATTAAAATTATAAATATATATATTATGTTTACAGAGAGGAGAAGAGAAAAGATGTGTGTAAAATTCGTCCAAAAACTGCTCTATTTATAGACTTGGCCAGGATTTTCCCTCCATGCGATCGCATGGATTTTAGGCATCCTGGCCATGCGATCGCATGGCCAGCTGGATCAGGCCAGCTACTTTTGTTTTCTTATTTTGCCGACGTTTTATTATATAATATAATATATATATAATTTTAAGAATTATTTATATATTATATTAAATTCATATGCATAGTTGACTTGTCATTTTAGCTCCGTTGCGTCGCGCGTTGAAAGTTGGTTCATGTCTCGGTTCTGGATTTTCGAACGTCCTTGCGTACTATTTAATATCTTGTACTTTGCGTTTTGCGGCTCGTACTCTTGTAATTTTGAGACGTTTCTTATCAATAAATTGACCCACTTGGATTGTACTTTGTACTTTTTAGCGTTTTGGTCATTTGCGTCTTCAAATCGTCGTTTTCTTCTTTTGTTTTCGCACGTATTTATTTAAAAGAATGCTACATAAAAATAGAACAATTACAACTAAAAGCTTTACATATTGGAAGGATATTGTGCCTAAATATATATTCACTTAGAGCACTATCAAATATCCCCACACTTGAGCGTTGCTTGTCCTCAAGCAATACATAACTTGAAATAAAATCACACTTCACTCGAATCAATTTTTTTTTTATTCTCACACTTCATACATCAGTGATTTTGATACGGTGGTATAAACAATGATAGTAACGATGTGGTTTACAGTTCCACATGACTATAAAAATTTAGATCCTTATGGAAATTGGATCTTTGTGAAAACATTTGATCTTTTGAAAATTCATTCCAGCTTTTACCCTAGATAAGTTTTCTGGAATAACCCTTCACCGGTGTTTGCAAATTGTTTTTGTAGGTTTGGTGGGTTTCAGATTTGAAAATTTTAGCTCAAAACTTATGGTTTTGTGTCACCCACTTGCTAACCTTGTATTAGAAAAGCAACACGTCAAGTATACTTGCTCCATATATTACCTTTCGGTAAACTACCATCCGGTTGTAAAGGAAAGCATTGAACAAGCAACTGTTAAGGCAATGTCTAATGACATGCAGATGTTCATGGTCCACAACGTGTTGGATGCAATTACTATCCTTTGTAGGAGCAATAGTAAAGATCACCCTATAGTTTTTCGGTCTGGCACAAGGTCCTGTCTTCGACCATGCTATGCAACCACCGTTGTTACCATTGACACCCGATGTGGTTCAGGTGACCTAATGAATTTCGATGAAATCTTAGGATTTTACGTTCAATGGTAATGAACGCATTGAAAATGGGTTTTCAGAAAACAAATCGGTTTTAATTTGATCAAAATATTTTCTCGTTCAAGCTCGAGTTTAGATATCATTGAATTCCATGAGTTTGTAATTCTCAATCTTTAAAGTCAATCTCAAGGATTGAGTAATATCAGGCTTAAAAACTGATTTTTAATCTTTAAGGAGATTATCCTTACTGGGGGTCTGATTCATTAGTCTTATCAAGCTAATTTGCACAGCGCCCTCCCCATTTTACGAGACAGATCCTCTCATGGATAGGATAAGTCTGACCACTTGGCGACCCTATTTAATGCTGAGGTCCGTGGATTTCCTGCTGATTTTAGAGATGACTTTTCTAGATTTTTCGTCAACCTACAGCTGGTATGGACGACAACTTCCTGACCTAAATCAAGAAGCGCGTGTCTCTTTCGGAAGACTTTACTTCCTTTTAATGATGGAATTGATTCATCGTGTAGATCCATCTATTCTTTTCAAAGGTATTACAATAAATCGGGTAAAACTGATTAGTTTAGTCCAAAGCAAAAGTATCTGCAATAATCTTGTACAAATATGTGATATATGTTTTGAAGAACTTGGTAAATTCTTCCCACACTTAGCTTTTATTTATTTTTTCTTTGCCTTTTTATTCTTCTCTATTCCATTTTAAATGAATTCTAACGTTTTGGGTTGTTTCTCCATTTATGTTCTCTCCGAAGTAACAATAATTTCGGTATTAACACCTAGTTTTATAATTCATAAATATGTATAAACATGATTTTGAATTCATTTTATTTGAAAATTTTTCAAATTTTCACAAAATTTGGCAATTAAACTAAGTGTAAACCCGAGAGAATTTATAACCCTTCCCCACACTTGAGATCATGCAATGCCCTCATTTGCATGAAATCAGACTATAATTATAAATTCATGAAGGTGATTAGTGTAGAAAAGTGATTAAAAATACCGAGTTTGCAAACATATTATTTTATATCACATTTGATATTTTGCATCTTGTCGTCAAAATTAGTAGCTTTTGCTGAACTTTAATGTCAGTCTTTGAAAATGCGTTGTTTTACCCTGTTTTGTACATAAGATAAATTACAAACATATATATATATATATATATATATATATATATATATATATATATATATATATATATATATATATATATATATATATATATATATATATATATATATATATATATATATTTTATAAAAACCTTTATTTATTAAAACAATTTAAATGAATAATTTTTTAAAATTTTGTTTCCTTTTACTTTAGGTAGTTTCGGTATGTTTACCTAGTCCGTCCCTCGACAAAATTTAAAATTTGTCGTTTTTAAAGCGATTGTTTTAAAAGCAAAGATTTTTGGGGTTTTTAATTTTTTTGGTATACTTTAGATCAATAAAATTAAAAATAATGATCACAAAATTTTTTGCCCCGCCCTCGGGTAAAGCAATTTTGGTTCCATGACCTAGTCTTCAACTTACGATGAATTTTAGAAATCATTTTTTAAACTTAATGAAATAAAGTAATTTTTGTTTTTAAATTCACACAAAACTTAAATCTAAAAATGCATATAAATTTCATACAAAACCTACAAAAATTCAGAATGGGGGGAGAAAACTAGTTCTTTAGTGTCTGCTAGTGAAAAAGACCAATCGGATTCCATTCTCGAAACTACATGAGAACAGAACAACTAACTCTAGACAACATTTTTTCTTAGAACATTTGAATCTCCCCACACTTAGGTAGCTGTGGTGTTGAAATTGTGATTAACTTCATCGTCAATTTCTCTCGGACCATAATCAACTTGCATTATCTGTGACTTTTGCTTTAAGCCATTGGTCGGATTCCTGTGTAATATCCACAAATTCAACTAGTTTCGCCTTTTCTTTAAGCGATAGATTGGATACTAACCGGTTACACAACTTAAAGTTCCCCTTGGTTCTAGCATCGCGAATTCGTTTAATAAGTTTCTTCATTGAACTGTTAATAACGGGATCTTTTAATTTCTTATCAACAACGGGGTTCTTTGTTATCAGGTCATCATTAGGTGTTACTTCATCTTCCCCACACTTAGGCGTTTTATTACTGTTAAGCACTACCGTTGGAGTTGGTAAAACAATATGGTTCTTACCATTCATTTTTGTTGGTTCAACGGTTTTGGTTGGTGGAGATTTAGCCTTTCGACTCACAAAGGTAATCGATTTTTCATCATTACTAAGTGTCATTCTACCCTCTCTTACATCAAATAACACCTCGGTGGACGGTAAGAATGGTCGACCTAAAATTAGAGGAATGTTTGAGTCCTCTTCTATGTCAATGACAATAAATTCGACTAGAAAGGTTAAATTACCCACTTGAACGGGTAGGTTATCAGCGATTCCAACTGGGTGCTTAATGGTTTGATCAAAGAGTCGAACACTCATTTCCGTTGGACTTAACTCACCTACTCCTAATCTCTTATATAATGAAAGAGGCATAACACTCACACTCACACCTAAATCTGCTAGTGCATCATACATGACACAATCACTAAGTAGATAAGGAACAATAAATTCACCCGGATCACCCAACCTGGGTGGAGGTTTTGGTGGAACTGTCTTCACCGGGTTTATCTTTACGATTTTTGTTTCTTGTACTTTCTTATTCTTCTTCTTCTTCTTTCCAGAGGTATCACAAACTTTATTACGTATTACTTGCTCATACTCAACTCCTTTTCTTGGAAACGGGATGGGTGGTCTGTATGGTGCCACCACTGGCTTTACATACTCGGGTGGTGGTGGTGTTGTAACTTCTTCATTGTTACTCACATCTAAAACCTTCCCATCTTCTGATGCTGGTTTTTCAGAATTTGTTAAAACCATATTAACATTCTCATTTCAAGGATTTACTTCAGTATCACTCGGTAGCTTTCCTTGTTCCCTCTCACTCATCATGCTAGCAAGAGTACCTATGTGTTTTTCTAGATTCAAAATGGAAGCTTGTTGAGTTCTTAATGACTGATCAAACCTCTCATTTGTTTGGTTTGAGATGTAATAAATTGTGTTTGAGATTCCATTAGCTTTGCCATCATTTCTTCCAGATTTGGCTTTTTCTCTTCGGTTTGTTGTGGTGGTTTATACACGTTAGGTTTTTGTTGATTGAAAGTGTTGTTTTGAGTTGGTTGGTTATTCGGACCTTGTTGGTTATACGAGTTATTGTTGGGTCCATTTGGATTGTAAAGAATGTTTTGATTTCGATTGAAGTTTGGCCTTGGCGGTTGATAATTATTTTGATAATTATTTCCCGGCCTTTGGTTCATGTAGGAAACATTCTCTCGTTGTTCCATTGCTCAATGTGACAATCTTTCATTAAGTGTGGTCTACTGCATTGCTCACAATTGATTCGTATTGCGTGAATATCTTTATTCATCTTTTCCATTCATCTCTCGAAAGCATCTATTTTTGCGGAAACAAAATCAAAGTCATGGCTAGAATCGGCTCTAGCCGCTTTAGATGAACGAAAAATATCTTTTTCCTGGTGCCACTCATGTGAGTGGAAGGCTGTGTTATCAATGATTTTGTGAGCTTCGGTTGCAGTTTTCTTCATAATGGAACCACCAGCTGCTATATCGATGTCTTTTCGTGTAGCAATGTCGATACCTTGGTAGAATATTTGTACTATTTGATAAGTATCTAAACCATGCTGAGGACATCCTCTCAATAACTTTCCGAATCTTGTCCACGCCTCATATAATGTTTCATTTGGCTTTTGCGCGAACGTAACAATTTCTCCTTGAAGTCTCACGGCTTTAGATGCCGGAAAGAATTGTTTAATAAATTTTTCAACTAAAACATCTCATGTATCAATTGCCCCTTCAGGTAACGATTCTAACCAATCTTTGGCTTCTCCCTTTAAAGTCCAGGGAAATAACATGAGATAGATTTGTTCATCCTCCACTTTTCGGATTTTAAATAGAGTACAGATCCTATTAAAGGTTCGAAGATGTTCGTTTGGATCTTCCTTCGGCGTACCACTATATTGGCATTGATTAGTTACCATGTGTAGGATTTGTCCTTTGATTTCATAATCTGTCGCATTAATGTCTGGCTTAATAATGGCGTGACCTTGGCCAGTGCGTGTGGCTCTCATTCGATCTTCCATACTTAGAGGTTTCGTTACTTCCATAATTGAATTTGTTGAATACGAATCACTAGAGGATTCTGATTTAATGGTTTCTTCCTCGACAATCTCTAGTTGAAGGATTTGTGGTTCCGAAGGAAATATTAGTGGTTCAGGATCTCTGAATTGTCCTTGAATATCCTCCGGGTTTTCAATTTTGAAGTCGGGTTCAAAAAATAGATAATCGGAAATTTGAATTGGAGTACTTGGTCGACTAGATGACGATTCTAAAGAAAAATCAACGGCGACAATATTGGCTAGATGTCTTGATCGAGTTACAGGTGGTGAACGTATAAAAGGTGGTGAACGTTTTGCTCGGTGCATTCACTGAATATCCTATTAGTTATAAAAATAAAAATTATATAAGTTATCAAATTAATAGACTTTTCTGATTTTGCCCACGTTTCGAATAGCCAATAGATGCAGCAGGTAGCCAGGATCCTTTAAATCGAAAGCCCACAACTCGCCAATAACAAATCCAACTATTACTACGAACCAGAAAATTTTGGATGTCTATCAATTTAACCGCTTAAAATAATTTTTTGTTTTGAAATTTTAGAGAAGAAATAGAAAATTCTATGTCCTAAAAACTAGAGCGTAGAGAAATAAGAAAGAAAAAGAGCACGTCGAAAAACGTTGAAAAATAAAAGGTAGAAAAATTAAGCGTCCAAAAATAAAAGTCTAAAAACTAAAATTTAAAACTTACGTCTAAAGGTATTAAAGCTTAAAAGGAATTCTATATCCAAAACAGCAATAACTTAAAAAGGCACTAAAATTTAAAATGACGTCGCAAAATTCTAAAGCACCTAAATCTTAGTCTAAAGAAAAAGCACTTTAGGGATTTTACGGCAAAGCCTAAAAATATAGAAATAAAAAATAAACTATGGCTTTTACTATATCTTAAAACTAGTTACGAGCGAAAAATATACAAATAAATGATTAAAATATACAATTTATAAAAAGATAAAAAAATAATAAAATTACTTATTTTTATAAAAATATTATTTTTATATTATTATTTTATAAAAGTATTAATTTATTATATTAATAAAACTAAATATAACTTAAAAATACAAAATAAATAACAACTAAACTAAATTATTATTAAAATAAACCCTAATTAGGTAATTAATAATAATAATAATAATTAATTAACTTAACCCTAATTCGGCTGTCCTAGGTTTCAGACGTGTCAGACATCACCATGCGGTCGCATGGATTTGAAGCTTCCGGTTCATACGATCGTATGGGCCTGAATTTCGGATCATAAGTTGGGCTTCTATAGTACCAGGCCCGATTATTTTTACTTTTTTTTTTATTTTTTTTCTGTTTTATATTTTTGTAAATTATTTATATAAAACTTATAAATAAGAAAAATTTACTTATTAGTTTTTTTATAACTTTTCACAATAAATAGAAATATAAACTTTTTAAATTTAACTAAACTTAAAAATATAGATATATATATTTTTCTTTTTCTTTTATATTTTTGATTGTATTATATAAAACATATTTTTATAAAAATGAATTAAAGCTTAATAAAAATCTTTTTTTTTTCTTATAGCGTTTCGCTTTCGGGTCCCCGGCAGCGGCGCCAAAAAGTTGATGTTATGCGAGGTGTATACGAAATATACTATATTTTTACTACGAAATACGATACAAATACGATACAATTTTAGACAAGTTATTTATTTATTTATTTATAGAATGGATATACGTAAACCTTTCTACAACACTTATAGGCAGTGTACCTAATCGTAGAGTATTGTAGTTTTTAGTAAGTCCGGTTCGTTCCACAGGGAGCTGGCTAAGTTTAACGCTATATTTTAAAAACTATATTTGTATAAAATATATATAATTATATGTAGTAATATTATTATAAAAGGGGGGTTTTGCCCGTTTAATGACCGGTTTGTCGATTTTAAATAAAGCGTAAAGATAAATGACGATAATATAAATGACAGAATTTAAATTGTGATAAAATAAATTGCAGTAATTAAAATGACAGTAAATAAAGGTGCGATGAAATATGAAATAAAAGTATTATGCTTATTTAAACTTCCGTAATCATGATGTTTGACGTTTTGATTTTAATTAATTGTTACCTGTGACGACCCGGAAATTTCTGACCAAATTTAAACTTAATCTTTATATGAATTCGGCACGATAAGGAAAGTCTGTAATATAGAGTCTCAAATTTTTTTTAACTACTTCATGAAAGCATTGACCATTGACTATTTCCGACGATTCACGAACATGCGTTGGTAAATAGATATGTATATATGTAGGTATACATGTGAAAATAAATAATAGTATATATGGATATATTATTAACACTTTTATTATTACCCTTAATATTCATATCAAAGTTAGTGATGTAATAATAATATCATTATTATTGTTATATATTTAACTAAAAAGTTTTGATTAAAAGATGATAAACATAAATATTATTATAAGAATGATGGAAATTATATTTAATTATTATTATTATTATTTAATATTATTATTTTAAATATTACTACAATTAATATCATTAATATTATTATTATTATTATGATTAGGAACAAATACAAACTGTTTTCTTTTTTTATTTTATTATTATTAGTTTAGTATTTTTATTAGTAATTTTGATTATAATTAATATAATTATAATTATTAATAAATTCATTATTTATTAATATTAATTATGTAAAAACCGTATAAATAGATTTAGGAAATCAGAATTACTAGCAAGTCGTTATCTACCTGTTTCTGATTGATAAATTCGTACAAATCTAAGTTTAAAACATAGGGATGAATCCAAAATCAGTTAAAGATTGCTATCGCTTTCTATTTTTTTTTATTAAAGGGTCTGTACGATTGATTTCTTGTTCGATATCCTTTTTATAAAACAACCAAACACCACATCATCTTTCACTTTTACTTTCTACTTTCTGTTAGATTTCAACATCAACACCAAACCAATCGAACCATGTTGTCATTGTTACTTGAATGTGTCTGTATAAGTAATCAAACCGAAAACCCATCATCACCATCTTTTAAACTTATCAATATTACAACCATAAACCATCATAAACCCTCACCACCATCAACTTGGTATATGTTTCTTTTAGTTTTGTGTTGTGATTAGATGATGTCCGAATTCAATGAGACCACTCAAAACAACCACCTTACAAACCATCATTTAAATTGAGCTGCTTCTTCTTATTCAAAATTCACCACCTTGTTAAACCACCACCTTTGAAAACCCCCACCATAACGTCACCTTACTGTATTTTTTATGATCACGTTTAAACACCGATATCATTGATATACTTTTGTTTACTACGCTGCTGCTACCTTGAGTCTGTCTTCTGGTTTTCTGTTTTGATTTGGTACACCACCACCTTCATCACTGTTGAATCACCCTTCAATCATTAACCATCGAAACTCAACATCTTCATTTCGGGTATATTCATAGTTTTTTTTTCTTTTCTTTATGTATCCTTCACCACCGCTACTAGACCTCCACCTTCACTTCCACAATTATTTACTTTTTCTATTTTTCTTGCTGTAAACAACCACCACCACTGTCGTACTACCATTACTATGCTTCTGTTATGTCAATCAATAATCAAACTCGAGAATATCCTACAACTACCATTCGATGTCCAAGTATTTAGCTAGTGGAGAATACATTAACTTATAATATAATGCTTGTTTAATTCCTGTCAAACGAATATTTGGGGACAGTTAAATTCATTATGGCCGACATCTTTAAACATAGATTAACCCCCACTTGTCCACTTGTTAAAGACATTGAACCTCTTTTTCTTAGATAAACACTTTTAATTGTGGAAAAGGACACACAAGCTACTAATATGTTTCTTTTAAATTCGCTAAAACAACAAATCCAATTGAGTGGTTAATCATTGTGGGGTCCGTTGTGGAAGGAATCCTAGATTAAATTGATTGAGGAACCATTTTGGTTCTAACTGAATTCTTTTAAAGTGCTGGGAACCAGGCCGCAGGCCAATGTATCAGATATTGGGCCGTGACAAAACTTTGGTTTCTTTTCTGTTGGGTGGATCGAATGCCACAGCTGATGTGTTTGTATTCTACTGCAAACCGAAAGTTAATGATGGGTATACGTAATGTTTATTGAAAATGGGTCGTGTAGTGACCCGAACTTTTCCATGTTTATATATATTAATTGAGATTGATATTTACATGATTAAATGTTTCCAACATGTTAAGCAATCAAACTTGTTAAGACTTGATTAATTGAAATATGTTTCATATAGACAATTGACCACCCAAGTTGATCGGTGATTCACGAACGTTAAAACTTGTAAAAACTATATGATGACATATATATGGATATATATATATATAGTTAACATGATACTATGATAAGAAAACATATCATAAAGTATATTAACAATGAACTACATATGTAAAAACAAGACTACTAACTTAATGATTTTTAAACGAGACATATATGTAACGATTATCGTTGTAAAGACATTTAATGTATATATATCATACTAAGAGATATTCATACATGATAATATCATGATAATATAATAATTTAAAATCTAATTTGATATTATAAACATTGGGTTAACAACATTTAACAAGATCGTTAACCTAAAGGTTTCAAAACAACACTTACATGTAACGACTAACGATGACTTAACGACTCAGTTAAAATGTATATACATGTAGTGTTTTAATATGTATTTATACACTTTTGAAAGACTTCAATACACTTATCAAAATACTTCTACTTAACAAAAATGCTTACAATTACATCCTCGTTCAGTTTCATCAACAATTCTACTCGTATGCACCCGTATTCGTACTCGTACAATACACAGCTTTTAGATGTATGTACTATTGGTATATACACTCCAATGATCAGCTCTTAGCAGCCCATGTGAGTCACGTATGTGGGAACCATCATTTGGCAACTAGCATGAAATATCTCATAAAATTACAAAAATATGAGTAATCATTCATGACTTATTTACATGAAAACAAAATTACATATCCTTTATATCTAATCCATACACCAACGACCAAAAACACCTACAAACACTTTCATTCTTCAATTTTCTTCATCTAATTGATCTCTCTCAAGTTCTATCTTCAAGTTCTAAGTGTTCTTCATAAATTCCAAAAGTTCTAGTTTCATAAAATCAAGAATACTTTCAAGTTTGCTAGCTCACTTCCAATCTTGTAAGGTGATCATCCAACCTCAAGAAATCTTTGTTTCTTACAGTAGGTTATCATTCTAATACAAGGTAATAATCATATTCAAACTTTGGTTCAATTTCTATAACTATAACAATCTTATTTCAAGTGATGATCTTACTTGAACTTGTTTTCGTGTCATGATTCTGCTTCAAGAACTTCGAGCCATCCAAGGATCCATTGAAGCTAGATCCATTTTTCTATTTTCCAGTAGGTTTATCCAAGGAAATTAAGGTAGTAATGATGTTCATAACATCATTCGATTCATACATATAAAGCTATCTTATTCGAAGGTTTAAACTTGTAATCACTAGAACATAGTTTAGTTAATTCTAAACTTGTTTGCAAACAAAAGTTAATCCTTCTAACTTGACTTTTAAAATCAACTAAACACATGTTCTATATCTATATGATATGCTAACTTAATGATTTAAAACCTGGAAACACGAAAAACACCGTAAAACCGGATTTACGCCGTCGTAGTAACACCGCGGGCTGTTTTGGGTTAGTTAATTAAAAACTATGATAAACTTTGATTTAAAAGTTGTTATTTTGAGAAAATGATTTTTATTATGAACATGAAACTATATCCAAAAATTATGGTTAAACTCAAAGTGGAAGTATGTTTTCTAAAATGGTAATCTAGACGTCGTTCTTTCGACTGAAATGACTACCTTTACAAAAATGACTTGTAACTTATTTTTCCGACTATAAACCTATACTTTTTCTGTTTAGATTCATAAAATAGAGTTCAATATGAAATCATAGCAATTTGATTCACTCAAAACGGATTTAAAATGAAGAAGTTATGGGTAAAACAAGATTGGATAATTTTTCTCATTTTAGCTACGTGAAAATTGGTAACAAATCTATTTCAACCATAACTTAATCAACTTGTATTGTATATTATGTAATCTTGAGATACCATAGACACGTATACAATGTTTCGACCTATCATGTCGACACATCTATATATATTTCGGAACAACCATAGACACTCTATATGTGAATGTTGGAGTTAGCTATACAGGGTTGAGGTTGATTCCAAAATATATATAGTTTGAGTTGTGATCAATACTGAGATACGTATACACTGGGTCGTGGATTGATTCAAGATAATATTTATCGATTTATTTCTGTACATCTAACTGTGGACAACTAGTTATAGGTTACTAACGAGGACAGCTGACTTAATAAACTTAAAACATTAAAATATATTAAAAGTGTTGTAAATATATTTTGAACATACTTTAATATATATGTATATATTGTTATAGGTTCGTGAATCAACAGTGGCCAAGTCTTACTTCCCGACGAAGTAAAAATCTGTGAAAGTGAGTTATAGTCCCACTTTTAAAATCTAATATTTTTGGGATGAGAATACATGCAGGTTTTATAAATGATTTACAAAATAGACACAAGTACGTGAAACTATATTCTATGGTTGAATTATCGAAATCGAATATGCCCCTTTTTATTAAGTCTGGTAATCTAAGAATTAGGGAACAGACACCCTAATTGACGCGAATCCTAAAGATAGATCTATTGGGCCTAACAAACCCCATCCAAAGTACCGGATGCTTTAGTACTAGGGTGTCCCGGAATGATGGGGATATTCTTATATATGCATCTTGTTATTGTCGGTTACCAGGTGTTCACCATATGAATGATTTTTATCTCTATGTATGGGATGTGTATTGAAATATGAAATCTCGTGGTCTATTGTTACGATTTGATATATATAGGTTAAACCTATAACTCACCAACATTTTTGTTGACGTTTAAAGCATGTTTATTCTCAGGTGAATATTAAGAGCTTCCGCTGTTGCATACTAAAATAAGGACAAGATTTGGAGTCCATGTTTGTATGATATTGTGTAAAAACTGCATTCAAGAAACTGATTTCGATGTAACATATTTGTATTGTAAACCATTATGTAATGGTCGTGTGTAAACAGGATATTTTAGATTATCATTATTTGATAATCTACGTAAAGCTTTTTAAACCTTTATTTATGAAATAAAGGTTATGGTTTGTTTTAAAAATGAATGCAGTCTTTGAAAAACGTCTCATATAGAGGTCAAAACCTCGCAACGAAATCAATTAATATGGAACGTTTTTAATCAATAAGAACGGGACATTTCAGTTGGTATCAGAGCGTTGGTCTTAGAGAACCAGAATTTTGCATTAGTGTGTCTTATCGAGTTTGTTAGGATGCATTAGTGAGTCTGGACTTCGACCGTGTTTACTTGAAAAATGATTGCTTAACATTTTTGTTGGAAACTATATATTTTTAACATATGAATATTATGTGATATATTAATCTCTTAACGTGTTTGATATTATGTGATAGGTGTCTACCTCTAGAACAAGTCCCATTGACTCACCTAATAATAATGAAGAGTCAAATGTAAATTGGAATGATTTGTGGACTGATTCACAAGTTCCCGAAGAGGAACCGGAAGAAGAGTCGGAACCGGAAGAAGAATCGGAACCGGAAGAAGAATCGGAACCGGATGAAGAAATAGAACCGGTGGGGGAAATAATAAAACGGTTAAGTAAAAGAAAATCCTCAACCAACCGACCAAAGTTAATTATGGTCAATGGTGTTTCCGCCAAGGAAGCAAAATATTGGGAGGATTACCAATTCTCTGATGAATCGGATTCCGACGAGAATTCCGATGATGTTATAGAAATTACCCCAACTGAATTTAAAAAGGCAAAAGAAAATAATAAGGGAAAGGGCATAAAAATAGAGAAATCTAATTCCAACCCCGATGAACTTTATATGTATCGTCAACCCCCGAAGTCCTTAAGTTGTAACAATGACCCGGGAACCTCTAAACCACCAGGTTTTTCTAAACCAATGTGGACAACGACGGCTCGTATTAGGGGAACATCATATATCCCTAGAAACTTGGCAAAACGAACCAAAACCGAAGAAGAAGAAACGAGCGAGTCGGAATAAGATAGTTGTATTCGTGTGGTGTAATATATGTAATATAGTGTTCTTATGCTTTATGATATATGTAAAAATTGCTTGTATTAATAAGTATTTTTTTTATGAAACTAACTCTTGTCTATTTTACAGTTTAAAAACACAAAATGGATAGACAACCCAATATTTTAAGAGACCTACCCGGAGACATGATCAGTTTGTAAGACATTCGAAGAACGTTCCAAGAATGTCTTGGTTTATAAGAGACTTTCGTTTGAAAGATGGGGGATATCACATTGGGAAACCCATAATTTACGATGTGTTTACTTTGACGCATATATTGCGGGGAACCCAAATGCTATTTTACGCAACGGGTTAAGAAATTATTTTGACTCAATATATCCGAATATTGGACTTCGTGATTTAGAAAAAGCGGCTAACATGCAACATAAAGAAGCATGTTATGCTTACGGATTAGTAATGTTCGCTTCTCACCAAAGTGAGAACAAGAACATCGGGCTACAACTATTAAACAAAACGTTTCCACAAGTGACGGAGTCGGTAATTGGGGTAAGAAATGAGGTTTTTAGATTATTACGGGACTGTTGGACATTACGTAACCCTCATCCCTTTGATGACGTTACAACACGCTGTCTTATCAACGGCCATAACGGTTATGTTGCACAAGACCAAGGATGGGAAGTAGTCCTAGTAAAACCAGAATGCATGACTTGTTTCTGGACGTATGAATTACGTGTCTTTATTGCCTTTGCCGAACGACTTGTGTACTAGCTAGAATTGTCTTCACAACTATCTTGTATCAAAGTTATTGTGTGCTATATTTCATGCTTTATGTAAAATAAGCGGTATTGTAAGTTTGTAAAATATTGTATAAAAGTTTGAACGCGAAATATTATTACAATCAGTTTTTCATATAGAATTGTAGTAGTTGAATTGTATATTAGCTACTAAGTATGAACTTAACGGGTAGGTACTACTCGAATTTAAACTTATAAAACGCTAATATGAAGAAAAAGCTTTTATAAATGAGTTCATATTATGCTACGAAATACTATTAACTACTCTTAATATTCTGTATGATTAACTTGTTCCATTTAACTATTTTGAAGGAAATGGCACCGACTACTCGACACACCGTGAATATGAATGAAGAGGAATTCCGTACTTTTCTAGCTTCAAACATAGCCGCAGTACAGGCTGCGCTACATACCAATAATAACCTTGGATCTAGCAGTACAGGAAATCGTGTAGGATGCACCTACAAAGAATTCACTGCCTGCAAACCTTTGGAATTTGATGGAACCGAAGGACCGATTGGATTGAAATGGTGGACCGAGAAGGTCGAACCGGTGTTTGCCATAAGTAAGTGTACTGAAGAGGACAAAGTAAAGTACGCTACGCATACCTTCACAGGTTCTGCGTTAACATGGTGGAATACCTATCTAGAGCAAGTGGGACAAGACGATGCGTACGCACTACCGTGGTCAGTATTCAAGCACTTGATGAACGAGAAGTACCGTCCCAGAACCGAGGTCAATAAGCTTAAGACAGAACTTAGAGGGTTACGAACCCAAGGATTTGATATTACCACGTACGAAAGACGATTCACAGAATTGTGCCTATTGTGTCCGGGAGCATTCGAAGATGAGGAAGAGAAGATCGACGTGTTTGTGAAAGGATTACCGGAAAGAATCCAAGAAGATATAAGTTCACACGAGCCCGCCTCCATACAACAGGCATGTAGAATGGCTCACAAACTAGTGAACCAGATTGAAGAAAGAATTAAAGAACAGACTGCTGAAGAGGCCAATGTGAAGCAAGTCAAAAGAAAGTGGGAGGAAAACGGTGATAAGAATCACCAATACAACAACAACAGCAATTACAACAATAATCGCAACAATTATCCCAACAATCGCAACATCAATCGCAACTACAACAAACGGCCCAACAACAACAACAACAACAACAGCAACTACAACAATCATCCCAACAACAATAATAACCGCAACAACAACAACAATAATCAGAAGCAGCTATGCCAAAGGTGTGAAAAGAATCACTCGGGGTTCTGCACCAAATTTTGCAACAAGTGTAAAAGAAATGGTCATAGCGCGGCGAAGTGTGAGGTCTACGGACCAGGGGTTAATAGAACGAAAGGAACAAATGGTGTCGGAACGAGTAATGGCGGAGCAAGTAGTGTCGGAGCAAGTTATGCCAATGTAGTTTGTTATAAATGTGGAAAACCAGGCCACATTATTAGAAATTTCCCGAACCAGGAGAACACGAATGGACAAGGCCGTGGAAGAGTTTTCAATATTAATGCGGTAGAGGCACAGGAAGACCCAGAGCTTGTTACGGGTACGTTTCTTATTGACAATAAATCTGCTTACGTTTTATTTGATTCGGGTGCGGATAGAAGCTATATGAGTAGAGATTTTTGTGCTAAATTAAGTTGTCCATTGACGCCTTTGGATAGTAAATTTTTACTCGAATTAGCAAATGGTAAATTAATTTCAGCAGATAATATATGTCGGAATCGAGAAATTAAACTGGTTAGCGAAACATTTAAGATTGATTTGATACCAGTAGAGTTAGGGAGTTTTGATGTGATAATCGGTATGGACTGGTTGAAAGAAGTGAAAGCGGAGATAGTTTGTTACAAAAATGCAATTCGCATTATACGAGAAAAAGGAAAACCCTTAATGGTGTACGGAGAAAAGGGCAACACGAAGCTACATCTTATTAGTAATTTGAAGGCACAAAAACTAATAAGAAAAGGTTGCTATGCTGTTCTAGCACACGTCGAGAAAGTACAAACTGAAGAAAAGAGCATCAATGATGTTCCCATTGCAAAAGAATTTCCCGATGTATTTCCGAAAGAATTACCGGGATTACCCCCACATCGATCCGTTGAATTTCAAATAGATCTTGTACCAGGAGCTGCACCAATAGCTCGTGCTCCTTACAGACTCGCACCCAGCGAGATGAAAGAACTGCAAAGCCAATTACAAGAACTTTTAGAGCGTGGTTTCATTCGACCAAGCACATCACCGTGGGGAGCTCCTGTTTTGTTTGTCAAGAAGAAAGATGGTACATTCAGGTTGTGTATCGACTACCGAGAGTTGAACAAACTTACCATCAAGAACCGCTACCCACTACCGAGAATTGACGACTTATTTGATCAACTACAAGGCTCGTCTGTTTATTCAAAGATTGACTTACGTTCCGGGTATCATCAAATGCGGGTGAAAGAAGATGATATTCCAAAGACTGCTTTCAGAACACGTTACGGTCATTACGAGTTTATGGTCATGCCGTTTGGTTTAACTAATGCACCAGCTGTGTTCATGGACCTTATGAACCGAGTGTGTGGACCATACCTTGACAAGTTTGTCATTGTTTTCATTGATGACATACTTATTTACTCAAAGAATGACCAAGAACACGGTGAACATTTGAGAAAGGTGTTAGAAGTATTGAGGAAGGAAGAATTGTACGCTAAGTTTTCAAAGTGTGCATTTTGGTTGGAAGAAGTTCAATTCCTCGGTCACATAGTGAACAAAGAAGGTATTAAGGTGGATCCGGCAAAGATAGAAACTGTTGAAAAGTGGTAAACCCCGAAAACTCCGAAACACATACGCCAGTTTTTAGGACTAGCTGGTTACTACAGAAGGTTCATCCAAGACTTTTCCAGAATAGCAAAACCCTTGACTGCATTAACGCATAAAGGGAAGAAATTTGAATGGAATGATGAACAAGAGAAAGCGTTTCAGTTATTGAAGAAAAAGCTAACTACGGCACCTATATTGTCATTGCCTGAAGGGAATGATGATTTTGTGATTTATTGTGATGCATCAAAGCAAGGTCTCGGTTGTGTATTAATGCAACGAACGAAGGTGATTGCTTATGCGTCTAGACAATTGAAGATTCACGAACAAAATTATACGACGCATGATTTGGAATTAGGCGCGGTTGTTTTTGCATTAAAGACTTGGAGGCACTACTTATATGGGGTCAAAAGTATTATATATACCGACCACAAAAGTCTTCAACACATATTTAATCAGAAACAACTGAATATGAGGCAGCGTAGGTGGATTGAATTATTGAATGATTACGACTTTGAGATTCGTTACCACCCGGGGAAGGCAAATGTGGTAGCCGATGCCTTGAGCAGGAAGGACAGAGAACCCATTCGAGTAAAATCTATGAATATAATGATTCATAATAACATTACTACTCAAATAAAGGAGGCGCAACAAGGAGTTTTAAAAGAGGGAAATTTAAAGGATGAAATACCCAAAGGATCGGAGAAGCATCTTAATATTCGGGAAGACGGAACCCGGTATAGGGCTGAAAGGATTTGGGTACCAAAATTTGGAGATATGAGAGAAATGGTACTTAGAGAAGCTCATAAAACCAGATACTCAATACATCCTGGAACGGGGAAGATGTACAAGGATCTCAAGAAACATTTTTGGTGGCCGGGTATGAAAGCCGATGTTGCTAAATACGTAGGAGAATGTTTGACGTGTTCTAAGGTCAAAGCTGAGAAACAGAAACCATCAGGTCTACTTCAACAACCCGAAATCCCGGAATGGAAATGGGAAAACATTACCATGGATTTCATCACTAAATTGCCAAGGACTGCAAGTGGTTTTGATACTATTTGGGTAATAGTTGATCGTCTCACCAAATTAGCACACTTCCTACCAATAAGAGAAGATGACAAGATGGAGAAGTTAGCACGACTGTATTTGAAGGAAGTCGTCTCCAGACATGGAATACCAATCTCTATTATCTCTGATAGGGATGGCAGATTTATTTCAAGATTCTGGCAGACATTACAGCAAGCATTAGGAACTCGTCTATACATGAGTACTGCCTATCATCCACAAACTGATGGGCAGAGCGAAAGGACGATACAAACGCTTGAAGACATGCTACGAGCATGTGTTATTGATTTCGGAAACAGTTGGGATCGACATCTACCGTTAGCAGAATTTTCCTACAACAACAGCTACCATTCAAGCATTGAGATGGCGCTGTTTGAAGCACTTTATGGTAGAAAGTGCAGGTCTCCGATTTGTTGGAGTGAAGTGGGGGATAGACAGATTACGGGTCCGGAGATTATACAAGAAACTACCGAGAAGATCATCCAAATTCAACAACGGTTGAAAACCGCCCAAAGTCGACAAAAGAGCTACGCTGACATTAAAAGAAAAGATATAGAATTTGAAATTGGAGAGATGGTCATGCTTAAAGTTGCACCTTGGAAAGGCGTTGTTCGATTTGGTAAACGAGGGAAATTAAATCCAAGGTATATTGGACCATTCAAGATTATTGATCGTGTCGGACCAGTAGCTTACCGACTAGAGTTACCTCAACAACTCGCGGCTGTACATAACACTTTCCACGTCTCAAATTTAAAGAAATGTTTTGCTAAAGAAGATCTCACTATTCCGTTAGATGAAATCCAAATCAACGAAAAACTTCAATTCATCGAAGAACCCGTCGAAATAATGGATCGTGAGGTTAAAAGACTTAAGCAAAACAAGATACCAATTGTTAAGGTTCGATGGAATGCTCGTAGAGGACCCGAGTTCACCTGGGAGCATGAAGATCAGATGAAGAAGAAATACCCGCATCTATTTCCAGAAGATTCGTCAACACCTTCAACAGCTTAAAATTTCGGGACGAAATTTTTTTAACGGGTAGGTACTGTAGTGACCCGAACTTTTCCATGTTTATATATATTAATTGAGATTGATATTTACATGATTAAATGTTTCCAACATGTTAAGCAATCAAACTTGTTAAGACTTGATTAATTGAAATATGTTTCATATAGACAATTGACCACCCAAGTTGATCGGTGATTCACGAACGTTAAAACTTGTAAAAACTATATGATGACATATATATGGATATATATATATATAGTTAACATGATACTATGATAAGAAAACATATCATAAAGTATATTAACAATGAACTACATATGTAAAAACAAGACTACTAACTTAATGATTTTTAAACGAGACATATATGTAACGATTATCGTTGTAAAGACATTTAATGTATATATATCATATTAAGAGATATTCATACATGATAATATCATGATAATATAATAATTTAAAATCTCATTTGATATTATAAACATTGGGTTAACAACATTTAACAAGATCGTTAACCTAAAGGTTTCAAAACAACACTTACATGTAACGACTAACGATGACTTAACGACTCAGTTAAAATGTATATACATGTAGTGTTTTAATATGTATTTATACACTTTTGAAAGACTTCAATACACTTATCAAAATACTTCTACTTAACAAAAATGCTTACAATTACATCCTCGTTCAGTTTCATCAACAATTCTACTCGTATGCACCCGTATTCGTACTCGTACAATACACAGCTTTTAGATGTATGTACTATTGGTATATACACTCCAATGATCAGATCTTAGTAGCCCATGCGAGTCACCTAACACATGTGGGAACCATCATTTGGCAACTAGCATGAAATATCTCATAAAATTACAAAAATATGAGTAATCATTCATGACTTATTTACATGAAAACAAAATTACATATCCTTTATATCTAATCCATACACCAACGACCAAAAACACCTACAAACACTTTCATTCTTCAATTTTCTTCATCTAATTGATCTCTCTCAAGTTCTATCTTCAAGTTCTAAGTGTTCTTCATAAATTCCAAAAGTTCTAGTTTCATAAAATCAAGAATACTTTCAAGTTTGCTAGCTCACTTCCAATCTTGTAAGGTGATCATCCAACCTCAAGAAATCTTTGTTTCTTACAGTAGGTTATCATTCTAATACAAGGTAATAATCATATTCAAACTTTGGTTCAATTTCTATAACTATAACAATCTTATTTCAAGTGATGATCTTACTTGAACTTGTTTTCGTGTCATGATTCTGCTTCAAGAACTTCGAGCCATCCAAGGATCCATTGAAGCTAGATCCATTTTTCTATTTTCCAATAGGTTTATCCAAGGAAATTAAGGTAGTAATGATGTTCATAACATCATTCGATTCATACATATAAAGCTATCTTATTCGAAGGTTTAAACTTGTAATCACTAGAACATAGTTTAGTTAATTCTAAACTTGTTCGCAAACAAAAGTTAATCCTTCTAACTTGACTTTTAAAATCAACTAAACACATGTTCTATATCTATATGATATGCTAACTTAATGATTTAAAACCTGGAAACACGAAAAACACCGTAAAACCGGATTTACGCCGTCGTAGTAACACCGCGGGCTGTTTTGGGTTAGTTAATTAAAAACTATGATAAACTTTGATTTAAAAGTTGTTATTCTGAGAAAATGATTTTTATTATGAACATGAAACTATATCCAAAAATTATGGTTAAACTCAAAGTGGAAGTATGTTTTCTAAAATAGTCATCTAGACGTCGTTCTTTCGACTGAAATGACTACCTTTACAAAAATGACTTGTAACTTATTTTTCCGACTATAAACCTATACTTTTTCTGTTTAGATTCATAAAATAGAGTTCAATATGAAATCATAGCAATTTGATTCACTCAAAACGGATTTAAAATGAAGAAGTTATGGGTAAAACAAGATTGGATAATTTTTCTCATTTTAGCTACGTGAAAATTGGTAACAAATCTATTCCAACCATAACTTAATCAACTTGTATTGTATATTATGTAATCTTGAGATACCATAGACACGTATACAATGTTTCGACCTATCATGTCGACACATCTATATATATTTCGGAACAACCATAGACACTCTATATGTGAATGTTGGAGTTAGCTATACAGGGTTGAGGTTGATTCCAAAATATATATAGTTTGAGTTGTGATCAATACTGAGATACGTATACACTGGGTCGTGGATTGATTCAAGATAATATTTATCGATTTATTTCTGTACATCTAACTGTGGACAACTAGTTATAGGTTACTAACGAGGACAGCTGACTTAATAAACTTAAAACATCAAAATATATTAAAAGTGTTGTAAATATATTTTGAACATACTTTAATATATATGTATATATTGTTATAGGTTCGTGAATCAACAGTGGCCAAGTCTTACTTCCCGACGAAGTAAAAATCTGTGAAAGTGAGTTATAGTCCCACTTTTAAAATCTAATATTTTTGGGATGAGAATACATGTAGGTTTTATAAATGATTTACAAAATAGACACAAGTACGTGAAACTACATTCTATGGTTGAATTATCGAAATCGAATATGCCCCTTTTTATTAAGTCTGGTAATCTAAGAATTAGGGAACAGACACCCTAATTGACGCGAATCCTAAAGATAGATCTATTGGGCCTAACAAACCCCATCCAAAGTACCGGATGCTTTAGTACTTCGAAATTTATATCATATCCGAAGGGTGTCCCGGAATGATGGGGATATTCTTATATATGCATCTTGTTATTGTCGGTTACCAGGTGTTCACCATATGAATGATTTTTATCTCTATGTATGGGATGTGTATTGAAATATGAAATCTTGTGGTCTATTGTTACGATTTGATATATATAGGTTAAACCTATAACTCACCAACATTTTTGTTGACGTTTAAAGCATGTTTATTCTCAGGTGAATATTAAGAGCTTCCGCTGTTGCATACTAAAATAAGGACAAGATTTGGAGTCCATGTTTGTATGATATTGTGTAAAAACTGCATTCAAGAAACTGATTTCGATGTAACATATTTGTATTGTAAACCATTATGTAATGGTCGTGTGTAAACAGGATATTTTAGATTATCATTATTTGATAATCTACGTAAAGCTTTTTAAACCTTTATTTATGAAATAAAGGTTATGGTTTGTTTTAAAAATGAATGCAGTCTTTGAAAAACGTCTCATATAGAGGTCAAAACCTCGCAACGAAATCAATTAATATGGAACGTTTTTAATCAATAAGAACGGGACATTTCAGGTCGATAGGTTAGAACTTTGTTAAGTGGTGGGAGGTATTGGATACTATAATACAACACTTTATTTAATCTCCAAGATAAATAGATGCAAGTGGAACTAGTGATTGATTAATGGCCGATCAAAATAGGGAAGAGACGTTCGAATTACATTTTGTTTGATGATATATGACACTCATAAAGATGATAAGATTAAGTATGATGATGATGATAATTTGACATGATTTAAATTATGATATCACGACGATGTTATAATCGGTTTATGATGATGAGGATAAATCGAGTTGATATTGATGAGTATGATAATACTATGATAAAAATGATTATGATGATATCATAATAACGAGTTTAAAATGATGTATGATGATTTTGTTAAGATAATGACAAGATGATTATGTTAGGATGTAAGGATGAAGATGATAAAACAGTTGGTGCATGATAAATAATTAAATAGGCAAATTATTACAAGAAAAACAATAAACAGATCATTGATTTAAGTTGTTATCGGGTTAGCGGGACGTCGCGGGTTCAAACCCGGACTTGGGCATTTTTAAGGGCTACTTCTTTGAGGTAGTTATTTATTTATTACTATTACTATTACTATTATTATTATTATTATTATTATTATTATTATTATTATTATTATTATTATTATTATTATTATTATTATTATTATTATTATTATTATTATTATTATTATTATTATTATTATTATTATTATTATCATTTTACTATTATTGTTGTTATTATTAGTATTACAATTATTATTATTATTATTATTCTTACTAATACAAGTATTAAGTATCATGTATTATTATTATTAAGATTATAGTTAAAATTTTTATTACTATTATTATTTATTAAGTATTATTATCAAAATTATCATTTTCGTTATCGTTATTATTAAACTTATCTTTTTATTAAAAACTACTATTATTATTAAAAGTATCATTCTTATTAAAAATTATTATTTTGTTATCATTAAAAATTATCGTTTTCTTAATTAACATTTTCATTATTAAAAAGTAACATTATTATTATTATTATTATTATTACTATTATTACTATCATTATTACTATTATTATTATTATCCTTAACTTAGTATTGTTATAATTATTAATTTTCGCGAACATAAGATATTTATATAAAAATATATTTATGTATACTAACATTAAATAATATTATATTTTAACTAATATAATATTATTCATGTTGATATAACGTTAATTAAATCATATATCAAATAAGCATTATGATATATTATAAGTATTAATAAAAATTATATATGAATATTAATCTTAATACATAACTAAATTTATATAAAGTTGTTCGATTACCATTATATGTGTTAATATATATATAAATGATATAGGTTCATGAATCCGAGGCCAACCCTATACTTGTTCAATGTCGTCATATGTATTTTTACTACGAAATACATTATGTGAGTTTTCATTTGCCTTTTTACCCTTTATATTTTTGGGCTGAGAATACATGCGCAATTTTTATATATGTTTTATGAAATAGACACAAGTAATTGAAACTACATTATATGGGTGAATGATCGAAGCCGAATATGCCCCTTTTGCTTGGTAACCTAAGAATTAGTAAACCGATCTACTAATTGATGTGAATCCCAAAGATAGATGTATTGGGCCTAACGAACCCCATCCAAAGTACCGGATGCTTTAGTACTTCGATGTTGTTTTTATCATGTCCGAAGGATTTCCCGAAATGATAGGGGATATTCTTATATGTATCTTGTTAATGTCGGTTACCAGGTGTTCACCATATGAATGATATTTTTGTCTCTATGCATGGGACGTATATTTATGAGAAATAAAAATGAAATTCTTGTGGTCTATTAAAATGATGAAAATGATCAATTATGATAAACTAATGAACTCAACAACCTTTTGGTTGACACTTTAAAGCATGTTTATTCTCAGGTATGAAAGAAGTCTTCCGCTGTGCAATTGCTCATTTTAAAGATATTACTTGGAGTCATTCATGACATATTTCAAAAGACATTGCATTCAAGTCATTGAGTTCAACAAGATTATTATAAGTCATTTATAGTTTGATATATTGTGAAATGGTATGCATGCCTGTCAACTTTCGTTGAAATGAAAGTTTGTCTTTTAAAAACGAATGCAATGTTTGTAAAATGTATCATATAGAGGTCAGAACCTCGCGATGTAATCAACTATTGTGAATCGTTTATAATTGATATGAACGAGTCCTTTCAGTTGGTATCAGAGCGATGGTCTTACCGAACCAGGTCTTGCATTAGTGTGTCTAACTAGTAGTTGTTAGGATGCATTAATGAGTCTGGACTTCGACCGTGTCTGCATGTCAAAAGTTTTGCTTATCATTTAGTGTCGAAAATTATTTGCTTATCATCCTTAAATTCTAGACACGTCTTACTACCTCTATTGCATAGACATTGTATATATAAATTCATATCTTAGCGTATATGTTATTGTTACCTTTGCCTGACAGCTTCCGTAGATTCCTCCGTAACGTATGAGATTTTAGTATTATATATGCATATGTAAATTGTGTATTACAGGGTACTAATCTACATCCTATAATCTATTTCTTATCGAAAATCCTTCATCTGATAGTACGAGATGAATCCCTCAACCAGTTCGAATTCCTCGAATTCCGACAAGTATTCCGATATGGAGTTTCACCTAAGCTCCGAAAGCCGTGTCCTAGAATGAATCAACCAATTCATTTGATGGGTTCGTGATCTACTTAATCATTGGAGAAAAGAAGAAGGTGATCCTTTTCACCCACCGAATTTCCCTCTTGGTGAAGAACCTGAAGCACTTACTGGCGAACCTATCCGAAACACCATTTTCAGCCTCATTTCCAGGGTAGCTCGTCACTATTATATTCTATCCACAATTCTAAACCTTATTCAGCCGCTCGTTCCGACCAACAATCATTCCAGAATAATGGAAGAAGTCAACAAGCTTTGCGCTCAAGTAATCAATTTGGAGAATATGGTGCAAAACTTACCAGCTTCAGCAACAACATCAACACTAGTACCACCAACAACAACATCCGCGTCACCAGCTTCGACATCTCATTCCGTACCTCGAGTATAATCATCGTTCTACATGACCTTCTACATCATTTATCTTCATTCGACATTGCGATTATGTAATCTCTAATGTTTTAGAGATTATATATTCTTGTTCTAACGGTAAATCAAATGAGTTTAATATCATATTGACTCATTAAATCCATGATTACATCTGAAGAAAATATATATGTATATACGTTTTCATACAGATTGTAATTAAAAATTCTTTTGTACAAACTGTTAATGGTGAAAATATTTTAACGGGTAGGTAATACCCGAGGAATATTTAGATTTCACATTAATAAGTTACACTGTACATTTTTCGAATTTGATTCAACGATCGTTTACTATCCTATTTACAACCACCGATATACGTATCCGTTCACCAAAGAATAACTATTTTCATTCAAATTCAATTTGATATTTGGATGTTGACCTATCAGAATCCAACAAGTGGCATAATGAAGAAATAATGGACACAATAAAAATTGATTAGAAACAGACAAATTAACAATATGAAATTTTGTTAAGAAACCACGCTAACAAGATCCTAGCTAACTGTTCCTAGCTAACTATTAATTCCGTATTACATTTTATTTTATCGCAATTTAATTATCGCAATTTATTTATCGCAGTTTATTTATCGCAATTTATATTCTCGTAATTTTATTTATCGTCATTTAATTTCTGTTATTTATTTTACGCACGTTATTTATCGTCATTTAAATACTGTTATATAAGCATTTTAAATATCGGGACACGTATACAAGGTTTTGACATATCATATCGACGCATATATATATATATATATATATATATATATATATATATATATATATATATTATTTGAAATAACCATAGACACTCTATATGCAGTAATGCTGGAGTTAGCTATACAGGGTTGAGGTTGATTCTACAATAATATATATACTTTGAGTTGTGATTGATTCTGAGACGTATAAGGGTCACGATACGTATTAATTAATTCGAATATTATAAATTAAACTATATATGAATTATTGGACGGTTAACTGTGGACTATCGACTGTGGACTAATAACAATGGACAATTAAAATGAATTAAAATATTGATTATAACATATGAAACTAAACAATTCTTCAAGTTTGCCACTTGATCTCATCTTAAACCTCATTTATATCTTGACGATTACAATCTGCGTTCAAACATTTCATGATTCTTGGAAAACACCTCAATCGAGAGGATGAACCAACCGCACTTCATCTAAAGAAGGAAAGATTTATGCATATAGTTATGCACCTGAAAAACTCTTAGAACCTAAGTAAAGTTTTAACACATATTTATGCTAGCTCCTTTGGCATTGTTATTACAGAAAATAACATTGCAATTCTTTTTCACAATAGTCAGTTTTGTCACAGCTCCAACAAATCAACTTCGACTTTTCGTTCGAAACAATCTTATTATAACCATGATATATATGCGTGCTCATTTATTGTTACCAAGGAACCTTTTATATTCCACCATATTACCATCAGCGTTTAATCATCTAAAAGCATAATTTTATTGAAACCACCTTGGATTGATAACCGATGATTCAGATATGGTAGCGTTAAATGCAGAGGAAACAGCAAAATTGCAGATGATCTAAACGGCCAAAAGTTTGATAATAAAGAATGGAATGTTGGAAACGCCCAATAGAAAATTTAGTACCGAAAAGCGTATTATGCGAAACTATGAAGGAAGTCGTGGATAAATCACAAAGACTAAGTTTGACTTCAAAGAATCCAAATGATTCAATGCTTGCTGAAGTCTTTAGCGAATACCTTGCTTCTGAATCTAAACCCTTACGGATAAATCTTCTTTATCATCCTTCGATATTAGAAATTCTAAGATATCATCGTATCTTTCTTTATTAATATCCTCAATATTTCTGAAGATATCTTCATAAATATTCTCGCCCGATATTAATTATCTCTCTGCGCTATCTGTATTATATCATAAAAGGAAACTGTTTTAGTTCCTATATTCTGTGAATCTTCGAAATTAAAATATGAATGTTTTGAAGTAGTGTTGGGAATTGAAGCATGAATTAGTATAATATAATGGCGCTTGGCCAACGTGATTATATTACAGTAAGTCTTGCTGAGTTTCTAATGAAATGTGATGATGGTTCACAGTAGATCGTACCATCATCATGTGCCATGTTACATAACTCTTTCATTCTAATTAACCTCTGAACATATTAAGAAGATATATTTTTGATAGTTCTATTCTCAATGATTCTGGTAATTTGACAAATTAAATCGTGCTAATACATTCCTTCCTGCTTAGAACATTATAATCACTCGAAACTCTATATCTACAAATTCTGGACCATTATTCGCTTGACTTGAAGTCGGGACGAGAAAACAAAAGCATAGAGCTTCGGAATATAAGGGAAAATATAAAGCCCGATAACAACACATAAATTACAAACCGTGTATATCAATGTTTATCGTAACATAAAGACACGTGAGAATTAAAAATATTATAACCCCAAGGGCGAAGTAGAAGAAAACAAATTTCTCCGGTGGTAATTGAAAAAGGAGAATGATTGTTGCGATAGTGAGGATATGAACAAGAATTAGAACTGGATTAAGCATTTTCACGATCTTTTGAAATTGGGAATTGAGTATAGAAGTGGTGAAAACTAATGGGACGGAAAAAGTAAATTTATAATGGAAATATCACACGAAGTAATCGGGACAGATCATCGCATTTAATTAAATAGATCCTAATTTCCTTAAATCACGAAGAATCAGATCTTATAGATTTCCTAGATTTTCTTTAAATCCTTTAAATTCTGGAATTCAATCGAGACAACGTAAAAAGTTAAGACGAACCTTATTTTCCTAAATTCAAACGTGACTACATCAAAAGCTAGGGCAAATCTTTTTTTTTTTATTTCACTAATTTGTGATAGTTTCACCCGTACGTTTCAAGTAATCGAATTATCTTATCCATATTACTCAATAGTAATAAAACTCCATTTATCAACTCATATTCATCATGAAAACATATTTATGGTTAATCGCGACCACCACACTCAAATTTCGGGATGAAATTTCTTTAACGGGTAGGTACTGTGACGACCCGAAAATTTTCGACCAAATTTAAACTTAATCTTTATATGAATTCGACACGATAAGCAAAGTCTGTAATATAGAGTCTCAAATATTTTTTAACTACTTCATGAAAGCATTGACCATTGACTATTTCTCACGATTCACGAACATGCATTGGTAAATAGATATGTATATATGTAGGTATACATGTGAAAATAAATAATAGTATATATGGTAATATTATTAACACTTTTATTATTACCCTTAATATTCATATCAAAGTTAGTGATGTAATAATAATATCATTATCATTGTTACATATATAACTAAAAAGTTATGATTAAAAGATGATAAACATAAATATTATTATAAGAATGATGGAAATTATATTTTAATTATTATTATTATTATTATTATTTAATATTATTCTTATAAATATTACTACAATTAATATCATTAATATTATTATTGTTATTATGATTAGGAACAAATACAAACTGTTTTCTTTTTTTATTTTATTATTATTAGTTTAGTATTTTTATTAGTAATTTTGATTATAATTAATATAATTATAATTATTAATAATTCATTATTTATTAATATTAATTATGTAAAAACCGTATAAATAGATTTAGGAAATCAGAATTACTAGCAAGTCGTTATCTACCTGTTTCTGATTGATAAATTCGTACAAATCTAAGTTTAAAACATAGGGATGAATCCAAAATCAGTTAAAGATTGCTATCACTTTCTATTTTTTTTATTAAAGGGTCTGTACTATTAATTTCTTGTTCGATATACTTTTTATAAAACAACCAAACACCACATCATCTTTCACTTTTACTTTCTACTTTCTGTTAGATTTCAACATCAACACCAAACCAATCGAACCATGTTATCATTGTTACTTGAATGTGTCTGTATAAGTAATCAAACCGAAAACCCATCATCACCATCTTTTAAACTTATCAATATTACAACCATCAACCATCATAAACCCTCACCACCATCAACTTGGTATGTGTTTCTTTTCCTTTTGTGTTGTGATTAGATGATGTTCGAATTCAATGAGACCACTCAAAACAACCACCTTACAAACCATCATTTAAATTGAGCTGCTTCTTCTTATTCGAAATTCACCACCTTGTTAAACCACCACCTTTGAAAACCCCCACCATAACGTCACCTTACTGTATTTTTTATGATCACGTTTAAACACCTATATCAATGATATACTTTTGTTTACTACGCTGCTGCTACCTTGAGTCTGTCTTCTGTTTTTCTGTTTTGATTCGGTACACCACCACCTTCATCACTGTTGAATCACCCTTCAATCATAAACCATCGAAACTCAACATCTTCATTTCGGGTATATACATAATTTTTTTTCTTTATGTATCCTTCACCACCGCTACTAGACCTCCACCTTCACTTCCACAATTATTTACTTTTTCTGTTTTTCTTGCTGTAAACAACCACCACCACTGTCGTACTACCATTACTATGCTTCTGTTATGTCGATCAATAATCAAACTCGAGAATATCCTACAACTACCGTTCGATGTCCAAGTATTTAGCTAGTGGAGAATACATTAACTTATAATATAATGCTTGTTGAATTCCCGTCAAACGAATATTTGGGGACAATTAAATTCATTATGGCCGACATCTTTAAACATAGATTAACCCCCACTTGTCCACTTGTTAAAGACATTGAACCTCTTTTTCTTAGATAAAAACTTTTAATTGTGGAAAAGGACACACAAGATACTAATATGTTTCTTTTAAATTAGCTAAAACAACAAATCCAATTGAGTGGTTAATCATCGTGGGGTCCGTTGTGGAAGGAATCCTAGATTAAATTGACTGAGGAACCGTTTTAGTTCTAACTGAATTATTTTAAAGTGCTGGGAACCAGGCCGCAGGCCAATGTATCAGATATTGGGCCGTGACAAAACTTGGGTTTCTTTTCCGTTGGGTGGATCGAATGCCACAACTGATGTGTTTGTATTCCACTGCAAACCGAAAGTTAATGATGGGTATACGTAATGTTTGTTGAAAATGGGTCGATAGGTTAGAACTTTGTCAAGTGGTGGGAGGTATTGGATATTATAATACAACACTTTATTTAATCTCCAAGATAAATAGATGCAAGTGGAACTAGTGATTGATTAATGGCCGATCAAAATAGGGAAGAGACGTTCGAATTACTTTTTCTTTGATGATATATGACACTCATAAAGATGATAAGATTAAGTATGATGATGATGATAATTTGACATGATTTAGATTATGATATCACGACGATGTTATAACCGGTTTATGATGATGAGGATAAACCGAGTTGATATTGATGAGTATGATAATACTATGATAAAAATGATTATGATGATATCATAATGGCGAGTTTAAAATGATGTATGATGATTTTGTCAAGATAATGACAAGATGATTATGTTAGGATGTAAGGATGAAGATGATAAAATAGTTGGTGCATGGTAAATAATTAAATAGGCGAATTATTACAAGAAAAACAATAAACAGATCATTGATTTAAGTTGTTATCGGGTTAGCGGGACGTCGCGGGTTCAAACCCGGACTTGGGCATTTTTAAGGGCTACTTCTTTGAGGTAGTTAGTTATTTATTACTATTATTATTATTATTATTATTATTATTATTATTATTATTATTATTATTATTATTATTATTATTATTATTATTATTATTATTATTATTATTATTATTATTATTATTATTATTATTATTATTATTATTATTATTATCATTTTACTATTATTGTTGTTATTATTAGTATTACAATTATTATTATTATTCTTACTAATACAAGTATTAAGTATCATGTATTATTAATATTAAAATTATAGTTAAAATTATTATTACTATTATTATTTATTAAGTATTATTATCAAAATTATCATTTTCATTATCGTTATTATTAAACTTATCTTTTTATTAAAAACAACAATTATTATTAAAAGTATCATTCTTATTAAAAATTATTATTTTGTTATCATTAAAAATTATCGTTTTCTTTATTAACATTTTCATTATTAAAAAGTAACATTATTATTATTATTATTATTACTATTATTACTATTATTATTATCCTTAACTTAGTATTGTTATAATTATTAATTTTCGCGAACATAAGATATTTATATAAAAATATATTTATGTATACTAACATTACATAATATTATATTTTAACTAATGTAATATTATTCATATTGATATAACGTTAATTAAATCATATATCAAATAAGCATTATGATATATTATAAGTATTAATATATAAATATATTCATAAATATATTTATATAAAAATATATTTATGTATACTAACATTACATAATATTATATTTTAACTAATGTAATATTATTCATATTGATATAACGTTAATTAAATCATATATCAAATAAGCATTATGATATATTATAAGTATTAATAAAAATTATATATGAATATTAATCTTAATACATACCTAAATATATATAAAGTTGTTCGATTACCATTATATGTGTTAATATATATATATATATATATATATATATATATATATATATACATATATATATATGTATATATATATATATATATATATATATATATATATATATATATATATATAAATGATATAGGTTCGTGAATCCGAGGCCAACCCTATATTTGTTCAATGTCGTCATATGTATTTTTACTATAAAATACATTAGGTGAGTTTTCATTTGCCTTTTTACACTTTATATTTTTGGGCTGAGAATACATGCGCAATTTTTATAAATGTTTTACGAAATAGACACAAGTAATTGAAACTACATTATATGGGTGAATGATCGAAGCCGAATATGCCCCTTTTACTTGGTAACCTAAGAATTAGTAAACCGATCTACTAATTGACGCGAATCCTAAAGATAGATCTATTGGGCCTAACGAACCCCATCCAAAGTACCGGATGCTTTAGTACTTTGATGTTGTTTTTATCATGTCCGAAGGATTTCCCGGAATGATAGGGGATATTCTTATATGCATCTTGTTAATGTCGGTTACCAGGTATTCACCATATGAATGATATTTTTGTCTCTATGAATGGGACGTATATTTATGAGAAATGGAAATGAAATTCTTGTGGTCTATTAAAATGATGAAAATGATCAATTATGATAAACTAATGAACTCAACAACCTTTTGGTTGACACTTTAAAGCATGTTTATTCTCAGGTATGAAAGAAGTCTTCCGCTGTGCAATTGCTCATTTTAAAGATATTACTTGGAGTCATTCATGACATATTTCAAAAGACGTTGCATTCAAGTCATAGAGTTCAACAAGATTATTATAAGTCATTTATAGTTTGATATATTGTGAAATGGTATTCATGCCTGTCAACTTTCGTTGAAATGAAAGTTTGTATTTTAAAAACGAATGCAATGTTTGTAAAATGTATTATATAGAGGTCAGAACCTCGCGATGTAATCAACTATTGTGAATCGTTTATAATCGATATGAACGGGTCCTTTCATTACCCGGGTTAATTGTCCTTTGTCCTGGTTTATTTGATACCTATCTGGTTTTTGTCCATAATAGTCCATCGGTCATAATTATAAAATGCTCGTCAAATTAACCTTATTCCTGAAGTCAAATATTCCAACTAATTAGGGATTCGAACTTTAACAAGGTTTTAATACTTTATTAATAATTACACCAATTATCCTTGTATGTAATCCACCCATGTTTTAATGAGATATGAATATTAATTTACTCACTTGATCAGAATGAATAATCAATTACCCAACCCAAATAATTAATTAAACGATCGTAAAAGATGTCGTATAAACGTCACTAAATAGAACATACATAATCATTTTAATAATTATTAGATTAACTAATTTGAAGATAGGTTCGACAGATTCTAATGAGTTGTCATTCGATTAGACAATACCCCATCTATTAATAGTCAATAGTCCAATGTCCACAAGTGTCGGTCTTTTGTCTAAACCTTAATTATGGTACAAAATCTAATAACCCCGTCTTAATATTTAGTCTAACATTACGTTTACTTTGGCTCAAATAAGCATAATAATAACTTAGTTACGAGACATTAATTTAAAAAGGAAGAACATAGCTTACAGTGGTGATTAATGGATAGAATTTCGACTTTAAAACCCGTAAAACATTTCTTACAATAACCCAATTATTATTAAACTTAAATTAAAATTAAAATTAAAATTAAAATTATAAATATATATATTATGTTTACAGAGAGGAGAAGAGAAAAGATGTGTGTAAAATTCGTCCAAAAACTGCTCGATTTATAGACTTGGCCAGGATTTTGCCTCCATACGATCGCATGGATTTTAGGCATCCTGGCCATGCGATCGCATTGCCAGCTGGATCAGGCCAACTACTTTTTTTTTCCTGTTTTGCCGACGTTTTATTATATAATATGATATATATATATATAATTTTAAGAATTATTTATATATTATATTATATTCATGTGCATAGTTGACTTGTCATTTTAGCTCCGTTGCGTCGCGCGTTGAAAGTTGGTTCATGTCCCGGTTCCGTATTTTCGAACGTCCTTGCGTACTATTTAATATCTTGTATTTTACGTTTTGTGGCTCGTTCTCTTGTAATTTTGAGACGTTTCTTATCAATAAATTGACCCACTTGGATTGTACTTTGTACTTTTTAACGTTTTGGTCGTTTGCGTCTTCAAATCGTCGTTTTCTTCTTTTGTCTTCGCACTTATTTATTTAAACGAATGCTACATAAAAATAGAACAATTACAACTAAAAGCTTTACATATTGGAAGGATATTGTGCCTAAATATATATTCATTTGGAGCACTATTAGCAATAAACAAGTATGTAATAATACTTACAACCAACAAAGACCTATTTTTCCAATTAAAACACCACAAACCGATGATAAAAAGCCAATTTTAGAAGATATGATGTCGAAGCTAGTTGAATCTCAAACGCAGTTTTTCACATCTCAGAAACAAACTAATGAACAAAATGCTCAAGCATTTAGAAATCAACAAGCTTCTATCCAAAATCTGGAACAAGAAGTAAGTAACCTAGCAAGGTTGATAGGTGAAAGGAAACCGAGGAGTCTACCTAGCGATACAAATGCTAACCCCCGAACTGAAACAGCTAAATCCATTACCACAAGAAGTAGTATTACACTTAAACCACCTGAAATACCTGTAATTTCTGATGACTCTATTCCTACTCCACAAGCACCACAGCCTGAGCAAGATAAGGAAACAGAACCAATAGATGAAAAGGTTAATGAAGATAACATAGTTAAGACAAAACCTTATGTTAAACCATACTAACCACCACTTCCTTACCCGAGTAAAATGAGAAAAGAAAGACTTGAAGCCGAGCAATCTAAATTCTTGGATATGTTTAAACAAATAAATGTCAACCTTCCTTTCATTGATGTGATTTCAGGAATGCCTAGATATGCTAAATTCTTGAAAGATCTAATCACAAATAGAAAGAAAATGGAAGAACTCTCGGCGGGTTACAATGAATGCTAATTGTTTTGCAGTGCTATTGAATAAACTACCAGAAAAACTCTCAGATCCAGGAAGTTTCACAATTCCATGTTTTCTGGGTAGTCTTAGTTCAATAGAAGCATTGGCAGACTTAGGTGCTAGTATAAATTTAATGCCGTATTCACTATATGCTAAACTAGACCTTGGAGAATTGAAACCAACACGAATAAGCATACAACTAGCCGATCGATCAGTAAAATATCCTAGAGGGATAATGGAAAACATGCTAGTTAAAGTTGGTACTTTAGTATTTCCAGTAGACTTTGTTATTCTGGATATGAAAGAAGATTCTCGAGTTCCTCTCATATTAGGAAGACCATTCTTAAACACGGCTAAAGCAATAATAGACGTGTTCGGTAAGAAACTGACCCTAAGTATAGAGGACGAGAGTGTTACCTTTTCTATTGATAGAGCCATGCAACAACCACAATATGCAGATGATACATGTTATTATATTCAAACTATAGATTCACATGCAGAATTGTTACAAGAATTTCCAGAATTACAAGGAACAAGAGAATGTTCTTTAGGAGAAGGAACTGAACCAATTGATGAAGCTGAAATGTTAGCTACACTCATAGCTAATGAATACAAACCAACAATAGAAGAACTTCAAATGTTAAAAGAAAAAGACAGATATCGATACAGATCATTGATAGAAGAACCACCGATATTAGAGTTAAAGCCACTTCCAACCCATTTGGAATACGCTTATTTACATGGTGAATCTGAATTACCTGTAATAATATCGTCTTCTCTTACAAAAAATGAGAAATCTCAACTCATTTCTGTGCTAAAAGCTCATAAACCAGCTATTGCATGGAAGATTCTTGACATTAAAAGAATAAGTCCTTCGTATTGCACACACAAAATCCTTATGGAAGAAAATCATAAAACCTATGTGCAACGCCAACGAAGACTAAATCCTAATATGCAAGATATTGTTAAGAAAGAAATAATTAAACTGCTAGATGCAGGTTTAATTTATCCAATCTCTGATAGTCCATGGGTAAACCCAGTTCAATGCGTACCTAAGAAGGGTGGCATAACTGTCATCACAAATGAAAAAGATGAGGTTATTCCTACTAGGACTGTAACAGGATGGCAAATCTATATTGATTATAGAAAATTAAATGACGCAACCAGAAAAGACCACTTTCCCTTACCTTTAATTGATCAAATGCTGGAAAGATTAGCTGGGAACAGTTACTATTGTTTTCTTGACGGTTTCTCCGGATACTTTCAAATTCCAATCGCACTCGAGGACCAAGAGAAAACCACATTCACGTGCCCTTATGGTACTTTTGCTTACAAACGCATGCCATTTGGACTTTGCAACGCCCCTTCAACCTTTCAAAGGTGCATGATGGCAATTTTTCATGACATGATAGAAGAATGCATGGAAGTTTTCATGGATGACTTTTCAGTCTTCGGTGATACTTTTGAAACATGTCTAGTTAATCTTGAACGAATGCTTATTAGATGCGAACAATCAAATCTAGTACTTAATTGGGAGAAATGCCATTTCATGGTTAAAGAAGGCATCGTTCTTGGTCATAAAATTTCAAAGGAAGGAATTGAAGTAGATAGAGCTAAAGTAGATATAATTGCTAAAATTCCACATCCCACCAATGTTAGAGGAGTTAGGAGTTTTCTAGGGCATGCCGATTTTTACCGACGTTTCATAAAAGATTTTTCTAAAATTGCCACTCCTATGAATAAACTCCTAAAAAAGGATGCTCCATTCATCTTTTCAGATGAATGCATCAAATCTTTTAATTTCTTAAAGAAAAACTCACTAATGCACCGATCATGATAACTCCAAATTGGAATCTACCATTTGAACTCATGTGCGATGCAAGTGATTTTGCAATGGGGGCCGTTTTAGGTCAAAGGATTGAAAATCGATTTCAACCTATTTATTACGCTAGTAAGACGTTACAAGGAGCACAAACTAATTACACGACTACTGAAAAAGAACTCCTTGCTATTGTCTTTTCTTTTGACAAATTTCGTTCATATCTCGTTCTAGCTAAAACGGTGGTCTATACCGACCATTCTGCTCTTAGATACCTATTTTCGAAACAAGATGTCAAACCACGATTAATCTGTTGGATCTTACTCTTACAAGAGTTCGATATTGAAATTCGAGACAAAAAGGGAGCAGAAAATCTCGCAACTGATCATCTTTCTCGTCTTGGAAATCCCGAATTAGAAGTTCTAAATGAATCGGCCATACAAGACAACTTTCCTGATGAATATATATTGAAAATCAATTATAATGAAATTTCATGGTTTGCAGACTATGCAAACTACTTAGTATGTGGATTCCTTGAAAAAGGGTTGTCGTACCAAAAACGAAAGAAATTCTTTAGTGATATAAAACACTATTTTTGGGAAGATCCACATTTATTCAAAAGTTGTCCCGATGGAATAATACGCGGATGTGTATTCGGGGATGAAGCTAGTCAAATCTTAAACCATTGTCACACAGGACCAACAGGAGGGCATTATGGGCCTCAACTAATAGCAAGAAAAGTCTATGACACTGGATTCTATTGGCCTACAATTTTCAAAGACGCACACCTTCTTTGTAAATCCTGTGATGCATGTCAAAGGGCTGGAAAAATAAGTCAACGTGATGAAACGCCACAAAATTTCATTCAAGTATGTGAAGTATTTGATGTTTGGGGTATTGACTCTATGGGTCCATTTCCAAAATCTCATAATAATCTCTACATTCTCATTGCCATTGATTATGTATCTAAATGGGCGGAAGCACAAGCTCTCCCAACTAACGATGCACGAGTTGTAGTCAACTTCTTAAAACGTCTTTTTGCTAGGTTCGGAACACCGAAAGCTTTAATAAGTGATCGGAGTACTTATTTTTGTAATAATCAACTTGAGAAAGTTCTCAAAAGATATGGAGTAACTCATAAAATCTCAACTGCTTATCATCCACAAACAAGTGGACAAGTTGAAAATACCAACCGAGCTTTAAAACGTATTCTAGAGAAAACTGTAGGATCAAATCTGAAGGAATGGTCCATGAAATTGGAGGATGCACTCTGTCCTTTTAGAACAGCCTACAAAACTCCAATGGGCACCACACCTTTTAAACTAGTTTACGGAAAAGCATGTCACCTTCCAGTAGAAATTGAGCACCAAGCATTTTGGGCTTTGAAGACATGTAATCTTGATTTACATGAAGCCGGACGTCTATGGTTAAGTCAACTAAACGAATTAGAAGAATTAAGACATGATGCATATGAAAATTCGTTAATCTATAAGGAAATAACGAAGAAATGGCATGATAAAAGAATCCGAAGTTAAAAAAATTTAAGGAAGGAGATAGAGTTCTTCTTTTTAATTCTCGATTCAAGCTATTTCCTGGAAAATTGAAATCAAGATGGTTTGGACCATTCATAGTCAAAAGAGTTTTCCCATACAGAACAATAGAGTTAATAAATTCAAATGGGATTAAATTTAAAGTTAATGGTCACAGAGTTAAACATTACATACATGATCCGATGGAAATTGACAATGAAGTTAATCATAATTTCACCACCCAAGAAAACCCTAAGAATGAAAACATAAATATGTTGTCAACGACATATGAAAAACCAAAATTGGAAGACAGAGAGGCTTCAGATTGGAGTAATGAAGAAGAATTTCTATATAAACCTCCCACTCCAAGAAACGAAGAAAAATATGAACAAGAAGTTCAAGTAAAAGTGAAAGAACCAAGAAAAGATCACCCGAAAAAGGTTAACAAACCAACTCTACTTACTAAAGTAGGAGACCCAGGTGAATTTATCATTTCTTGCTTGCTTAATGATGGTGCTATGTATAACGGGCTCGTAGATTTAGGAGCGAGTGTGAATGTTATGCCTCTTTTCTTATACAAAAGATTAGGTGTGGGTAAATTAAGACCAACCAGAATAGGTATTCAATTATTTAATCAAACCATTAAACACCCAGTTGGAATAGCCAATAATTTACTTGTTAAAGTGGGAAGTTTGACCTTTGTTGCAAACTTCATAGTTATTAATATGGAGGAAGATCTTGATATTCCTCTAATTTTAGGTCGCCCATTTTTAGCAACCACCGAGGCATTCTTCGATGTAAGAAAAGGTAGAATGACACTTAGGCATGGTGATAAATCGGTCACCTTTGTGAATCTAAAGTTTCAATCTTCACCAACCAAAACTGTTGAACAAATAAAAATGCCTAAATGTGGGGAAGATGAAGCAACGCTCAATGATGACCTGATAACAAAGAACCCCGTTGTTGATACAAAATTAGATGGACCCGTTTTTAACAATTCAACGAAGAAACTTTATAAACGGATTCAAGATGCTAGGATTAAGGGGAACTTTAAGTTATGTAACAGATTAGTATCCAATTTGTAGCCTAAAGAAAAGGCGATGTTAATTGAATTTGTGAATGTTACAGAGGAAATCAACAAATGGCTTGAAGCAAAAGTCAGAGATATGCAAGTTGTTGATGTTCCAATTGAAATTAATAATAAAGTTAATCACAATTTCGATACCACAGCTAACTAAGTGTGGGGAGATTCAAATGTTTTAAAGGATAATATAATGCTGTCTAGGGTTAGATTTTTTGTTTTCGTGTAGTTCTCGAAAATGGAATCCGAATGGTCTTTCCCTATAAGACCCTAAAGAACTAGTCTTCTTCCTTCATTCTGAATTTTTATTTCTTTTAGGTTTTACGAGATGAAGAATTCCTTTGATCTGACCCATGGTTTACTACTACACGCTATGATTACTAAACGTAATAATAACACCTTCCCGAGTGAACTGGTATCATTCATAAGAGGCAAAATGGACGAAGTAAGGAGAGAACTCAGGAACAATCATAATAAGACACATTTTGGTAAAGGAAAATCAAAATCCACAACAAAAAGAAAGCAAGACACCTTGAAAGATGTCATAAATGCGGAAAATGGTCACACGAAGGGAAATGTTCGAACAATCAAACACATTCCAATACCGAGTTCGTTACTTTATGCAGAGAAGGACCGTTCATATGTTTAGAAGAAAAATTATTGAAAAATCGAGGTTACGCTTATGTAGCTATGGAAAACCAAATCGAACGACTCTCCTATGAGTCGACTAAAGCATGTCTCTGAGAATTCTATCTCACAGGTAAGTATGTACAGTTTTTAATTTTTTAATTTTATTGCTTTTAACCTTTTGATAATAAATGCTGAATCATTCGCTATAAAGTATTAAATTGATATTTAATAAAATTAGGTATGCGAGTGATATCATACAAAAATTTAATGCATCACTGCGAAATTTACCGTTTATTCATAAGGTATAAATATATTTAATCAATCAATCCAAAATATTTCAGAAATTCGTCAGGAGTAAAACTAGGTAATATAGCCGAAATTACTTTACCCAAAAGAGGGACGTATATTTTTGTTAATATTTGATTGATTAAAGTGGGATAAAAGACCAAAAAGATTTTATTTTTATTTTTACCTTGTTTTTAAAACCAATATTTAATTATAATATTTTTTAAATGAAAGTTTGTAAAATTACTATATATAAATATTATTAATATTTATATAAAATTATATGCATTTTAAATTTAAGTTTGGTGTGAATTTAAAAACAAAAATGTACTTTATTTCATTAAGTTAAAAAGTTGATATCTAAAATTCGTCGTGAGTTGAAAACTAGGTCGTTGAACCGAAATTGCTTTACCCAAGGGAGGGACGAGAAATTTTGTTATCATTATTTTTAATTTTATTGATATAAAGTATGCCAAAAACATTTAGAAAACCCAAAAATCTTGGCTTTTAAAACAACACTTTAAAATGACAAATTTTAAAATTTTGTCGAGTGATGAACTAGGTAAACGTACCGAAACGCCCTCAATCTAAAAAGATTTTTTTTAAATTAAGTAATTATTTGTTTTATAAGTTAAAAGTTTTAAATTAAAAAAAAAAGGATCAGACCCCATGCGATCGCATGGGGTTTCCTCATTAAAGTCATGCGGTTGCATGGCATAAAAATACTGGGCAGAAACAAAAAGCTCAGTCGACTGGTCTGCTTCCCACATTTACACACACATACACGAAAACTCTCCCAAATCCTCTAAAAAATTCGCGATTTTTCATTAAAATTCATTAAATTTCTTGCTATAATCCGCTCTAATCATGCTTTTGTTCAGAAGTTTTTCAAAGAAGGTAACGATTCGACCCCTAAAACTCTTTAAATTCGAATTATAGTGTTCTTGAGCAAATTTTTACCTAATTTGATTTTGATAATTTCTAGCTTAATTCGCGATTCTAAAAAACTAGGGTTTGTGTTCTTTAGCAATTTGGGGCTTTTTGATATAAACAGGTTATGGCCGATTTTTGTTATGAATTATTGCTAAATTAAGTAGTGTAACATGTTTAGGTTGCTAAATGATCCAAACTTTGATCCTAAACATGATTTTTGAGCATCAAAGTGGACTTTTTAAGTCTAAAATTCATGAACTTGATTATTTGATATAAATGCCATTTGAAACTTATTTAATTGCTAGTAATAGTTATTTTAACATGTTATTTGAGTTGAATGCTTATGAACTTTGTATACCTTTTCATATTTGTTTATTTGAAAAATTGTTGAAAATATAAAAATGAGTATAAGTTTAATATGGATTAAACATGTTATTGTAATTGTTTTAATTTGTTATTTTGCTAACACTAATGCATATTTGGATGCACAAATATTGTGTTTAATGTGTTTTGCAGAGAAATACAGATACAGACGGTGCATCATCGTCTAGACGACCTGAACAAGAACCCGATCAAGAACCACAACCGGAACTAAACCTGAACAACAACAACATTATGATCAACAAGTGCCATACTATGAACCAGAACCACAATTTTTTATTGCCTACATAGTATTTCCCGTTCACCATGTAATAGAACACTCAAGAATTCATGAACAGGAGTTACATCCCAATCTAAGATTTGATAGAAGCTGGAGAGATTACCCAACGTATCAACGTAAAAAATTTAAGCTTTGCACCAATAATGTGGAAGTACCAAGGGTAATAGATTGGGAGCCTTTGGAAAGGGTCAACCTAGCTAACTCAGTTAGGCTATTACTAATCTAAAGGTATGGCAACTCTTCTTTTCCTGATTGGGAACGTTTATTTACCACTCGTAGGCCTGTATATAAGGAGTGGTGTGTTGAGATAATGAGTAGTATAGCCTTAAATAAGGATGTGGATAGGTTAGACGATAAAACTTTTCTTAGATTTTTACTTGGAGGTAGGATGTACAGGATGTCCATGATAGACATAGCTAGAGCTTTACAGATTTACACCCCCGCTGAATTATTATCACCTGATTGTACAGCGTTAATTTATCAAGGTGAGAGGGTAGATAGAGATTTTGACGCTAACGCCATATGGAGGCGTATGTCAAATTTTAATGTGTTTACACGGGGTGGAAGACACTCCTATTTAGATATTAATAAAGCAGAACTCCGTATAATACATAGATTTTTAGCAAACTCGGTTACACAAAGAGGTAGAAACAAGGAGAAGGTAACCCTAAACGATTTATTCTACCTTAAGTGCATTCGAGACACTAGAGGCTTTGTTAATATTCCCTACTTTGTTGGGTTTTATTTGTCCAAAGTTGTGGAAGGAATACAGGACGGGGGAATAATAGGAGGAGGCATTTTTGTTACTCTCATTGGAGAGTATTTAGGTATAGATAGGGAACACGGGGGTCCAATGATGGTAGTTGAGGAACAAACTGATACTATAGGTTTGCAGGTATATCAAGGTGCAAAGGTACTAAAACGGAGGCACAATATGCCAATACCATATCAGGGCAACCATCCACAGGTAGAGAGGGGTTCGGATGAGGAGATGGAGGAAGCATATGACATTAGGGATGTCATTAGGGATAGTTATACTGATGTCTTCCAGCATTTAGATGAGGTGGAAATGAATAACCAGGCTAGGCATCATCAGTATGAGCAGTGGAGAGTCGCGGATGAGTATGAGCAATCCAGGCGATGCCAAACACGATAGCTGGCAAGTTCATCAGCACCAAATCATGAGCCAGCTATCATATCAGGTACCACATAACTACATCCCGACTCGACCTTCTTTTACCACCACATCAGCCTGACATGCGATCACCCTTTGACTTGTACGACCCCAATTAAGCCTATCAGGAGACCTATCACCAACCATGGAACCCGAGCAATGATATGAACTGGAACCCCTATCCAAATCAATAGTGTTCCATTGGTGATTTCTTATCTTTTATTATTTTTATCTATTTATGTTAAACATTTAACATTTTGATACTTTTATGCAATGTTTAACATTTTTATTATTTTGTACTAATATTTCATTTTTGTAATTTGAAAGTGGGATATTAAGTCCCATTTCAAATTACCATGCATGTTTATATTTGTATTGTATGTATATTGTGAATTGTACACAACAGGGTAAAACAGCGCATTTTCAAAGACTGACATTAAGTTCAGCAAAAGCAACTAATTTTGACGACAAGATGCAAAATATATGTGAAATAACAACTGCAGAAATGAACAAATGATGTGCACCATTTATCATTCAAACAAACAACAATATGTTTGGAAACTTTGGTAAAATTTAATCATTTTTCTACGCTAATCACCCTCAATAATTTAAATTGTTACCAATTTCTTGCAAATGAGGGCATTGCAAGATCTTAAGTGTGGGAAGGGATTAAATTCTATCGGTTTTATAAATTTATTTTTTAGACTTATACAGTTGGTTTAATAGCCACCGTTAAACTTTACTAGTAACGCAGTAGTTGTATTAGAATCTAGTGCTCTCTGATAATAAAGAACATCCCTAGTCTTATATACTGACTACCCACTTCTAGTAAAATTTTTAAAATTTTTTAACTAAATGAACTCAAAATCATGTTTATACATATTTATGAACAATAAAACTAGGTGTTAACACCGAAATTATTGTTACCTCGGAAAGGACATAAATTGAGAAACAACACAAAATGCTTGAATTCATTTAAAATCGAATAGAAGAGAATAAAAAGGCAAAGAAAGAAAAATAAAAGCCAAGTGTGGGAAAAATTTACCAAGTTATTTAGAACATATATCACATATTTTTGTACAAATAGTTGAAGATACTTTTGTTTTGAACGATATTAATCAGTTTTACCCAGTTTATTGTAATATAAATGGAATTTAAAAGGAAGAAAAGTCTTTCGAGAAAAAGACACGCGCTTCTTGATTTAGGTCAGGAAGTTGTCGTCCAGACCAGTTGTAGAGTCTACGAAAAACCTTGAAAATTTTTCTCAAAAATCAGCTGGAAATCCACGGACCTCAGCATCAAACAGGGTCGCCATGTGGTCAGACTTATCCTAACCATGAGAGGATCTGTCTCGTACAATGGGGGCACAGTGCAAATTAGCTTATAAGACTAATGAATCAGATCTCCAGAAAGGATAATCTCCTTAAAGATCAAAAATCAGCTTTTAAGCCTGATATTACTCAATCCTTGAGCTTGACTTTAAAGATTGAGAATTACAAACTCATGGAATTTAATGATATCTAAACTCGAGCTTGAACAAGAAAATATTTTGATCAAAATTACAAACCGATTTGTTTTCTGAAAACCTATTTTCAATGCGTTCATTACCATTGAACGTAAAATCCTAAGAATTCACCGGAATTTGTTAGGTCACCTGAACCAAATCGGGTGTCAACCGTAAGAATGGTGGTTGCATAGCATGGTCGAAGACATGACCTTGTGCCAGACCGAAAAACTATAGGGTGATCTTTACTATTGCTCCTACAAAGGATCGTAATTGCATCCGACACGATATAGACCATAATCAAAAGCATGTCATTAGACATTTCCTTAACAGTTGCTTGTTCAACGCTTTCCTTTACAACCGGACGGTAGTTTACCGAAAGGTAATATACGGAGCAAGTAAACTGGACGTGTTGCTTTCCCAATACAAGGTTAGCAAGTGGGTGACACAAAACCATAAGTTTTGAGCTAAAATTTTCAAATCTGAAACTCACAAAACCCATAAAAACATTTTGCAAACACCGGTGAAGGGTTATTCCGGAAAACTTATCTAGGGTAAAATCTAGATTGAATTTTCAAAAGATCAAATATTTTCATAAAGATCCAATTTCTTAAAGGATCTAAATTTTCATAGTCATGTGGGACTGTAAACCATATCGTTACTATCATTGTTCATACCGCCGTATTAGAATCACTGATGTACAAAGTGTGAAGAATAAAAAAGTGATTCTAGTAAAGTTATATTCAAGCTCTATATTGCTTGAGGACAAGCAACGCTCAAGTGTGGGAATATTTGATAATGCTAAAAACGAACATATATTTCATAGCATTATCCTTCAAAGAAAGACAAGCTTTTAGTTGCAATTGTTCTATTTACAAGTGATATTTGTTTAAATAATAAAAGGTGAAGACAAAAGACAGATTCGACGATTTGAAGTCGCAAATGACCAAAAAGCTAAAAAGTACAAATTACAATCCAAATGGTTCAAATTATTGCTGAGAAACATCTAAAAGTTACAAGAGTACGAGCCACAAAACGTAAAGTACAAGATATTAAATCGTACGAAAAGACGTTCGAAAATCCAGAACCAAGACATGAACCAACTATCAACGTACGACTCAGTGGACCTAAAATTATAAGTCAATGGAGCACAAGAATAAATATAATATATATATAATTATGTAAAATTATATATATTATATTATATATTATGAAAACTCAGCAGCCCACGTTTTAAATGAAATGTGACCAGGAGAAGGCGGTCATGCGATCGCATGGCCAGCATGAGTAATTTTCATGCGATCGCATGAGCCCAGAAGTCTGGGCAGGTCTATAAATTTCAACGAATTTCGACGAGTTTTACACACATATATCATACATCTCACTCTCTATTAAATATATATATTTATATTTTATAATTATAATTTTAATATTAAGTTAATAATAATAAGGTTATAGTGGCGAATGTTTTAAGTTTGTAAGTCGAATTACTGTCTGTGTAACACTACGCGATTAATATTCATTGTAAGTTATGTTCAACCTTTTTAAATTAATGTCTCGTAGCTAAGTTATTATTATGTTTATTTAAGCTGAAGTAATCGTGATGTTAGACTAAATATTAAGACTGGGTTATTGGGCTTTGGACCATAATTGGGGTTTGGACAACAGACCGACACTTGTGGAAATTGGACTATGGGCTATTAATGGGCTTTATATTAATTAAATGATATCTCATTGATTTAATATAGAGATTTATAATTTGACGTGTTTATATATAACCACATACTCTTGACTGGGTACGGTGGGCGGGATATCTATAAATACTAATAATTGTTCATTTGACCGGACACGGGGATGGATTAATAGTCACTGGACTCATTAAAATAGGGGTGGATTACATTCAAGGGTAATTGGTGTAATTGTTAACAAAATATTAAAACCTTGGATTACACGCAGTCGATAGCCTGGTGTATTCATTAAACAAAGTATTAAGACCTTGTTACAGTTCGAATCCCCAATTAGTTGGAATATTTGACTTCGGGTATAAGGTTAACTTGCCGAAGACTCTCGCACTTTATAATTATGACCGATGGACTATTATGGACAAAACCAGATGGACATATCGAATAATTCAGGGTAAAAGACAATTAACCCATGGTAATAAATTAAAATCAACACGTCAAACATCATGATTACGGAAGTTTAAATAAGCATAATTCCTTTATTTTATATCTCACCGCACTTTATTTATCGTCATTTAATTTATCGTACTTTAAATTATTGCACTTTTATTTATCGCACTTTTATTTATCGTCATTTACTTTACGCTTTAAATTAAGTTATATTTATATTTAATATTTTACATTAGGTTTTAATTGTGATTTAAAACGTAAAATCGACAAACCGGTCATTAAACGGTAAAACTCCCCTTTTATAATAATAATAATAATAATATTACTTTTATATATATATATATATATATATATATATATATATATATATATATATATTTATACAAATATAGTTTAAAATAAATATAGTGTTAAACTCAGCTAGCTCCCTGTGGAACGAACCGGACTTACTAAAAACTACACTACTCTACGATTAGGTACACTGCCTATAAGTGTTGTAGCAAGGTTTAGGTATATCCATTTAATAAATAAATAAATAACTTGTGTAAATTCTATCGTATTTAATAGTATTTCGTAGTAAAATATAATCTATTTCGTACTACACCTCGCACACATCAACTAGCCTAAATAAAGATATCATTGACTTGCAAATGAAAATTTAGCCTAATCTTTGACTTTTCTTATTTTGTACGTTTTTAGCAAAATGATTATTTTTCGGTAAAACGATCTTAATCCTTGACTCAAGAATGTTATAGCTAAAGTTTGATGATTAAAAATATTTAAGGTAATCGAAAATGGTCTTTAGAATCATTGTATGCTTAAAAATATCAAAATTGCTTATTACGACTAACTCGCTATAATTATTATTTTTAGCATTATTTATTGCAATCACGGGTACGCTTTGAATTTTGCTTGAAAATAAGTTGGTAGTGAGATTAGATATTGTTTACGGTAATTTTGGCTATAATTGACTATAACAGGAATTTGGAAAATGCTATTTTTAAAGCCCTCATTTCGAATTTTTTTCGAAAAATATATGCATTTTTCAATTCTAAGTGTTATTTTAAGTCTTATTATTTTGGAACATAACCTACGTTACTTGACCATTGCAGATGGCTAATTATTTACCTGAAGAATATGAGTTACTCCACTACCTCATCGGGCAAGATAATCCAGCTGATAATGAACCGTTTATGAGGAATTTGATTAATAGACAAAAAGGGGCCAACAAATATATGAACTGGGTAATAATGGAATAGTGTGGTTGGGCCGATGAGCTTAGACGAATTTTGAACTTTACAGCACACGGGAAAATTAACAGCGCATGGCAAAAGCTGTTTGCGGTTCATGAAAAGGTGTATTAGGAGCCATACGCAAAATTCATGGCAACTTGGAGATTCGAGTCAAACGTTGACCAGGATGAGTACAACGGTCACGAGTGCATCCATTTCTGCCACCAGAATCAGATGTATCACCTAACTCTTGCACAGTTCACAAAGCACCTAGAACTGTACAAGACGTCACACCTTAACCGTTCTGTATTCAAGAGAGGGTACACCACCCTGGACAACATAGATCATCAAGCTTTCTGGCGCGTATACACCTCCAATAATGAACCATGGAGGTCGAGTAAAAAGGCTACAAAATTTACCAATCCCGTACATTGCATTCTTCACCACCTCATCGCCAAAACCCTTCACCCGAAAACCCAACATGGTGGTGCCGTTACCATTAATGATATGCGCTTGATGCACGCCATGATCCACAACCAAAATATGCAAGTTGCACACCTTCTAGCCCAGGCATTCACCAATGAAAAGAATGCCGCAAGAACAGTTGTGCCGGTTTTGGGAGCCGTTGTCACCAAACTCCTTTGTAGGATACATGTTTTGGAGAGTGTTGAGAGATTTGGGTATATGATCGCAGCCGAGTCGGAAGAGATAGGGTATAAGCTACTGAAAACTTGGGAGTACATTCGGATTGAGGGTGAATAGTTAATAGTTACAGCTAATCCGGCAATACCTGACTCAGAGGACCGGGCAGTGCCAGGGGTAAGAGTTACAGGTAACGACCCGACCAAAACCGTTATTGACGGCGCCGTTAACTTAGGTCCCGTTGCGTGGTCGTAGTCCCTATATGAGACTCGTTTGACCAAAAGTATGTCGCATTCATTTGAAAGGTACAGGACTTGCAAGTTTAGTTTACAAAACCGTTCGACAACAAGTCTAAGTTTACAAAAGTCATAAAGTATAAATGAAATAACTTGCGACATAATTAGTTTAAAAACACAGTTGCTATAAATAGCGTAAGTATGTAAACAAAAGTTTGAATCCAAAGGTGCTATCACTAGCGTATGTATGTATGTATCTTGACTCCAAGCAAATAATCAGAGTGTATGCATGTATGCTTGACCCCAAGCAAGTATGAGTGTACGCGGAAGCATGTATCAAATAGCCAAGTATGAACCTGAGAAACATATAGAAAACTGTCAACGAAAAAACGTTGGTGAAATCATAGGTGTATTTGTAAACGTTGTTTTTGAACCACAAGATTTAGTATTCCCATAGTTGATTATCAAAATCGTTTGCATTCCAAAAGTATTGTTCGCGAGCACCCAATTATCAAGACTTAACGTTTCCTTCCATAGAACCCCATCACAATAGTGTTAGAACATACACTGTTTCTCGAAAATATATTTCATCCGTAGACGGTAGCGAACCGTCCGTAATGAGGGTTTGTCAAACCCGTATGGCCACACAATATAAGTTCTCGCTTACACCCTGCAAGTGTAACTAATGATAATCGAATTGAGGATTTTTGTTCTAACTCGCTGTGGAATGTTTGTTTTCCTTGTACTTGTGTTCAAAGTATAAAAGTAAGTAGTACAAAATGTAACAAAGTATATGTTTCTCAGCCCACAATTTAAAAGTATAAAAAGTTGTTGAAAAGGTGGGACTATGATCTCACCTCGAGTGCACGAGTATAAATGTACTTCACAAAGTAAACGTATGTATGAAAGTTGCTTAGCCTTGACCTAAACAAATAAGTTGTATCAATTAACCGGTTACGACACAAGGTCGGGTGAAATGTGTTCAATTAGTCCTATGGCTCGTTACGACTCGATTAAGTATAGCATGTGAATCACGTTGTCAAGTTTCATACAAGAAACAAGTATAAAAGCATGTTAGAATGATTGTATAAAAGTTTGGTTAAGTTTGACTAAAAGTCAAACTTGGTCAAAGTCAACGAAAAAGTCAACGCGTTCGGGTCGGGTCCCGAACTATTTTTCTATGCTAAATATTCATATACAAGTATATTAAAACAAGTTTCATGTGAATCGGAGGTCGATAGCTAGTCAAACATTTCGCGTGAAATGCGCCAAACAAAGCAGAATCTGGCCAGGCCAATCCGCGCGCCGCGCGGGGATGGGGCGCGCCGCGCCACCATCTGGGCAGAGATTTCTGGTCAGTTTTTCAAAGTATGCACGAACCAAAACATTTTCCAACCCAACTCTTGACCCGCAAACACTTATAATGCCTATCATATATCGTCGAAAAGGTATTTTGACGAGGAATACAACTAACCACATATCATCAATCAAAAACATCATTTACAATAACCGAAAACTCGTCAATTGATCAAGAAAGGTTTATTTTCAAAGTTTCAAGTTCGTAAAACGTATTTTATGATTCGGGAATCCAATTTACACATACGATATGCCGTTTTGAAGGTAATGAAGCATACATTACAACTAAATACTTACTAATAACATTTCATGGCATTCGAAACATCAAAAGCTCGTTTTAAGTCTATCAAACCCTAACCAAAATCCGCAAAAATCAATATTCATGTTTTTGAAGTTTCCTTAATCAACCTACGCATCAAAACGAAGCTAGTGATACTAGTAACACAATTAAAACATGAACTTTAACAATTTAACAACATTAACTCATCCAAAATCAAAGATTTAGCACACCCATTTCAAATGTTCAAACTAGTTACTCAAAACAACGAATCGAGCAAACAAAACATATATTCATGTTATACACGAGCCATAGACACTAACTAACACCATTTCAAGTCAAAAACACGAGTTTAGAGAAATCTAGAGTTTTAGAAATGTTACCCAAACGAGATGAAGTTGGTATCAAATTGTAGAGGATGAAGAGAGGATTCCAAATATGTAATTTGTTTTGTTGTAAGCCTCCTAGATCGAATTTAGATGATGAAAGATTGAATTGGGTGTTTGTGTGTGTGTTCTTGCTAGAGAGAAAGAGAGAGAGATGGAGGTGATTGAATGGTGGTGATTGGGGTGGACTAGTTGACCTAGTCAACTAGTTTGCCCCGTGTCAATTTTAGTCCCTCGAGTTTAGAAGCGGGTGCGGGATTTAACCGATCGAATATTTTTAAAACGCTCGAGTAAACGGGTGATGTCAAAATTAAATAGCGGGAATATAATGAACGTTACTCACGGAAACTATAAATTTAAATACGAAAGATTATGTTTAAAAAAAAAAACGGTGTTAAAATTAAATTTAACGGAAAAACGCGGGATGTTACAGTTTAGGCCTGATACGAGGACGAGAGATGGTCGGTGATGGCGAGGTTTTCAGGAACCGCGGGATGAGGATGATCCCACCACACAGGGACGGCCCACTGACACCCGCCGACACTCATCAGTAGGAGAAGGGGATATGCCTCACTTTTCGCCGTACCATTATCATATGGGAGATCTACCTGCGCATAAGAGTTCGTTTGCTCAGCATGTGATCTTTCAGAATCTGGATCACTTTACACATTATGCGGGCAGACAACTCAATGTCCCGCCATATCCTCATGAGTATCCGGTACTAGTATCCCACAGGGACCCCAGAGGTGCAGGCCCGAGCCATCAGTATACAGGACCCCCCACCTCGGCAACATTACACGCAGCGTACAGTCATCCCATCTCCTTCTAGGGAACAAAGCACAGGGGTCGCGAATTTCGTCAAAACCTGTTTGACGCATCCCACATGAGCACTCACAGAGATACATCCACCGACGCTCAGGCTTCTGTATGGGATCAGGCTGCAAGCCGATATATGACTGAGGGAGTTACGCAGGGTATAGATGGTATGGGTATGAACCCACATTGGGGTAGAGATCCGGAGGACGATATGGGTTGGCATACAGGGCCTATAGTTCACACGAGCACCTCATCGCTCACAGGACTGATCGCACAATCAGATGAGATCCAGTTCAGGATATCCTCGGGAATGAACACAGCAGAATTGGCACAACAATTCAGAATAGACGAGGGACAGTCCGCTTTGAGGAATCCGACGATGCCACGCACGAGTGTATCTTACTCCTTTCTGTACCACCCACCTCAGCCATAGTTTCCCTTATCTCTGAACTATTCTGATGATTACTTATGATACTTTTATGTTTGTACGCCCGATCTCGGGCATAACTACTTCATGTTTTTTATTATGTATGATATTTAGAATAAAATTGCATGAATAAAATGTCACAACAAACGACGATCGAGATCATACAAGATGAAAGCACGACTTGGAGCAAGGACGCACAGAACGAGGATGACGCCGGCACGAGAATTGAAGAAGCCATAATTGGAACACCATCCGACTGCACGCCTTGCAACCATAGGGAGTACTACATCTTCATCACTTTTTCAATAGAATATACGCAAACTACTATACCACTTTAAAAACTAAGTGTGGGATTGGCAACCCCATCAATATAAACTTTTAATAACAAAACGCCTCTTTCAAACTCTAAAGTGTGGGATACTCCGTATCCTTAACATTGAGGACAATGTTATTTTAAATTGTGGGATAGCAAATGTTGCACATAACGATTCTTGCAAAACCCTCAAGTGTTGTTAAACTAAATTTTAAAATTTAAAACTTTCCGAACTATAAAACATTAAGGATTATAAAATTCTATAAAAGATCAAAAAGTTTTTGCTACAAAATAGACCAAAGAGTAAAACGAGGTTAAAAACGTTTTGCGAAAATCAAACCAAATTTTCCAAAAGAGCATTGCATAACAAAAGGCGCGATTTGACCGATTATAATTGTTGTGAGGCACCCCCAAATAAGGCTTTATAAGCACTCTATTTTAGTGCTTCACTATACTTCCGTTGAGTGCGCCAATGTTAACATCTCGGAATCAGAAATTGCTCTTGATCTACATTTCGGAATCACACATTTTGACAAGGATGACTAAATTAGAACCTCGGCTATTTGTGAAGACAATAACATCCCCCATTACACATCTTCATCTTCATTCCACAAAATCCATCCACCACTACTTACCCATCACAGTTACTTCATAAAGAAATCCCGACAAATCATTCCTTTTGGGAAATCCTCTATAAAGCCGCATTACAAAATGCGAGCATCCAAGCCAATTATCAAAGAGACTGCCAATAAAAGGAGACATCGAAGAGAAAAGCAAAAGATACTTGCCAATATATATATATATATATATATATATATATATATATATATATATATATATATATATATATATATATATATATATATATATATATATTTATATTTATGAATAAAGGTTCTAAAAAAGGAGCAGAACCAGAAAATATAAAAGAAAAGAACTCATGACAGTCAAAAAGAGGGATGCTCACCTTGAAATTCCTGACAAAAAAGCTGAAAGGATCACTGAAATTCGATCTTTCAGAGAAACTCCTATATATCAAAACCCTTCGCACCCTAGAAACCTCCAAATCACCATTTCTTCACGATTCAAGCTGAGTCCATAACTGAAAGTTCTCTCAAATAAGTGATGGAGATTTGATTCTTGATCAAGCCTATGACGAAGAATGTGAGCGTGACTTGTCACGACCCGGAAAATTTTGACTAATTTTAAATCAAACTCTCGATACGATTTAATATTTTTGACACGATAAGCAAAGTCTGTTAGGTTGAGTCTCAAAAATTTTGAATTGTTTTCATGAATTCAATTAGCCTTCGACTGTTCCCGACGATTCACGAACAATTAATTGTATATATATATATATATATATATATATATATATATATATATATATATATATATAAATATATAAATATATAGGGGCATGATCAATGGGGAAGTAACCAATCGGGGGAAGCAAAAAAATTTTTTTTTTTGTTTTTTTTGAAATTTTTTTTTCGGCATCAAGATCACACAAAAATATGAACATTTAGAAGACACACTTCGTGATGAATGTTATTATTTAGGCGGAAAAATGATCGACAAAAATAACATTCAAGATAATATTGTTCGTGACGAATATGAACGTTTTTTTCTTCATGTTTTGTGAAGTAAAATTTAGCTCGATTTAGAGTTTAGGGTTTAGGGTTTAGGGTTTAGGGTTTGGTGTTTTGGGTTTATTCCATAAACCCAAAACACCAAACCCTAAAACCTAAATCCTAAACCCTAAACCCTAAACTCTAAACCGTTCGTGTTAAAAACTAAATCTAAATCCTAAATCTAAACCTTAAATCTAAACCCTAAACCCTAAATTTCTAAACCATAATATCTAAACCCTATAAACCCTAATATCTAAACCCTAATATCTAAATCCCAATAGCTAAAACCTCAAAATACGCTCGAAAAACACGATAATTGTTATATATTACTTCTTCGAGCGTTTTCCCGCCAAAATAAAAACATTTATCACAAAGTGTCTCTACTAAATGTTCATATTTTCATCTCATCTATAATGTTCGTGAACAAAGTTTTTTCAAAAAATGAAAAAAAAAAGTTTTTGCTTCCCCCCCGCTTCCCCCCGAATGGTTACTTCCCTCTTGATCCTACCACTATATATATATATATATATATATATATATATATATATATATATATATATATATATATAATTCGAAATATAATTTAAAATATTATATAATTTATTTATTAGAATTAAATTTGTAAAATAAAATAATATAAGATATAAAAAAATTTATTATTAAAATGAATCTATATATAGATATAAAAGTTTATTGAATATATTAATTAATTAATTTTAATTCTCGATTGACATTTCGTTAGTGTTCATATAGATCTAAAACAAATTTATGAAGATTTAAAATGAAAGTTGAACTGTAAATCGATTACGAAGATTTTAGGTTTGATAAAAATATTTTTTACATTATTAGGTTAGATGTTAATACTCTGTATATATTACTTGGAATTAAAAACAAATAATGGGTGAATAGTTTTGATCAGGTTTCAATCAGTTAATGACTAGGATAAATAAATGTATTTAATGTAAAAATATAAGATTTTTCTAAATACTTTTAGGTGTTAACTGTTTAGCAATGTAAAATGATATAACACTCCGTGATTTGATAATAAGCCAAACCTCCGGCTGCTTAACTGTATCTACTTTTCAATTCAATGATTTCTAATTATTTTTAAATCTATCATTTTTATTAAAATTAGTATTATCATTGAAATTAACATTTTTATTAAAATTATCGTTTTTATTATTGAAATTATCATTATTATTAAAATTATCATTTTGTTATCATTTTTATTTAAAATTACTATTACCATTATTTTTATTACTTTTATCATTATTCTTATTAATATTAATATTATTTTGATATTATTATTAATATTATTAATTCTATTATTATTATTTGTAATGATATTACAGTATTTTATTATTAACATATTTATTATTAACATATTTATATTTATAAATTAGTATTACTAAATCAGATAAACAAAACTTGTGAGATATATAAATCGAATATAAACATATTCTGTTAGCCATCACCATCATTTTAATATTTTTTTTCTTCTTCTTCTATTCTTGATTGATATTCTTGTTGACTCAATTGGTACTACAAAACAATGAATATCAATTATAACTGTTACTAAATCACATTATAAAAGTTTACTACTGCATTTCGATAAAAGAAATCAAACAGACAGTTAAAAAATCTATTTGAAGTCATTTTCTACTTTTTTATTTTTGTCTTCCTGATTAAAATTATGTCGAACCATTTTCCCTATAAAACAATCGATCACTTTATAATACTAATAAAAGTAATTCGAGTTCCACCCTCATTATCAATTGCAACCACTTTCAATTCCTTAATTTAGAGATTAAACAGAAAATCTAGAAGAATAAGCTCAACACCCCTGTTCTTGAGTATTTTTCTTTAAAGCTCAATTCTAAAACAAACTTCAAAATGTATTAATGAAATTTTGTTAGGAATCCCATATACAAACTATCTGCAAAGTTTCAAAACTCAATTCCTAATATCGAGTTCGAATTTTAGAGTCAAATGTTTAAATCAAAAAGTCAAACTGTCTGTTCTTCTTGAAAATACAAACTCGTTTTAATGATTCAAGATCAATTGATGATGGCAAAAGTTTCTATGAGGGATTTAAAGTCTATTTCGTGTAGAAACATTTGTCTAAAATGTGACGACCCGGAAATTTTCGACCAAATTTAAACTTAATTCTTATATGATTTGGACACGATAAGCAAAGTCTGTAAATGTGAGCCTCAAAATTTTTGAACTGTTTCACATATTCACTTGACCTTCGACCATTTTCGACGATTCACGAACAACTATTAGTAAATAGATACATATATATATATATATATTTAAAAATATAAATATATATATATATATATATATATATATATATATATATATATATATATATATATATATATATATACATTCTAATTTGAAATATAATTGGAATTAATATATGATTTGAATATTTGAAAAAAATATGTAAAATAACAAACGTTATACTAAAATTGTTATTTAAAATGAATCTCTATATATATATATATATATATATATATATATAGAATATATTAAAAATATATATTAAATAATTGTAATACTCGTTTGAAGTTCCGATTATATTAAGCAAGTCTAAATCCGAACTTATATGATGTTAAAAATAAACGATGATTCAAAAATGAGTTATATAATTTTTAGGCTTATTAAATATGTATTTAGGAACTATTTGTTAAGTTTTAAATTTTTTTTATATTTTACCTGAGAGCGAGCGCGGATAGTGATTTAAGTTTTATTTAATAATTAATGAACAATTTTACACCCTAATAGACCGAAATAAGTAAATATAGTAAATTTAAAAATTTTGAATTTTTCTGTGAACCTTTATCCGCCACTGATTTACAAAGGGGTACGAAATCCAGTCTGTGAAAGATGGAGGCTAATATTATCACACGTTCATATTTTAAATTATATTATAATTATTATTATATTATTATTATATTATATATTTATGTTATCAATTGATTTAACGTACACCCGTGAATTGAAAAGAAGCGTGACATTTATTGAATGGAGATTACTGGAGATTACTATTTGTTTCACTGTACAAATTATTGAAGATGTGTACTACGCATTCCTTTTCTCTTTCTATTTATTCTATCTAAATGATCTCTATATTATATATACAACATACATATAACCACTTACCCATAGATAAGCATTATCATTACCCACTTGTATATTTCTATTTCTTGCCTTCTTTCTCTATGTTCATACAACCACCATATTCGCCACCCATATTACCATCATGAAAACCAATTGTTGTTGGTGCACTAAACCGCAACACCACCACCTTCGGTTTAAAATACCACCCATAACCTTGAACCAACCATCATGAACTACCATCAACCACCAATCATCACCACATAACCAAACCCAGAATTAATGCAACGTAATCTTTCTGTTTCTAATATATATATATATATATATATATATATATATATATATATATATATATATATATATATATATATATATATATATATATATATACACACACACACACACATGCACCTACAATAGATATACATATATATAGACATCGATTTCCCTGTTTCAATCACCAATCACCAACCATCACCTTTATAGTTTATTTTACTTTTTGATCCATTTAAAGTAGAACACCACTCGAAACCCACTTGTTCATATTCGGGTTGTAACCCAGTTGTTTCTGTTCGACCACAACCTTAAACCACCACAACGTTGTCATTATTATTACTGTTACACTTGTGAATTCTTTCCCTTTTCTACTCCTGTCGAGACATACAACGAACCAAACAACACCAAGTTTAGTTGCTTCATTTCTTCTATTTCTATTTTCAATTAAACAACAAGAGTGATTATGATAATGATATATACATAATGATGAAGATAAACAAAGAAAGAGATTATGGTGACTAACAGTAAAGATGGGTATAAAAACATTTCTTTTTCTTATCATCGTATTCTCCTTGGCCGACAATTTCCCAAAGGACCCACTTGTGCAAATGGTCGATTAATTATTACGGTGACTATTGTTCTTATTCTTAATCAACAATCCACACGACTTTACATGGCTTTTAGGCTGAATTATTTCACTTTTACTTGGGCAGTGAATTTGTTTTGGTAATTGAACTTAAGTAATTCGTAAACTTGGACAAAGTTGCCATCTTAATTGGGCCACGTTAGATATGTTATGGGTTGTGATGACCCGGAAATTTCTGACCAAATTTAAACTTAAATCTATATATGATCTCGACACGATAAGCAAAGTCTGTAGAGTTGAGTCTCAGAATTTTTGGAACTGTTTACATGAATTCATTTAACCTTCGAGTATTCCCGACGATTCACGAACAATTGTGTATAAATATAAATGTAAATATATTTATATAAATATAAATATATGTATATGTATATATATATATATATATATATATATATATATATATATATATATATATATATATATATATATATATATATATATATATATAAAATATTTTGAATTAATAAAGTATACTTTAAATATTAGGAATTAAAAATGTAAAATAATAAATAAGAATAATTAAGATGTTATTAATATAAATATATAAATATATATATGAATTTTGTAAACAATTAAAGTTATATGTATGTTGTAATATACATAATATATTTAAATATTTAAATATGTTATCATATAATATTAGTGTTAAATAATTAATAATATGCAACATTATTATATTAAATTTAAATACAAGATAAAATATAGTTATTATGTTACTTCCATTATTAATAGTGACATCAGTATTATTAATATTATTAATTTAATATATAGTATATAAATGAAATTTGATAAGCACAAATTGTTATATCAATATTACTAGCATTACTCTCATTATTATTACTAATATTAATATTATTATTTTTATTATTAATAATATTATATATAGATATAAAAATTGAAACATGTAACTTGATATTACTAGTATTATCATTAAGAATCAGTATTTTCTATAACATTTTATTATTTGATATTAATATTATTTATATTATAATTATAAATATAATTATAATATCAGTTGAGATCAATAACAGGATATTAGTACGTATCAGTTGAAAATCGCTATCTGACTCCTCTTTATTTTTATTTTAATTACCTTTCTGTCTTCTCCAATTGTATGGAATATTTTTAGTACGTATCAGTTGAAAATCGCTATCTGACTCCTCTTTATTTTTATTTTAATTACCTTTCTGTCTTCTCCAATTGTATGGAATACTTTTTTGTCAACAAATCTATTACGAGTCTGTTTCAATCACCAAATACAAATAATTGTGATCAATTATAACTACTACACCGAGTCTTCAATCATATAAGTCTCTTTCTGCAATTCAAGAGTTAAAAACAGAAAATAAAATATAAATAAAAACCCGTTCATTCTCTGTTCTACAAATTTTGGCCATATTTTGATTTCCAACTAAATTTCAAAATCCTTTAATGTAGTTTTGTTAGAAATCCTCCATTTAAACTTCCTGTAAAATCTAAATTTCTAATTCCTCGTAACGATTCCAAATTTTCGAGTCAAAGTTCTTAGATAAAAAAGTCAAACTTTATTCTTTGATCGAATTCGAGTTATAGGTTACAAATGAAGTTAAATTGAGATTTGAGAACGATTCTAGGAAAGTTTTAAAACATATTTCATTTCGGAATCGTGAACTAAAACGTGCTCGAATTCAAGTTCAATATTTTGTTTTTAAAAAATAATAGCGACGGCAGCAGGTCAGTTTAATTTTATTTTATTTTATTTTTTTTGCTTCTGTTAATGAAAAGCAATCCAATGAATCGTTTTCTGTTTCTTCACAAAGCTTAATCAAAGCTGGTTACTAGTGTTTGGATTAGGATACTTTTTTCTGGTCGACTAAAAATAATGAAGAAGATGAAGAACACAAGTACGGGTTTAATAAATATGGAAAGGGTATTATTCCAGAAAAAATGAAAACAGTCGGGTGGTTAGATGTTGTTCGGGTTAGTGAGAGGTTGGGGGTTCGAGCCTTGGCAAGGGCACTATATTTTTATTATCCTATTTTGTGAGGTATAATCTTATTATTATTATTATTATTATTTCCTTATTTTTATTATTATTGTTATCATTATTATTATTTATTATTATTGTTATTAGGTAATTAATATTACTAACAATATTAGTAATAAGATTAGTAGTTTAGTTAATATTATTATCATTTTTGTTATTAATAAGTATTATCAATAAGTATTATTAATTGTATTATGATTAAGATTATTATTATCAATATTAAGAACATAATACAATCTATTATTATCATCATTAATATTAGCGTTATTATCATATTTATTACTATTATTATCACTGTTATCATTATTATTATCATTATTATTAATATTATTAATATTATTGTATTGTTATTCATTATTAATAATATCATGATGATCATTATAAGTTATGTTATCATCATTACTAAGTATTATTATTATTAATATTATGATAAAATAATTGTAAGGATTATAATTATATGATATATATTAATTATTAATACAAATATGGAAATGGGTAAAACTAAAATTAAGTCATGATCTAAATAAGATATTATTACTAATATTATTATTAAAAGTATTATTATTAGCAACATCATTCTTAGTAAAAGTATTATTATTATAGATATTATAATTATCATTATCTATACTGTTATTATTAAAATTTACTATCATTACTATCAATTTTACTAAAGCTATCAATAAAACTATCAGTATTATTATTATAATTATTATCAATAATATCATTATTACTATTAGTATTATTGTTATTAGTATTATCACTAACTTAACAAACAAAAGATGTTTATAAAATATATATATATATATATATATATATATATATATATATATATATATATATATATATATATATATATATATATATATATATATATATATATATATATTTAATACAAAACTTAACTATATAAATATGGTATTTTACTTTATATATATATATATATATATATATATATATATATATATATATATATATATATATATATATATATATATATATATATATATATATATATATATATAGGTTAATAACATAAAAATTATATCACTGATAATAAATACATATATATTTGTTCGATTAAAATTATGTATATTAATAAATATACAAATGATATAGGTTCGTGAATCCGTGGCCAACCCTACACTTGTTCAATGTCGTTATATGTATTTTTACTACAAAATACAATATTGTGAGTTTCATTTGCTCCCTTTTTAAATGCTTTTGAAATATATATTTTTGGGACTGAGAATACATGCGCTATTTTTATAACTGTTTTATGAAATAGACACAAGTAATTGAAACTACATTATATGGTTGAATGGATCGAAGCCGAATATGCCCCTTTTAGCTTGGTAGCCTAAGAATTTGGGAACAGACCCCCAAATTGACGTGAATCCTAAAGATAGATCTATCGGGCCCAACAAGCCCCATTCTGGAATTTGGAATGCTTTAGTACTTCGAAATTATCATGTCCGATGGGTGTCCCAGAATGATGGGGATATTCTATATGCATCTTGTTAATGTCGGTTACCAGGTGTTCAATCCATATGACTGATTTTTATGCAGATTGCATGTTATTGAAAAATGGAAATATGAAATCTTGTGGTCTATTAAAATGATGGAAATGATTGATTATGATAAACTAATGAACTCACCAACCTTTTGGTTGACACTTTAAAGCATGTTTATTCTCAGGTATTAAAGAAATCTTCCGCTGTGCATTTGCTCATGTTAGAGATATTACTTGGAGTCATTCATGACATATTTCAAAAGACGTTGCATTCGAGTCGTTGAGTTCATCAAGATTATTATTCAATTATAGTTGAATATATTATGAAATGGTATGCATGCTGTCAACTTTCGATGTAAAGAAAGTTTATCTTTTAAAAATGAATGCAATGTTTGTAAAATGTATCATATAGAGGTCAAGTACCTCGCGATGTAATCAATTGTAATGTATTCGTCCAGATGGATTAGGACGGGGCATCACATGGGTGATGTTGAATAGATGATTAGGATAATGAGTATGTTAGAAATAATGATCAACGAGGGTTACCGCTGCAATTGAGCCTATTCCATATTCTTGTTTCTATCTATTTTGTTCAACTATCAATACTGCAACAACCTTCTCTTCTGTTTACTGATCGTGATCTGACACACACACCCACATACGATTATGATTATGTTTTTCTGTTTTGTTGCATTGTGATTTCCAGTTTGATTCATTCATGAAATGATGTTGCAGCTATAATCCGTTTCTAATTCAACTACAACGATCACCCCCATCAATGCAACACCACAATGAACCCATTTAATCATCTTCGAATACCACTAACCGTTTGTTTACTACTGCTATTACTGTATGTTCTGTTGATATTGTTGTTAAATGAAGATGACACGAAGAAGTGGATGAGATGATGATAATGGTGATATAAATGATGATATTATTGGTTATCTGTTCAATCGGCTGGGGTTTTAGAAATTGGAATAAAGAAAACCGAACCCCATTCCTTTCTTTTCTGTCTCGTTTTATTTTGATCAGATGAGGACTTCAACCTTTTAAGGTTAATCGGGCTAAAATGGTACCCTTCTGTTGGGTCGTATAATTAGTTGGGCCAATAATTGCTACTTGGACCATTAATTGGTAATTGGGTTTATGTAAGTTTGGGTTCTTAGTTAAGCACAAGAAAAATAGAAAATTCGGGTTGAGTAAATTAGTCTGTGAGCTAAATCAGAAAAACATGGATAGAGTAATGGTTGGGCGTGTGTTAGGGGAATGAGAGGTCGCGGGTTCGAGCCTGAGCCGTGACATTTTTTTTTTTGGAGCTTATTCTTTAAGGTAGTATTTTTTTATTGTTATTATTATTATTATTATTATTATTAATTGTTGTTATTGTTATGATAATTATTATTATTATTATTAATATCATGATTTTTATTATTATCATTAAAATAAGTATTATGAGTATTATTAATAATATCATTATTATGAACATAAGTATTATTATTATTATTTAAAATTATTATCATTATTATTATTATTATTATTATTATTATTATTATTATTATTATTATTATTATTATTATTATTATTATTATTATTATTATTATTTTATCATTTTATAATTATTATTAAACTTTTCATTTTTATTAAGATTATCATTACTATTATTACAACAAATATTATTTATATAAAATATATTTATTACATATCTATACTAATATTACAAACTACTATATTTTAATATATTAACTAATATATTATTATTATTATAACATTAATTAAATTATATATCAAAGAAGTATTATAACATATTATACGTATTAATAAAATTATATATAAGAATATTAATCTTAATACATCACAAAATATATATAAACTTAGTTGATTTACAATGTGTTAATATATATATATATATATATATATATATATATATATATATATATATATATATATATATATATATATATATATATATATATATATAAATGATATAGGTTCGTGAATCCGAGGCCAACCCTGCATTGTTCAGTTGTTCAATGCCGTCATATGTATTTTTACTACAAAATACAGTATTGTGAGTTTCATTTGCTCCCTTTTTAAATGCTTTTGCAATATATATTTTTGGGATTGAGAATACATGCGCTTTTATAAATGTTTTATGAAATAGACACAAGTAATTGAAACTACATTCTATGGTTGAATGATCAAAATCGAATATGCCCTTTTAGTCTGGTAATCTAAGAATTAGGGAACAGACACCCTAATTGATGCGAATTCTAAAGATAGATCTGTTGGGCCCAATAGATCTATCTTTAGGATTCGCGTAAATTGGTGGCAATTATAATAAATACCAATTCTTAGGCTACCAAGCTAAAAAGGGGCATATTCGGTTCAATAATTCAACATAGAATGTAATTTTGATCACTCGCGTCTATTTTGTAAAACATATATAAAACTGCGTGTATTCTCATCCCAAAAGACATTAGATTTTAAAAGTGGGACTATAACTTACTTTCACAGATTTTTACTTTGCCGGAAATAAGACTTGGCCACTGGTTGATTCACGAACCTATAACAAATGTATACATATATATCAAAGTATGATCGAAATATATTCACAACATTTTTTTATTTCATTTTAACGATATAAGTTTGTTAAATTAGCAGTCCAACGTTAGTAATCTACAACTAGTTGTTCACAGTTAGATGTACAGAAATAAATCAATATATATTATCTCGAATCAATCCACAACCCAGTGGATACAAGTCTCAGGCTAGATCACAACTCAAAGTATATATATTATTTTGGAATCAACCTCAACCCTGTATAGCTAACTCAAGCATTACTGCATATAGAGTGTCTATGGTTGTTCCTAAATAATATATATAGATGGGTCGATATGATATGTCAAAACATTGTATACATGTCTATGGTATCCCAAGATTACATAATATATGTTAGAATACATATATAATACAATATAAGTTAGTTAAGTTATGATTTGTATAGATTTGTTACAAATTTCACGTAGCTACAACAAGCAAAATTATCCAATCTTGTTTTACAGATAACTTCTTCGTTTTAAATCTGTTTTGAGTGATTCAAGTTGCTATGGTTTCATAATGAACTGAAATTTATGAAACTAAACAGAAAAAATTTAAGTTTATAGTCAGAAATACAGGTTACAAATCAATATTGTAAGAGGTAGTCATTTCAGTCGAAAGAACGACGTCTTGATGACCATTTTGAAAAACATACTTTCACTTTGAGTTTAACCATGATTTTTGGATATAGTTTCATGTTAATAAGAAAAATCATTTTCCCAGAAGAATAACTTTTAAATCAAAGTTTATCATAGTTTTTAATTATCAAACCCAGAACAGCCCGCGGTTTTACTACGACGGCGTATGTCCGGTTTTTTACAGTGTTCATCGTGTTTCCAAATTTTAAATCATTAAGTTAGCATATCATATAGATATAGAAAATGTGTTTAGTTGATTTCAAAAGTCAAGTTAGAAGGATTAACTTTGTTTGCGAACAAGTTTAGAATTAACTAAACTATGTTCTAGTGATTACAAGTTTAAATCTTCGAATAAGATAGTTATATATATATGAATCGAATGATGTTATGAACATCATTACTACCTCAAGTTTAGTAGGTAAACCTACTGGAAATGATGAGAAAATAACTTGAGCTTCAAAGGATCTTTGATGGCTTGGAAGTTCTTGAAGCATAATCATAACACGAAAACAAGTTCAAGTAAGATTACTACTTGATTTAAGATAGTTATGTTTATAGGAATTGAACCAAAGCTTGGATATGATTATTACCTTGATTAAAAATGAAAAGTTACTTAGATTAGATGGAAGTTCTTGATCTTGCAAGTGTTCTTGAGATGGATCAAGAGTTTGGAAGCAAAATACTTGTAATTGGATGACTATCTTGATATGTTCTTGATCAAGCTTTCTTATGTTGATTCAAACTTAGTTTTTGATTCTTAAACTTGCTGAATTGATGAAGGGTTTTTAGGACTTGAAAGAGATGAAGATTAGAGAGCATTTAGAGTGGAAAAATGGAAATGAAATTGATGTATGTGTGTGTGTAATGATGCGTCAAAAATGGATGGCCATATAGCCTCCATTAATTTGTTATTTAGCTAATTATTTGATACTAGTTGCCAAAAGGTTAGTTCCATATGTCTAATGACTCATGAGGGCTGCTAACAACTGCATTATTTGAGTGCATATACCAATAGTGTTTACATCTAGAAGCTGGGTATTGTACGAGTACGAATACGGGTGCATACGAGTAGAATTGTTGATGAAAATGAATGAGAATTCAATTGTAAGCATTTTTGTTAAGTAGAAGTACTTTGATATGTGTCATGAATTCTTTCAAAAGTGTACTAATACACCTTAATATGTAACATGTATATACATTTTAACTGAGTCATTAAGTCATCGTTAGTCATTACATGTAAATGTTGTTTTGAAACCTTTAAGTTAACGATCTCATTTAATGTAGTTAATTTATTGTTATTATACTTAAATGAGATGTTAAATTGTTATGTTGACATGATAACATGGTATATAAATATATCTTAACATCATATATGTATGTTAAAATACATTTACAACGATAATCGTTACATATAAATATTGTTTCAAATTAAGTTAGTAGTCTTGTTTTACATATGTAGTTTGCTGTTAACACCTTTAATGATATATTTAACTATCATTTTATTATGTTAAACATAGTGTATCAATATCTTAATATGATTCATATGTATTTAGTAAGACGTTGTTATAACGATAATCGTTATATATATCGTTTCAAGTTTCTTAATTCAATAAACTCATTTTTATGTATATCACTCATTGTTGATATAATTAGTGAGATACTTACTTATCATGATCTCATGTTAATCATATATTTAACCATATATATATATCATCATGTAGTTTTTACAAGTTTTTAACGTTCGTTAATTGCCGGTCAACTTGGGTGGTCAATTGTCTATATGAAACTCATTTCAAATAATCAAGTCTTAACAAGTTTGATTGCTTAACATGTTGGAAACATTTAATCATGCAAATATATTTTTCATTTAATATATAATTATGGAAAAGTTCGGGTCACTACAGTACCTACCCGTTAAATAAATTTCGTCCCGAAATTTTAAGCGGTTGAAGGTGTTAACGCATCTTCAGGAAATAAGTGCAGGTATTTCAGCTTCATCTGATCTTCACGCTCCCAGGTGAACTCGGGTCCTCTACGAGCATTCCATCGAACCTTAACGATTGGTATTTTATTTTGCTTAAGTCTTTTAACCTCACGATCCATTATTTCAGCGGGTTCTTCGATGAATTGAAGTTTTTTGTTGATTAGGATTTCGTCTAACGGAATAGTGAGATCTTCTTTAGCAAAACATTTCTTCAGATTCGAGACATGAAAAGTATTATGTACCCCGGCGAGTTGTTGAGGTAAGTAAAGTCGGTAAGCTACTGATCCGACACGATCTATTATCTTGAATGGTCCAATATACCTTGGATTTAGTTTTCCCCGTTTACCAAATTGAACAACACCTTTCCAAGGTGAAACCTTAAGCATGACCATCTCTCCAATTTCAAATTCTATATCTTTTCTTTTAATGTCCGCGTAGCACTTTTGTCGACTTTGGGCGGTTTTCAACCGTTGTTGAATTTGAATGATTTTCTCTGTGGTTTCTTGGATGATTTCTGGACCCGTAATCTGTCTATCCCCGACTTCACTCCAACAAATCGGAGACCTGCACTTTCTACCATAAAGTGCCTCAAACGGTGCCATCTCAATACTCGAGTGGTAACTGTTGTTGTAGGAAAACTCTGCTAATGGTAGAGTCGATCCCAACTATTTCCAAAATCAATAACACATGCTCGTAGCATGTCTTTAAGCATCTGTATTGTCCTTTCACTCTGCCCATCAGTTTGTGGATGATAGGCAGCACTCATGTCTAGACGAGTTCCCAATGCTTGTTGTAATGTCTGCCAAAACCTTGAAACAAATCTGCCATACCTATCAGAGATAATAGAGACTAGTATTCCATGTCTGAAGACAACTTCCTTCAAGTATAGTCGCGCCAACTTCTCCATTTTATCATCTTCTCTCATTGGCAGAAAGTGTGCTGACTTGGTGAGACGATCGACTACTACCCAAATAGTATCATAACCACTTGCAGTCCTTGAAAATTTAGTAATGAAATCCATGGTAATGTTTTCCTATTTGCATTCTGGGATTTCGGGTTGTTGAAGTAGACCTGATGGTTTCTGATGTTCAGCTTTGACCTTAGAACACGTCAAACATTCTCCTACATATCTAGCAATATCGAATTTCATACCCGGCCACCAAAAGTGTTTCTTGAGATCTTTGTATGTCTTTCCCGCTCCGGGATGTATTGAGTATCTAGTTTTATGTGCTTCCTTAAGTACCATTTCTCTCACATCTCCAAACTTTGGTACCCAAATTCTTTTAGCCCTCTATCGGGTTCGTCTTCCCTAATATGAAGATGTTTCTCCGACCCTTTGGGTATTACATTCTTCAAATTTCCCTCTTTTAAAACTCCTTGTTGCGCCTCCTTTATTTGAGTAGTAAGATTAGTACGAATAATTATATTCATAGCTTTTACCCGTAGGTTGGTTGCACCTCAGGTACGTAGTTATCATTGTTTGCCAAGAACATAATAGAAATTTGAAAAATGGGTGGGTAATGGTTAACGAGTTAAAATAGATTGGGTTGACGAACTGTGGAAATCTCTGAGTATTTGTAGGTTTTAATAAATAGTTATTTTGTCGAATATGACGTGTTTCATTATTAATAATGACGACAACCCCCCCCATTCTCCTGCTCATCCTTCCATTCAAATTTCTTCCCTTTATGCGTTAATGCAGTCAAGGGTTTTTCTATTTTGGAAAAATCTTGGATGAACCTTCTGTAGTAACCAGCCAGTCCTAAAAATTGGCGTATATGCTTCGGAGTTTTCGGGGTTTCCCACTTTTCAACGATTTCAATCTTTGTCGGATCTACTTGAATACCTTCTTTGTTCACTATGTGATCGAGGAATTGAACTTCTTCCAACTAAAATTCACACTTTGAAATTTTTGCATACAGTTGTTCCTTCCTCAATAATTCTAGCACTTTTCTCAAATGTTCTTCGTGCTCTTGATCATTCTTTAAGTAAATGAGTATGACATCGATGAAAACAATGACAAACTTGTCAAGATATGGCCCACACACTCGGTTCATGAGGTCCATAAACAAAGCTGGTGCGTTAGTCAATGCAAACGACATAACCATAAACTCGTAATGACCGTAATGCGTTCTGAAAGCAGTCTTTGGAATATCATCCTCCTTCACCCGCATTTGATGATACCCGGAAGGTAAATCGATCTTCGAATAAACCGACGAGCCTTGTAGTTGATCAAATAAGTCATCGATTCTCGGTAGTGGATAACGGTTCTTGATGGTAAGTTTTTTAACTCTCGGTAGTCGATACACAACCTGAATGTACCATCCTTCTTTTTGATAAACAAAACAGGAGCTCCCCATGGTGATGTACTTGGTCATATGAAACCACTTTCTAAGAGTTCTCATAGTTGGTTTTGGAGTAACTTCATTTCACTGGGTGCGAGTCTGTATGGAGCACGAGCTATTGGTGCAGCTCCTGGTACAAGGTCTATTTGAAATTCAACGGATCGGTGTGGAGGTAGTCCCGGTAATTCTTTTGGAAAGACATCGGGAAATTCTTTTGCAACAGGAACATCATTGATGTTCTTTTCTTCGGAATTGTCTTTCCATACACCATTAAGGGTTTTCCTTCTTCTCGTACAATGCGAATTACATTTTTGTAACATACGATCTCTGCTCTCTCCTTTTTCAACTAGTCCATGCCAATTATCACATCAAAACTCTCTAACTCTACTGGTATTAAATCAATCTTAAACGTTTCGCTAACCAGTTTAATTTCTCGATTCTGACATATTTTATCTGCTGAAATTAGTTTACCGTTTGCTTATTCGAGTAGAAATTTATTATTCATAGACGTCAATGGACCACTTAATTTAGCACAAAAATCTCTACTCATATAGCTTCTATCCGCACCCGAATCAAATAAAACATAAGCAGGTTTTTCATCAATAAGAAACGTACCCGTAACAAACTCCGGGTCCTCCTGCGCTTCTTCCGCATTAATGTTAAAAACTCTCCCACGGCTTTGCCCATTATTAGTTCCCTGGTTTGGGCACGTAGTTTTGTAGTGGCCCTTCTTCCCGCATCTGAAACAAATAATGTGGGCATTATTTGTTCTTTTAGTCACTGGTCCGAAAGCTTCATACTTCATTGCAGCATGACCCTTCCTATTACATTTGGTACATACTACTTCACAAAATTTACCCGGATGATATCCTTCACACCTATAGCATGGAATTTTCTGATTGTTGTTGTCATTGTTGTTATTGAGATTGTTATTGGGATTAATGCGGATGTTATTGTTGTTGGGACGGTTGTTGTAGTTGTTGTTGTTGGGACGTTTGTTGTAATTATTGTTGGGATTTCGATTGTTGTTGTTGCGATTGATGTTGCGGTTGTTGGGATAGTTGTTGCGATTGTGGTTGTGATTGTTGTTGTTGTTGTATTGGTGACCTTTGTCACTGGCTTCTTCCCACTTTCTCTTGACTTGTTTCATGTTGGCTTCTTCGGCCGCTTGCTCTTTAATTCTTCCCTCAATTTGGTTTATAAGTTTATGAGCCATTCGACTTGCCTTTTGTATGGAGGCGGGCTCGTGTGAACTCACATCTTCTTGAATTCTTTCTGGTAATCCTTTCACAAACGTGTCGCTCTTCTCTTCTTCATCTTCGAACGCTCTTGGACACAATAGGCACAACTCTGTGAATCATCATTCGTACGTAGTAATGTCGAAACCTTGCGTTCGTAATCCTCTAAGCTCTACCTTGAGCTTATTGACCTTGTTTCTGGGACGGTACTGCTCGTTCATCAAGTGCTTGAATGCTGACCACGGTAGTTCGTAAGCAGCATCTTGTCCCACTTGTTCTAGATAGGTATTCCACCATGTTAACGCTGTACCTGTGAAGGTATGCGTGGCGTACTTCTCCCTATCTTCTTCAGTACATTTACTTATGGCAAACACCAATTCGACCTTCTCGGTCCACCGTTTCAATCCGATTAGTCCTTCAGTTCCATCAAATTCCAAAGGTATGCAGGCAGTAAATTCTTTGTAGGAGCATCCTACACGATTTCTTGTGGCGTTAGTTGCATTGCTAGATTCAGAGTTATTATTGTTGTTTTGCATTGCAGCCTGTACTGCGGCTATGTTGGAAGCAAGAAAAACACGGAAGTCTTCCTCGCTCATGTTCAAGTTCTGACGAGTAGTTGGTGCCATTTCCTTCAAAAATAGCCAAAAGAATTAGGTTAATCATATAGAATATTAAGAGTAGTCAATAGTATTTCGTAGCATAATATGAACTTATTTATAAAAGCTTTTTCTTCATATTAGCGTTTTATAAGTTTTAATTCGGGTAGTACCTACCCGTTAAGTTCATACTTAGTAGCTAATATACAATTCAACTACTACAATTCTATATGAAAAACTGATTACAATAATATTTCGCGTTTAAACTATTATACAATATTTTTCAAACTTACAATACCGCTATATTACATATAGCATAAGATATAACACACAATAACTTTGATACAAAGCAGTTGCGAAGACAATTCTAGTTAATACGCAAGTCGTTCAGCAAAGGCAATAAAGACACGTAACTCATAAGTCCAGAAACAAGTCATGCATTCGGGTTTTACTAGTATCATTTCCCATCCTTGGTCTTGTAGAAAATAACCATTATGACCATTAGCAAGACAACATGTTGTAATGTCGTCAAAAGGACGAGGGTTACGTAATGCCCAACAGCCCCGTAACAATCTAAAAATCTTATTTCTCACCCCAACTACTGAATTCGTCACTTGTGGGAATGTTTTATTTAATAGTTGCAATCCTATGTTCTTTTTCTCTATTTGGTGATAAGCAAACATTACTAACCCGTAGACATAACACGCTTCTTTATGTTGCAAGTTTGAAGCTCTTTCTAATGCACGGAGTCCTATGTTGGGATAGGATGAGTCAAAATAGGTTCTCAACCCGTAGCGTAAAATTGCATCTGGGTTTCCCGCACTAAATGCCTTAAAAGAAAACTCGGCGTAACTTAAAGTCTCCCCAATGTGATATACCCCATCTTTCAAAGGACAGCCTCTTATAAACTAAGGCACGCCTGGAATGTCTTTCAAACATTCGACAAACTAATTTTGTTGTAATTATTTGTGCCGATGAATTCTGCCCGACTCTAGACAAGATTTCATCAATCATATCCCTGGTAGGTCTTCTAAAATTTTTGGTTGTCTATCCTTAATGTCCATTGTGTGTTTTTATACTGTAAAATAGACGAGGATTAGATTCGTAAAAGATAATTAACATATAATACAAGCAATTTTTACATATAACAGGAAAATACAGGCACACTACAATACATACATTACACAACATGATTACAACTCTTTATTCCGACTCACTCATTTCTTCCTCTTCGGACTTGGTTCGTTTCGCTAATTTCCTAGGGATATATGGTGCTCCCCTAATACGAGCCGTTCTTTTCTCAAATGGTCTAGAAAAACCTGGTGGCTTAGATGTTCCCTGGTTATAGTGAAAGTTTAAGAAATACGTGTGTTTACGGTACACTCCATCAGGGTACTTCATGTTAACATAAAGTTCATCGGTTTTGGGCTCGGGTTTTTCTATTTTGATGCCTTTTCCCTTATTATTTTCTTTTGATTTTTCAAATTGGGCCGAGGTAATTTCTATAACATCATCGGAATCCTCATCGGGATCAGATCCATCAGAAAACTGGTAATTTTCCCAATATTTTGCTTCCTTGGCGGAAACACCATTGACCATTTTTAACTTTGGTCCATTGGTTGAGATTTTCTTTTATTTAACCGTTTTTCTATAGTTATTAATATTTCTTCTTCTTCTTCCGGTTCCTCTTCTTCCGGTTCCTCCTCTTCCGGTTCCTCCTCTTCCTGTTCTTCCTCTTCCGGTTCTTCCTCGGGAATTTGTGAATCTTCCCAAAATATATTCGACTCTTCATTATTATTAGGTGAGTCGATGGGATTTTGAAATGTCCCATTCATATCGATTATAAACGTTTCATATTAATTGATTTCGTTGCGAGGTTTGACCTCTATATTGTAGTGACCCAAAATTTTCCATGTTTATATATATTAATTGAGATTGATATTTACATGATTAAATGTTTCCAACATGTTAAGCAATCAAACTTGTTAAGACTTGATTAATTGAAATATGTTTCATATAGACAATTGACCACCCATGTTGACCGGTGATTCACGAACGTTAAAACTTGTAAAAACTATATGATGACATATATATGGATATATATATAGTTAACATGATACTATGATAAGTAAATGTATCATTAAGTATATTAACAATGAACTACATATGTAAAAACAAGACTACTAACTTAATGATTTTTAAACGAGACATATATGTAACGATTATCGTTGTAAAGACATTTAATGTATATATATCATATTAAGAGATATTCATACATGATAATATCATGATAATATAATAATTTAAAATCTCATTTGATATTATAAACATTGGGTTAACAACATTTAACAAGATCGTTAACCTAAAGGTTTCAAAACAACACTTACATGTAACGACTAACGATGACTTAACGACTCAGTTAAAATGTATATACATGTAGTGTTTTAATATGTATTTATACACTTTTGAAAGACTTCAATACACTTATCAAAATACTTCTACTTAACAAAAATGCTTACAATTACATCCTCGTTCAGTTTCATCAACAATTCTACTCGTATGCACCCGTATTCGTACTCGTACAATACACAGCTTTTAGATGTATGTACTATTGGTATATACACTCCAATGATCAGCTCTTAGCAGCCCATGTGAGTCACCTAACACATGTGGGAACCATCATTTGGCAACTAGCATGAAATATCTCATAAAATTACAAAAATATGAGTAATCATTCATGACTTATTTACATGAAAACAAAATTACATATCCTTTATATCTAATCCATACACCAACGACCAAAAACACCTACAAACACTTTCATTCTTCAATTTTCTTCATCTAATTGATCTCTCTCAAGTTCTATCTTCAAGTTCTAAGTGTTCTTCATAAATTCCAAAAGTTCTAGTTTCATAAAATCAAGAATACTTTCAAGTTTGCTAGCTCACTTCCAATCTTGTAAGGTGATCATCCAACCTCAAGAAATCTTTGTTTCTTACAGTAGGTTATCATTCTAATACAAGGTAATAATCATATTCAAACTTTGGTTCAATTTCTATAACTATAACAATCTTATTTCAAGTGATAATCTTACTTGAACTTGTTTTCGTGTCATGATTCTGCTTCAAGAACTTCGAGCCATCCAAGGATCCATTGAAGCTAGATCCATTTTTCTCTTTTCCAGTAGGTTTATCCAAGGAACTTAAGGTAGTAATGATGTTCATAACATCATTCGATTCATACATATAAAGTTATCTTATTCGAAGGTTTAAACTTGTAATCACTAGAACATAGTTTAGTTAATTCTAAACTTGTTCGCAAATAAAAGTTAATCCTTCTAACTTGAATTTTAAAATCAACTAAACACATGTTCTATATCTATATGATATGCTAACTTAATGATTTAAAACCTGGAAACACGAAAAACACCGTAAAACCGGATTTACACCGTCGTAGTAACACCGCGGGCTGTTTTGGGTTAGTTAATTAAAAACTATGATAAACTTTGATTTAAAAGTTGTTATTCTGAGAAAATGATTTTTATTATGAACATGAAACTATATCCAAAAATTATGGTTAAACTCAAAGTGGAAGTATGTTTTCTAAAATGGTCATCTAGACGTCGTTCTTTTGACTGAAATGACTACCTTTACAAAAACGACTTGTAACTTATTTTTCCAACTATAAACCTATAATTTTTCTGTTTAGATTCATAAAATAGAGTTCAATATGAAACCATAGCAATTTGATTCACTCAAAACGGATTTAAAATGAAGAAGTTATGGGTAAAACAAGATTGGATAATTTTTCTCATTTTAGCTACGTGAAAATTGGTAACAAATTTATTCCAACCATAACTTAATCAACTTGTATTGTATATTATGTAATCTTGAGATACCATAGACACGTATACAATGTTTCGACCTATCTTGTCGACACATCTATATATATTTCGGAACAACCATAGACACTCTATATGTGAATGTTGGAGTTAGCTATACAGGGTTGAGGTTGATTCCAAAATATATATAGTTTGAGTTGTGATCAATACTGAGATACGTATACACTGGGTCGTGGATTGATTCAAGATAATATTTATCGATTTATTTCTGTACATCTAACTGTGGACAACTAGTTGTAGGTTACTAACGAGGACAGCTGACTTAATAAACTTAAAACATCAAAATATATTAAAAGTGTTTGTAAATATATTTTGAACATACTTTGATATATATATGTATATATTGTTATAGGTTCGTGAATCAACCAGTGGCCAAGTCTTACTTCCCGACGAAGTAAAAATCTGTGAAGGTGAGTTATAGTCCCACTTTTAAAATCTAATATTTTTGGGATGAGAATACATGCAGGTTTTATAAATGATTTACAAAATAGACACAAGTACGTGAAACTACATTCTATGGTTGAATTATCGAAATCGAATATGCCCCTTTTTATTAAGTCTGGTAATCTAAGAATTAGGGAACAGACACCCTAATTGACGCGAATTCTAAAGATAGATCTATTGGGCCTAACAAACCCCATCCAAAGTACCGGATGCTTTAGTACTTCGAAATTTATATCATATCCGAAGGGTGTCCCGGAATGATGGGGATATTCTTATATATGCATCTTGTTAATGTCGGTTACCAGGTGTTCACCATATGAATGATTTTTATCTCTATGTATGGGATGTGTATTGAAATATGAAATCTTGTGGTCTATTGTTACGATTTGATATATATAGGTTAAACCTATAACTCACCAACATTTTTGTTGACGTTTAAAGCATGTTTATTCTCAGGTGAATATTAAGAGCTTTCGCTGTTGCATACTAAAATAAGGACAAGATTTGGAGTCCATGTTTGTATGATATTGTGTAAAAACTGCATTCAAGAAACTGATTTCGATGTAACATATTTGTATTGTAAACCATTATGTAATGGTCGTGTGTAAACAGGATATTTTAGATTATCATTATTTGATAATCTACGTAAAGCTTTTTAAACCTTTATTTATGAAATAAAGGTTATGGTTTGTTTTAAATATGAATGCAGTCTTTGAAAAACGTCTCATATAGGGGTCAAAACCTCGCAACGAAATCAATTAATATGGAACGTTTTTAATCAATAAGAACGGGACATTTCAGTTGGTATCAGAGCGTTAGTCTTAGAGAACCAGAATTTTGCATTAGTGTGTCTTATCGAGTTTGTTAGGATGCATTAGTGAGTCTGGACTTCGACCGTGTTTACTTGAAAAATGATTGCTTAACAAATTTTGTTGGAAACTATATATTTTTAACATGTGAATATTATGTGATATATTAATCTCTTAACGCGTTTGATATTATGTGATAGATGTCTACCTCTAGAACAAGTTCCATTGACTCACCTAATAATAATGAAGAGTCAAATGTAAATTGGAATGATTCGTGGACTGATTCACAAGTTCCCGAAGAGGAACCGGAAGAAGAGTCGGAACCGGAAGAAGAATCGGAACCGGAAGAAGAATCAGAACCGGATGAAGAAATAGAACCGGTGGGGGAAATAATAAAACGGTTAAGTAAAAGAAAATCCTCAACCAACCGACCAAGGTTAATTATGGTCAATGGTGTTTCCGCCAAGGAAGCAAAATATTGGGAGGATTACCAATTCTCCGATGAATCGGATTCCGACGAGAATTCCGATGATGTTATAGAAATTACCCCAACTGAATTTAAAAAGGCAAAAGAAAATAATAAGGGAAAGGGCATAAAAATAGAGAAATCTAATTCCAACCCCGATGAACTTTATATGTATCGTCAACCCCCGAAGTCCTTAAGTTGTAACAATGACCCGGGAACCTCTAAACCACCAGGTTTTTCTAAACCAATGTGGATCACGACGGCTCGTATTAGGGGAACATCATATATCCCTAGAAACTTGGCAAAACGAACCAAAACCGAAGAAGAAGAAACAAGCGAGTCGGAATAAGATAGTTGTATTCGTGTGGTGTAATATATGTAATATAGTGTGCTTATGCTTTATGATATATGTAAAAATTGCTTGTATTAATAAGTATATTTTTTTTATGAATCTAACTCTTGTCTATTTTACAGTATAAAAACACAAAATGGATAGACAACCCAATATTTTAAGAGACCTACCCGGAGACATGATTGATGAAATCTTGTCTAGAGTCGGTCAGAATTCTTCGGCACAACTATTTAAGGCGAGATTAGTTTGTAAGACATTTGAAGAACGTTCCAAGAATGCCTTGGTTTATAAAAGGCTTTCGTTCGAAAGATGGGGGATATCACATTGGGAAATCCATAAGTTACGATGTGTTTACTTTGACGCATATATTTCGGGGAACCCAAATGCTATTTTACGCAATGGGTTAAGAAATTATTTTGACTCAATATATCCGAATATTGGACTTCGTGATTTAGAAAAAGCGGCTAACATGCAACATAAAGAAGCATGTTATTCTTACGGATTAGTAATGTTCGCTTCTCACCAAAGTGAGAACAAGAACATCGGGCTACAACTATTAAACAAAACGTTCCCACAAGTGACGGAGTCGGTAATTGGGGTAAGAAATGAGGTTTTTAGATTGTTACGGGACTGTTGGACATTACGTAACCCTCGTCCCTTTGACGACGTTACAACACGATGTCTTATCAACGACCATAACGGTTATGTTCCACAAGACCAAGGATGGGAAGTAATCCTAGTAAAACCAGAATGCATGACTTGTTTCTGGACGTATGAATTACGTGTCTTTATTGCCTTTGCTGAACGACTTGTGTACTAGCTAGAATTATCTTCACAACCATCTTGTATCAAATTTATTGTGTGCTATATTTCATGCTATATGTAAAATAAGCGGTATTGTAAGTTTGTAAAATATTGTGTAAAAGTTTGAACGCGAAATATTATTATAACCAGTTTTTCATATAGAATCGTAGTAGTTGAATTGTATATTAGCTACTAAGTATGAACTTAACGGGTAGGTACTACCCGAATTTAAACTTATAAAACGCTAATATGAAGAAAAAGCTTTTATAAATGAGTTCATATTATGCTACGAAATACTATTAACTACTCTTAATATTCTGTATGATTAACTTATTCCATTTAACTATTTTGAAGGAAATGGCACCGACTACTCGACACACTGTGAATATGAATGAAGAGGAATTCCGTACTTTTCTAGCTTCAAACATAGCCGCAGTACAGGCTGCGCTACATACCAACAATAACCTTGGATCTAGCAGTACAGGAAATCGTGTAGGATGCACCTACAAAGAATTTACTGCCTGCAAACCTTTGGAATTTGATGGAACCGAAGGACCGATCGGATTGAAACGGTGGACCGAGAAGGTCGAATCGGTGTTTGCCATAAGTAAGTGTACTGAAGAGGACAAAGTAAAGTACGCTACGCATACCTTCACAGGTTCTGCGTTAACATGGTGGAATACCTATCTGGAGCAAGTGGGACAAGACGATGCGTACGCACTACCGTGGTCAGCATTCAAGCACTTGATGAACGAGAAGTACCGTCCCAGAACCGAGGTCAATAAGCTTAAGACAGAACTTAGAGGGTTACGAACCCAAGGATTTGATATTACCACGTACGAAAGACGATTCACAGAATTGTGCCTATTGTGTCCGGGAGCATTCGAAGATGAGGAACAGAAGATCGACGCGTTTGTGAAAGGATTACCGGAAAGAATCCAAGAAGATATAAGTTCACACGAGCCCTCCTCCATACAACAGGCATGTAGAATGGCTCACAAACTAGTGAACCAGATTGAAGAAAGAATTAAAGAACAGACTGCTGAAGAGGCCAATGTGAAGCAAGTCAAAAGAAAGTGGGAGGAAAACGGTGATAAGAATCACCAATACAACAACAACAGCAATTACAACAATAATCGCAACAATTATCCCAACAATCGCAACATCAATCGCAACTACAACAAACGGCCCAACAACAACAACAATAATAACAACAGCAACTACAACAATCATCCCAACAACAATAATAACCGCAACAACAACAACAATCAGAAGCAGCTATGCCAAAGGTGTGAAAAGAATCACTCGGGGTTCTGCACCAAATTTTGCAACAAGTGTAAAAGAAATGGTTATAGCGCAGCGAAGTGTGAGGTCTACGGACCAGGGGTTAATAGAACGAAAGGAACAAATGGTGTCGGAACGAGTAATGGCGGAGCAAGTAGTGTCGGAGCAAGTTATGCCAATGTAGTTTGTTATAAATGTGGAAAACCGGGCCACATTATTAGAAATTGCCCGAACCAGGAGAACACGAATGGACAAGGCCGTGGAAGAGTTTTCAATATTAATGCGGCAGAGGCACAGGAAGACCCGGAGCTTGTTACGGGTACGTTTCTTATTGACAATAAATCTGCTTACGTTTTATTTGATTCGGGTGCGGATAGAAGCTATATGAGTAGAGATTTTTGTGCTAAATTAATTTGTCCATTGACGCCTTTGGATAGTAAATTTTTACTCGAATTAGCAAATGGTAAATTAATTTCAGCAGATAATATATGTCGGAATCGAGAAATTAAACTGGTTAGCGAAACATTTAAGATTGATTTGATACCAGTAGAGTTAGGGAGTTTTGATGTGATAATCGGTATGGACTGGTTGAAAGAAGTGAAAGCGGAGATCGTTTGTTACAAAAATGAAATTCGCATTATACGAGAAAAAGGAAAACCCTTAATGGTGTACGGAGAAAAGGGCAACACGAAGCTACATCTTATTAGTAATTTGAAGGCACAAAAACTAATAAGAAAAGGTTGCTATGCTGTTCTAGCACACGTCGAGAAAGTACAAACTGAAGAAAAGAGCATCAATGATGTTCCCGTCACAAAAGAATTTCCTGATGTATTTCCGAAAGAATTACCGGGATTACCCCCACATCGATCCGTTGAATTTCAAATAGATCTTGTACCAGGAGCTGCACCAATAGCTCGTGCTCCTTACAGACTCGCACCCATCGAGATGAAAGAACTGCAAAGCCAATTACAAGAACTTTTAGAGCGTGGTTTCATTCGACCAAGCACATCACCGTGGGGAGCTCCTGTTTTGTTTGTTAAGAAGAAAGATGGTACATTCAGGTTGTGTATCGACTATCGAGAGTTGAAGAAACTTACCATCAAGAACCGCTACCCACTACCGAGAATCAACGACTTATTTGATCAACTACAAGGCTCGTCTGTTTATTCAAAGATTGACTTACGTTCCGGGTATCATCAAATGCGGGTGAAAGAAGATGATATTCCAAAGACTGCTTTCAGAACACGTTACGGTCATTACGAGTTTATGGTCATGCCGTTTGGTTTAACTAATGCACCAGCTGTGTTCATGGACCTTATGAACCGAGTGTGTGGACCATACCTTGACAAGTTTGTCATTGTTTTCATTGATGACATACTTATTTACTCAAAGAATGACCAAGAACACGGTGAACATTTGAGAAAGGTGTTAGAAGTATTGAGGAAGGAAGAATTGTACGCTAAGTTTTCAAAGTGTGCATTTTGGTTGGAAGAAGTTCAATTCCTCGGTCACATAGTGAACAAAGAAGGTATTAAGGTGGATCCGGCAAAGATAGAAACTGTTGAAAAGTGGGAAACCCCGAAAACTCCGAAACACATACGCCAGTTTTTAGGACTAGCTGGTTACTACAGAAGGTTCATCCAAGACTTTTCTAGAATAGCAAAACCCTTGACTGCATTAACGCATAAAGGGAAGAAATTTGAATGGAAGGATGAACAAGAGAAAGCGTTTCAGTTGTTGAAGAAAAAGCTAACTACGGAACCTATATTGTCATTGCCTGAAGGGAATGATGATTTTGTGATTTATTGTGACGCATCAAAGCAAGGTCTCGGTTGTGTATTAATGCAACGAACGAAGGTGATTGTTTATGCGTCTAGACAATTGAAGATTCACGAGCAAAATTATACGACGCATGATTTGGAATTAGGCGCGGTTGTTTTTGCATTAAAGACTTGGAGGCACTACTTATATGGGGTCAAAAGTATTATATATACCGACCACAAAAGTCTTCAACACATATTTAATCAGAAACAACTGAATATGAGGCAGCGTAGGTGGATTGAATTATTGAATGATTACGACTTTGAGATTCGTTACCACCCGGGGAAGGCAAATGTGGTAGCCGATGCCTTGAGCAGGAAGGACAGAGAACCCATTCGAGTAAAATCTATGAATATAATGATTCATAATAACATTACTACTCAAATAAAGGAGGCGCAACAAAGAGTTTTAAAAGAGGGAAATTTAAAGGATGAAATACCCAAAGGATCGGAGAAGCATCTTAATATTCGGGAAGACGGAACCCGGTATAGGGCTGAAAGGATTTGGGTACCAAAATTTGAAGATATGAGAGAAATGGTACTTAGAGAAGCTCATAAAACCAGATACTCAATACATCCTGGAACGGGGAAGATGTACAAGGATCTCAAGAAACATTTTTGGTGGCCGGGTATGAAAGCCGATGTTGCTAAATACATAGGAGAATGTTTGACGTGTTCTAAGGTCAAAGCTGAGCATCAGAAACCATCAGGTCTACTTCAACAACCTGAAATCCCGGAATGGAAATGGGAAAACATTACCATGGATTTCATCACTAAATTGCCAAGGACTGCAAGTGTTTTTGATACTATTTGGGTAATAGTTGATCGTCTCACCAAATCAGCACACTTCCTGCCAATAAGAGAAGATGACAAGATGGAGAAGTTAGCACGACTGTATTTGAAGGAAGACGTCTCCAGACATGGAATCCCAATCTCTATTATCTCTGATAGGGATGGTAGATTTATTTCAAGATTCTGGCAGACATTACAGCAAGCATTAGGAACTCGTCTAGACATGAGTACTGCCTATCATCCACAAACTGATGGGCAGAGTAAAAGGACGATACAAACGCTTAAAGACATGCTACGAGCATGTGTTATTGATTTCGGAAATAGTTGGGATCGACATCTACCGTTAGCAGAATTTTCCTACAACAACAGCTACCATTCAAGCATTGAGATGGCGCCGTTTGAAGCACTTTATGGTAGAAAGTGCAGGTCTCCGATTTGTTGGAGTGAAGTGGGGGATAGACAGATTACGGGTCCGGAGATTATACAAGAAACTACCGAGAAGATCATCCAAATTCAACAACGGTTGAAAACCGCCCAAAGTCGACAAAAGAGCTACGCTGACATTAAAAGAAAAGATATAGAATTTGAAATTGGAGAGATGGTCATGCTTAAAGTTGCACCTTGGAAAGGCGTTGTTCAATTTGGTAAACGAGGGAAATTAAATCCAAGGTATATTGGACCATTCAAGATTATTGATCGTGTCGGACCAGTAGCTTACCGACTTGAGTTACCTCAACAACTCGCGGCTGTACAAAACACTTTCCACGTCTCGAATTTGAAGAAATGTTTTGCTAAAGAAGATCTCACTATTCCATTAGATGAAATCCAAATCAACGAAAAACTTCAATTCATGGAAGAACCCGTCGAAATAATGGATCGTGAGGTTAAAAGACTTAAGCAAAACAAGATACCAATTGTTAAGGTTCGATGGAATGCTCGTAGAGGACCCGAGTTCACCTGGGAGCGTGAAGATTAGATGAAGAAGAAATACCCGCATCTATTTCCAGAAGATTCGTCAACACCTTCAACAGCTTAAAATTTCGGGACGAAATTTATTTAACGGGTAGGTACTGTAGTGACCCGAACTTTTCCATGTTTATATATATTAATTGAGATTGATATTTACATGATTAAATGTTTCCAACATGTTAAGCAATCAAACTTGTTAAGACTTGATTAATTGAAATATGTTTCATATAGACAATTGACCACCCAAGTTGACCGGTGATTCACGAACGTTAAAACTTGTAAAAACTATATGATGACATATATATGGATATATATATAGTTAACATGATACTATGATAAGTAAATATATCATTAAGTATATTAACAATGAACTACATATGTAAAAACAAGACTACTAACTTAATGATTTTTAAACGAGACATATATGTAACGATTATCGTTGTAAAGACATTTAATGTATATATATCATATTAAGATATATTCATACATGATAATATCATGATAATATAATAATTTAAAATCTCATTTGATATTATAAACATTGGGTTAACAACATTTAACAAGATCGTTAACCAAAAGGTTTCAAAACAACACTTACATGTAACGACTAACGATGACTTAACGACTCAGTTAAAATGTATATACATGTAGTGTTTTAATATGTATTTATACACTTTTGAAAGACTTCAATACACTTATCAAAATACTTCTACTTAACAAAAATGCTTACAATTACATCCTCGTTCAGTTTCATCAACAATTCTACTCGTATGCACCCGTATTCGTACTCGTACAATACACAGCTTTTAGATGTATGTACTATTGGTATATACACTCCAATGATCAGCTCTTAGCAGCCCATGTGAGTCACCTAACACATGTGGGAACCATCATTTGGCAACTAGCATGAAATATCTCATAAAATTACAAAAATATGAGTAATCATTCATGACTTATTTACATGAAAACAAAATTACATATCCTTTATATCTAATCCATACACCAACGACCAAAAACACCTACAAAAACTTTCATTCTTCAATTTTCTTCATCTAATTGATCTCTCTCAAGTTCTATCTTCAAGTTCTAAGTGTTCTTCATAAATTCCAAAAGTTCTAGTTTCATAAAATCAAGAATACTTTCAAGTTTGCTAGCTCACTTCCAATCTTGTAAGGTGATCATCCAACCTCAAGAAATCTTTGTTTCTTACAGTAGGTTATCATTCTAATACAAGGTAATAATTATATTCAAACTTTGGTTCAATTTCTATAACTATAACAATCTTATTTCAAGTGATAATCTTACTTGAACTTATTTTCGTGTCATGATTCTGCTTCAAGAACTTCGAGCCATCCAAGGATCCATTGAAGCTAGATCCATTTTTCTCTTTTCCAGTAGGTTTATCCAAGGAACTTAAGGTAGTAATGATGTTCATAACATCATTCGATTCATACATATAAAGTTATCTTATTCGAAGGTTTAAACTTGTAATCACTAGAACATAGTTTAGTTAATTCTAAACTTGTTCGCAAATAAAAGTTAATCCTTCTAACTTGACTTTTAAAATCAACTAAACACATGTTCTATATCTATATGATATGCTAACTTAATGATTTAAAACCTGGAAACACGAAAAACACCGTAAAACCGGATTTACGCCGTCGTAGTAACACCGCGGGCTGTTTTGGGTTAGTTAATTAAAAACTATGATAAACTTTGATTTAAAAGTTGTTATTCTGAGAAAATGATTTTTATTATGAACATGAAACTATATCCAAAAATTATGGTTAAACTCAAAGTGGAAGTATGTTTTCTAAAATGGTCATCTAGACGTCGTTCTTTCGACTGAAATGACTACCTTTACAAAAATGACTTGTAACTTATTTTTCCAACTATAAACCTATAATTTTTCTGTTTAGATTCATAAAATAGAGTTCAATATGAAACCATAGCAATTTGATTCACTCAAAACGGATTTAAAATGAAGAAGTTATGGGTAAAACAAGATTGGATAATTTTTCTCATTTTAGCTACGTGAAAATTGGTAACAAATCTATTCCAACCATAACTTAATCAACTTGTATTGTATATTATGTAATCTTGAGATACCATAGACACGTATACAATGTTTCGACCTATCATGTCGACACATCTATATATATTTCGGAACAACCATAGACACTCTATATGTGAATGTTGGAGTTAGCTATACAGGGTTGAGGTTGATTCCAAAATATATATAGTTTGAGTTGTGATCAATACTGAGATACGTATACACTGGGTCGTGGATTGATTCAAGATAATATTTATCGATTTATTTCTGTACATCTAACTGTGGACAACTAGTTGTAGGTTACTAACGAGGACAGCTGACTTAATAAACTTAAAACATCAAAATATATTAAAAGTGTTGTAAATATATTTTGAACATACTTTGATATATATATGTATATATTGTTATAGGTTCGTGAATCAACCAGTGACCAAGTCTTACTTCCCGACGAAGTAAAAATCTGTGAAGGTGAGTTATAGTCCCACTTTTAAAATCTAATATTTTTGGGATGAGAATACATGCAGGTTTTATAAATGATTTACAAAATAGACACAAGTACGTGAAACTACATTCTATGGTTGAATTATCGAAATCGAATATGCCCCTTTTTATTAAGTCTGGTAATCTAAGAATTAGGGAACAGACACCCTAATTGACGCGAATCCTAAAGATAGATCTATTGGGCCTAACAAACCCCATCCAAAGTACCGGATGCTTTAGTACTTCGAAATTTATATCATATCCGAAGGGTGTCCCGGAATGATGGGGATATTCTTATATATGCATCTTGTTAATGTCGGTTACCAGGTGTTCACCATATGAATGATTTTTATCTCTATGTATGGGATGTGTATTGAAATATGAAATCTTGTGGTCTATTGTTACGATTTGATATATATAGGTTAAACCTATAACTCACCAACATTTTTGTTGACGTTTAAAGCATGTTTATTCTCAGGTGAATATTAAGAGCTTCCGCTGTTGCATACTAAAATAAGGACAAGATTTGGAGTCCATGTTTGTATGATGTTGTGTAAAAACTGCATTCAAGAAACTGATTTCGATGTAACATATTTGTATTGTAAACCATTATGTAATGGTCGTGTGTAAACAGGATATTTTAGATTATCATTATTTGATAATCTACGTAAAGCTTTTTAAACCTTTATTTATGAAATAAAGGTTATGGTTTGTTTTAAAAATGAATGCAGTCTTTGAAAAATGTCTCATATAGGGGTCAAAACCTCGCAACGAAATCAATTAATATGGAACGTTTTTAATCAATAAGAACGGGACATTTCATATATGAGACGTTTTTCAAAGACTGCATTTGTTTTATTTAAAACAAACCATAACCTTTATTTTATCAATAAAGGTTCAAAAACCATAACGTAGATTATCAAGTAATGATAATCTAAAAGATAACATTTTACACACGAATATTACATATTGTTTTACAACAATATTACACATCAATTTAAATCTCCGAATGCAGATTTTAAACAATATATTACAAGCATGCTGACTCCAATTCTTGTCCTTAAATTAGCATGCAACAGTGGAAGCTCTTAATAATCACCTGAGAATAAACATGCTTAAAAGTCAACAAAAATGTTGGTGAGTTATAGGTTTAACCTATATATTTATCAAATCATAATAATAGACCACAAGATTTCCATTTCCATTTTTCAATAACATGCAAACTACAAAAAAACCATTCATATGTTGAACACCTGGTAACCGACATTAACAAAATGCATATAGAATATCCCTAAAACAGAAATCCATCTGTATTAATAACTTGAAGTACTAAAGCATACCATTTTCCAGTTGGGGAGAGTTAGTGCCCGTAGATCTACCTTTAGGATTCACGTCAATTAGGGTGTCTGTTCCCTAATTCTTAGGTTACCAAGCTAAAAGGGTGATATTCGGTATTCATAATCCAACATAGAATGTAATTTCAAGTACTTGTGTCTATTTTGTAAAACATTTACAAAAATCCATGTATTCTCATCCTAAAATATTAGATAGTAAAAATGGGACTATAACTCACTTTCATAGATTATCACTTCGTCGGATAATAACACTTGGCCACTGGTCGATTCACGAACCTATAACAAATATGTATGTATGTATATATATATATATATATATATATATATATATATATATATATATATATATATATATATATATATATATATATATATATATATATATATATCAAAGTATGATCGAAATATAATTATACCATATTTTATTATATTTTAATAATTTAAGTTTGTTAAGTTGATAGTCCAACGTTTGTAGTCCACAAATAATTGTCCACATTTAGTAGTACAGAAATAAATCAATATATATTATCTCGAATCAATCCACGACCCAGTGCATACAAGTCTCAGACTCGATCACAACTCAAAGTATATATATTATTTTGGAATCAACCTCAACCCTGTATAGCTAACTCGATCATTACCGCATATAGAGTGTCTATGGTTGTTCCAAATAATATATAGATAACGCCAATATGATATGTCAAAACATTTCATACGTGTATATGGTCTATCAAGGTTACATAATATGTTAGAGTACAATATAAGTTAGTTAAGTTATGGTTATTATAGATTTGTTACAAATTTCACGTAGCTACAACAAGAAAAATTATCCAATTTTTTTTACCCATAACTTCTTCGTTTTAAATCTGTTTTGAGTGATTCAAGTTGCTATGGTTTTATAATGAACTGAAATTTATGAAACTAAATAGAAAAAGTATAAGTTTATTGTCAAAAATATAGGTTACAAGTCAATTTTGTAAGAGGTTGTCATTTCAGTCGAAAGAACGACGTCTTGATGACCATTTTGAAAAATATACTTCCACTTTGAGTTTAACCATGTTTTTTGGATATAGTTTCATGTTCATAAGAAAAATCATTTTCCCAGAAGAACAACTTTTAAATCAAATTTTATCATAGTTTTTAATTATCTAACCCAAAACAGCCCCCGGTTTCACTACGGCGGCGTATGTCCGGTTTTACGGTGTTCTTCATGTTTTCAGGTTTTAAATCATTAAGTTAGCATATCATATAGATATAGAATATGTGTTTAGTTGATTTTAGAAGTCAAGTTAGAAGGATTAACTTTGTTTGTGAACAAGTTTAGAATTAACTAAACTATGTTCTAGTGATTACAAGTTTATATCTTCGAATATGATAGTTATATATATATATAAATCGAATGATATTATGAACATAATTACTACCTCAAATTTATTAGGTAAAACTACTGGAAGTGACAAGAAATGATCTAGCTTCAAAGGATCTTGGACGGCTTGAAAGTTCTTGAAGTAGAATCATGACACGAAAACAAATTCAAGTAAGATTTTCTATTCGAATTAAGATAGTTATAGTTATAGAAATTGAATCAAATTTTGAATATGAGTATTACCTTGAATTAGAATGATAACCTACTGTAAGTAACAAAGGTTCCTTGATCTTAGATGATTACTTTAAATGGATTAGAAAGCTTGGAAGTATACTTGCAAACTTGAAAGTATTCTTGATTTTATGAAACTAGAACTTAAAGAATTTATGAAGAATACTTAGAACTTGAAGATATAAATTGAGAGAGATTAATTAGATGAAGAAAATTGAAGAATGAAAGTGTTTATAGGTGTTTTTGTTCGTGAATCATGGTTGGGATTTAAAGGAAATTCTAGTTTGTATTTTAGTTTAATAATTCATGATATAAAACATGTAACTTGTTTTCTAGTTAGATATTTAGTATTAGATGACAAAGCTTTGAGTCCCACATGTTATTAATCATTTAGGGCTACTAAGGAGCAGATTTTTATGTGTATATACCAATAGTATATACATCTAGGAGCTGTGTATTGTACGAGTACGAATACGAGTGTATACGAGTAGAATTGTTGATGAAAATGATTGAGAATGCAATTGTAAGAATTTTTGTTAAGTAGAAGTACTTTAATATGTGTCTTGAAGTCTTTCAAAAGTGTACTAATACATCTTAATATACTACATGTATATACATTTTAACTGAGTCGTTAAGTCATCGTTAGTCATTACATGTAAGTGTTGTTTTGAAACCTTTAAGTTAACGATCTCATTTAATGTTGTAAACCCATTGTTTATTATATCTAATGAGATGTTAAATTATTACATTATCATGATATTATAATGTATGAATATATCTTAATATGATATATATACATTAAAATGTCGTTACAACGATAATTGTTACATATAAGTCTCGTTTCGAAATTCTTAAGTTAGTAGTCTTGTTTTTACATATGTAGTTCATTGTTAACATACTTAATGATATATATAATTATCATTTTATCATATTAAATATAGTGTAACAATATCTTAATATGATACATATGTATTTAGTAAGACGTTGTTATAACGATAATCGTTATATATATCTTTTCGAGTTTCTTAACTTAGTAGTCTCATTATTATGTATATAACTCATTATTAATATACCTAATGAGATACTTACTTATCATAATATCATGTTAACTATATATATATATATATATATATATATATATATATATATATATATATATATATATATATATATATATATATATATATATATATATATATATCATATAGCTTTTACAAGTTTTAACATTCGTGAATCGCCGGTCAATTTGGGTGGTCAATTGTCTACGTGAAACCTATTTAAATTAATCAAGTCTTAACAAGTTTGATTGCTTAACATGTTGGAAACATTTATTCATGTAAATATTAATCTCATATAATATATAATCATGAAAAAGTTCGGGTCACTACAGTACCTACCCGTTAAATAAATTTCGTCCCGAAATTTCAAGCTGTTGGAGGTGTTGACTCATCTTCTGGAAATGGGTGCGGGTATTTCTTCTTTATCTGATCTTCACATTACCAGGTGAACTCAGGTCCTCTACAAGCATTCCATCGAACCTTAACAATCGGTATCTTGTTTTGCTTAAGTCTTTTAACCTCACGATCCATTATTTCGACGGGTTCTTCAATGAATTGAAGTTTTTCATTGATTTGTATTCCGTCTAAAGGGATAGTGAGATCTTCTTTGGCTAAGCATTTCTTCAGATTCGATACATGAAAAGTATCATGTACGCCAGCGAGTTGTTGAGGTAATTCAAGTCAATAAGCTACTGGTCCGACACGATCTATAATCTTGAATGGTCCAATGTACCTTGGATTCAGTTTCCCCCGTTTACCAAATCGAACAACACCTTTCCAAGGTGATACCTTAAGCATGACCATGTCACCAATTTCAAATTCTATATCTTTTCTTTTACTGTCCACGTAGCTCTTTTGTCGACTTTGGGCGGCTTTCAACCGTTGTTGAATTTGAATGATTTTCTCTGTAGTTTCTTGAAGAATTTCTGGTTTCGTAATCTGTATATCCCCCACTTCACTCCAACAAATCAGAAAACTGCACTTTCTACGATAAAGTGCCTCAAACGGCGCCATCTCAATACTCGAATGGTAACTGTTATTGTAGAAAAATTCTGCTAACGGTAGATGTCGATCCCAACTGTTTTTGAAATCAATGACACATGCTCGTAGCATGTCTTCAAGGGTCTGTATCGTCCTTTCACTTTGCCCATCAGTTTGTGGGTGATAGGCAGTACTCATGTCTAGACGAGTCCCCAATGCTTGTTGTAACGTCTGCCAGAATCTTGAAACAAATCTGCCATCCCTATCAGAGATAATAGAGACGGGTATTACATGTCTAGAGATGACTTCCTTCAAGTATAAATGTGCCAACTTCTCCATTTTATCATCTTCTCTCATTGGCAAAAAGTGTGCTAATTTGGTGAGACGATCGACTATTACCCAAATAGTATCATAACCACTTGCAGTCCTTGGCAATTTAGTAATGAAATCCATGATAATATTTTTCCATTTCCATTCCGGGATTTCAGGTTGTTGAAGTAGACCTGATGGTTTTGGATGTTCAGCTTTGACTTTAGAACATGTCAAACATTCTCCTACTTATTTCGCAATATCGGCTTTCATACCCGGCCACCAAAAGTGTTTTTTGAGATCTTTGTACATCTTCCCCGCTCCGGGATGTATTGAATATCTGGTCTTATGTGCTTCCTTAAGTACCATTTCTCTCACATATCCAAACTTTGGTACCCAAATTCTTTCAGCTCTATATTGGGTTCCGTCTTCCCGAATATTAAGATTTTTTTCCAGTCCTTTAGGTATTTCATTCTTTAAATTTCCTTCTTTTAAAACTCCCTGCTGCGCCTCCTTTATTTGAGTAGTAAGGTTATTACAAATAATTATATTCATAGCTTTTACCCGCATAGGTTCTCTGTCCTTTTTACTCAAAGCTTTGGCTACCACATTCGCCTTCCCCGGGTGATATCGAATCTCAAAGTCGTAATCGTTCAACAGTTCAATCCACCTACGTTGCCTCATGTTTAACTGTTTCTGATCTAATATATGTTGGAGACTTTTGTGGTCAGTATATATGATACTTTTGACCCCATATAAGTAGTGTCTCCAAGTCTTTATGTAAGACCCGAATAATTAGTGTACAGCGGTGTAAATATGGTACATGTAGTGTGGGTGACATTGTACAGCTAAACAGAGGTCAGAGCTTGATCAGGCCTGTGTGCGCGCTGCGCAGGTATAAGTGTGCGTGCCGCACACCTGTACTGTTGGCAGATTCCAGCTTTTAAATTAAAGTTTAATGAGGGGCATTATGGTCCTTTTACATGGGGCCGGTTTTAGGGCACTTATGGCCAGATTTGTGGTGGTTGAAGCACATTCAACACAACCACCAACACCATCTTTAATTCTACTTTAATCTAGAGAGAGAAACCCTTTAAGAGAGAGAAAGCTTGAATCAAGGAGGAAGAAGCTTGATCCGGGTTAAAGCTCAAATATTAAAGTTGTTCATCTAGCCTTTAGCTACGTTTTGGTTATGGTGGTATGTTCTAACCTCGATTTCCCTATTTTAATTTTTCTAAGGGTTAGGGTTTGGATTACTGATGAACATAAAACCCATATTTGGTAATTTTGGGTGTTCTTGGGTAAGATTGAGTCATGAAGACTCAATAGCAACTAACCTAGGGTTTCAAAGTGTTAATTGATGTTTATGAGCCTTAATTGGTTAGTTAATTACTAGTACACCTAGATGTTTAGTAAATGGGTGTTATGTGGGTTTGTGGATGACCTGAAATGGGTGTGTTGACCTTAAAATTGTCAAATGGGTAATAATTGACCTAGTTGGGAAAGATGGGTATGAAATACCCTAATTATGTATTAGTTAGGGTTGTTGAACCTTAATCACTAGCTTTTAGTGGTTCGTGATGGTCTTGACCTTAAATGGACGGTTTTGGAGTAAATGGGTGGTTTAATGCATTAAGTCATTAAATGCACATTAGTGAATGGTTGGTGTTTAGTCCAACTAGTTTGTGTGTTGATTGAGTACTTATTGTAATAGGTACTTTGCTTTAAAGCTTGCGGAAGTGTAAAACCGTCACCAAATCGTTAAGGTGAGTGGAATGATTATATGCGTATGTATATAATGTATTTATTTGTATGCTATGGTATGAACCAAAGAGCCGGTAGTGCCATAGTATGTGAGATTGTGCTATGATGTGAACCAAAGAGCCGGTAGCGTCATAGTACGTGTGTTGTAGTGTGAACCAAAGAGCCGGTAGCACTACGGCACGAGTTGTTAGAGTGTGAACCAAAGAGCCGGTACCACTTTAACGCGAGTATGACTCGGGTTGTGATGTGAACCAAAGAGCCGGTAGCATCATAACCGATGCGTATGGTGTGACCCAAAGAGCCGGTAGCACCATGACGCGAGAATGGTTAACCATGGTTGTGTATTGTATTGTAGCATATTGTATTATGTCGATTATATGTTATTGATTACGCTAGTTGCGGGTTGTTGGAGATTATTAGCTTCGTACTTGAGATGGTATGCTAATTGTATTGCTAGCGTGTACGCGGTATGTGTGTAAGTGATTGCAAGTAGGTATATTATATATATATGGGTATAATTATTGCATTCACTAAGCTTTGTTTACCCTCTCATTGTTTATCTTTTTATAGGCTCCGGAGAAGACAAGGGTAAGGGCATTCGTACGGATTAGAGATCCCGCTTGTTTGTTAGGGGACGCTTTTAGATGTTATAGGTTTTGGAGTTTGACCGAGATTTGGGTAGTTTAACCCCCAAACACCATGCTCATAGTGTCGTTTGGAATTTAAACTAGTGTCGTCGAAACTCATATTTTTGTACGAAACTCGTATTACGGCATATGTGGGTCCGGTTTCGTAAAACTTATTTAATTATTGAATCGTGTGAGTTTTAACTATTATAACATGTTGTGAAAAGTGTTTCGTCTAAATATGTCGGGAAGTGGGAGATCTTTATTTGAAAATTTACAAAACCGGACAGAACTGGAATAGGCTTATGCGCGCCGCACACCCATGCTGTAAATTTTTTTTTTTTGTTCGTGTGTTTGTTTGGATATTGGGTTGGGTTGTTACAAGTGGTATCAGAGCATGGTCTAAGGGATTTAGGCGACTTGAGATAGGTGCCTAGACTTAGACTTTATTGTATATGCGCGTTATGCGGGACTTGTAGGAGACGGGTCAGACTGGGAATTGGTTAGTGCCTAAGGCTATGTGAACTAACTATGCGCAAATTGTTTTGTGTCATATTTGCAATCATCAAACGAGATAGGCGTTGTACTAGCAAGTTAACGCAACGTGCTCGCGTAACAATGATTAGCTACCATTGTTACTGGTTCAAATCATGTTAAACAAGCGATGTACGACGATTGTTGAGCAAGATGGGGCGGCGTGAGATGTACATATATGCTTTAAGTTATGTCTTTTCATTTCATTGTTTAACCTATTTCCGTTTTATAGTATGAAGACGAGAAACGGACCCGAGAACAATGAAGGGGGTACGAGTGAGGATGTCGAGTTTACGGCCAAGGTTGAGGCCATTATGGAAAGGCGTCATGCGACCTTCTTAGAGGATGTTAAGCAGATGTTCTTGGATTCGATTGACGAACAAGTAGTCAATCTAGTCAAGGAACAAGTTAAGATTGTTCTTAAAGAGGATAACGCTGGAAGGCGAGACTTCCACTATAAAAACTTCAAAGATGCTCAACCTCCCACCTTTGAAGGTGAACGAGACCCACTCAAGAGTGCTCGATGGATCTCCGATATGGAGGGGGCTTTTCGTACTAGTGAGTGCCCTCTCGATAAAAAGACGAGGTTTGGTAGTAGCATGATGAGGGGTGATGCCAAGTTGTGGTGGGACGCGAAAATCTGACTTTATGGCGAAGAACAAAGTATGAGTTTGACGTGGGACGAGTTTAAAGAAGAATTTTTCAAGGAGTACCGAACTTTGGCCGATCTTTCAAAGCTTAAGGACGAGTTACGTACTTTAAGGCAAGGGTCAATGAATTTGAACACTCTCAAGTCCACTTTCTTATCAAAGACCCAATTTTACCCAGAGTATGATGGGAATGATCATATGTTGAAAGAAGATTTGTACCGAACCTTTAATGATAACTATCAAGAAAGGATTAGTAGGAATTCGACTTTTGATGAATTGTTTGATATCGCTAAGGGTTTTGAGTCGCTTGCACCAAGAAAGAGTGACTTCACCTTTGGCAAACGAAAATTTGAAGCTACTAGCCACTCGAACAAGAAGAGCAAGAGTGTGATCGAGAGCGTCGGTAGTGTGAGAAAGGGGGCTTCTAAGAGTTTTGGACCCACGTGCTACAATTGTGGTCGACAAGGGCACTTGGCCCGTGATTGTTTGAACTCATCTTCCAATAAAATTGTTTATTTTAATTGTAATAAAGAGGGTCACTGAAGGACGGAATGTCCCGATTTGAGGGGTGATCAAGTTAAGAAGCTAGAAAAGGCGGCGGGGACGGCGAGGGGACGAAATTACTTAATGACCCATGATGAGGTCAAGCAATCAAACGAAGTTGTCTCAGGTACTTTCATGGTTAACTCTAATCCGGCAAGGATCCTATTTGATAGTGGTGCTAATTTATCATTTATTTCTCCAAGATTCGTGTCTAAGCTTGATAAACCACTAGCTAAGTTGAGTCATCCTATAGAAGTTGAAATAGCTGATGGTAAGACGGTGCTAGGGGTTGATATTTGTAACGATTGTGATATTGTGTTTGGTACCGAAACGTTTAAAATTGATCTTATCCCGATGACCTTGGGTGAATTCGATATTGTCGTTGGTATGGATTGGCTCGATCGTCATAGAGCCGATATTGCATGCCATGAAAAATCTATTCGTGTGAAGACCTCAAGTGGGGGAGAGTTAATTATTCACGGCAAGAGATGGAGAAGACTTGTGCCATTATGCACTTATGCATGGGCACGTCGTTTTCTTGTTAGTGGCGGCATGGCTTTTCTTGCTCATGTAGTTGATACTCGTGAAGAGCCACCATCCATTCATGAAATTCCGGTGGTTAGTGAATTCGAAGACGTTTTTCCGGATGAATTACCGGGTATTCCGGCGTAAAGACAAGTTGAATTTCGCATTGAGTTGGTTCCGGGAGCTACTCCCATTGCTATAACTCCTTATCGTTTAGCACCAACGGAAATGCAAGAGTTGTTAAATCAAACCCAAGAATTACTTGAAAAGGGTTTTATCTGACCGAGTGCTTCGCCATGTAGTGCTCCGGTTTTATTCGTGAAGAAGAAGGATGGTAGTATGCGGATGTGCATCGATTATCGGGAGTTGAATAAAGTGACGATAAAGAATCGTTATCCATTGCCTCGGATTGACGATTTGTTTGACCAACTCTAAGGTGCAACTTATTTCTCTAAGATTGACCTACGGTCCGGCTATCACCAAATGCGGGTCCGTGAGGAAGATATTGAGAAAATGGCCTTTCGAACGCTTTACGGGCATTTTAAGTTTGTAGTTATGCCTTTTGGTCTTACGAATGCACCGGCGGCATTCATGGATCTTATGAACCGAGTGTGCTAACCTATGTTGGACAAGTCGATGATTGTGTTTATTGACGACATACTTGTCTATTCAAAGAGTATGAAGGAACATGAACATCATTTGCGTGGTGTGTTAAAGACGTTGTGGAAGGAGAAGTTGTATGCAAAATTCTCCAAATGTGAATTTTGGCTAAGGAAAGTTCAATTCCTTGGTCATATTGTAAACAAGGATGGTATTCAAGTAGACCCAGGGAAGATTGAGATGGTAAGGAGTTGGGAACGACCGACTACGCCTACGGAAATCCGAAGCTTTCTTGGATTGGCCGGTTATTATCGTTGGTTTATCCAAGACTTTTCTAAAATTGCTTCTCCTTTGACAAAGTTAACTAGAAAGAACGTGAGATTTAATTGGGAAAACGAGCAAGAAATTGCTTTCTAATTGTTAAAAGAGAAGTTATGTCAAGCTCCGGTTTTAGTGTTGCCGGAAGGTGTAAAAGACATGACGGTTTATTGTGATTCTTCTTTAAATGGGATCGGTTGTGTTCTAATGCAACAAGGTAAAGTCATCGCGTATGCCTCTTGACAATTAAAGGAACACAAAACAAGATATCCAACTCATGATCTTGAGTTGGCGGCGGTTGTTCATGCGTTGAAAATTTGGTGCCATTACTTGTATGGTGTCAAGTGTATGACTTATTCGGATCACAAGAGTTTAAAACATCTTTTTGATCAACGAGATTTGAATTATCGTCAACGTAGATGGATGGATGTCGTGAAAGACTATGATTGTGAATTACTTTATCATCCGGGTAAGGTGAATGCGGTCGTGGATGCATTAAGTCAAAAGAATCAACATCCGGCGATACGATTAGGATCGTTACGCATGATTATTACTAACGATTTTCTTGTAAAGCTTGGCGAGACTCAAATCGAAGCTTTTGTTAACAATAAGCATGAGGAACGAATCGTGGGACAAATGGAGTTTATTACCTTAGGTCCACATGGTTTGTTATCTTTTCAAGGAAGAGTGTGGGTGCCTAAAATGGGTGATCATCGACGAGTGCTACTTGATGAAGCACATAAGTCAAAGTATTCCACTCACCCGGGGAAAATGTATCTTGATTTGAAGAAAGAGTATTAGTGGCCGGGCATGAAACGTGATGTTGTAAAGTATGTTGAACAATGTGTCACGTGTTTGCAAGTTAAGGCCGAGCACCAAAAGCCGTATGGTAAGTTACAACCGTTGGAAGTCCCGAAATGAAAATGGTAGCAAATTACCATGGATTTCATTACAAAGTTACCAAAGATGGCGAGAACCCAATTTGATACGATTTGGGTGATAGTTGATCGGTTGACGAAAAGTGCCTTGTTTCTTCCCATTCGGGAAACGATATCGTCGGAGACTTTGGCTAAATTATTTATCAAGGAGGTGATATCGAGGCATGGGGTTCCTATATCTATTATTTCGGATCGAGACACTCGTTTCACATCTCGGTTTTGGAATAACTTTCATGAAGATATGGGTACACAATTGAGAATGAGCACGGCGTACCATCCTCAAACGGACGGTCAAACCAAACGTTCGAATCAAACTTTAGAGGATATGTTACGGGCGTGTATTATTGATTTCGGTGGTAGTTGGGATGAGCACTTGCCCTTGGTGGAATTTTCGTACAATAATAGTTATCATACTAGTATCGGGATGCCACCTTATGAGATGCTTTATGGGCGGAGGTGTCGAACTCCGATTTGTTGGGGCGAAGTGGGTCAAAGAGAAATCGGGAGTACCGATTTGGTTTTAGAGACGAATAGCAAGATTGAGATGATTCAGACTCATTTGAAAGAGGCTCAAGATAGACAAAAGTCATATACCCACAAACGTAGGTGATTGATTGAGTTCCAAGAAGGCGACATGGTGATGCTTAAGGTTTCACCATAGAAGGGTATTATTCGGTTTCGAAAACGGGGAAGTTAGCTCCTCGGTTTATTGGGCCATTTAAGATTTTAGCTCGTGTTGGTGAAGTTGAGTATCGTTTGGAATTACCTGAAGAGCTTGCGGGGATCCATAATACATTTCATGTTTTCCATCTCCGTAAGTGTCTTGCGGATGATTCTTCATGGATGCCATTAGACGAAATTGAGCTAAACAACAAGTTAGAGTATGTTGAGGAGCCGATTGCTATACTCGATGAAAAGGTGAAAAGGTTGAGGAATAAAGAGGTGAGAACTTATAAAGTTCAATGGCGTCGTAGTAAAGGTTCCGATTTAGATGGGAGCCCGAAAAGTTTGTGTTGGTGTATCTTCCCTCTTGTCATGCAGCTTGGATCGCAAGGACGCGCTCCGATTCAAGTGGGGGAGAGTTGTAAGACCCGAATAATTAGTGTACAGCGGTGTAAATATGGTACATGTAGTGTGGGTGACATTGTATAGCTAAACAGAGGTCAGAGCTTACTCAGGCCTGTGTGCGCGCCGCGTAGGTATAAGTGTGCACGCCGCGCACCTGTACTGTTGGCAGATTCTAGCTTTTAAATTAAAGTATAATGAGGGGCATTATGGTCCTTTCACATGGGGCCGGTTTTAGGGCACTTATGGCCAGATTTATGGTGGTTGAAGCACATTCAACACAACCACCAACACCATCTTCAATTCTACTTTAATCTAGAGAGAGAAACCCTTTAAGAGAGAGAAAGCTTGAATCAAGGAGGAAGAAGCTTGATCCGGGTTAAAGATCAAGTATTAAAGTTGTTCATATAGCCTTTAGCTACGTTTCGGTTGTGGTAGCATGTTCTAACCTTGATTTCCCTATTTTAATTTGTCCAAGGGTAAGGGTTTGGGTTAGTGATGAACATAAAACCCATATTTGGAGATTTTGGGTGTTCTTGGGTAAGATTGAGTCATGAAGGCTAAATAGCAACTAACCCAGGGTTTCAAAGTGTTAATTGGTGTTTATGAGCCTTAATTGGTTAGTTAATTACTAGTACACCTAGATGTTTAGTAAATGGGTGTTATGTGGGTTTGTGAATGACCCGAAATGGGTGTGTTGACCTTAAAATGGTCAAATGGGTAATAATTGACCTAGTTGAGAAAGATGGGTATGAAATACCCTAATTATGTATTAGTTAGGGTTGTTGAACCTTAATCACTAGCTTTTAATGGTTCGTGATGGTCTTGACCTTAAATCGACGGTTTTGGAGTAAATGGGTGGTTTAATGCATTAAGTCATTAAATGCACATTAGTGAATGGTTGGTGTTTAGTCTAACTAGTTTGTGTGTTGATTGAGTACTTATTGTAATAGGTACTTTGCTTTGAAGCTTGCGGAAGTGTAAAACCATCACCGAATCGTTAAGGTGAGTGGAATCATTATATGCGTATGTATATAATGTATTTATTTGTATGAACCAAAGAGCCGGTAGTGCCATAGTATGTGCGATTGTGCTATGATGTGAACCAAAGAGCCGGTAGCGTCATAGTACGTGTGTTGTAGTGTGAACCAAAGAGCCGGTAGCACTACGACACGAGTTGTTAGAGTGTGAACCAAAGAGCCGGTAGCACTTTAACGCGAGTATGACTCAGGTTGTGATAAGAACCAAAGAGCCGGGAGCATCATAACCGATGCGTATGGTGTGAACCAAAGAGCCGGTAGCACCATGACGCGAGAATGGTTAACCATGGTAGTTGCGGGTTGTTGATTATGTCGATTATATGTTATTGATTATGCTAGTTGTGGGTTGTTGGAGATTATTAGCTTCGTACTTGAGATGGTATGCTAATTGTATTGCTAGCGTGTATGCGATATGTGTGTAAGTGATTGCAAGTAGATATATTATATATATATATATATATATATATATATATATATATATATATATATATATATATATATATATATATATATATATATATATATATATATATATATATATATATATATATATATATATATATATATATATATATATATATATATATATATATATGGGTATAATTATTGCATTCACTAAGCTTTTCTTACCCTCTCGTTGTTTATCTTTTTATAGGCTCCGGCGGAGACAAGGGTAAGGGCATTTGTACGGATTAGAGATCCCGCTTGTTTGTTAGGGGACGCTTTTGGATGTTATAGCTTTTGGAGTTTGATCGAGATTTGGGTAGTTTAACCCCCAAAAACCATGCTCATAGTGTCATTTGGAATTTAAACTAGTGTGGTCGAAACTCATATTTTTGTACGAAACTCGTATTAGGGCATATGTGGGTCCGGTTTCGTAAAACTTATTTTATTATTGAATCGTGTGAGTTTTAACTATTATAACATGTTGTGAAAAGCGTTTTGTCTAAATATGTCGGGAAGTGGGAGATCTTTATTTGAAAATTGACAAAACCGGACAGAACTGAAATAGGCTTGTGCGCGCCGCACACCCATGCTGTAAAAAAAAAAAAATTTTAGTTCGCGTCTTTGTTTAGATATTGGGTTGGGTTGTTACACTTTAATGCAAAAACAACCGCGCCTAATTCCAAATCATGTGTCGTATAATTCTGCTCATGAATCTTCAATTGTCTAGACTCATAAGGAATTACCTTCGTTCGTTGCATCAATACACAACCGAGACCTTGCTTTGAGGCGTCACAATATATCACAAAATCATCATTCCCTTCAGGCAATGACAATATAGGTGTTGTAGTTAACTTTTTCTTCAACAATTGAAACGCTTTCTCCTGCTCATCCTTCCATTCAAATTTCTTCCCTTTATGCGTTAATGCAATCAAGGGTTTTGCTATTTTGGAAAAATCTTGGATGAATCTTCTGTAGTAACCAGCCAATCCTAAAAATTGGCATATCTGCGTCGGGGTTTTCGGTGTTTCCCACTTTTCAACGGTTTCAATCTTTGCCGGATCAACCTGAATACCTTCTTTGCTCACTATGTGACCAAGGAATTGAACTTCTTTTAACCAAAATGCACACTTTGAAAACTTAGCATACAGTTTTTATTTTTTCTTAACAATTCTAGCACTTTTCTCAAATGTTCTTCGTGCTCTTGATCATTTTTAGAGTAAATAAGTACGTCATCGATGAAGACAATGACAAACTTGTCAAGATATGGTTCACACACTCGGCTCATGAGGTCTATGAACACAACTGGTGCGTTAGTCAACTCAAATGGCATAACCATAAACTCATAATGACCGTAACGTGTTCTGAAAGCAGTCTTCGGAATATCATCCTCCTTCACCCGCATTTGATGATATCCGGATCGTAAATTGATCTTCGAATAAATTGACGAGCCTTGTAGTTGATCAAATAAGTCATCGATTCTCGGTAGTGGGTAACGGTTCTTGATAGTAAGTTTGTTCAACTCTCGGTAGTCTATACACAACCTGAATGTACCATCTTTCTTCTTGACAAACAAAACAGGTGCTCCCCACGGTGATGTGCTTGGTCGAATGAAACCACGCTCTAAAAGTTCTTGTAATTGACTCTGGAGTTCCTTCATTTCACTAGGTGCGAGTCTGTATGGAGCACGAGCTATTGGTGCAGCTCCCGGTACAAGATCTATTTGAAATTCAACGGATCGGTGTGGAGGTAGTCCCGGTAATTCTTTCGGAAATACATCGGGAAATTCTTTTACGACGGGAACATCACTGATGTTCTTTTCTTCGGGTTTGACTTCCTCGATGTGTGCTAGAATGACATAGCAACCTTTTCTTATTAGTTTTTGCGCCTTCAAACTACTAATAAGATTTAACTTCGCGTTGCTCTTTTCTCCGTACACCATTAAAGGTTTTCCTTTTTCGCGTAAAATACGAATCATATTTTTGTAACAAACGATCTCTGATTTCACCTCTTTCAACCAGTCCATGCTAATTATCACATCAAAACTCCCTAACTCTACTGGTATCAAATCAATCTTAAACGTTTCGCTAACCAGTTTAATTTCTCGATTCCGACATATATTATCTGCTGTAATTAATTTACCATTTGCTAATTCGAGTAAAAATTTATTATCCAAAGGCGTCACTGGGCAACTTAATTTAGCACAAAAATCTCTACTCATATAGCTTCTATCCGCACCCGAATCAAATAAAACATAGGCAGGTTTTTCATCAATAAGAAACGTACCCGTAACAAGCTTCGGGTCTTCCTGCGCTTCTGCCGCATTGAAGTTGAAGACTCTTCCATGACTTTGCCCATTTGTATTCCCTTGATTTGGGCATTTACTCTTGACGTGGCCCAGTTTCCCATATCCATAACAAATAAAGGCGGCATTATTTGTCCCGACATTATTTATTGCATTATTTTTGTTAATTACCGGTCAGTAGACTTCACACTTCGTCGCACCATGACCACTTCTTTTACACTTAGTACACGTTGTCAGGCAGAACCCAGTTGGATGGTATCCTTCACACCTCTGGCATGGCTTCTGCCTTTTGTTATTATTGTTGGGATGTTTGTTGTTGTGGTTGTTGTTGTTGTTGAATCGGTTGTTATGGTTGTTGTTGGGGTTGCGATTTTTGTTGTTGTGGTTGATGTTACGGTTATTGGGATAGTTGTTGCGATTGTGATTGTGATTGTGATTGTTGTCATTGTTGTATTGGTGACCCTTGTCACTGGTTTCTTCCCACTTTCTCTTGACTTGTTTCGTGTTGGTATCTTCGGCCGCATGTTCTTTAATCCTTCCTTCAATCTGATTTATGAGTTTGTGAGCCATTCGACTTGCCTTTTGTATGGAGGCGGGTTCGTGCGAACTCACATCTTCTTGAATTCTTTCTGGTAACCCTTTTACAAATGCATCGATCTTCTCTTCTTCATCTTCGAACGCTCTAGGACACAATAGGCACAACTCTGTGAATCGTCGTTCGTACGTGGTGATGTCGAAACCTTGAGTTCGTAATCCTCTAAGCTCTCCCTTGAGCTTATTGACCTCGTTTCTGGGACGGTACTGCTCGTTCATCAAGTGTTTGAATGCTGACTAGGGTAGTGCGTAAGCAGCATTTTGTCCCACCTGCTCGAGATAGGTGTTCCACCATGTTAACGCAATACCTGTGAAGGTATGCGTAGTGTACTTTACTTTGTCTTCTTCAGTGCACTTACTTATGGCAAACACCGATTCGACCTTCTCGGTCCACCGCTTCAATCCGATTGGTCCTTCGGTTCTGTAACACCGGCCATTTTTTTTTAAAACACAGCGGAAGACTTTATTAATAAACACAGTATAGGTCACGTCATTACATTAATCTGAGTAATTAAGTTTAAGTTTACACAACGGTGTTACGTTATTACAAAACATGATTTAAATAAAAGTCCACATCAGAGTAGGGTTGTCAAACATATCTTCTGCAACAGCACCCATCCCGACTAGCAGTACCTAAACCTGCAAGGGGAGAATATGTGGGGGATTAGCGCACCGCTAAATGAATGGAATCTATCAAACAGATATAGCTTAAGCCACACACAAGATATATATTAACAATAACACTTGCTAACTACCAACTAGCATACAATAAGACAATACGAGGATCGGCGGCTTGTACGAGCATACAACTCTCAGCTGATCAGGCCTGAGTCTACCGATAGTCCCTGCTACTCAATTCAAAGTATAGTTATCCAGATGCAGGGGATGCATCATTCACCCTATATTTCATGACCCGTCCTAATCTATCTGGACGAAGTCCATATCGATTATAAACGATTCTCAACAGTTGATTACATCGTGAGGTACTTGACCTCTATATGATACATTTTACAAACATTGCATTTGTTTTTGAAAAGACAATCTTTCATTACATCGAAAGTTGACGGCATGCATACCATTTCATAATATATCTAACTATAATTGACTTAATAATAATCTTGATGAACTCAACGAATCGAATGCAACGTCTTTTGAAATATGTCATGAATGACTCCAAGTAGTATCTCTAAAATGAGCAAATGCACAGCGAGAGATTTCTTTCATACGTGAGAATAAACATGCTTTAAAGTGTCAACCAAAAGGTTGGTGAGTTCATTAGTTTAGCATAAATAATTATTTCCATCATTTTAATAGACCACAAGATTTTCATTTTCAGTTCTCATAAAATAACGTCCCATGCATAGAGAAAAAAATATCATTCATATGGATTGAACACCTGGTAACCGACATTAACAAGATGCATATAAGAATATCCCCTATCATTCCGAGAAATCCTTCGGACATGATATAAAACAACATCGAAGTAATAAAGCATCCGGTACTTTGGATGGGGTTCGTCGGGCCCATAGATCTATCTTTAGGATTCGCGTCAATTAGTAGACTGGTTTACTAATTCTTAGGTTACCAAGTAAAAAGGGGCATATTCGGCTTCGATCATTCAACCATATAATGTAATTTTGATTACTTGTGTCTATTTCGTAAAACAGTTATAAAAGTAGCGCATGTATTCTCAGCCCAAAAATATAAAGGGTAAAAAGGCAAATGAAACTCACCATACTGTATTTTGTAGTAAAAATACATATGACTACATTGAACAAGTGTAGGGCTGGCCTCGGATTCACGAACCTATATCATATATATATATATATATATATATATATATATATATATATATATATATATATATTAAAACATATACTTGTAGTCTAACAATTATATATTATTATTATTATTATTAGTGATTAAACTGTTATTTTAATGTGTTATGAGTTCCATTAGTAACTTAAATATATTTATTTTATATATCTTAAATAATTAATTAATATAATAATAGAGTTAGGTTATATGTATTAGACATGATTTTATATAACTAATTTTTATTGTAATAATAATAATAATATTAACAGTAGTTTTGATGATAATAATAATAATATAGTTAAGTTATGTGTATTTTTTATATAAATCATCTTTCTTTCATATATTACTAATACTGATCATAATAACAATAATAATAATAATAATAATAATAATAATAATAATAATAATAATAATAATAATAATAATAATAATAATAATAATAATAATAATAAAATAATACTAATTTTGATAAACCCATAATAATTCTTAATAATGATAGGAACAATAGTTTCAATAGTAAATTGATACTTTTTTATCAAAGTGTTACTTTTAATGGTAATACTAATTTTAACAAAAATGTAACTTTTAAACATAATGATACATTTAGTAATAATGATAATGTTAATAATATCTATAATACCAATACTTTTAATAATAATAGTAATAATAGTGATAAAAGTAATGATAATAATAGTAATACTAATAATTATAATTGATACTAATACAAATATTAATAATAATAATAATAATTTGCATTATGATAGAAATAATAATACTAATAATACTTAGTGGTAGCAATAATGATAACAATATTAGTCATAGTAATAATCATGTTACTAAGGTTAATAATAATAATAGTAAGTAACTTATTAATAACATTAATTAATAATAATAATAATAACAACAAAAACAACAACAATAATAATAATAATAATAACAATAATAATAATAATAATAATAATAATAATAATAATAATAATAATAATAATAATAATAATAAAAGTTGAGAACTACCTTATGAGCTTGTTTAAAAAAAAAACGCCCGAATCGGGCTCGAACCCATGACCTCTCGTAACCCGACACCCACTCAGACCACTCCTCCATTCGATCATTTCTATTTTAAAAACCCAGAATAATATATATAACCTGTTTATTATTCTAACTACTTTTGTTCTTCTTCTTCTTCACAAATTGCATCGACTAAAGAACCATCTAAGGATCATAACCACGAATAATGTCTTGGGTTTGGACATTAAATGGAAATATATACCTCTTATATTGTTTTGAATTAAAGAAAAAAATAAAACAAACAAAAAAAAACAGTCGCTGTGTTCATCGCAAAAAGGAATTAGACAAAAATTTTGATTTCGAAAATTAGAGGTTTTGAGACTCTGACTTGTTCATGAAATATCTTTTTAATGATCATTAGAATATACTAGCATCATCAATTGAACCTGAATCTTTAAAACGAATTCGAATTTTTACCAAGAACACAGATTTGACTTTTAAATTTATTAACTTTGACTTGAAAATTAAAGCTCAATTTGATGAATTGGAAAATGAAATTTTGCAGAAAGATAACTCAATACATTCCTAACAAAACTGCAATTTCACTTTTTGAAAATTTAGTTGAAATCAATCCATAAAAAAAATAGAACGTGAACGGGTCAGTACAGCGGTTCTTCACAGAACTTTTGATTTTGATTTTTATTTAAATCAAACAAGGGTTGTTTATTGTTTATGTAAATTTGTAATTGATATTGTGAGATCGTATTGTACTAGTTATCGCTGGATTGATTGGGTTTATGTATAATTAGTCGACAGAAAGTTTAACCAAGTACAGAAATTATATAAAAAAATAAAAGCTGATTGGGGTTGTTAACTGGCTTTGTTTTATAGCAGATAAAAAAATCTTTGTAGATCAAATATGGTATAATTTATGAGCAGACAAAGGTTATCAACAGGAATCGAGTAAGAAGAATAATTAGAATCGGATGTGGACATGAAACAGATTTATATAATTGAATCTGACTTTATAAATTTTATACATGTAATTAATATTTGTAATTAATAAATATAAATATATTAATTCTATTAATTCTATTAATTCTATTAATAATAATAAATAATATCGATAATATTAATTAATAATAATAACCTAATACTTCCGTTAAATAATACTAGTATTTTAGAATAAGGATACAAATAATTATAATAATGTTTATAATGATATCAAACTAATAAATGAAGAATAATAATACTGATATGATAATACTAATGTTGATGTTAATAATAATAATGAAAGTGAAGATACAAATTAAATGTACCAAATTTTCATGTCATAATTTTGTTAATACTGTTAATACTAAATGTAATAATAATATTACAACTTAAATGTATCAACTTTTATATCTATAGCGATATTCATAATACTGATATTAGTATTAATATTAATATTTATTTTAGTATTGGATGTAATAATAATATTATTAATAATTATATTTTAACTTGTAATTACATATACCTTATTAGTTTTGTAATATTTCATATTTATATAATATACATTATTTATTATTTATACATTTAACAATATATATATATATATATATATATATATATATATATATATATATATATATATATATATATATAGTAATAGTTATGTATGGAAATCATATATGTATTCAAACTACTATATATATAATTATGTTTTTAAATATCAAGTTTTTATTGTATGTCATAACTTATCTTACGGCTTTACTTCCAGAAACTAAATCGTATAATATTTTATTAATGTATTTCAAGTTATTATTTTATCATATATATATCTGCACATATATACATTTGATAACGCCATTTTCATACATATATTTTGGGCGTTATCTTGGTCCATTTGTTGATGTTTTAAAGACTTTGATGGAGATATCGAGTTATTTGAGCTTAATATGTAGAAAGTGTCAAGTTATGGTTCGTTGGCTCATTAACGATGATTTTTATTGAAGATATAGCCAAAATGGAGTTAGAGTTGAAGATAAACGCGTCTCAGGTGAAAAAGTCAGTTTCCATCGCTTCAGGATGATGTTTATCGCGTTTTGGTCATCGTGATACGTGACAAAGTGCATCAGAACAAGACATGGAAAAAAGGGTGTTCTGACCAATCTATCGCGTTTAAACAACCTTTGTCGCGTCCTGGTCATCGCGGATCGCGATGAGGTGGTCGCGGATCACGATGGTGTGTCGCGGAACGCGACCTGAGTCGGTTTCAGCTGTTTTCCAGATTCTATAAATAGACGAATTTTACCCCAATTTAGGGTATCCAGTTTTATTTTACGAATTTTCTTCCACAGCAACATTAGTTACGAATTCTTTTGTCTTTCTTCATTGTTTTACAAGGGTTTAAGCTACAATATCATTCTTGGTTAGTTTAATCTTTGTTTTAACTTCTATTACTTTTATTAATTTGTTCTTCATTCAATTCAATGATTATGTTTAATTCTACTTCTTATTTACTTGTTCTCTGCTTTACCATGAGTAGCTAAATATTTAGTATTCACTTAGATGCATGAACCTAGGTGATGGATTGCGATCTTTTTGGTTAATAACAATTAATTAAAATTACACAAGGTTAATGTCTAGCTAAGATCCACTGTTATTAAAGCTTATTGATTGTTAAATCACGGAAGTTATTAGTTAACTAACGATAGTTAAATTGATTAATAGTTTTTACTGGATTATTGAACGTGAGTAATTTAGGAATACGTGAGATTTTATGAGGGACACCGATAAAAAAATTAATCGTATAGTGGTTGAACTTGAAATTAGATGCAATAATTGTGAGGTTGTAAGGGACACCAAACCAACCTAAGTTAGATTATAATCTTGAGTAATATCATTGTGAATTGGTTAGTAACTCTAGGTTAACGACAGTTATACTTAGGTTATTAGTCTTAAACTGTAGGAATCGACAGATAAATATAGTGTCACATCATCATAATTGTTTACTTAACGAGTTTAAACGAGCAATCCTAGCCTAGGGAATTGTAGCTAAGTGGATACCTTTGCTTCTTATTGAATTAAGTTTAACTTACTTTCGCGTTTAATCAGTTTTACAACAAAACCCCTTTTAAATCTTAGAATAATTAATAGTTCAAGTTTTCAATTACCTGCTCTCTGTGGAACGAATTGGTCAAAAACTTGTTTAATTACTGCACGAACTGGTTATAGTTGCTTGTATTGTGTGATAATCGATAGGTATTTAGCTAATAATTTAGAGTACGAAATTACACATCAACATTTATAAATAATTGTTCGTGAATCGTTGAGAACAGTCAAGGGTTTAAATGAATCTATGTAAACAATTTAAAAATTCATGAGACTCCACATTACAGACTTTGCTTATCGTGTCGAAATCATATAAAAATAAAGTTTAAATTTGGTCAGAAATTCCCGGGTCGTCATAGTACCTACCCGTTAAAGAAATTTCGTCCCGAAATTTGAGTGAGGTGGTCATGGCTAACATTAAAAATGACGAATATGAGCTGATAAATAGAGTTTTATTATTATTGATTAATATAAATAAAAAGATTAGATTATGTGAAGCGTACGAGTGAAGTTATCACAAAAGAGTGAAATGAGAAAATAAAGATTCGCCTTAGCTTCTGACGTAGTCATTTTGAATTTAGGAAAATAAGGTCCGTCTTAACTTTTGACGTTGTCTCGATTGAATTTCCGGAATTCAATGGATTTAAAAGAAAATCTTCGAAATCTAAAAGATTTGATTCTTCAGCGAATTAGGAAATTAAGATCTCTATAATTTAATACGGTGATCTGCCTCGATTACTCTGTCTGATATTTCCATTATAAATTAAGCTTCTCCCGTTCCAATGTTTTTCACCACTTCTATACTCTTTTCCCAAATTCAAAAGATTTTGAAAATGCTTAATTCAATTTTGATCCTTGTCCTTATCCTTACTATTGCAACAATCATTCTCATTTTCCAACTTCCACCGGAGGAATTTGTTTTCTTCTACTTCGCCCTTGGGGTTATAGTGTTTTTAATTCTCCCGTGTCTTTATGTTGCGATACACATTGATATACACGGTTTGTAATTTATGTGTTGTTATCGGGCTTCATGTTCTCCCTTATATTTCGAAGTTTCATACTTTTGTTTTCTCCTCCCGACTTTTAGTAAAGTGAGTAACGGTCCAGAATTTGTAAGTACAAAATTTCAAATAAACATCATGTTCTAATTAAGAAAGAATGTATTAGCATGATTTGATTTGTCAAATTACCAGAATCACTGAGAATAGAACTATCAAGGATATACTTCCTTTATATGTTCAGAAGTTAAGCAGAATGAAAGAGTTATGTAACATGACACATGATGACGTTATGATCTGTGAATCATCACGTTCCATTAGAAACTCAGCATGACTTACTGTAATATAATCACGTTGATCAAGTGTCATTATATTATACTAATTCATGCATCAATTTCTTTACATTTCTCCAGAATTCATTCATAAATTAAACTTAGATTTTACAGAAGTTTTCAATATAATGAAACACAGAAAGTACGAAGAGGTATATAATTTCGGATGAGAATATTTATGAAAATATCCTCAGGAATATTGAAGATATTTATGATGATATTTTGGTATTTCCAAGTTCTAAGGTTGATGAAGAAAAATTTTCCGCAAGATTTTAACATGACTTCGTAGCAAGATATTCTCTAAAGATTTCAACGGATCCAGAATTACTTGGATTCTTTGAATATACGGTATGGTCCTTGTATTTATCCTTGGTCTCCTTCGTGGTTAGCTCAATCCTTTTTCCAGTTCCAACTTTTCTGAACTTTTCTAACATACTATTCTTTATTATCAAACTTCCAACGATTAAGGTCGTTTACGGTTGCCTACAGTTTTTGCTGCTTCATTCAGCTTTTTCAAAGTTCAATTTATTGATTCGTAGGCTGGGTGCTTTTCAAAATTTTAGAATGGAAGATCATAATTCTAAAAGATAAATGTTATATGTATGCATATAACTATCGATGTAGAAACGCTGTGAGATTCGAAATACTGATTGCTGATTCTCAGTAACTGGTATGGCAATTCTCATTACAATGGTACGGATGTGTATATGATAGAGTTTTAATGAACGAATATAATAGTTCTTTGGAGTAATTAAGTTAATGAGTATTGAAGTTGCTGGTAAGTTTCTAATAATGTGGTGGAATATAAACGGTTCTTCGGTAACGATGATGAAGGGGCAAACGTATATATCAAGTTATAATAAGACTTATTCGAATGAAACGTCGATGTTGATTTGTTGGAGCTGTAACAAAATTGGCTAATTTGGAAAGGAATTTCAAAGTTATTTTCGGTAATAACAACGCCAAAGGAGCTAGCACAGATACGTGTTAACCGTTTGCTCAGGTTCTGAGTGTTTTCAGGTGCATAACTATATGCATCAATCTTTTCTTCCATAGATGAAGTGCGGTTGGTTCATCCTCCCAATTGAGGTGTTTTCAAAAATCACGAAAGGTTTGAACGCAGATTGTAATCGTCAAGATACAAATGAGGTTTAAGATGAAATCAAGTGGCAAACTTGAAGAATTATTTAGTTTCATATATTATAATCAATATTTTAATTCATTTTAATTGTCCAATGTCATTAGTCCACAGTCGATAATCCACAGTTAACAGTCCAATAATTCATATATAATTTAATATATAATATTCGAATTAATTAATACGTATCGTGACCCGTGTACATGTCTCAGACTCGATCACAACTCAAAGTATATATATTATTGTAGAATTAACCTCAACCCTGTATAGCTAACTCCAGCATTACTGCATATAGAGTGTCTATGGTTATTCCAAATAATATATATAGATGCGTCGATATGATATGTCAAAACCTTGTATACATGTCCCGATATTTAAATTGCGTAAAATAAATAACAGAAATTAAATGACGATAAATAAAGTGCGTAAAGCAAATAACAGAAATTAAATGACGATAAATAATATTGCGATAAATAAACTGTGATAAATAAAATGTAATCAGTTAGCTAGGAACAGTTAGCTGGAAACAGTTAGCGTGGATTCTTAACAAATTTTTTTTTCTCATAGTTAATTCGTTTGTTTCCAACAAATTTTATTTTGTCAAATGTTTTCTTCATTATGCCACTTGTTGGATTTCTGATAAATCCAAATCCAAATATGAAATTGAATGAAAATGGTTATTCTGTGGTGAACGGATTCGTATATCGGTAGATGTAAGTAGGATAGTAAATGACTGTTGAATCAGATTCGAAGAATGTATAGTGTAACTTATTAATGTAAAATCTAAATATTCCTAGGGTATTACATACCCGTTAAAATATTTTCACCATTAACAGTTTGTACAAAAGAATCTTTAATTACAATCTTTATGAAAATATACATACATGTATATTTTCTTCAAAGGTAATCATGGATTTAATGAGTCAATATGATATTAAACTCATATGATTTATGGTTAGAATTAGAGTACATAATCTCTAAAACATTAGAGATTACATAATCATCATGTCGAACGAAGATAAATGATGTGGAACGTCATGTAGAATAATGATTATGCTCGAGGTACAGAATGAGATGTTGAGGCATGGATTGTTGATGGTACTGGTGCTGTTACTGATGGTACTATTGGTGCCGATGATGTTGTTGAAGCTGGTAAATTTTGCACCATATTCTCCAAAAGTCATCACTCAGGCGCGAAGCTCGTTGACTTCTTTGATTACTCCGGGATGATTGTTGGTAAGAACGAGCGAGTGAATAAGGTTTTGAATTTGAGATAGTATATAATCACAACGAGATATCCGGAGAATGAGAGAGAAAATGGTATTACAAACAGGTTAGCCGGTAAGTGCTTCAGGTTCTTCATTAAGAGGTGAATTCGATTAGTGGAAGGGATCGCCTTCTGCGCGTCTCCATTGATTAAGTCGACTACGAACCCATCAGATGAATTGGGGATGGATGATTGGTTGGTTCATTCTGGTGACACTGCCTTCGGAGCTTAGGTGAAACTCCATATCGGAATAGCTGTCGAAATCCAAGGAATTCGAACTGGTTGAGGGATTCATCTCGTACGATCAGATGAAGGATTTTCGATAAGGAATAGAATAGGATGTAGATTAGTACCCTGCAATACATAATTTACATATGCATATATAATACTAAAATCCCATAAGTTACGGAGGAATCTACGGAAGCTGTCAGACAAAGGTAACAATAACAGATACGCTAAGATATGAATTTATCTATACACTGTCTATGCAATAGAGGCAGTAAGACGTGTCTAGACTTTAAGGATGATAAGCAAATAATTTTCGACACTAATGATAAGCAAAACTTTTGACATGCAGAAACGGTCGAAGTCCAGACTCACTAATGCATCCTAACAACTTATCTGTTATACACACTAATGCATACCTGGTTCGCTAAGACCACCGCTCTGATACCAACTTTCATTACCCGTCCTAATCGATCCGGACGAAGTCTATATCGATTATAAATGATTCACAACAGTTGATTACATCGCGAGGTACTTGACCTATATATAATACATTTTACAAACATTGCATTCATTTTTAAAAAGACAATCTTTCATTACATCGAAAGTTGACGGCACGCATACCATTTCATAATATATCTAACTATAATTGACTTAATAATAATCTTGATGAACTCAATGACTCGAATGCAACGTCTTTTGAAATATGTCATGAATGACTCCAAGTAGTATCTCTAAAATGAGCAAATACACAGTGGAAGATTTCTTTCATACCTGAGAATAAACATGCTTTAAAGTATCAACCAAAAGGTTGGTGAGTTCATTAGTTTAGCATAAATAATTATTTCCATCATTTTAATAGACCACAAGATTTTCATTTTCAGTTCTCATAAAATAACGTCCCATGCATAGAGACAAAAATATCATTCATATGGATTGAACACCTGGTAACCGACATTAACAAGATGTATATAAGAATATCCCCTATCATTCCGGGAAATCCTTCGGACATGATATAAAATAACATCGAAGTACTAAAGCATCCGGTACTTTGGATGGGGTTCGTCGGGCCCATAGATCTATCTTTAGGATTCGCGTCAATTAGTAGACTGGTTTACTAATTCTTAGGTTACCAAGTAAAAAGGGGCATATTCGGCTTCGATCATTCAACCATATAATGTAATTTTGATTACTTGTGTCTATTTCGTAAAACAGTTATAAAAGTAGCGCATGTATTCTCAACCCAAAAATATAAAGGGTAAAAATGCAAATGAAACTCACCATACTGTATTTTGTAGTAAAAATAAATATGACTACATTGAACAAGTGTAGGGCTGGCCTCAGATTCACGAACCTATATCATTCATATATATATATATATATATATTAAAACATATAATTGTAGTCGAACAATTATATATTATTATTAGTGATTAAACTGTTATTTTAATGTGTTATGAGTTCCATTAGTAACTTAAATATATTTATTTTATATATCTTAAATAATTAATTAATATAATAATAGAGTTAGGTTATATGTATTAGACATGATTTTATATAACTAATTTTTATTGTAATAATAATAATAATATTAATAGTAGTTTTGATGATAATAATAATAATAATATAGTTAAGTTATGTGTATTTTTTATATAAATCATCTTTCTTTGATATATTACTAATACTGATCATAATAACAATAATAATAATAATAATAATAATAATAATAATAATAATAATAATAATAATAATAATAATAATAATAATAATAATAATATTAAAATAATACTAATTTTGATAAACCCATAATAATTCTTAATAATGATAGTAACAATAGTTTCAATAGTAAATTGATACTTTTTATCAAAGTGTTACTTTTAATGGTAATACTAATTTTAACAAAAATGTAACTTTTAAACATAATGATACATTTAGTAATAATGATAATGTTAACAATATCTATAATACCAATACTTTTAATAATAATAGTAATAATAGTGATAAAAGTAATGATAATAATAGTAATACTAATAATTATAATTGATACTAATACAAATATTAATGGTAATAATAATTTGTATTATGATAGAAATAATAATACTAATAATACTTAGTGGTAGCAATAATGATAACAATATTAGTCATAGTAATAATCATGTTACTAAGGTTAATAATAATAATAGTAAGTAACTTATTAATAACATTAATAATAATAATAATAATAATAACAACAACAACAATAATAATAATAATAACAATAACAATAATAATAATAATAATAATAATAATAATAATAATAATAATAATAATAATAATAATAATAATAATAATAATAATAATAAAAGTTGAGAACTACCTTATGAGCTTGTTTAAAAAAAAATGCCCGAAACCGAGCTCGAACCCATGACCTCTCGTAACCCGACACCCACTCAGACCAATCCTCCATTCGATCATTTCTGTTTTAAAAACCCAGAATAATATATATAACCCGTTTATTATTCTAACTACTTTTATTCTTCTTATTCACCAATTGCATCGACTAAGGAACCATCTAAGGATCATAACCACGAATAATTTCTTGGGTTTGGACATTAAATGGAAATAGATACCTCTTATATTGTTTTGAATTAAAGAAAAAAAAACAGTCGCTGTGTTCATCGCAAAAAGGAATTAGACAAAATTTTTGATTTCGAAAATTAGAGGTTTTGAGACTCTGACTTCTTCATGAAATATCTTTTAAATGATCATTATAATATACTAGCATCATCAATTGAACCTGAATCTTTAAAACGAATTCAAATTTTTACCAAGAACACAGATTTGACTTTTTAATTTATAAACTTTGACTTGAAAATTAAAGCTCAATTTGATGAATTGGAAAAAATGAAATTTTGCAGAAAGATCACTCAATACATTCCTAACAAAACTGCAATTTCACTTTTCAAAAATTTAGTTGAAATCAATCTATAAAAAAATAGAACGTGAACGGGTCAGTACAGCGGTTCTTCACAGAACTTTTGATTTTGATTTTTATTTAAATCAAACAAGGGTTGTTTATTGTTTCTGTAAATTTGTAATTGATATTGTGAGATCGTATTGTACTAGTTATTGCTGGATTGATTGGGTTTATGTATAATTAGTTGACAGAAAGTTTAACCAGGTACAGAAATTATATAAAAAAATAAAAGCTGATTGGGGTTGTTAACTGGCTTTATTTTATAGCAGATAAAAAAATCTTTATAGATCAAATATGGTACAATTTATGAGCAGACAAAGGTTATCAACAGGAATCGAGTAAGAAGAATAATTGGAATCGGATGTGGACATGAAATAGATTCATATAATTGAATCTGACTTTATAAATTTTATACTTGTAATTAATATTTGTAATTAATAAATATAAATATATTAATTCTATTAAATCTATTAATAATAATAAATAACATCGATAATATTAATTAATAATAATAACCTAATACTTCCGTTAAATAATACTAGTATTTTAGAATAAGGATACAAATAATTATAATAATGTTTATAATGATATCAAACTAATAAATGAAGAATAATAATACTGATATGATAATACTAATGTTGATGTTAATAACAATAATGAAAGTGAAGATACAAATTAAATGTACCAAATTTTCATGTCATAATTTTGTTAATACTATTAATAATAAATGTAATAATAATATTACAACTTAAATGTATCAACTTTTATATCTATAGCGATATTCATAATACGGATATTAGTATTAATATTAATATTTATTTTAGTATTGGATGTAATAATAATATTATTAATAATTATATTTTAACTTGTAATTACATATACCTTATTAGTTTTGTAATATTTCATATTTATATAATATACATTATTTATTATTTATACATTTAACAATATACATATAGTAATAGTTATGTATCGAAATCATATATGTATTCAAACTACTATATATATAATTATGTTTTTAAATATCAAGTTTTTATTGTATGTCATAACTTATCTTACGGCTTTACTTCCAGAAACTAAATCGTATAATATTTTATTAATGTATTTCAAGTTATTATTTTATCATATATATATATATATATATATATATATATATATATATATATATATATATATATATATATATATATATATATATATCTGCACATATATACATTTATAAATAATTGTTCGTGAATCGTTGAGAACAGTCAAGGGTTTAAATGAATCTATGTGAACAATTTAAAAATTCATGAGACTCCACATTACAGACTTTACTTATCGTGTCGAAATCATATAAAAATAAAGTTTAAATTTGGTCGAAAATTCTCGGGTTGTCACACTATACTCCACAATCAGTAGCCTATGGACCCAACCTCCCCTAAGCACGGTTGACCTCATACGGACTCTAACCTCTCCTAGGAACGGTCTCGAGTCCCCAGTCTCTCTAGGCCCGACTGGTGCCATTCACACAGTGTACACATAATTCACATACAACATCAGGCAAACAATATTATTCTATCATAGAAATTCCTACACTATGCATGGTAAAAGAGTCAACCACAGTAGCATGATATGCTACTTAAACCCTATCCATAGATAGACCCACTCACCAATTACCAGCAACTGCTCAGTTATTATTTCTGAGCTTACTCCTTGTTCTTATCTCCTGAGAACAGCAAAAACCAAGTTAGAATAGTGTTCCCATCAAGATTAGACACACTGACAGCGAATTATAGCAAATTAGTAAAAAAATGCTTCCGCTAAAATTTTCGTGCTTAACACTTGTGCACTTTCAAAATTTACATCCTGAACACCAAAATACAAACGGGCAGCATAACGGCTAGAAAAAGGCAGTTTGGTAAAACATTCTGCCCTGGACACACAGTCGGTCGACTGTCTCCTCAATCGGTCGACTGACGTAGACAGTCGGTCGACTGTTGACACAACCGGTCAACTGACTTTCCCAATCGGTCGACTTATTTGGTATATCCACAATCAGCCGAATGTCAAACTCAGTCGGTCGGTTCACTCGCCAGTCGGTCGACTGTGGACCGACAGTCGGCCGACTGTGTTCATCATCTGCAGATTCTGAACACAACCTACGGACTTCAAGCTAAATTCACCAAAACTCGATCTAGAGCTCGTTTTTGACACCAAAACTTACCACAACTCAATTACTACATTTTATAGACTATAAACCCACAAAGTTTTGACCATAACAACATCAAATCCATGGATTTTGACCCAAAATCAAGCTTTTGAACAAATATACTTAAAAACACTATTTTAACACTAAATTGATCATGAAAGTTCATGATTCATACCTTAAAAGAATCAGTAGAGTGTAAAGAACGTGATTTCAAGACCAATTCGAGCTCAAGATCAACAATGGGGAATTAGGGTTTGATTAGGTAGGAGGGATGAAGGTACGGTGTTTTTTTGGTGAATTTTCTAGAAATGGGGAGAAAATACAGCACACTAGTCACATAATTGGGATTAATTCCCACACTGTACAACACACGGGTATTTACCAGTTATCTGATATCTTTCGCACAAGATTAGGTAACCCAAACAAGGTCCAATTAAAATAAACAAACCTGTTCTGGGACCCTTGTCACAAACTGGTCACAACACAATTATATTAAAATACTAATAAAATAATTACAATAAAAAGCACTTAAGACTAAGCACAAACCCTAAGGGTAAAAATAGTCCACTTACAACTAGCCCGGGTTTCAGTCTGTTACAAATCCACCCCCCTTAAGGAGATTCCGACCTCTGAATCTGGTCTTGGTCAAACAAATGAGGGTAGCGGTTTCTCATCAACTCTTCCATTTCCCACGTTAGATTAGAACCCAAACTGTGTTTTCAATCGATCAACACCATCGGTATCTCTTTATTTCTCAACTTAGTCACCTTTCGGTCAACTACACGGACCGGCTCTTCCACCAATTTCTTATTCAAATCGACCCTTAAATCTTCTAAAGGAAGAAGTTGCGTTTCATCATCGACTTTACACTTACGAAGATAACACACGTTAAATGTATTATGAATACTGGCTAAATCTGGCAGAATATCTAACACCACAATTTGATCGTTCAACACTTCACTGATCAGAAACGGACCAATAAATCTTGGTGCTAACTTACCACGTTTACTGAATCTAATAACCCCTTTCCACGGTGAAACTTTTAAATACACTCGTTCACCCACATTAAAGGTTACCGGACGTCTGCGCGGATCAGCATTCATTTTCTGCCTATCTCTAGCGGCTTTCAACTTTTCTCTCGCAATTGCAACTTTTTCAGACGTCATTTGAACAATTTCGGGACCTGCAAACTGTTTCTCCCCGGCTTCTAACCAACAAGTTAGAGTTCTGCAACGACGACCGTACGACATTTCATAGGGCGGCATCCATATACTCGAATGATATGAATTATTTTACGCGAATTCGACCAACGGCAAATGTGTATCCCACGAACCACCGTATTCTAACACACAAGCCCTTAACATATCCTCCAAAGTCTGTATCATTCTTTCACTCTGACCGTCTGTCTGAGGATGATAAGTTGTACTTAAATTCACACGTGTACCCAGATTCTGTTGAAGACTATTCCAAAAGTTTGACACAAATCTGGAATCTCTGTCTGAAACGATCGATAACGGCACACCATGTCGACTAACCATCTCTTTCACGTACAATTCGGCTAACTCACTCAACGAAGCTATTTCACGAGTAGCCAGAAAATGAGCACTTTTATTTAGATGATCCACTATTACCCAAATAATATCGTGTCGTTTCTGAGTTCTTGGTAGTTTGGTTACAAAATCCATCATTATATGTTCCCATTTCCACTCTAGAATCTGTAACTGACGTAACGAACCATAAGGTTTCTGATGTTCTGCCTTCACTTGAGCACAAATATGACACTTTTCGACATATCGAGCGATATCTATTTTCATTGTTGGCCACCAATACACTGTTTTCAAATCATGATACATCTTATTACTACCCAGATGTACTGTCAATCTGGATTTTTGAGCTTCTGTCATAATTAAATCCCTCAAATCTCCAAGCTTAGGCACCCAAACGCGATTGTTTAAGGTCTTTAGTCCACGTGAATCATCAATTAAGTCCACTTTTCGTTTGGTCATTTGTTCAGATTTAATATGTTCGTCCTCCAAAGCACAGACCTGAACGGTTCTTAAGTTGTTAATCAAATCTGAAGTTATATTCAAACGAAGGAATTTCACATTTTCACTTGACCTTTTACGACTTAGCGCATCTGCAACCACATTTGCCTTACTCGGATGATATTTAATTTCACAATCATAATCTTTGATCAACTCCTGCCACCGTCTCTGTCGCATATTCAATTCTTTCTGTGAAAAGATATACTGTAAACTTTTGTGATCTGTACAAATAACACAATGAGTTCCATACAAATAATGTCTCCACAGTTTCAAAGCAAACACTACTTCAGCCATTTCAAGATCATGCACTGGATAATTCTTCTCATGAACTTTCAACTATCACGAGGCGTAATCGATTACTTTACTTCTTTGCATTAATACACAACCCAACCCAGCATATGATGCAACACAGTATACCACAAAGTCGTCTGAACCTTCTAGTAAAGCTAACACTGGTGCCTGACATAGTAGCTGTTTCAAAATCTGAAAAGCCTTTTCCTGTTCATCAGTCCATCGAAAGGCTACATCCTTACGAGTCAACTTAGTAAACGGACCTGCTATTTTAGAAAAATCTTTGATAAACCTGCGATAATAACCAGCCAATCACAGAAAACTCTTAATCTCAGTCAGAGTCTTCGGAGATTTCCAATTCATTACCGCTTCTATCTTTATCGGATCAACCTTTATACCTCTAGCACAAATCACATGATCCAAAAACTGCACTTCACGTAACCAAAATTCACACTTTGAAAATTTTGCAAATAGTTGCTCACGTTTCAACAAGTTCAAAACCTGTCTCAGGTGTTCAGCATGTTCACTCTCTGTCTTAGAATACACTAGTATATCATCTATGAACACAATCACAAACTTATCTAAGAACGGACGACACACTCTATTCATTAGATCCATGAAGACTGCTGGCGCATTCGTCAACCCAAACGGCATGACAAGAAATTCATAATGACCATACCTAGTTCTGAACGCTGTTTTCGGTATATCTGATTCATCAACACGAACCTGATGATACCCGGATCGTAAATCTATCTTGGAAAAGAATGAAGCACCCTGTAACTGATCGAACAAATCGTCTATTCGAGGTAACGGATACTTATTCTTCACTGTTATTTTGTTCAATTCACAATAATCAATACACATACGCATTGACCCATCTTTCTTTTTAACAAACAATACCGGAGCACTCCACAGTGAAGAACTCGGTCGGATAAACCCACAATCTAATAACTCTTGAATCTGTGACATCATTTCACGGATTTTAGACGGCGCTAATCGGTATGGAGCTTTTGCAACTGGAGTTATTCCAGGAACCAACTCAATCTTATATTCGACTTCCCTTACCGGCGGCAGACCTGGTAACTCATCTGGGAACACTTCAGGAAATTCTGATACTACTGGAATATCTGCCACTGTTCTTTTTTCTTTCTTCGCATCAATCACATACGCAAGAAACGAATCACAACCCTTTGCCATCGACTTTTTCGCTTTCATCATGGTTATCAACGGAAAATTATACCCGCCCCGCTCCCCCCGGGCCACAACACGGGTTCCATCGGTCGAACGAAAGGTAATCATTTTCCTATCGCACTTAATATTAGTCCTAAGTGAGCTCATCCAATCCATTCCTAATACTACATCAAAGCTAGGAATAGGTTACACTAAACAAGTCACCGGGAAAGACTTCCCTTCGATCTCTATACAAACCCCAGACACATATGTTGTGACGGGTGTGATCTTACCATCGGCTACTTATACACTAACCGGCTTGGGTAACACAGTAACTGGTAATTTCAACTTAGCACAGAAATCTAGGGACATAAAACACCTATTGGCACCACAATCAAACAATACGCGAGTAGGTATTGAGTTGATTAGAAACATACCGGTGATCACTTCGTCGGTTGCCACAACATTCTCAACCGACATCTGAAAAGCTCTAGCCTCTGCTGTTGGAGGGTTCTTCCTCTTCTGCCCATGTAGTGACCCGAACTTTTCCATGTTTATATATATATTAAATGAAATTGTTATTTACATGATTAAGTGTTTCCAACATGTTAAGCAATCAAACTTGTTAAGACTTGATTAATTGAAATAGGTTTCATATAGACAATTGACCACCCAAGTTGACCGGTGATTCACGAACGTTAAAACTTGTAAAAACTATATGATGACATATATATGGATATATATAGTTAACAATATATTATGATAAGTAAACATATCATTAAGTATATTAACAATGAACTACATATGTAAAAGCAAGACTACTAACTTAATGATTTTGAAACGAGACATATATGTAACGATTATCGTTGTAACGACATTTAATGTATATATATCATATTAAGAGATATTCATACATCATATTATTATGATAATATAATAATTTAAAATCTCATTTGATATTATAAACATTGGGTTAACAACATTTAACAAGATCGTTAACCTAAAGGTTTCAAAACAACACTTACATGTAACGACTAACGATGACTTAACGACTCAGTTAAAATGTATATACATGTAGTGTTTTAATATGTATTCATAAACTTTTGAAAGACTTTAAGACACTTATCAAAATACTTCTACTTAACAAAAATGCTTACAATTACATCCTCGTTCAGTTTCATCAACAATTCTACTCGTATGCACCCATATTCGTACTCGTACAATATACAGCTTTTAGATGTATGTAATATTGGTATATACACTCCAATGATCAGCTCTTAGCATCCCATGTGAGTCACCGAACACATGTGGGAACCATCATTTGGCAACTAGTATAAAATATCTCATAAAATTACAAAAATATGAGTAATCATTCATGACTTATTTACATGAAAACAAAATTACATATCCTTTATATCTAATCCATACACCAACGACCAAAAACACCTACAAACACTTTCATTCTTCAATTTTCTTCATCTAATTGATCTCTCTCAAGTTCTATCTTCAAGTTCTAAGTGTTCTTCATAAATTCTACAAGTTCTAGTTTCATAAAATCAAGAATACTTCCAAGTTTGCTAGCTTACTTCCAAACTTGTAGATTGATCATCCAACCTCAAGAAATCTTTCTTATTTATAGTAAGATATCTTTCTAATACAAGGTAATACTCATATTCAAACTTTGATTCAATTTCTATAACTATAACAATCTTATTTCGAGTAGAAATCTTACTTGAACTTGTTTTTCATGTCATGATTCTGCTTCAAGAACTTTCAAGCCATCCAAGCATCCTTTAAAGCTATATCCATTTTTCTCATTTCCAGTAGCTCTATCCAGAAAACTTGAGGTAGTAATGATGTTCATAACATCATTCGATTCATACATATAAAGCTATCTTATTCGAAGGTTTAAACTTGTAATCACTAGAACATAGTTTAGTTAATTCTAAATTTGTTCGCAAACAAAAGTTAATCCTTCTGACTTGACTTTTAAAATCAAGTAAACACATGTTCTATATCTATATGATATGCTAACTTAATGATTTAAAACCTGGAAACACGAAGAACACTGTAAAACCGGACATACGCCGTCGTAGTAACACCGCGGGCTGTTTTGGGTTAGTTAATTAAAAACTATGATAAACTTTGATTTAAAAGTTGTTCTTCTGGGAAAATGATTTTTCTTATGAACATGAAACTATATCCAAAAATCATGGTTAAACTCAAAGTGTAAGTATGTTTTCTAAAATGGTCATCTAGACGTCTTTCTTTCGACTGAAATGACTACCTTTACCAAAACGACTTGTAAATTATATTTCCGACTATAAACCTATACTTTTTCTGCTTAGATTCATAAAATATAGTTCAATATAAAACCATAGCAATTTGATTCACTCAAAACGGATTTAAAATGAAGAAGTTATGGGTAAAACAATATTGGATAATTTTTCTTGTTGTAGCAACGTGAAAATTGGTAACAAATCTATATTAATTATATCCTAGCTAACTTATATTGTATTATACATGTATTCTAATATATTATGTAATCTTGGGATACCATAGACAAGTATGCAAATGTTTTGACATATCATATCGACCCATGTGTATATATTATTTGGAACAACCATAGACACTCTATATGCAGTAATGAGAGAGTTAACTATACAGGATTTAGGTTGATTCCAAAAATATATATACTTTGAGTTGTGATCTAGCCTGACACGTGTATACACTGGGTCGTGGATTGATTCAAGATAATATATATCAATTTTTTTCTGTACATCTAACGTTGGACAACTAGTTATAGGTTACTAACGAGGACAGCTGACTTAATAAACTTAAAATATCAAAATGTATTAAAAGTGTTGTAAATATATTTTGAATATACTTTGATATATATGTACATATTTGTTATAGGTTCGTGAATCGACCAGTGGCCAAGTCTTACTTCCCGACGAAGTAAAAATCTGTGAAAGTGAGTTATAGTCCCACTTTTAAAATCTAATATTTTTGGGATGAGAATACATGCAGGTTTTATAAATGATTTACAAAATGGACACAAGTACGTGAAACTACATTCTATGGTTGAATTATCAAAATCGAATATGCCCCTTTTTATTATGTCTGTAATCTAAGAATTAGGGAACAGACACCCTAATTGACGCGAATCCTTAAGATAGATCTATTGGGCCTAACAAACCCCATCCAAAGTACCAGATGCTTTAGTACTTTGAAATTTATATCATATTCGAAGGGTGTCTCGGAATGATGGGGATATTCTTATATATGCATCTTGTTAATGTCGGTTACCAGGTGTTCACCATATGAATGATTTTTATCTCTATGTATGGGATGCGTATTGAAATATGAAATCTTGTAGTCTATTGTTACGATTTGATATATATATATATATATATATATATATATATATATATATATATATATATATATATATATATATATATATATATATATATATATATATATATATAGGTTAAACCTATAACTCACCAATATTTTTGTTGACGTTTAAAGCATGTTTATTCTCAGGTGAATACTAAGAGCTTCCGCTCTTGCATACTGAAATAAGGACAAGATTTGGAGTCCATGTTTGTATGATATTGTTTAAAAACTGCATTCAAGAAACATATGTCGATGTAATATATTTTTATTGTAAACCAATATGTAATGGTCGTGTGTAAACAGTATATTTTAGATTATCATTATTTGATAATCTACGTAATGCTTTTGAAACCTTTATTGATAAAATAAAGGTTATGGTTGTTTTAAAAAATTAATGCAGTCTTTGAAAAACGTCTCATATAGAGGTCAAAACCTCGCAACGAAATCAATTAATATGGAACGTTTATAATCAATATGAACGGGACATTTCAGTTGGTATCAGAGCTTGGTCTTAGAGAACCAGAATTTTGCATTAGTGTGTCTTATCGAGTTTGTTAGGATGCATTAGTGAGTCTGGACTTCGACCGTGTTTACTTGAAAAATGATTGCTTAACAAATTTTGTTGGAAACTATATATTTTTAACATGTGAATATTATGTGATATATTAATCTCTTAACGTGTTTGATATTATGTGATAGATGTCTACCTCTAGAACAAGTCTCATTGACTCTCCTAATAATAATGAAGAGTCAAATGTAAATTGGAATGATTCGTGGACTGATTCACAAGTTCCCGAAGAGGAACCGAAAAAGGAGTTGGAACCGGAAGAAGAATCGGAACCGGAAGAAGAATCGGAACCGGAAGAAGAAATAGAACCAGTGGGGGAAATAATAAAACGGTTAAGTAGAAGAAAATCCTCAACCAACCGACCAAAGTTAATTATGGTCAATGGTGTTTCCGCCAAGGAAGCAAAGTATTGGGAGGATTACCAATTCTCCGATGAATCGGATCCCGACAAGGATTCCGATGATGTTATAGAAATTACCCCAACACAATTTAATAAGGCAAAAGAGAACAATAAGGGAAAGGGCATAAAAATAGAGAAATTTGATTTCAAACCCGATGAACTTTATATGTATCGTCAACACCCGTATTTCTTAAGTTGTGACAATAACCCGAGAACCTCTAAACCACCAGGTTTTTCTAAACCAATGTGGAAAACGACGGCTCGTATTAAGGGAACATCATATATCCCTAGAAACTTGGCAAAACGAACCAAAACCGAAGAAGAAGAAAAGAGCGAGTCGGAATAAGATAGTTGTATTCGTGTGGTGTAATATATGTAATATAGTGTGCTTATGCTTTATGATATATGTAAAAATTGCTTGTATTAATAAGTATTTTTTTTATGAATCTAACTCTTGTCTATTTTACAGTATAAAAACACAAAATGGATAGCCAACCCAATATTTTAAGAGACCTACCCGGAGACATGATTGATGAAATCTTGTCTAGAGTCGGTCAGAATTCCTCGGCACAACTATTTAAGGCGAGATCAGTTTGTAAGACATTCAAAGAACGTTCCAAGAATGCCTTGGTTTATAAAAGGCTTTCGTTCGAAAGATGGGGGATATCACATTGGGAAATCCATAAGTTACGATGTGTTTACTTTGACGCATATATTGCGGGGAACCCAAATGCTATTTTACGTAACGGGTTAAGAAATTATTTTGACTCAATATATCCGAATATAGGACTTCGTGATTTAGAAAAGGCGGCTAACATGCAACATAAAGAATCATATTATGCTTACGGGTTAGTAATGTTCACTTCTCACTAAAGTGAGAACAAGAACATCGGGCTACAACTATTAAACAAAACGTTCCCACAAGTGACGGACTCAGTAGTTGGGGTGAGAAACAAGGTTTTTAGATTGTTACGGGACTGTTGGACATTACGTAACCCTCGTCCCTTTGACGACGTTACAACACGCTGTCTTATCAATGGCCATAACGGTTATGTTCCACAAGACCAAGGATGGGAAGTAGTCCTAGTAAAACCAGAATGCATGACTTGTTTCTGGACGTATGAATTACGTGTCTTTATTGCCTTTGCTGAACAACTTGTGTACTAGCTAGAATTATCTTCACAACTATCTTGTATCAAAGTTATTGTGTGCTATATTTCATGTTATATGTAAAATAAACGGTATTGTAAGTTTGTAAAATATTGTGAAAAAGTTTGAACGCGAAATATTATTATAATCAGTTTTTCATATAGAATTGTAGTAGTTGAATTGTATATTAGCTACTAAGTATGAACTTAACGGGTAGGTACTACTCGAATTTAAACTTATAAAATGCTAATATGAAGAAAAAGCTTTTATAAATGAGTTCATATTATGCTACGAGATACTATTGACTACTCTTAATATTCTGTATGATTAACTTGTTTCATTTGACTATTTGAAGGAAATGGCACCGACTACTCGACAAACCATGAATATGAGCGAAGAGGAATTTCGTACCTTTCTTGCTTCAAACATAGCCACAGTACAGGCTGCGCTACATACCAACAATAACTCCGAATCTAGCATTGCAGCTAACGGCGCAAGAAATCGTGTATGATGCACCTACAAAGAATTCACTGCTTGCAAACCTTTGGAATTTGATGGAACCGAAGGACCGATCGGATTGAAACGGTGGACCGAGAAGGTCGAATCGGTGTTTGCCATAAGTTAGTGTACTGAAGAAGAAAAAGTGAAGTACGCTACGCATACCTTCACAGGTACTGCGTTAACATGGTGGAATACCTATCTAGAGCAAGTGGGACAAGATGATGCTTACGCACTACCGTGGTCAGCATTCAAGCACTTGATGAACGAGAAGTACCGTCCCAGAACCGAGGTCAATAAGCTCAAGACAGAACTTAGAGGGTTACGAACCCAAGGATTTGATATTACCACTTATGAAAGACGATTCACAGAATTGTGCCTATTGTGTCCGAGAGCGATCGAAGATGAGGAAGAGAAGATCGACGCGTTTGTGAAAGGATTACCGGAAAGAATCCAAGAAGATATAAGTTCACACGAGCCCGCCTCCATACAACAGGCATGTAGAATGGCTCACAAACTAGTGAACCAGATTGAGGAAAGAATTAAAGAACAGGCGGCTGAAGAGGCCAATGTGAAGCAAGTCAAAAGAAAGTGGGAGGAAAACGATGATAAGAATCACCAATACAATAACAACAGCAATTACAACAATAATCGCAACAACTATCCCAACAATCGCAACATCAATCGCAACTACAACAAACGGCCCAACAACAACAACAACAACAACAACAACAACAACAACAACAACAGCAAATACAACAATCATCCCAACAACAATAACAACCGCAACAGTAACAACAATCAGAAGCAGCTATGCCAAAGGTGTGAAAAGTATTACTCGGGGTTCTGCACCAAATTTTGCAACAAGTTTAAAAGAAATGGTCATAGCACGGCGAAGTGTGAGGTCTACGGACCAGGGGTTAACAGAACGAAAGGAACAAATGGTGTCAGAACAAGTAATGGTGGAGAAAGTAGTGTCGGAGCAAGTTATGCCAATGTAGTTTGTTATAAATGTGGAAAACCGGGCCACATTATTAGAAATTGCCCGAACCAGGAGAACACGAATGGACAAGGCCGTGGAAGAGTTTTCAATATTAATGCGGCAGAGGCACAGGAAGACCCGGAGCTTGTTACGGGTATGTTTCTTATTGACAATAAATCTGCTTACGTTTTATTTGATTCGGGTGCGGATAGAAGCTATATGAGTAGAGATTTTTGTGCTAAATTAAGTTGTCCATTGACGCCGTTGGATAGTAAATTTTTACTCGAATTAGCAAACGGTAAATTAATTTCAGCAGATTATATATGCCGTAATCAAGAAATTAAACTGGGTAGCGAAATATTTAAGATTGATTTGATACCCGTAGAGTTAGGGAGTTTTGATGTAATAGTTGGCATGGACTGGCTGAAGAAGGTGAAAGCAGAGATCGTATGTTATAAAAATTCAATTCGCATTGTACGAGAAGAAGGAGAACCCTTAATGGTGTACGGAGAAAAGGGCAACACGAAGCTACATCTTAGAAAGTTTGCTATGCTGTTCTAGCACACGTCTAGAAAGTACAAACTGAAGAAAAGAGCCTCAATGATGTTCCCGTCGCAAAAGAATTTCCCGATATATTTCCGAAAGAATTACCGGGACTACCTCCACATCGATCTGTTGAATTTCAAATAGATCTTGTACCAGGAGCTGCACCAATAGCTCGTGCTCCTTATAGACTCGCACCCAGCGAGATGAAAGAACTGCAAAGCCAACTGCAAGAACTATTAGAACGTGGTTTCATTCGACCAAGCACATCACCATGGGGAGCTCCTGTTTTGTTTGTCAAGAAAAAGGATGGTACATTTAGGTTGTGTATTGACTACAGAGAGTTGAACAAACTTACCATCAAAAACCGTTATCCACTGCCGAGAATTGACGACTTATTTGATCAACTACAAGGCTCGTCGGTTTATTCGAAGATCGATTTACGTTCTGGATATCATCAAATGCGAGTAAAGGAGGATGATATTCCAAAAAACTACTTTTAGGACGCGTTATGGTCATTACGAGTTTATGGTTATGCCGTTTGGATTGACTAATGCACCAGCTGTGTTCATGGACCTTATGAACCGAGTGTGTGGGCCATATCTTGACAAGTTTGTCATTGTTTTCATCGATGACATACTTATTTACTCAAAGAATGATCAAGAGCACGAAGAACATTTGAGAAAAGTGCTAGAAGCATTGAGGAAAGAAAAACTGTACGCTAAGTTTTCAAGTGTGCATTTTGGTTGGAAGAAGTTCAATTCCTCGGTCACATAGTGAACAAAGAAGGTATCCAGGTGGACCCGACAAAGATCAAAACCGTTGAAAAGTGGGAAACCCCAAAAACTCCGAAGCATATACGTCAATTTTTAGGATTGGCTGGTTACTACAGAAGATTCATCCAAGATTTCTCCAAAATAGCAAAACCCTTGACTGCATTAACGCATAAAGGGAAGAAATTTGAATGGAAGGATGAACAAGAGAAGGCGTTTCAATTATTGAAGAAAAAGCTAACTACGGCACCTATATTGTCATTACCTGAAGGGAATGATGATTTTGTGATTTATTGTGACGCATCAAAGCAAGGTCTCGGTTGTGTATTAATGCAACGGACGAAGGTGATTGCTTATGTGTCTAGACAATTGAAGATTCACGAGCAAAATTATACGATGCATGATTTGGAATTAGGCGCGGTTGTTTTTGCATTAAAGACTTAGAGGTACTACTTATATGGGGTCAAAAGTATTATATATACCGACCACAAAAGTCTTCAACACATATTTAATCAGAAACAACTGAATATGAGGCAGCGTAGGTGGATTGAATTGTTGAATGATTATGACTTTGAGATTCGTTACCACTCGGGGAAGGCAAATGTGGTAGCTGACACCTTGAGCAGAAAGGACAGAGAACCCATTTGAGTAAAATCTATGAATATAATGATTCACACTAACCTTACTACTCAAATAAAGGAGGCGTAACAAGGAGTTTTAAAAGAGGGAAATTTAAAGGATGAAATACCCAAAGGATCGGAGAAGCATCTTAATATTCGGGAAGACGGAACCCGGTATAGGGCTGAAAGAATTTGGGTACCAAAATTTAGAGATATGAGAGAAATGGTACTTAGAGAAGCTCATAAAACCAGATACTCAATACATCCTGGAACGGGGAAGATGTACAAGGATCTTAAGAAACATTTTTGGTGGCCAGGTATGAAAGCCGATATTGCTAAATATGTAGGAGAATGTTTGACGTGTTCTAAGGTCAAAGCTGAACATCAGAAACCATCAGGTCTACTACAACAACCTGAAATCCCGGAATGGAAATGGGAAAACATTACCATGGATTTCATTACTAAATTGCCAAGGACTGCAAGTGGTTATGATACTATTTGGGTAATAGTTGATCGTCTCACCAAGTCAGCACACTTTCTGCCAATAAGAGAAGATGACAAGATGGAGAAGTTAGCACGACTGTATTTGAAGGAAGTCGTCTCCAGACATGGAATACCAATCTCTATTATCTCTGATAGGGATGGCAGATTTATTTCAAGATTCTGGCAGATATTACAGCCAGCATTAGGAACTTGTCTAGATATGAGTACTGCCTATCATCCACAAACTGATGGATAGAGCGAAATAACAATACAAACGCTTGAAGACATGCTATGAGCATGTGTTATTGATTTCGAAAACATTTGGGTTCGACATCTACCGTTAGCAAAATTTTCCTACAATAACAGCTATCATTCAAGCATTGAGATGGCGCCATTTGAAGCACTTTATGGTAGAAAGTGCAGGTCTCCGATTTGTTTTAGTGATGTGGGGGATAGACAGATTACAGGTCCGGAGATAATACAAGAAACTAACGAGGAGATCATCCAAATTCAACAACGGTTGAAAACCGCCCAAAGTCGAAAAAAGAGCTACGCCGACATTAAAAGAAAAGACATAGAATTTGAAATTGGAGAAATGCTCATGCTTAAGGTTGCACCTTGGAAAGGTGTTGTTCGATTTGGTAAACGGGGGAAATTAAATCCAAGGTATATTGGACCATTCAAGATTATTGATCGTGTCGGACCAGTAGCTTACCGACTTGAGTTACCTCAACAACTTGCGAATGTACATAACACTTTGTATGTCTCGAATTTGAAGAAATGTTTTGCTAAATAAGATCTCACTATTTCATTGGACGAAATCCAAATCAATGAAAAACTTCAATTCATTGAAGAACCCGTCGAAATAATGGATCGTGAAGTTAAGAGACTTAAACAAAACAAGATACCGATTGTTAAGGTTCGATGGAATGCTCGTAGAGGACCCGAGTTCACCTGGGAGTGTGAAGATCAGATGAAGAAGAAATACCCGCATCTATTTCCAGAAGATACGTCAACACCTCCAACTGCTTAAAATTTCGGGACGAAATTTATTTAACTGGTAGGTACTGTAGTGACCCGAACTTTTCCATGTTTATATATATATTAAATGAAATTGTTATTTACATGATTAAGTGTTTTCAACATGTTAAGTAATCAAACTTGTTAAGACTTGATTAATTGAAATAGGTTTCATATAGACAATTGACCACCCAAGTTAACCGGTGATTCACGAACGTTAAAACTTGTAAAAACTATATGATGACATATATATGGATATATATATAGTTAACATGATATTATGATAAGTAAACATAGCATTAAGTATATTAACAATGAACTACATATGTAAAAGCAAGACTACTAACTTAATGATTTTGAAACGAGACATATATGTAACTATTATCGTTGTAATGACATTTAATGTATATATATCATATTAAGAGATATTCATACATCATATTATTATGATAATATAATAATTTAAAATATCATTTGATATTATAAACATTGGGTTAACAACATTTAACAAGATCGTTAACCTAAAGGTTTCAAAACAACACTTACATGTAACGACTAACGATGACTTAACGACTCAGTTAAAATGTATATACATGTAGTGTTTTAATATGTATTCATACACTTTTGAAAGACTTTAAGACACTTATCAAAATACTTCTACTTAACAAAAATGCTTACAATTACATCCTCGTTCAGTTTCATCAACAATTCTACTCGTATGCACCCGTATTCCTACTCGTACAATACACAGCTTTTAGATGTATGTACTATTGGTATATACACTCCAATGATCAGATCTTAGCAGCCCATGTGAGTCACCGAACACATGTGGGAACCATCATTTGGCAACTAGTATGAAATATCTCATAAAATTACAAAAATATGAGTAATCATTCATGACTTATTTACATGAAAACAAAATTACATATCCTTTATATCTAATCCATACACCAACGACCAAAAACACCTACAAACACTTTCATTCTTCAATTTTCTTCATCTAATTGATCTCTCTCAAGTTCTATCTTCAAGTTCTAAGTGTTCTTCATAAATTCTACAAGTTCTAGTTTCATAAAATCAAGAATACTTCCAAGTTTGCTAGCTTACTTCCAAACTTGTAGAGTGATCATCCAACCTCAAGAAATCTTTCTTATTTATAGTAATATATCTTTCTAATATAAGGTAATACTCATATTCAAACTTTGATTCAATTTCTATAACTATAACAATCTTATTTCGAGTGGAAATCGTACTTGAACTTGTTTTTCGTGTCATGATTCTGCTTCAAGAACTTTCAAGCCATCCAAGCATCCTTTGAAGCTAGATCCATTTTTCTCATTTCCATTAGCTTTATCCAGAAAACTTGAGGTAGTAATGATGTTCATAACATCATTCGATTCATACATATAAAGCTATCTTATTCGAAGGTTTAAACTTGTAATCACTAGAACATAGTTTAGTTAATTCTAAACTTGTTCGCAAACAAAAGTTAATCCTTCTGACTTGACTTTTAAAATCAACTAAACACATGTTCTATATCTATATGATATGCTAACTTAATGATTTAAAATCTGGAAACACGAAGAACACTGTAAAACCGGACATACGCCGTCGTAGTAACACCGCGGGCTGTTTTGGGTTAGTTAATTAAAAACTATGATAAACTTTGATTTAAAAGTTGTTCTTCTGGGAAAATGATTTTTCTTATGAACATGAAACTATATCCAAAAATCATGGTTAAACTCAAAGTGGAAGTATGTTTTCTAAAATGGTCATCTAGACGTCGTTCTTTCGACTGAAATGACTACCTTTACAAAAATGAATTGTAACTTATATTTCCAACTATAAACCTATACTTTTTATGTTTAGATTCATAAAATATAGTTCAATATGCAACCATAGCAATTTGATTCACTGAAAACGGATTTATAATGAAGAAGTTATGGGTAAAACAAGATTGGATAATTTTTCTTGTTGTAGCAATGTGAAAATTGGTAACAAATCTATATTAATCATATCCTAGCTAACTTATATTATATTATACATGTATTCTAATATATTATGTAATCTTGGGATACCATAGACACGTATGCAAATGTTTTGACATATCATATCGACCCATGTATATATATTATTTGGAACAACCATAGACACTCTATATGCAGTAATGAGGGAGTTAGCTATACAGGGTTGAGGTTGATTCCAAAAATATATATACTTTGATTTGTGATCTAGTCTGAGACATGTATACACTGGGTCGTGAATTGATTCAAGATGATATATATCAATTTTTTTCTGTACATCTAACGTTGGACAACTAGTTGTAGGTTACTAACGAGGACAGCTGACTTAATAAACTTAAAACATCAAAATGTATTAAAAGTGTTGTAAATATATTTTGAATATACTTTGATATATATGTACATATTTGTTATAGGTTCGTGAATCGACCAGTGGCCAAGTCTTACTTCCCGACGAAGTAAAAATCTGTGAAAGTGAGTTATAGTCCCACTTTTAAAATCTAATATTTTTGGGATGTGAATACATGCAGGTTTTATAAATGATTTACAAAATAGACACAAGTACGTGAAACTACATTCTATGGTTGAATTATCGAAATCGAATATGCCCCTTTTTATTAAGTCTGGTAATCTAAGAATTAGGGAACATACACCCTAATTGACGAGAATCCTAAAGATAGATCTATTGGGCCTAGCAAACCCCATCCAAAGTGAAAGTATGTTTTTCAAAAATCTTGGTTAAACTCAAAGTGAAAGTATGTTTTTCAAAATGGTCATCAAGATGTCGTTCTTTCGACGGAAATGACTACCTCTTTAGTAATTGACATGTAACTTAAATTTCCGACTATAAAGCTATACTTTTTCTGTTTGTATTCTTAAATTAGAGTTCAATATGAAACCATAGCAATTTGATTCACTCAAAATGGATTTAAAATGAAGAAGTTATGGGTAAAACAAGATTGGATATTTTTGATCTTTTTAGCTACGGGAAATGTTTAACAAATCTATACAAATCATATCCTAGCTAACTTATATTGTATTATACATGTATTCTAATATATTATGTAATCTTGGGATACCATAGACACGTATGCAAAGGTTTTGACATATCATATCGACCCATGTATATATATTATTTGGAACAACCATAGACACTCTATATGCAGTAATGTTGGAGTTAGCTATACAGGGTTGAGGTTGATTCCAAAAATATATATACTTTGAGTTATGATCTAGCCTGAGACGTGTATACACTGGGTCGTGGATTGATTCAAGATAATATATATCGATTTATTTCTGTACATCTAACTGTGGACAACTAGTTGTAGCTTATTAACGAGGACAGCTGACTTAATACACTCAAATCTTTAAAACATAATAAAAATGGTTGTAATAATATTTTGATCATACTTTGATATATATGTACATATTTGTATAGGTTCGTGAATTGATCCGTGGCCAAGTCTTATTTCCGAGGAAGGAAATATCTGTGAAAGTGAGTTATAGTCCCACTTTTAAAATCTAATATTTTTGAGATGAGAATACATGCAGGTTTTATAAATGATTTACAAAATAGACACAAGTACGTGAAACTATATTCTATGGTTGAATTATCGAAATCGAATATTCCCCTTTTTATTAAGTCTGGTAATCTAAGAATTAGGGAACAGACACCCTAATTGACGTGAATCCTAAAGATAGATCTATTGGGCCTAACAAACCCCATTCAAAGTACCGGATGCTTTAGTACTTCGAAATTTATATCATATCCGAAGGGTGTCCCGGAATGATGGGGATATTCTTATATATGCATCTTGTTAATGTCGGTTACCAGGTGTTCACCATATGAATGATTTTTATCTCTATGTATGGGATGCGTATCGAAATATGAAATCTTGTGGTCTATTGTTACGATTTGATATATATATATATATATATATATATATATATATATATATATATATATATATATATATATATATATATATATATATATATATATATATATATATATATATATATATATATATATATATATATATATATATAGGTTAAACCTATAACTCACCACCATTTTTGTTGACGTTTAAAGCATGTTTATTCTCAGGTGAATACTAAGAGCTTCCGCTGTTGCATACTAAAATAAGGACAAGATTTGGAGTCCATGTTTGTATGATATTGTGTAAAAACTGCATTCAAGAAACATATGTCGATGTAATATATTTCTATTGTAAACCATTATGTAATGGTCGTGTGTAAACAGTATATTTTAGATTATCATTATTTAATAATCTACGTAATGCTTTTGAAACCTTTATTGATATAATAAAGGTTATGGTTGTTTTAAAAAATGAATGCAGTCTTTGAAAAACGTCTCATATAGAGGTCAAAACCTCGCAACGAAATCAATTAATATGGAACGTTTATAATGAATATGAACGGGACATTTCAGCCCACTCGAGGCAGTTGACCCTCCGGCTGATGCCGAACGTGCCCCTGACCCTGCCCCGGAACTACCACTCTTCGACGGACAACTAACTGCACGATGCCCTGGTTTATGACAACTCCAACACACACTATTCGAATACGGACACGCTGAAGACTCATGCCCAACAACACCACACTTTAAACATCTTCTTGTAGCCTCAAAACATTGACCACTATGAGAAGATCGACACGTGTGACACCAATTCCCTTTACCTGATCCAGACCCAGAACTACTCTGACCACTTTTACCCTTCGATTTAAACCCACTAGACTTCTTGGATTTAGATCCTGATTGACTAGATACTTGCCCACCTTGTTATAGCACATTACCAAATATTCTATTTTTGGCGGCCTGAACATCACTATCTACCATCTTAGCCATCACAACAGCTTGAGACAACGACATAGCTGTTCTAACAAAAGTTCGGCAATCCGGCAAAATGATATTAACAAAATGTTGGATACGAGACTCTTTGTCTGGCACCCATTGTTGTACAAACATCAGTTTATCCATATACTTCTCTACTACCTCATCAATCATCATTTGAGGTGTCATCTTCATTTCAAGAAACTCAGTCTTGATTCGGTTCATATCAAACGGGTTACAATACTTGTAGTGACCCGAACTTTTCCATGTTTATATATATTAATTGAGATTGATATTTACATGACTAAATGTTTCCAACGTGTTAAGCAATCAAACTTGTTAAGACTTGATTAAATGAAATAAGTTTCATATAGACAATTGATCACCCAAGTTGACCGGCGATTCACGAACGTTACAAATTTGTAAAAACTACATGTTGTGGTATATATAGAAATATATATATGGTTGACATGAGATTATGATGGGTAAGTATCTCACTAAGTATATTAACAATGTGTGATATACATAAGAAATGAGATTACTAAGTTAAGAAACTCGAAATGATATATATAACGATTATCCTTATGATAACATCTACTAAATACATATGTATCATATTAAGATATTGATACACTATATTTAACATGATAAATGATATTTAAATATATCATTAAGTGTGTTAACAATGAACTACATATGTAAAAACAAGACCACTAACTCAAGAATTACGAAACGAGACTTATATGTAACGATTATCGTTGTAACGATATTTTAATGTATATATCATATTAAGAGATATTTATACATCATAATATCATGAAAACATAATAATTTAACATCTCATTTGATATAATAAACATTGGGTTAACAACATTAATTGAGATCGTTAACTTAAAGGTTTCAAAACAACACTTACATGTACCGACTAACGAAGACTTAACGACTCCATTAGAATGTATATACATGTTGTGTTTTGATATGTATTCTTACACTTTTGAAAGACTTCAAGACACATATCAAAGTACTTCTACTTAACAAAAATGCTTACAATTACATCCTCGTTCAGTTTCATCAACAATTCTACTCGTATGCACCCGTATTCGTACTTGTACAATACACAGCTTTTAGATGTATGTAATATTGGTATATACACTCCAATGATCAGCTCTTAGCAGCCCATGTGAGTCACCTATCACATGTGGGAACCATCATTTAGCAACTAGCATGAAATATCTCATAAAATTACAAAAATATTAGTAATCATTCATGACTTATTTACATGAAAACAAAATTACATATCCTTTATATCTACTCCATATACCAACGACCAAAAACACCTACAAACACTTTTATTCTTCAATTTTCTTCATCTAATTGATCTCTCTCAAGTTCCATCTTCAAGTTCTAAGTGTTCTTCATAAATTCCATAAGTATAGTTTCATAAAAATCAAGAATACTTCCAAGTTTGCAAGTCTACTTCCAAGCTTTCTAATCTATTACAAGTAATCATCTAAGATCAAGGAACCTTTGTTATTTATAGTAGGTTATCTTTCTAATTCAAGGTAATATTCATATTCAAACTTTGATTCAATTTCTACAACTATAACAATCTTATTTCGAGTAAAAATCTTACTTGAACTGTTTTCGTGTCATGATTCTGCTTCAAGAACTTTCAAGCCATCCAAGGATCCTTTGAAGCTAGATCCATTTTTATCAATTCCAATAGTTTTATCCAGAATACTTGAGGTAGTAATGATGTTCATAACATCATTTTATTCATACATATAAAGCTATCTTATTCGAAGGTTTAAACTTGTAATCACTAGAACATAGTTTAGTTAATTCTAAACTTGTTCGCAAACAAAAGTTCATCCTTCTAACTTGAATTTTAAAATCAACTAAACACATGTTATATATCTATATGATATGTTAACTTAATGATTTAAAACCTAGAAACACGATGAACACCATAAAATCGGATATACGCCGTCGTAGTGAAACCGGGGGCTGTTTTGGTTTGGATAATTAAAAACTATGATAAACTTTGATTTAAAAGTTGTTCTTCTGGGAAAATGATTTTTCATATGAACATGAAACTATATCCAAAAATCTTGGTTAAACTCAAAGTGAAAGTATGTTTTTCAAAATGGTCATCAAGATGTCGTTCTTTCGACGGAAATGACTACCTCTTTAGTAATTGACATGTAACTTAAATTTCCGACAATAAACCTATACTTTTTCTGTTTTTATTCTTAAATTAGAGTTCAATATGAAACCATAGCAATTTTATTCACTCAAAATGGATTTAAAATGAAGAAGTTATGGGTAAAACAAGATTGGATATTTTTGATCTTTTTAGCTACGGGAAATGTTTAACAAATCTATACAAATCATATCCTAGCTAACTTATATTATATTATACATGTATTCTAATATATTATGTAATCTTGGGATACCATAGACACGTATGCAAAGGTTTTGACATATCATATCGACCCATGTATATATATTATTTGTAACAACCATAGACACTCTATATGCAGTAATGTTGGAGTTAGCTATACAGGGTTGAGGTTGATTCCAAACATATATATACTTTGAGTTATGATCTAGCCTGAGACGTGTATACACTGGGTCGTGGATTGATTCAAGATAATATATATCGATTTATTTCTGTACATCTAACTGTGGACAACTAGTTGTAGCTTATTAACGAGGACAGCTGACTTAATACACTCAAATCTTTAAAACATAATAAAAATGGTTGTAATAATATTTTGATCATACTTTGATATATATGTACATATTTGTATAGGTTCGTGAATTGATCCGTGGCCAAGTCTTATTTCCGAGGAAGGAAATATCTGTGAAAGTGAGTTATAGTCCCACTTTTAAAATCTAATATTTTTGAGATGAGAATACATGCAGGTTTTATAAATGATTTACAAAATAGACACAAGTACGTGAAACTATATTCTATGGTTGAATTATCGAAATCGAATATTCCCCTTTTTATTAAGTCTGGTAATCTAAGAATTAGGGAACAGACACCCTAATTGACGCGAATCCTAAAGATAGATCTATTGGGCCTAACAAACCCCATTCAAAGTACCGGATGCTTTAGTACTTCGAAATTTATATCATATCCGAAGGGTGTCCCGGAATGATGGGGATATTCTTATATATGCATCTTGTTAATGTCGGTTACCCGGTGTTCACCATATGAATGATTTTTATCTCTATGTATGGGATGTGTATTGAAATATGAAATCTTGTGGTCTATTGTTACGATTTGATATATATAGGTTAAACCTATAACTCACCAACTTTTTTGTTGACGTTTAAAGCATGTTTATTCTCAGGTGAATACTAAGAGCTTCCGCTGTTGCATACTAAAATAAGGACAAGATTTGGAGTTTATGTTTGTATGATATTGTGTAAAAACTGCATTCAAGAAACATATGTTGATGTAATATATTTCTATTGTAAACCATTATGTAACGGTCGTGTGTAAATAGTATATTTTAGATTATAATTATTTGATAACCTACATAATGTTTTTAAAACCTTTATTGATAAAATAAAGGTTATGGTTGTTTTAAAAATGAATGCAGTCTTTGAAAAACATCTCATATAGAGGTCAAAACCTCGCAACGAAATCAATTAATATGGAACGTTTATAATCAATATGAACTGGACATTTCAGTTGGTATCCGAGCCTTGGTCTTAGAGAACCAGAAAATTTGCATTAGTGTGTCCTATCGAGTTTGTTAGGATGCATTAGTGAGTCTGGACTTCGACCGTGTTTTCTTTAAAAATGATTGCTTAACATTTTTGTTGGAAACTATATATTATTAAAATGTAAATATTATGTGATATATTAATCTCTTAACATGTTTGATATTGTGTGATAGATGTCTACCTCTAGTACAAATCCCATTGACTCACCTATAATAACGAAGAGTCGAATATATATTGGCAAGATTCACAAGTTCCCGAAGAACCGGAAGAAGAGGAAACGGAACCGGAAGAAGAGGAACCGGAAGAAGAGGAACCAAAAGAATAAGAACCAGAAGAAGAAGAGGTTCCGGAGGGGGGAATAGTAGGAACCACAGAAAACCGGTCAAATAAAAGAAAATCCTCAACCAATGGACTAAAGTTAATAATGGTCAATGGTGTTTCCGCTAAGGAAGCAAAATATTGGGAAAATTACCTATTTTCCGATGAATCGGATCCTGATGAGGATTCCGATGATGTTATAGAAATTACCCCGACCCAAATTAATGAGGTAAAAATAATAATAAGGGAAAAGGCATCAAAATAGAGAAATCTAATTCCAACCCCGATGAACTTTATATGTACTGTCAACACCCGTATTTTCAATATCGTGACAATAACCCGGGAACCTCTAAACCACCAGGTTTTTCTAAACCAATGTGGAAAATGACGGCTCGTATTAGAGGAACTCATATATCCCTAGAAAATTAGGAAAAAGAACACAAAGTCCGAAGAAGAAGAAACTAGTGATTCAGATTAGAGGGGTGTGAGCATATTGTGTAATAAATGTATTGTAGTGTGCTTGTACTTTTATGTTCTATGTAAAAATTGCTTGTATTGTTTGTTATTACGAATCTAATCCTTGTCTATTTTACAGTATAAAAACAAAATGGACGTTAAGGGTAGACAACTGAATATTTTAGAAGACCTACCAGAGGATATGATTGAGGAAATCTTGTCTAGAGTCGGTCAGAATTCATCAGCACATTTAGTTATGGCAAAATTAACTTGTCAAACATTTGAAAGACTTTCCAGAAATGCCTTAGTTTATAAAAGGCTTTCCTTTGATAGGTGGGGTATATCACATTAGGGAGACTTTAAGTTACGCCGTGTTTTCTTTAAAGCGTTAAATGAGGGGAATGAAAATGCAATTTTACGCTACGGGTTAAGAACCTATTTTGACTCAACATATCCCAACATAGGATTTCGTGAATTAGAAAGAGCTTCTAACATGCAACATAAAGAAGAATGTTATGCTTACGGGTTAGTGATGTTCGCTTCTTACCAAAGTGAGAAATAGAATATCGGATTGCAGCTTTTAAATAAAACTTTCCCACAAGTGACGGATTCAGTAGTTGGGGGTGAGAAACAAGGTTTTTAGATTATTACGGGGTTGTTGGACATTACAAAACCCTCGTCCTTTTGACGACATTACAACATGCTGCCTAGCCAATGGTCATAACGGTTATTTTCCACAAGACCAAGGATGGGAAGTCGTCTTAGTAAAACCAGAATGCATGACTTGTTTCTGGACTTATGAATTACGTGTCTTTATTTCCTTTGCTGAACAACTTGCGTATTAACTAGATTTATCTTCAAAACTGTCATGTATCATAGTATACTATATTTCATGTTATATGTAATATAGCGAAGTTGTAAGTTTGAAGAATATTTGTATGTGATATATTATTATAATCAGTTTTTCATATGGAATTATAGTAGTTGAATTGTATATTAGCTACTAAGTATGAAATTAACGGGTAGGTAGTACCCGAATTTAAACTTATAAAACGCTAATATGAAGAAAAAGCTTTTATAAATGAGTTCAAATTATGCTACGAGATACTATTGACTACTCTTAATATTCTGTATGATTAACTTGTTTCATTTGACTATTTTGAAGGAAATGGTACCGACTACTCGACACACCCTGAATATGAGCAAAGAGGAATTTCGTGCCTTTCTTGCTTCAAACATAGCCGCAGTACAGGCCGCGCTACATACCAACAATAACTCCGAATCTAGAAATACAGCTAACAGCGCAAGAAATCGTGTAGGATGCTCCTATAAGGAATTCACTGCCTGCAAACCTTCAGAATTTGATGGGACCGAAGGACCAATCAGATTGAAATGGTGGACCGAGAAAATTGAATCGGTGTTTGCCATAAGTAAGTGTGCTGAAGGAGACAAAGTGAAGTACGCTACGCATACCTTCACAGGTATTACGTTAACATGGTGGAATACCTATCTAGAGCAAGTGGGACAAGATGCTGCTTACGCGCTACCGTGGTCAGCATTCAAGCACTTGATGAACGAGAAGTACCGTCCCAGAACCGAGGTCAATAAGCTCAAGTCAGAACTTAGAGGGTTACGAACACAGGGATTCGATATTACTTCGTACGAAAGACGATTCACAGAATTGTGCCTATTGTGTTCGAGAGCGTTCGAAGAGGAGGAAGAGAAGATCGACGCATTTGTGAAAGGGTTACCGGAGAGAATCCAAGAAGATATAAGTTCACACGAGCCTGCCTCCATACAAAAGGCATGTAGAATGGGTCATAAACTAGTGAACCAGATTGAGGGAAGAATTAAAGAACAGGCGGCCGAAGAGGCCAACGTGAAGCTAGTCAAAAGAAAGTGGGAGGAAAACGGTGACAAGAGTCACCAATACAACAACAACTATCCCAACAATCTCAATATCAATCGCAACTACAACAAACGGCACAACAACAACAATAACAACAACTACAACAATCATCCCAACAACAATAACAACCGTAACAACAACAACAATCAGAAGCAGCTATGCCAAAGGTGTGAAAAGTATCACTCGGGGTTCTGCACCAAATTTTGCAACAAGTGTAAAAGAAATGGTCATAGCACGGCGAAGTGTGAGGTCTACGGACCAGGGGTTAACAGAACGAAAGGAACAAATGGTGTCGGAACAATTAACGGCGGAGCAAGTAGTGTCGGAGCAAGTTATGCCAATGTAGTTTGTTATAAATGTGGAAAAATGGGCCACATTATTAGAAATTGCCCGAACCAGGAGAATACGAATGGACAAGGCTGCGGAAGTGCTTTCAATATTAATGCGGCAGAGGCACAGGAAGATCCAGAACTTGTTACGGGTACGTTTCTTATTGACAAAAAATCTGCTTACGTTTTATTTGATTCGGGTGCGGATAGAAGCTATATGAGTAGAGATTTTTGTTAAATTAAGTTGCCCATTGACACCATTAGATAGTAAATTTTTACTCGAATTAGCAAACGGTAAATTAATTTCAGCAGATTATATATGCCGGAATCGAGAAATTAAACTGGGTAACGAAATATTTAAGATTGATTTGATACCAGTAGAGTTAGGGAGTTTTGATGTAATAGTTGGCGTGGACTGGCTGAAGGAGATGAAAGCAGAGATCGTATGTTACAAAAATGCAATTCGCATTGTACGAGAAGAAGGAGAACCCTTAATGGTGTACGGAGAAAAGGGCAACACGAAGCTACATCTTATTAGTAATTTGAAGGCAAAAAAACTAATAAGAAAAGGTTGCTATGATGTTCTAGCACACGTCGAGAAAGTAAAAACTGAAGAAAAGAGCATCAATGATGTTCCCGTCGCAAAAGAATTTACCGATGTATTTTTGAAAGAATTACCGGGACTACCTCCACATCGATCTGTTGAATTTCCAATAGATCTTGTACCAGGAGCTGCACCAATAGCTCGTGCTCCTTACAGACTCGCACCCAGTGAGATGAAAGAACTACAAAGCCAACTGCAAGAACTATTAGAACGTGGTTTCATTCGACCAAGCACATCACCATGGGGAGCTCCTGTTTTGTTTGTCAAGAAGAAGGATGGTACATTTAGGTTGTGTATTGACTACAGAGAGTTGAATAAACTTACCATCAAAAACCGTTATCCACTATTGAGAATTGACGACTTATTTGATCAACTACATGGCTCGTCGGTTTATTCGAAAATCAATTTATGTTCTAGATATCATCAAATGCGAGTAAAGGAGGATTATATTCCAAAAACTGCTTTTAGGACGCGTTATGGTCATTACGAGTTTATGGTTATGCCGTTTAGATTGACTAACGCACCAGCTGTGTTCATGGACCTTATGAACCGAGTATGTGGGACATATCTTGACAAGTTTGTCATTGTTTTCATTGATGACATACTTATTTACTCAAAGAATGATCAAGAGAACGAAGAACATTTGAGAAAAGTGCTAGAAGTATTGAGGAAAGAAAAACTGTACGCTAAGTTTTCAAAGTGTGCATTTTGGTTGGAAGAAGTTCAATTCCTCGGTCACATAGTGAACAAAGAAGGTATCCAGGTGGACCCGGCAACGATCGAAACCGTTGAAAAGTGGAAAACCCCAAAAACTCCGAAGCATATACGTTAATTTTTAGGATTGGCTGGTTACTACAGAAGATTCATCCAAGATTTCTCCAAAATAGCAAAACCCTTGACTGCATTAACGCATAAAAGGAAGAAATTTGAATGGAAGGATGAACAAGAGAAGGTGTTTCAGTTATTGAAGAAAAAGCTAACTACGGCACTTATATTGTCATTGCCTTAAGGGAATGATGATTTTGTGATTTATTGTGACGCATCAAAGCAAGGTCTCGGTTGTGTATTAATGCAATGAACGAAGGTGATTGCTTATGCGTCTAGACAATTGAAGATTCACGAGCAAAATTATACGACTCACGATTTGGAATTGGGTGCTGTTATTTTTGCATTAAAGACTTGGAGGCATTATTTATATGGAGTCAAAAGTATTATATATACCGACAACAAAAGTCTCTAACATATATTTAATCAGAAGCAATTGAATATGAGACAACGCAGGTGGATTGAACTGTTGAATGATTATGATTTTGAGATTCGATACCACCCGGGGAAGTCGAATGTGGTAGCCGACGCCTTGAGTAGAAAGGACAGAGAACCTATACGGTTAAAAGCTATGAATATAATTATTCGTACTAACCTTACTACTCAAATAAAGGAGGCGCAACAGGGGGTTGAAAAAGAAGGAAAGTTGAAGAATGAGATACCCAATGGATCAGAGAAACATCTTAATATTCGGAAAGACGGAACCCGATATAGGGCTGCTAGAATTTGGGTACCAAGGTTTGGAGATGTGAGAGAAATGGTACTTAAAGAAGCACATAAAATCATATATTCAATACATCCTGAAGCGGGGAAGATGTATAAAGATCTCAAGAAACACTTTTGGTGGCCGGGTATGAAAGCCGATATTGCTAAATATGTAAGAGAATATTTGATGTGTTCTAAGGTCAAAGCTGAACATCAGAAACCATCAGGTCTACTACAACAAACTGAAATACCGGAATGGAAATGGGAAAACATTACCATGGATTTCATTACTGAATTGCCAAGGACTGCAAGTGGTTATGATATTATTATTTGATTAATAGTTGATCGTCTCACCAAGTCAGCACACTTCCTGCCAATGAGAGAAGATGAAAAAATGGAGAAGTTGGCGCGATTGTATTTGAAGGAGGTTGTCTCCAAACATGGAATACCCGTCTCTATTATCTCTGATAGGGATGGTAGATTTGTTTCAAGGTTCTGGCAGACGTTGCAACAAGCATTGGGGACTCGTCTAGAAATGAGTACTGCCTATCATCCACAAACTGATGGGCAGAGCGAAAGGATGATACAAATGCTTGAAGACATGCTACGAGCATGTGTTATTGATTTCGGAAACAGTTGGGATTGACACCTACCGTTAGCAGAATTTTCCTACAACAACAGTTATCATTCTAGTATTGAGATGGCGCCATTTGAGGCACTTTATGGTAGAAAGTGCAGGTCTCCGATTTGTTGGAATGAAGTGGGGGATAGACAGATTACGGGTTCGGAGATAATACAAGAAACTACCGAGAAAATCATCCAAATTCAACAACGATTGAAAACCGTCCAGAGTCGACAAAAGAGCTACGCGAACAGTAAAAGAAAAGATATAGAGTTTGAAATTGGAGAAATGGTCATGCTTAAGGTTTCACCTTGGAAAGGAGTTGTTCGATTTGGTAAATAGGGGAAACTAAATCCAAGGTACATTGGACTATTCAAGATTATAGATCGCGTCGGACCAGTAGCTTACTAACTGGAGCTACCTCAACAACTCGCAGCTGTACATAACACTTTCCACGTCTCGAATTTGAAGAAATATTTTGCTCAAGAAGATCTCACTATTCCGTTGGACGAAATCCAAATCAATAAAAAACTTCAATTTATTGAAGAACCCGTCGAAATAATGGATCGTGAGGTTAAGAGGCTTAAGCAAAATAAGATACCGATTGTTAAGGTTCAATGGAATGCTCGTAGAGGACTCAAGTTCACCTGGGAGCGTGAAGATCAGATGAAGAAGAAATACCCGCATCTATTTCCAGAAGATTCGTCAACACCTTCAACAGCTTAAAATTTCGGGACAAAATTTATTTAACGGGTAGGTACTGTAGTGACCCGAACTTTTCCATGTTTATATATATTAATTGAGATTGATATTTACATGACTAAATGTTTCCAACGTGTTAAGCAATCAAACTTGTTAAGACTTGATTAAATGAAATAAGTTTCATATAGACAATTGATCACCCAAGTTGACCGGCGATTCACGAAAGTTACAAATTTGTAAAAACTACATGTTTTTGTATATATAGACATATATATATGGTTGACATGAGATTATGATAAGTAAGTATCTCACTAAGTATATTAACAATGTGTGATATACATAAGAAATGAGATTACTAAGTTAAGAAACTCGAAATGATATATATAATGAGTATCGTTATGATAACGTCTACTAAATACATATGTATCATATTAAGATATTGATACACTATATTTAACATGATAAAATGATATTTAAATATATCATTAAGTGTGTTAACAATGAACTACATATGTAAAAACAAGACTACTAACTCAAGAATTACGAAACGAGACTTATATGTAACGATTATCGTTGTAACGATATTTTAATGTATATATCATATTAAGAGATATTCATACATCATAATATCATGTAAACATAATAATTTAACATCTCATTTGATATAATAAACATTGGGTTAACAACATTAATTGAGATCGTTAACTTAAAGGTTTCAAAACAACACTTACATGTAACGACTAATGAAGACTTAACGACTCCATTAGAATGTATATACATGTTGTGTTTTGATATGTATTCTTACACTTTTTAAAGACTTCAAGACACATATCAAAGTACTTCTACTTAACAAAAATGCTTACAATTACATCCTCGTTCAGTTTCATCAACAATTCTACTCGTATGCACCCGTATTCGTACTTGTACAATACACAGCTTTTAGATGTATGTACTATTGATATATACACTCCAATGATCAGCTCTTAGCAGCCCATGTGAGTCACCTAACACATGTGGGAACCATCATTTGGCAACTAGCATGAAATATCTCATAAAATTACAAAAATATTAGTAATCATTCATGACTTATTTACATGAAAACAAAATTACATATCCTTTATATCTAATCCATATACCAATAACTGAAAATACCTACAAACACTTTCATTCTTCAATTTTCTTCATCTAATTGATCTCTCTCAAGTTCCATCTTCAAGTTCTAAGTGTTCTTCATAAATTCCATAAGTATAGTTTCATAAAAATCAAGAATACTTCCAAGTTTGCAAGTCTATTTAAGATCAAGGAACCTTTGTTATTTACAGTAGGTTATCTTTCTAATTCTAGGTAATATTCATATTCAAACTTTGATTCAATTTCTACAACTATAACAATCTTATTTCGAGTGAAAATCTTACTTGAACTATTTTTGTGTCATGATTCTGCTTCAAGAACTTTCAAGCCATCCAAGGATCCTTTGAAGCTAGATCCATTTTTCTCATTTCTAGTAGTTTTATCCAAAAAATTTGAGGTAGTAATGATGTTCATAACATCATTCGATTCATACATATAAAGCTATCTTATTCGAAGGTTTAAACTTGTAATCACTAGAACATAGTCTAGTTAATTCTAAACTTGTTTGCAAACAAAAGTTAATCCTTCTAACTTGAATTTTAAAGTCAACTAAACACATGTTCTATATCTATATGATATACTAACTTAATAATTTAAAACCTGGAAACACGATGAACACCATAAAATCGGATATACGCCGTCGTAGTGAAACCGGGGGCTGTTTTGGTTTGGATAATTAAAAACTATGATAAACTTTGATTTAAAAGTTGTTCTTCTGGGAAAATGATTTTTCATATGAACATGAAACTATATCCAAAAATCTTGGTTAAACTCAAAGTGAAAGTATGTTTTTCAAAATGGTCATCAAGATGTCGTTCTTTCGACGGAAATGACTACCTCTTTAGTAATTGACATGTAAATTAAATTTCCGACTATAAACCTATACTTTTTTTGTTTGGATTCTTAAATTAGAGTTCAATATGAAACCATAGCAATTTGATTCACTCAAAACGGATTTAAAATGAAGAAGTTATGGGTAAAACAAGATTGGATATTTTTGATCTTTTTAGCTACGGGAAATGTTTAACAAATCTATATAAATCATATCCTAGCTAACTTATATTGTATTATACATGTATTCTAATATATTATGTAATCTTGGGATACCATAGACACATATGCAAATGTTTTGACATATCATATCGACCCATGTATATATATTATTTGGAACAACCATAGACACTCTATATGCAGTAATGTTGGAGTTAGCTATACAGGGTTGAGGTTGATTCCAAAAATATATATATACTTTGAGTTGTGATCTAGCCTGAGACGTGTATAAACTGGGTCGTGGATTGATTCAAGATAATATATATATCGATTTATTTCTGTACATCTAACTGTGGACAACTAGTTGTAGGTTATTAACGAGGACAGCTGACTTAATACACTCAAATCTTTAAAACATAATAAAAATGGTTGTAATTATATTTTGATCATACTTTGATATATATCTACATATTTGTATAGGTTCGTGAATCGATCCGTGGCCAAATCTTATTTTCGAGGAAGGAAATATCTGTGAAAGTGAGTTATAGTCCCACTTTTAAAATCTAATATTTTTGGGATGAGAATACATGCAGGTTTTATAAATGATTTACAAAATAGACACAAGTACGTGAAACTACATTCTATGGTTGAATTATCAAAATCGAATATGCCCCTTTTTATTAAGTTTGGTAATCTAAGAATTAGGGAACAGACACCCTAATTGACGCGAATCCTAAAGATAGATCTATTGGGCCTAACAAACCCCATCCAAAGTACCGGATGCTTTAGTACTTCAAAATTTATATCATATCCGAAGGGTGTCCCGGAATGATAGGGATATTCTTATATATGCATCTTGTTAATATCGGTTACCAGGTGTTCACCATATGAATGATTTTTATCTGTATGTATGGGATGTGTATTGAAATATGAAATCTTGTGGTCTATTGTTACGATTTGATATATATAGGTTAAACCTATAACTCACCAACATTTTTGTTGACGTTTAAAGCATGTTTATTCTCAAGGTAATACTAAGAGCTTCCGCTGTTGCATACTAAAATAAGGACAAGATTTGGAGTCCATGTTTGTATGATATTGTGTAAAAACTGCATTCAAGAAACATATCTCGATGTAATATATTTCTATTGTAAACCATTATGTAATGGTCGTGTGTAAACAGTATATTTTAGATTATCATTATTTGATAATGTACATAATGTTTTTAAAACCTTTATTGATAAAATAAAGGTTATGGTTGTTTTAAAAATGAATGCAGTCTTTGAAAAACGTCTCATATAGAGGTCAAAACCTCGCAACGAAATCAATTAATATGGAACGTTTATAATCAATATGAACGGGACATTTCAGTGCTGTTCACACACCTTCCCATAAAACTGCTCCCATGTGATCATACTCACTTGCTCTTTCGGTATACTGGAAATCAAAGAATCCCACCAAATCATAGCTCTACCTTTCAACATTCGACTAGCATATGTTACTTTTAGTTTAGGTTCACACTGACAAGCTTCAAATACCCTTTCAATTTCTCGCAACCAATTGAGAGTTATAGTCAGATCAGTACTTCCAGAAAACTCGGAGGGCTTGCAATCACAAAAGTTCTTATAAGTACATCTTTTGGGTGGTTGCATGCAAGGTTGTTGGAACATTTGCATTTGGTATGGATTCATCATCATGGGATTTCGGTAAGTAAAAGTGTTTTGCGGTGGCATATAGTATTGGTTAGGTATTTGATTCTGAAACTGGTTCTGGTGCACATTAGGTATCGTTTGGGATTGCGCAGTTGGGAATCCAGGTGGTGTATCATCATTTCCAGAATGCCTCGCTAATTCAAGATCATTAATTTTGTCTTCAGCCTCTTTTAGCTTACTTTCTAACTGAAGGATGTAACTATTCTGTTCATCATCAGACTCAACACCCTCTTCTGGTGCTCTAAATGTTTCGGGGTTGGATGGGCCAGTTGCGTTTCTATCAGCCATACCTGTGCTACAAAACAGCTCACACAAAAGCTTAGTGGATAACAGTTAGTTCAATCACAACTAACACACGTATATCCTATTTTCACTTAGCCCCCACTCCCATAGACATGTTTGACTTGCCTCAGGGTTTGGGAACAAAGTATGCGCACGTATTTGTTGCCAAACCATGCTCTGATACCAACTTGTAATACCGGCCATTTTTTTTAAAACACCGCGGAAGACTTTATTAATAAACACAGTATAGGTCACGTCATTACATTAATCTGAGTAATTAAGTTTATGTTTACACAACGGTGTTACGTTATTACAAAACATGATTTAAACAAAAGTCCACATCAGAGTAGGGTTGTCAAACATGTCTTCTGCAACAGCACCCATCCCGACTAGCAGTACCTAAACCTGCAAGGGGAGAATATGTGGGGGATTAGCGCACCGCTAAGTGAATGGAATCTATCTAACAGATATAGCTTAAGCCACACAAGCTATATACTAACAACAACACTTTCTAACTACCAACTAGCATACAATAAGACAATAAGAGGATCGGTGGCTTGTACAAGCACACGACTCTCAGCTGATCGGGCCTGAGTCTACCGATAGTCCCTGCTACTCAATTCACAGTATAGTTATCCAGATGCAGGGGACGCATCATTCACTCTATACTCCACAATCAGTAGCCTATGGACCCAACCTCCCCTAAGAACAGTTAACCTCATACGGACTCTAACCTCTCCTAGGCATGATCTCGAGTCCCCAGTCTCCCTAGGCCAGACTGGTGCCATTCACACAGTGTACACATAATTCACATACAACATCAGGCAAATGATATTATTCTATCATAGCAATTCCTACACTATGCATGGTAAAAGAGTCAGTCACAGTAGCATGATATGCTGCTTAAACCCTATCCGTAGATAGACCCACTCATCAATTACTAGCAACTGCTCAGTTATTATTTCTGAGCTTCCTCCTTGTCCTTATCTCCTGAGAACAGCAAAAACCAAGTTAGAATAGTGTTCCCATCAAGATTAGACACACTGACAGCGAATTATAGCAAATTAGTAAAAAAAAATGCGTCCGCTAAAATTTTCGTGCATAACACTTGTGCACTTTCAAAATTTACATCCTGAACACCAAAATACAAATGGGCAGCATAACGGCTAGAAAAAGGCACTTTAGTAAAACATTCTGCCCTGGACACACAGTCGGTCGACTGTATCCTCAATCGGTCGACTGACGTAGACAGTCGGTCGACTGTTGACACAATCGGTCGACTGACTTTCCCAATCGGTCGACTTATTTGGTATATCCACAATCGGCCAAAAGTCAAACTCAGTCGGTCGGTTCACTCGCCAGTCGGAATCATCTGCAGATTCTGAACGCAACCTAAGGACTTCAAGCTAAATTCACCAAAACTCGATCTAGAGCTCGTTTTCGACTCCAAAACTTACCACAACTCAATTACTACATGTTATAGACTATAAACCCACAAAGTTTTGACCATAACAACATCAAATCCATGGATTTTCACCCAAAATCAAGCTTTTGAACAAATATACTTAAAAACACTATTTTAACACTAAATTGATCATGAAAGTTCATGATTCATACCTTAAAAAAATCAGTAGAGTGTAAAGAACGTGATTTCAAGACCAATTCGAGCTCAAGATCAACAATGGGGAATTAGGGTTTGATTAGGTGGGAGGGATGAAGGTATGGTATTTTTTTTTTGTGGTGAATTTTCTAGAAATGGAGAGAAAATACAGCACACTAGTCACATAATTGGGATTAATTCCCGCACTGTACAACACAAGGGTATTTACCAGTGATATCTTTCGCACAAGATTAGGTAACCCAAAAGAGGTCTAATTAAAATAAACAAACCTGTTCTGGGACCCTTGTCACAAACTGGTCACAACACAATTATATTAAAACACTAATAAAATAATTAAAATAAAAAGCACTTAAGACTAAGCACAAACCTTAAGGGCAAAAATAGTCCACTTACAACTAGCCCGGGTTTCAGTCTGTTACAGGTTCCATCCAATTCTAGAGGTTTACAAGCAGTGAATTCTTTGTAGGAGTATCCTACACGATTCCTTGTAGAATTAATTCCACTGCTAGATCCGGAGTTATTGTTGTTATTTTGCATTGCGGCCTGCACTGCGGCTATGTTCACAGCAAGAAAAGCACAGAAGTCTTCCTCGCTCATGTTTAAGTTCTGACGAGTCGTAGGTGCCATTTCCTTCAAAAATAGCCAAAAGAATTGAGTTAATCATATAGAATATTAAGAGTAGTCAATAGTATTTTGTAGCATAATATAAACTTATTTATAAAAGCTTTTTCTTCATATTAGCATTTTATAAGTTTTAATTCGGGTAGTACCTACCCGTTAAGTTCATACTTAGTAGCTAACATACAATTCAACTACTACAATTCTATATGAAAAACTGATTACAATAAATTTCACGTTCAAACTTTTATACAATAAATTACAAATGTACAATACCGCTATTTTACATATAGCATGAAATATAGCACACAATAACTTTGATACAAGGCAATTGCGAAGACAATTCTAGTTTAACGCAAGTCGTTCCGCTAAGGCAATAAAGATACGTAATTCATAGGTCCAGAAGCAAGTCATGCATTCGGGTTTTACTAATACTATTTCCCATCCTTGGTCTTGTGGAAAATAACCGTTATGGCCGTTGGCTAGGCAGTATGTTGTAACATCATCAAAAGGACGAGGGTTACGTAATGACCAACAGCCCCGTAACAATCTAAAAACCTTATTTCTCACTTCAACTACTGAATCCGTCACTTGTGGGAATGTTTTATTTAGAAGTTGCAACCCGATGTTCTTTTTCTCAATTTGGTGAGAAGCGAACATCACTAACCCGTAAACATAACATGCTTCTTTATGTTGCATGTTTGAAGCTCTTTCTAAAGAACGAAGTCCTATGTTGGGATATGTGGAGTCAAAATAGGCTCTCAACCCGTAGCGGAAAGTTGTAGTAGGGTTTCCCGCACTTAATGCCTTAAAGAAAACACGGCGTAACTTAGGTTCTCCCCAATGTGATATACACCATCTATTAAAGGAAAGCCTTTTATAAACCAAGGCATGCCTGGAACATCTTTTAAATGTCCTACAAACAAATTTCGCCATAAATAATTGTGTCGATGAATTCTGACCGACTTTAGACATGATTTCATCAATCATATCCCCTGGTAAGTCTTCTAAAATATTTGGTTGTCTATCCTTAACGTCCATTGTATGTTTTTATACTGTAAAATAGACGAGGATTAGATTCATAAAAGATAATTAACACACAATACAAGCAATTTTTACATATAACCTAAAAGTACAAGCACACTTCAATACATATATTACACATCATGGTTACTACTCTTCATTCCGAATCACTTGTTTCTTCTTCTTCAGACTCATTTCGTTTTGCTAATTTTCTAGGGATAGATGGTGCTCCTCTAATACGAGCCATCCTTTTCAAAAATGGTCTAGAAAAACCTGGTGGCTTAGATGTTCCCGGGTTATAGTGAAAGTTTAAGAAATACGGGTGTTTACGATATATCTCATCGGGATATTTCATGTTAACATAGAGTTCATCTGTTTTGAACTCGAGTTTTTCTATTTTGATAGCTTTTCCTTTATTATTTTCTTTTGCCTTATTAAATTGAGCCGGGGTAATTTCTATAACATCATCGGAATCCTCGTCGGGATCCGATTCATCGAAAAATTGGTAATTTTTCCAATATTTTTCTTCCTCGGCGGAAACACCATTGACCATTTTTAACTTTGGTCCATTGGTTGAGGATTTTCTTTTATTTAACCATTTTTCTGTAGTTATTAATATTTCTTCCTCCGGAACCTCTTCTTCTTCTGGTTCCTCCTCTTCCGGTTCCTCCTCTTCCGGTTCCTCTTCTTCCGGTTCCTCTTCTTTCGATTTCTCTTCAGGAATTTGTGAATCTTCCCAAAATACATTCGGCTCTTCATTATTATTAGGTGAGTCGATGGGATTTGTACTAGAGGTAGACATCTATCACACAATATCAAACACGTTAAGAGATTAATATATCACATAATATTTACATGTAAAAAAAATATGTAGTTTCCAACAAAAGTGTTAAGAAATCGTTTTTCAAGTAAACACGGTCGAAGTCCAGACTCACTAATGCATCCTAACAAACTCGGTTAGACACACTAACGCAAATTTCTGGTTCTCTAAGACCAACGCTCGGATACCAACTAAAATGTCCCGTTCATATCAATTATAAATGTTTTATATTAATTGATTTCGTTGCGAGGTTTGACCTCTATATGAGACGTTTTTCAAAGACTGCATTCGTTTTATTTAAAACAAACCATAACCTTTATTTTTCAATAAAGGTTCAAAAACCATAACATAGATTATCAAGTAATGATAATCTAAAAGATAACATTTTACACACGAATATTACATATTGGTTTACAACAATATTACACATCAATTTAAATCTCCGAATGCAGTTTTTAAACAATATATTACAAGCATGCTGACTCCAATTCTTGTCCTTAAATTAGCATGCAACAACGGAAGCTCTTAATAATCACCTGAGAATAAACATGTTTAAAAGTCAACAAAAATGTTGGTGAGTTATAGGTTTAACCTATATATTTATCAAATCATAATAATAGACCATAAGATTTCCATTTCCATTTTTCAATAACATGCAAACTGCATAAAAACCATTCATATGTTGAACACCTGTAACCGACATTAAAAAAATGCATATAGAATATCTCCAAAACAGAAATCCATCTGTATTAATAATTCGAAGTACTAAAGCATACCATTTTCCAGTATGGGGGGAGTTAGTGCCTGTAGATCTACCTTTAGGATTCGCGCCAATTAGGGTGTCTGTTCCCTAATTCTTAGGTTACCAAGCTAAAAGGGTGATATTCGGTATTCATAATCTAACATAGAATGTAATTTCAAGTACTTGTGTGTATTTTGTAAAACATTTACAAAACTGCATGTATTCTCATCCCAAAATATTAGATAGTAAAAATGGAACTATAACTCACTTTCACAGATTATCACTTCGTCGGAAAATAATACTTGGCCACTGGTCGATTCACGAACCTATAAAAAATATGTATATATATATATATATCAAAGTATGATCGAAATATAATTATACCATATTTTATTATGTTTTAACGATTTAAGTTTGTTAAGTTGATAGTCCAATTTTGTAGTCCACAAATAATTGTCCACAGTTAGTAGTACAGAAATAAATCAATATATATTATCTCGAATCAATCCACGACCCAGTGCATACAAGTCTCAGACTCGATCACAACTCAAAGTATATATATTATTTTGGAATCAACCTCAACCCTGTATAGCTAACTAGATCATTACAGCATATAGAGTGTCTATGGTTGTTCCAAATAATATATATAGATGACATCAATATGATATGTCAAAACATTGCATACGTGTCTATGGTCTATCAAGGCTACATAATATGTTAGAGTACAATATAAGTTAGTTAAGTTGTGGTTATTACGGATTTGTTACAAATTTCACGTAGCTACAACAAGAAAAATTATATAATTTTGTTTTACCCATAACTTCTTCGTTTTAAATCCGTTTTGAGTGATTCAAGTTGCTATGGTTTCATAATGAACTGAAATTTATGAAACTAAATAGAAAAAGTATAAGTTTATAGTCAAAAATACAGGTTACAAGTTAATTTTGTAAGAGGTAGTCATTTCAGTCGAAAGAACGACGTCTTGATGACCATTTTGAAAAACATACTTCCACTTTGAGTTTAACCATGATTTTTGGATATAGTTTCATGTTCATAAGAAAAATCATTTTCCCAGAAAAATAACTTTTAAATCAAAGTTTATCATAGTTTTTAATTATCTAACCCAAAACAGCCCCCGGTTTCACTTCGACGGCGTATGTCCGGTTTTACGGCGTTCTTCGTGTTTCCAGGTTTTAAATCATTAAGTTAGCGTATCATATAGATATAGAACATGTGTTTAGTTGATTTTAAAAGTCAAGTTAGAAGGATTAACTTTGTTTGCGAACAAGTTTAGAATTAACTAAACTATGTTCTAGTGATTACAAGTTTAGATCTTCGAATATGATAGTTATATATATATGAATCGAATGATGTTATGAACATCATTAATACCTAAAATTTAGTAGGTAAACCTACTGGAAGTGACAAGAAATGATCTAGCTTCAAAGGATCTTGGATGGCTTGAAAGTTCTTGAAGTTGAATCATGACACGAAAACAAATTCAAGTAAGATTTTCTACTCGAATTAAGATAGTTATAGTTATAGAAATTGAATCAAAGTTTGAATACGAGTATTACCTTGAATTAGAATGATAACCTACTGTAAGTAACAAAGGTTCCTTAATCTTAGATGATTACTTGGAATGGATTAGAAAGCGTGGAAGCATACTTGCAAACTTGAAAGTATTCTTGATTTTATGAAACTAGAACTTAAAGAATTTATGAAGAACACTTAGAACTTGAAGATAGAACTTGAAAGAGATTAATTAGATGAAGATAATTGAAGAATGAAAGTGTTTGTAGGTGTTTTTGGTCGTGAATCATGGATGAGATTTTAAAGGAAATTATAGTTTGTATTTTAGTTTAATAATTCATGATATAAAACATGTAACTTGTTTTCTAGTTAGATATTTGGTATTAGATGACAAAGCTTTGAGTCCCACATGTTATTAATCATTTAGGGCTGCTAAGGAGCAGATTTTTATGTGTATATACTAATAGTATATACATCTAGGAGCTGTGTATTGTACGAGTACGAATACGAGTGTATACGAGTAGAATTGTTGATGAAAATGAATGAGAATGCAATTTTAAGCATTTTTGTTAAGTAGAAGTACTTTGATATGTGCCTTGAAGTCTTTCAAAAGTGTACTAATACATCTTAATATACTACATGTATATACATTTTAACTGAGTCGTTAAGTCATCGTTAGTCGTTACATGTAAGTGTTGTTTTGAAACCTTTAAGTTAACGATCTCATTTAATGTTGTAAACCTATTGTTTATTATATCTAATGAGATGTTAAATTATTACATTATCATGATATTATAATGTATGAATATATCTTAATATGATATATATACATTAAAATGTCGTTACAACGATAATCGTTACATATAAGTCTCGTTTCGAAATTCTTAAGTTAGTAGTCTTGTTTTACATATGCAGTTCATTGTTAACATACTTAATGAGATATATATATATATATATATATATATATATATATATATATATATATCATTTTATCATGTTAAATATAATGTAACAATATCTTAATATGATACATATGTATTTAGTAAGACGTTGTTATAACGATAATCGTTATATATATCGTTTCGAGTTTCTTAACTTAGTAGTCTCATTATTATGTATATAACTCATTGTTAATATACCTAATGAGATACTTACTTATCATAATATCATGTTATCATACTTACTTACTAATGAGATAGCTTTTACAAGTTTTAACGTTCGTGAATCGCTGGTCAATTTGGGTGGTCAATTGTCTACATGAAACCTATTTCAATTAATCAAGTCTTAACAAGTTTGATTGCTTAACATGTTGGAAACATTTATTCATGTAAATATTAATCTCATATAATATATAACCATGGAAAAGTTCAGGCCAAAACAGATTTGTACTAGAGGAAGACATCTATCACACAAAATTAAACACATTAAGAGATTAATATATCACATTATATTTATATGTTAATAATATATAGTTTCCAACAAAAAGTGTTAAGCAATCATTTTTAAAGAAAACACGGTCGAAGTCCAGACTAACTAATGCATCCTAACAAACTCAGTAAGACACACTAATGCAAATTTCTGGTTCTCTAAGACCAACGCTCTGATACCAACTGAAATGTCCCGTTCATATCGATTATAAACATTCCATATTAATTAATTTCGTTGTGAGGTTTTGACCTCTATATGAGACGTTTTTCAAAGACTGCATTCGATTTTAAAACAAACCATAACCTTTATTTTATCGATAAAGGTTTAAAAATATTACGACGATTATCAAATAATGATAATCTAAAATATAGCGTTTCCACACGACCATTACATAATAGTTTACAATAATATTACACAACAACTTAAGTCTTCGAATGCAGTTTCTAAACAATATTATACAAGCATGCAGACTCCAATCATGTCTTTATTTAGCATGCAACAGCGGAAACTTTTAATAATCACCCGAGAATAAACATGCTTTAAACGTTAACAAAAATGTTGGTGAGTTATAGGTTTAACCTATTTATTTATCAAATCGTAATAATAGACCACAAGATTTTCATTTCCATTTCTCAATAACATGCAAACTGCATAAAAATCGTTCATATGATGAACACCTAGTAACTGGCCTTAACAGGATGCATATAGAATATCCCCATCATTCCGGGACTCTCATCGGACATGATAAATTGAAGTACTAAAGCATCCGTAACTCGGATGAGGCTTGTTGGGCCCAATAGATCTATCTTTAGGATTCGCGTCAATTGGTGGCAATTATAATAAACACCAATTCTTAGGCTACCAGGCTAAAAAGGGGCATATTCGATTCGATAATTCAACATAGAATGTAATTTTGATCACTTGTGTCTATTTTGTAAAACATTTATAAAACTTCATGTATTCTCATCCCAAAAGACATTAGATTTTAAAAGTGGGACTATAACTCAGTTTCACAGATTTTTACTTTGCCGGAAATAAGACTTGGCCACTGGTTGATTCACGAACCTATAACAAATGTATACATATATATCAAAGTATGATCGAAATATATTCACAACATTTTTTTATTACATTTTAATGATTTAAGTTTGTTAAGTTAGCAGTCTAACGCTAGTAATCTACAACTAGTTATCCACAGTTAGACGTACAGAAATAAATCAATATATATTATCTCGAATCAATCCACGACCCAGTGTATACAAGTCTCAGGCTAGATCACAACTCAAAGTATATATATTATATTGGAATCAACCTCAACCCTGTATATCTAACTCAAGCATTACTGCATATAGAGTGTCTATGGTTGTTCCCAAATAATATATATAGATGGGTCGACATGATATGTCAAAACATTGTATACGTGTCTATGGTATCCCAAGATTACATAATATATGTTAGAATACATGTATAATACAATATAAGTTAGTTAAGTTATGATTTGTATAGATTTGTTACAAATTTCACGTAGCTACAACAAGCAAAATTATCCAATCTTGTTTTACCCATAACTTCTTCGTTTTAAATCCGTTTTAAGTGATTCAAGTTGCTATGGTTTCATAATGAACTGAAATTTATGAAACTAAACATAAAAAATATAAGTTTATAGTCGAAAATACAGGTTAAAAGTCAATATTGTAAGAGGTAGTCATTTCAGTCGAAAGAACGACGTATTGATGATCACTTTGAAAAACATACTTCCACTTTGAGTTTAACCATGATTTTTGGATATAGTTTCATGTTAATAAGACAAATCATTTTCCCAGAAGAACAACTTTTAAATCAAACATTATCATAGTTTTTAATTATCACACCCAAAACAGCCCGCGGTTTTACTACGACGGCGTATGTCTGGTTTTACGGTGTTCATCGTGTTTCCAGGTTTTAAATTATTAAGTTAGCATATCATATAGATATAGAACATGTGTTTAGTTGATTTTAAAAGTCAAGTTAGAAGGATTAACTTTGTTCGCGAACAAGTTTAGAATTAACTAAACTATGTTCTAGTGATTACAAGTTTAAATCTTCGAATAAGATAGTTATATATATGAATTGAATGATGTTATGAACATCATTACTACCTCAAGTTTAGTAGGTAAACCTACTGGAAATGATGAGAAAATAACTTGAGCTTCAAAGGATCTTTGATGGCTTGGAAGTTCTTGAAGCAGAATCATGACACGAAAACAAGTTCAAGTAAGATTACTACTTGATTTTAGATAGTTATGTTTATAGGAATTGAACCAAAGCTTGGATATGATTATTACCTTGATTAAGAATGAAAAGTTACTGAGATTGGATGGAAGTTCTTGATCTTGCAAGTAGGGGTGTTCATGGTTCGGGTAGAACCGAAAAAACCGAGGACTGAGGAGGAACCGAATCGAAACCGAAATACTCGAGAATATTTGGTCCGGTCCTTGGTCCATATATTTTGATTATTTAGGGTTTCGGTCCGGTCCAGGTCATACCCAAAAAAACCAAGGTTTTGGACCGAACCGATATATATGTACATAATCTTCTTCTCTAGATATATAACAACTATATATATTGTAATATTTTTGCAAGTATAGATTCCTTAGTATGTATAGTCGATGGTCTTATATATACATGTTTTCTTGATATAATTATTTTCTCCATAAATTAACGTACTATGTATAATTAATTTTCTTTGCTTCAATACTCAATCAATAAATCTAGGGTTACTATATATCTTCTCTTTTTTTAATACAATTGTGAATTACAGTCTACGATTTCTTAATACTATATTACATTTAGTATGCATGTATCTTGTATTCTTGCGTTTCTTGTTTTCTTCCTCATTCGACACATGTTATGTTCATAGTAGGTTTTAAATAATCAAAACTTGTACATGATAACAATTGTAAAAAAAATATCGTATTATTTAATGTGATTGGGTACCTATTGTAAATAAGAATAAATAAGAATCATCCTATTAGTTATTATCGTGATATAGTCATTTGAAGTTCGGATTACTATTATAATTTTAAACTTGGATTAATTTAATCTATATGTTAAGTTTTTTCATTTATGTATGTCATATATTGATAATTATATGAAGTGCATTATAAATATGAGAATAAAATAATATATATATATATATATATATATATATATATATATATATATATATATATATATATATATATATATATATATATATATATATATATATATATATTATTTTTTCAAAATGATATAAAACGGGTCGGGTTTTTACCCGAACCGTTTGGACCAACGCTAAAATTGGACTGGGCCGAACCATATATTTATGGTCCGGTCCTCGGTTCCTATTTTCATAAAAATTTGGGTTTCGATCTGGTCCGGGTATTGCCTGGTCTGGTCCGGGTATGGACCATGCACAGCCCTACTTGCAAGTGTTCTTGAGATGGATCAAGAGTTTGGAAGCAAAATACTTGTAATTGGATGACTATCTTGATATGTTCTTGATCAAGCTTTCTTATGTTGATTCAAACTTAGTTTTTGATTCTTAAACTTGCTGAATTGGTGAAGGGTTTCTAGGACTTGAAAGAGATGAAGATTAGAGAGCATTTAGAGTGGAAAAATGGAAATGAAATTGATGTATGTGTGTGTGTAATGAGGCGTCAAAAATGGATGGCCATATAGGCTCCATTAATTTGTTATTTAGCTAATTATTTGATACTATTTGCCAAAAGGTTAGTTCCACATGTCTAATGACTTATGAGGGTTGCTAACAACTGCATTATTTGAGTGAATATACTAATAGTGTATACATCTAGAAGCTGGGTATTGTATGAGTACGAATACGGGTGCATACGAGTAGAATTGTTGATGAAAATGAATGAGAATGCAATTGTAAGCATTTTTGTTAAGTAGAAGTACTTTGATATGTGTCATGAAGTCTTTCAAAAGTGTACTAATACACTTAATATACAACATGTATATACATTTAAACTTAGTCGTTAAGTCATCGTTAGTCGTTACATGTAAATGTTGTTTTGAAACCTTTAAGTTAACGATCTCATTTAATGTAGTTAATTCAATGTTATTATACTTAAATGAGATGTTAAATTGTTATGTTGACATGATAACATGGTATATAAATATATCTTAACATCATATATGTATGTTAAAATACATTTACAACGATAATCTTTACATATATATATTGTTTCGAAACTCTTAAGTTAGTAGTCTTGTTTTACATATGTAGTTTGCTGTTAACACCCTTAATGATATATTTAACTATCATTTTATTATGTTAAACATAGTGTATCAATATCTTAATATGATTCATATGTATTTAGTAAGACGTTGTTATAACGATAATCGTTATATATATCATTTCGAGTTTCTTAATTTAATAAACTCATTTTTATGTATATCACTCATTGTTGATATACTTAGTGAGATACTTACTTATCATGATCTCATGTTAATCATTTATATATATATATATATATATATATATATATATATATATATATATATATATATATATATATATATATATATATATATATATATATATATATATATATATATATATATATCATGTAGTTTTTACAAGTTTTTAATGTTCGTGAATCGCCGGTCAACTTGGGTGGTCAATTGTCTATATAAAACTCATTTCAAATAATCAAGTCTTAACAAGTTTGATTGCTTAACATGTTGGAAACATTTAATCATGCAAATATATTTTTCATTTAATATATAATTATGGAAAAGTTCGGGTCACTACAGGGACCATATTTGAAGACTTCGTCCAGGTGGATTAGGACGGGTCGCTTCAGGTGGTATCAGAGCGGTGGTCTTAGCGAACCAGATCTTGCATTAGTGTGTCTAACTGGTAGTTGTTAGGATATATTAATGAGTCTGGAAATCGACCTAGTAGTTGATAGGATACATTAATAAGTCTGGACTTGAACCTGGTCTGCATGTCAAAAGTTTTCCTTACCATTATTTGTCCAAAAATATCTACCTATCATTTTCAGTCTCGACACGTTTTATTGCAATTATTGCATAGCTGGTGTACATACAAATTCATATCCCATCATATTATACTTTGTCTGAAACATTCCTTCATTTCCTCCGTAATCCACGGGATCCTTGGAAGTATGTATAGATATTTTATATATAATTAGAATATCATTCGATATCTGAACATATTTTCATATCAAAATCTTCTAAATGATTGTGTAAGATGGATCCTACATCTAGCTTGGATTCCATTAGTTCCGAAAGCGATTTCGAGATGTATATTGAAGTAGACTCTGAATTCAATGAACCAGAAGTGCCTCAACCATTTAGCTATTTTTCTTTCTGGAGGAGATGGGGGTGGGTCCGAGACTTACTCACTCGATGGAGAAATGAAGAAGGAGAACCCTGTAGTGACCCGAACTTTTCCATGTTTATATATATTAAATGAAATTGTTATTTACATGATTAAGTGTTTCCAACATTTTAAGCAATCAAACTTGTTAAGACTTGATTAATTGAAATAGGTTTCATATAGACAATTGACCACCCAAGTTGACCGGTGATTCACGAACGTTAAAACTTGTAAAAACTATACGATGACATATATATGGTTATATATATAGTTAACATGATTTTATTATAAGAATGTATCTCATTAGGTATTTTAACAATGAGTTATATACATAAAAATGAGACTATTAATTTAAGAAACTCGAAAACGATATATATAACGATTATCGTTTTAACAACGTCTTACTAGGTACATATGAATCATATTAAGATATTGATACACTTGGTTAATTATGTTAAATGATAAGTAAATATATTATTAAGTGTATTAACAATGAAATACATATGTAAAAATAAGACTACTAACTTAATGATTTCGAAACGAGACATATATGTAACGATTATCGTTGTAACGACATTTAACTGTATATAAATCATACTAAGATATATTATATATCATAATATCATGATAATATAACAATTTAACATCTCATTTGTTATAATAAATAATGGGTTAACAACATTCAACAAGATCGTTAACCTAAAGGTTTCAAAACAACATTTACATGTAACGACTAACGATGACTTAACGACTCAGTTAAAATGTATATACATGTAGTGTTTTAATATGTATTCATACACTTTTGAAAGACTTCAAGACACTTATCAAAATACTTCTACTTAACAAAAATGCTTACAATTACATCCTCGTTCAGTTTCATCAACAATTCTACTCGTATGCACCCGTATTCGTACTCGTACACAGCTTTTAGATGTATGTACTATTGGTATATACACTCCAATGATCAGCTCTTAGCAGCCCATGTGAGTCACCTAACTCATGTGGGAACCATCATTTGGCAACTAGCATAAAATATCTCATAAAATTACAAAAATATGAGTAATCATTCATGACTTATTTACATGAAAACAAAATTACATATCCTTTATATCTAATCCATACACCAACGACCAAAAACACCTAAAAACACTTTCATTCTTCAATTTTCTTCATCTAATTGATCTTTCTCAAGTTCTATCTTCAAGTTCTAAGTGTTCTTCATAAATTCCAAAAGTTCTAGTTTCATAAAATCAAGAATACTTCCAAGATTGCAAGTTTACTTTCAAGTTTTCTAAATCCATTCCAAGTAATCATCCAAGATCAAGAAACCTTTGTTACTTACAGTAGGTTATCTTTCTAATACAAGGTAATAATCATATTCAAACTTTAATTCAATTTCTATAACTATAACAATCTTATTTCGAGTGGAAATCTTACTTGAAATTGTTTTCGTGTCATGATTCTGCTTCAAGAACTTTCAAGCCATCCAAGGATCCTTTGAAGCTAGATCTATTTTTCTTATTTCTAGTAGGTTTATCCAAGGAACTTGAGGTAGTAATGATGTTCATAACATCATTATATTCATACATATAAAGCTATCTTATTCGAAGGTTTAAATTTGTAATCACTAGAACATAGTTTAGTTAATTCTAAACTTGTTCGCAAATAAAAGTTAATCCTTCTAACTTGAATTTTAAAATCAACTAAACACATGTTCTATATCTATATGATATGCTAACTTAATGATTTAAAACCTGGAAACACGAAAAACACCGTAAAACCGGATTTACGCCGTCGTAGTAACACCGCGGGCTGTTTTGGGATAGTTAATTAAAAACTATGATAAACTTTGATTTAAAAGTTGTTAGTCTGGGAAAATGATTTTTATTATGAACATGAAAATATATCCAAAAATTATGGTTAAACTCAAAGTGGAAGTATGTTTTCTAAAATGGTCATCTAGACGTCGTTCTTTCGACTGAAATGACTACCTTTACAAAAACGACTTGTAACTTATTTATCCGACTATAAACCTATACTTTTTCTGTTTAGATTCATAAAATAGAGTTCAATATGAAACCGCAATTTGATTCACTCAAAACGGATTTAAAATGAAGAAGTTATGGGTAAAACAAGATTGGATAATTTTTCTCATTTTAGCTACGTGAAAATTGGTAACAAATCTATTCCAACCATAACTTAATCAACTTGTATTGTATATTATGTAATCTTGAGATACCATAGACACGTATACAATGTTTCGACCTATCATGTCGACACATCTATATATATTTCGGAACAACCATAGACACTCTATATGTGAATGTTGGAGTTAGCTATACAGGGTTGAGGTTGATTACAAAATATATATAGTTTGAGTTGTGATCAATACTGAGATACGTATACACTGGGTCGTGGATTGATTCAAGATAATATTTATCGATTTATTTATGTACATCTAACTGTGGACAACTAGTTGTAGGTTACTAACGAGGACAGCTGACTTAATAAACTTAAAACATCAAAATATATTAAAAGTGTTGTAAATATATTTTGAACATACTTTGATATATATGTATATATTGTTATAGGTTCGTGAATCAACCAGTGGCCAAGTCTTACTTCCCGACGAAGTAAAAATCTGTGAAAGTGAGTTATAGTCCCACTTTTAAAATCTAATATTTTTGGGATGAGAATACATGCAGGTTTTTTAAATGATTTACAAAATAGACACAAGTACGTGAAACTACATTCTATGGTTGAATTATCGAAATCGAATATGCCCCTTTTTATTAAGTCTGGTAATCTAAGAATTAGGAAACATACACCCTAATTGACAAGAATCCTAAAGATAGATCTATTGGGCCTAACAAACCCCATCCAAAGTATCGGATGCTTTAGTACTTCGAAATTTATATCATATCCGAAGGGTGTCCCGGAATGATGGGGATATTCTTATATATGCATCTTGTTAATGTCGGTTACCAGGTGTTCACCATATGAATGATTTTTATCTCTATGTATGGGATGTTTATTGAAATATGAAATCTTGTGGTCTATTGTTACGATTTGATATATATAGGTTAAACCTATAACTCACCAACATTTTTGTTGACGTTTAAAGCATGTTTATTCTCAGGTGAATACTAAGAGCTTCCGCTGTTGCATACTAAAATAAGGACAAGATTTGGAGTCCATGTTTGTATGATATTGTGTAAAAACTGCATTCAAGAAACTGATTTCGATGTAACATATTTGTATTGTAAACCATTATGTAATGGTCGTGTATAAACAGGATATTTTACATTATCATTATTTGATAATCTACGTAAAACCTTTTAAACCTTTATTTATGAAATAAAGGTTATGTTTTGTTTTAAAAATGAATGCAGTCTTTGAAAAACGTCTCATATAAAGGTCAAAACCTCGCAACGAAATCAATTAATATGGAACGTTTTTAATCAATAAGAACGGGACATTTCAGTTGGTATCCGAGCGTTGGTCTTAGAGAACCAGAAAATTTTCATTAGTGTGTCTTATCGAGTTTGTTAGGATGCATTAGTGAGTCTGGACTTCGACCGTGTTTTCTTTAAAAATGATTGCTTAACATTTTTGTTGGAAACTATATATTATTAACATGTATATATTATGTGATATATTAATCTCTTAACATGTTTGATATTGTGTGATAGATGTCTTCCTCTAGCACAAATCCCATTGACTCACCTAATAATAACGAAGAGTCAAATATATATTAGACTGATTCACAAGTTCCTGAAGAAGAACCGGAAGAAGAATCAGAACCGGAAGAGGAGGAACCGGTGGAGGAAATAGAACCGGTGGGGGAAATAATAAAACGGTTAAGTAAAAGAAAATCCTCAACCAACCGACCAAGGTTAATTATGGTCAATGGTGTTTCCGCCAAGGAAGCAAAATATTGGGAGGATTACCAATTCTCCGATGAATCGGATTCCGACGAGAATTCCGATGATGTTATAGAAATTACCCCAACTGAATTTAAAAAGGCAAAAGAAAATAATAAGGGAAAGGGCATAAAAATAGAGAAATCTAATTCTAACCCCGATGAACTTTATATGTATCGTCAACCCCCGAAGCCCTTAAGTTGTAACAATGACCCGGGAACCTCTAAACCACCAGGTTTTTCTAAACCGTCGTGGAAAACGACAGCTCGTATTAGGGGAACATCATATATCCCTAGAAACTTGGCAAAACGAACCAAAACCGAAGAAGAAGAAACGAGCGAGTCGGAATAAGATAGCTGTATTTGTGTGGTGTAATATATGTAATATAGTGTGCTTATGCTTTATGATATATGTAAAAATTGCTTGTATTAATAAGTATTTTTTTTTTTTTATGAATCTAACTCTTGTCTATTTTACAGTATAAAAACACAAAATGGATAGACAACCCAATATTTTAAGAGACCTACCCGAAGACATGATTGATGAAATCTTGTCTAGAGTCGGTCAGAATTCTTCGGCACAACTATTTACGGTGAAATCAGTTTGTAAGACATTCGAAGAACGTTCCAAGAATGTCTTGGTTTATAAGAGACTTTCGTTTGAAAGATGGGGGATATCACATTGGGAAACCCATAAGTTACGATGTGTTTACTTTGACGCATATATTACGGGGAACCCAAATGCTATTTTACGCAACGGGTTAAGAAATTATTTTGCCACAATGTATCCGAATATAAGACTTCATGATTTAGAAAAAGCGGCTAACATGCAACATAAAGAAGTATGCTATGCTTACGGGTTAGTAATGTTCGCTTCTCACCAAAGTGAGAAAAAGAACATCGGGCTACAACTATTAAACAAAACGTTCTCACAAGTGACGGAGTCGGTAATTGGGGTAAGAAATGAGGTTTTTAGGTTATTACGAGACTGTTGGTCATTACGTAACCCTCGTCCCTTTGACGACGTTACAACACGCTGTCTTATCAACGGCCATAACGGTTATGTTCCACAAGACCAAGGATGGGAAGTAGTCCTAGTAAAACCAGAATGTATGACTTGTTTCTGGACGTATCAATTACGTATCTTTATTGCCTTTGCTGAACGACTTGTGTACTAGCTAGAATTATCTTCACAACTATCTTGTATCAAAGTTATTGTGTGCTATATTTCATGCTTTATGTAAAATAAGCGGTATTGTAAGTTTGTAAAATATTGTATAAAAGTTTGAATGCGAAATATTATTATAATCAGTTTTTCATATAGAATTGTAGTAGTTGAATTGTATATTAGCTACTAAGTATGAACTTAACGGGTAGGTACTACCCGAATTTAAACTTATAAAACGCTAATATGAAGAAAAAGCTTTTATAAATGAGTTCATAATATGCTACGAAATACTATTAACTACTCTTAATATTCTGTATGATTAACTTGTTCCATTTGACTATTTTGAAGGAAATGGCACCGACTACTCGACACACCGTGAATATGAATGAAGAGAAATTCCGTACTTTTCTAGCTTCAAACATAGCTGCAGTACAGGCTGCGCTACATACCAACAATAACCTTGGATCTAGCAGTACAGAAAATCGTGTAGGATGCACCTACAAAGAATTCACTGCCTGCAAACCTTTGGAATTTGATGGAACCGAAGGACCGATCGGATTGAAACGGTGGACCGAGAAGGTCGAATCGGTGTTTTCCATAAGTAAGTGTACTGAAGAGGACAAAGTGAAGTACGCTACGCATACCTTCACAGGTTCTGCATTAACATGGTGGAATACCTATCTAGAGCAAGTGGGAAAAGATGATGCGTACGCACTACCGTGGTCAGCATTCAAGCACTTGATGAACGAGAAGTACCATCCCAGAACCGAGGTCAATAAGCTCAAGACAGAACTTAGAGGGTTACGAACCCAAGGATTTAATATTACCACGTACGAAAGACGATTCACAGAATTGTGCCTATTGTGTCCGGGAGCGTTCGAAGATGAGGAAGAGAAGATCGACGCATTTGTGAAAGGATTACCGGAAAGAATCCAAGAAGATATAAGTTCACACGAGTCCGCCTCCATACAACAGGCATGTAGAATGGCTCACAAACTAGTGAACCAGATTGAGGAAAGAATTAAAGAACAGACGGCTGAAGAGGCCAATGTGAAGCAAGTCAAAAGAAAGTGGGAGGAAAACGGTGATAAGAATCACCAATACAACAACAACAGCAATTACAATAATAATCGCAACAATTATCCCAACAATCGCAACATCAATCGCAACTACAACAAACGGCCCAACAACAACAGCAACAACAACAATAACAGTAACTACAACAATCATCCCAACAACAATAACAACCGCAACAACAACAACAATCAGAAGCAGCTATGCCAAAGGTGTGAAAAGTATCACTTGGGGTTCTGCACCAAATTTTGAAACAAGTGTAAAAGAAATGGTCATAGCACGGCGAAGTGTGAGGTCTACGGACCAGGGGTTAACAGAACGAAAGGAACAAATGGTGTCGGAACGAGTAATGGCGGAGCAAGTAGTGTCGGAGCAAGTTATGCCAATGTAGTTTGTTATAAATGTGGAAAACCGGGCCACATTATTAGAAATTGCCCGAACCAGGAGAACACGAATGGACAAGGCCGCGGAAGAGTTTTCAATATTAATGCGGTATAGGCACAGGAAGACCCGGAGCTTGTTACGGGTACGTTTCTTATTGACAATAAATCTGCTTACGTTTTATTTGATTCGGGTGCGGATAAAAGCTATATGAGTAGAGATTTTTGTGCTAAATTAAGTTGTCCATTGACGCCGTTGGATAGTAAATTTTTACTCGAATTAGCAAATGGTAAATTAATTTCAGCAGATAATATATGCCGGAATCGAGAAATTAAACTGGGTAGCGAAATATTTAAGATTGATTTAATACCAGTAGAGTTAGGGAGTTTTGATGTAATAGTTGGCATGGACTGGCTGAAGAAGGTGAAAGCAGAGATCGTATGTTATAAAAATGCAATTCGCATTGTACGAGAAGAAGGGGAACCCTTAATGGTGTACGGAGAAAAGGGCAACATGAAGCTACATCTTATTAGTAATTTGAAGGCACAAAAACTAATAAGAAAAGGTTGCTATGCTGTTCTAGCACACGTCGAGAAATTACAAACTGAAGAAAAGAGCATCAATGATGTTCTCGTCGCAAAAGAATTTCCCGATGTATTTCCGAAAGAATTACCGGGACTACCTCCACATCGATCTGTTGAATTTCAAATAGATCTTGTACCAGGAGCTGCACCAATAGCTCGTGCTCCTTATAGACTCGCACCCAGCGAGATGAAAGAACTGCAAAGCCAACGGCAAGAACTATTAGAATGTGATTTCATTCGACCAAGCACATCACCATGGGGAGCTCCTGTTTTGTTTGTCAAGAAGAAGGATGGTACATTTAGGTTGTGTATTGACTACAGAGAGTTGAACAAACTTACCATCGAAAACCGTTATCCACTGACGAGAATTGACGACTTATTTGATCAACTACAAGGCTCGTCGGTTTATTCGAAGATCGATTTACGTTCTGGATATCATCAAAAGCGAGTAAAGGAGGATGATATTCCAAAAACTGCTTTTAGGACGCGTTATGGTCATTACGAGTTTATGGTTATGCCGTTTGGATTGACTAACGCACCAGCTGTGTTCATGGACCTTATGAACCGAGTGTGTGGGACATATCTTGACAAGTTTGTCATTGTTTTCATCGATGACATACTTATTTACTCAAAGAATGATCAAGAGCACGAAGAACATTTGAGAAAATTGCTTGAAGTATTGAGGAAAGAAAAACTGTAAGCTAAGTTTTCAAAGTGTGCATTTTGGTTAGAAGAAGTTCAATTCCTCGATCACATAGTGAACAAAGAAGGTATCCAGGTGGACCCGGCAAAGATCAAAACCGTTGAAAAGTGGGAAACCCCAAAAACTTCGAAGCATGTACGTCAATTTTTAGGATTGGCTGGTTACTACAGAAGATTCATCCAAGATTTCTCCAAAATAGCAAAACCCTTGACTGCATTAACGCATAAAGGGAAGAAATTTGAATGGAAGGATGAACAAGAGAAGGCGTTTCAATTATTGAAGAAAAAGCTGACTACGGCACCTATATTGTCATTGCCTGAAGGGAATGATGATTTTGTGATTTATTGTGATGCATCAAAGCAAGGTCTCGGTTGTGTATTAATGCAACGGACAAAGGTGATTGCTTATGCGTCTAGACAATTGAAGATTCACGAGCAAAATTATACGACGCATGATTTGGAATTAGGCGCGGTTGTTTTTGCATTAAAGACTTGGAGACACTACTTATATGGGGTCAAAAGTATTATATATACCGACCACAAAAGTCTTCAACACATATTTAATCAGAAACAACTGAATATGAGGCAGCGTAGGTGGATTGAATTGTTGAATGATTACGACTTTGAGATTCGTTACCACCCGGGGAAGGCAAATGTGGTAGCCGACGCCTTGAGCAGAAAGGACAGAGAACCCATTCGAGTAAAATCTATGAATATAATGATTCACACTAACCTTACTACTCAAATAAAGGAGGCGCAACAAGGAGTTTTAAAAGAAGGAAATTTAAAGGATGAAATACCCAAAGGATCGGAGAAGCATCTTAATATTCGAGAAGACGGAACCCGGTATAGGGCTGAAAGAATTTGGGTACCAAAATTTGGAGATATGAGAGAAATGGTACTTAGAGAAGCTCATAAAACCAGATACTCAATACATCCTGGAACGGGAAAGATGTACACGGATCTTAAGAAACATTTTTGGTGGCCAGGTATGAAAGCCGATATTGCTAAATATTTAGGAGAATGTTTGACGTGTTCTAAGGTCAAAGCTGAACATCAGAAACCATCAGGTCTACTACAACAACCTGAAATCCCGGAATGGAAATGGGAAAACATTACCATGGATTTCATTACTAAATTGCCAAGGACTACAAGTGGTTATGATACTATTTGGGTAATAGTTGATCGTCTCACCAAGTCAGCACACTTCCTGCCAATAAGAGAAGTTGACAAGATGGAGAAGTTAGCACGACTGTATTTGAAGGAAGTCGTCTCCAGACATGGAATACCAATCTCTATTATCTCTGATAGCGATGGCAGATTTATTTCAAGATTCTGGCAGACATTACAGCAAGCATTGGGAACTCGTCTAGACATGAGTACTGCCTATCATCCACAAACTGATGGGCAGAGTGAAAGGACGATACAAACGCTTGAAGACATGCTACGAGCTTGTGTTATTGATTTCAGAAACAGTTGGGATCGACATCTACCGTTAGCAGAATTTTCCTACAACAACAGCTACCATTCAAGCATTGAGTTGGCGCCATTTGAAGCACTTTATGGTAGAAAGTGCAGGTCTCCGATTTGTTGGAGTGAAGTGGGGGATAGACAGATTACGGGTCCGGAGATAATACAAGAAACTACCGAGAAAAGAGCTACACGGACAGTAAAAGAAAAGATATAGAGTTTGAAATTGGAGAAATGGTCAAGCTTAAGGTTTCACCTTGGAAAGGCGTTGTTCGATTTGGTAAACGGGGGAAACTAAATCCAAGGTACATTGGACCATTCAAGATTATAGATCGTTTCGGACCAGTAGCTTACCAACTGGAGCTACCTCAACAACTCGCAGCTGTACATAACACTTTTCACGTCTCAAATTTGAAGAAATGTTTTGCTAAAGAAGATCTCACTATTCTGTTGGACGAAATCCAAATCAATGAAAAACTTCAATTCATTGAAGAACCCGTCGAAATAATGGATCGTGAGATTAAGAGACTTAAACAAAACAAGATACCGATTGTTAAGGTTCGATGGAATGCTCGTAGAGGACCCGAGTTCACCTGGGAGCGTGAAGATCAGATGAAGAAAAAATACCCGCATTTATTTCTAGAAGATACATCAACACCTCCAACTGCTTAAAATTTCGGGACGAAATTTATTTAACGGGTAGGTACTGTAGTGACCCGAACTTTTCCATTTTTATATATATATTAAATGAAATTGTTATTTACATGATTTAGTGTTTCCAACATGTTAAGCAATCAAACTTGTTAAGACTTGATTAATTGAAATAGGTTTCATATAGACAATTGACCACCCAAGTTGACCGGTGATTCACGAACGTTAAAACTTGTAAAAACTATACGATGACATATATATGGTTATATATATAGTTAACATAATTTTATTATAAGTATGTATCTCATTAGGTATTTTAACAATGAGTTATATACATAAAAATGAGACTATTAATTTAAGAAACTCGAAAACGATATATATAACGATTATCGTTATAACAACGTCTTACTAGGTACATATGAATCATATTAAGATATTGATATACTTGGTTAATTATGTTAAATGATAAGTAAATATATTATTAAGTGTATTAACAATGAAATACATATGTAATAATAAGACTACTAACTTAATGATTTCGAAACGAGACATATATGTAACGATTATCGTTGTGACGACATTTAACTGTATATATATCATACTAAGATATATTATATATCATAATATCATGATAATATAACAATTTAACATCTCATTTATTATAATAAATAATGGGTTAACAACATTCAACAAGATCGTTAACCTAAAGGTTTCAAAACAACATTTACATGTAATGACTAACGATGACTTAACGACTCAGTTAAAATATATATACATGTAGTGTTTTAATATGTATTCATACACTTTTGAAAGACTTCAAGACACTTATCAAAATACTTCTACTTAACAAAAATGCTTACAATTACATCCTCGTTCAGTTTCATCAACAATTCTACTCGTATGCACCCGTATTCATACTCGTACAATACACAGCTTTTAGATGTATGTACTATTGGTATATACACTCCAATGATCAGCTCTTAGCAGCCCATGTGAGTCACCTAACACATGTGGGAACCATCATTTGGAAACTAGCATAAAATATCTCATAAAATTACAAAAATATGAGTAATCATTCATGACTTATTTACATGAAAACAAAATTACATATCCTTTATATCTAATCCATACACCAATGACCAAAAACACCTAAAAACACTTTCATTCTTCAATTTTCTTCATCAAATTGATCTCTCTCAAGTTTTATCTTCAAGTTCTAAGTGTTCTTCATAAATTCCAAAAGTTCTAGTTTCATAAAATCAAGAATAATTCCAAGATTGCAAGTTTACTTCCAAGTTTTCTAAATCCATTCCAAGTAATCATCTAAGATCAAGAAACCTTTGTTACTTACAGTAGGTTATCTTTATAATACAAGGTAATAATCATATTCAAACTTTAATTCAATTTCTATAACTATAACAATCTTATTTCGAGTGGAAATCTTACTTGAAATTGTTTTCGTGTCATGATTCTGCTTCAAGAACTTTCAAGCCATCCAAGGATCCTTTGAAGCTAGATCTATTTTTCTCATTTCCAGTAGGTTTATCCAAGGAACTTGAGGTAGTAATGATGTTCATAACATCATTATATTCATACATATAAAGCTATCTTATTCGAAGGTTTAAACTTGTAATCACTAGAACATAGTTTAGTTAATTCTAAACTTGTTCGCAAATAAAAGTTAATCCTTCTAACTTGACTTTTAAAATCAACTAAACACATGTTCTATATCTATATGATATGCTAACTTAATGATTTAAAACCTGGAAACACGAAAAATACCGTAAAACCGGATTTACGCCGTCGTAGTAACACCGCGGGCTGTTTTGGGTTAGTTAATTTAAAACTATGATAAACTTTGATTTAAAAGTTGTTACTCTGGGAAAATGATTTTTATTATGAACATGAAACTATATCCAAAAATTATGGTTAAACTCAAAGTGGAAGTATGTTTTCTAAAATGGTCATCTAGACGTCGTTCTTTCGACTGAAATGACTACCTTTACAAAAATGACTTGTAGCTTATTTTTCCGACTATAAACCTATACATTTTCTGTTTAGATTCATAAAATAGAGTTCAATATGAAACCATAGCAATTTGATTCACTCAAAACGGATTTAAAATGAAGAAGTTATGGGTAAAACAAGATTGAATAATTTTTCTCATTTTAGCTACGTGAAAATTGGTAACAAATCTATTCCAACCATAACTTAATCAACTTGTATTGTATATTATGTAATCTTGAGATACCATAGACACGTATACAATGTTTCGACCTATCATGTCGACACATCTATATATATTTTGGAACAACAATAGACACTCTATATGTGAATGTTGTTGTTAGCTATACAGGGTTGAGGTTGATTCCAAAATATATATAGTTTGAGTTGTGATCAATACTGAGATACGTATACACTGGGTCATGGATTGATTCAAGATAATATTTATCGATTTATTTATGTACATCTAACTGTGGACAACTAGTTGTAGGTTACTAACGAGGACAGCTGACTTAATAAACTTAAAATATCAAAATATATTAAAAGTGTTGTAAATATATTTTGAATATACTTTGATATATATGTATATATTGTTATAGGTTCGTGAATCAACCAGTGGCCAAGTCTTACTTCCCGACGAAGTAAAAATCTGTGAAAGTGAGTTATAGTCCCACTTTTAAAATCTAATATTTTTGGGATGAGAATACATGCAGGTTTTATAAATGATTTACAAAATAGACACAAGTACGTGAAACTACATTCTATGGTTGATTTATCGAAATCGAATATGCCCCTTTTTATTAAGTCTGGTAATCTAAGAATTAGGGAACACACACCCTAATTGACGCGAATCCTAAAGATAGATCTATTGGGCCTAACAAACCCCATCCAAAGTACCGGATGCTTTAGTACTTCGAAATTTATATCATATCTGAAGGGTGTCCCGGAATGATGGGGATATTCTTATATATGCATCTTGTTAATGTCGGTTACCAGGTGTTCACCATATGAATGATTTTTATCTCTATGTATGGGATGTGTATTGAAATATGAAATCTTGTGGTCTATTTTTACGATTTGATATATATAGGTTAAACCTATAACTCACCAACATTTTTGTTGACGTTTAAAGCATGTTTATTCTCAGGTGAATACTAAGAGCTTCCGCTGTTGCATACTAAAATAAGGACAAGATTTGGAGTCCATGTTTGTATGATATTGTGTAAAAACTGCATTCAAGAAACTGATTTCGATGTAACATATTTGTATTGTAAACCATTATGTAATGGTCGTGTGTAAACAGGATATTTTAGATTATCATTATTTGATAATCTACGTAAAGCTTTTTAAACCTTTATTTATAAAATAAAGGTTATGGTTTGCTTTAAAAATGAATGCAGTCTTTGAAAAACGTCTCATATAGAGGTCAAAACCTCGCAACGAAATCAATTAATATGGAACATTTTTAATCAATAAGAACGGGACATTTCAAACCCTACCGTGAACCAAACTTACCTCCTAACTTCGGGGAACATGATGTACTCACCGGTGAACCTATACGCAACACTGTTTTCACCCTTCTTGCCAAAATTTTCCACCTCGAAGTTCGCAATACTGCAATCTCAGAAAATATTCAACGTCTACATCCGAATATCAATCGAAGGGGAATATTAGAAGAAGTTGGGGAACTTCGAATTGATAATCAAGATCTATCGAATCAGATGAGTGGGTGGATAGAAATGATAGAGGGTAGGATAGAAACCCTAACAAGAATGGTACGTGATTTACAAGCTATACTTATTACACCAACATCATCATCAACCTCAGCACCAACAGCCCTTGTACCACCGACAGCAACATCCACATCACCAGCCTCGACATTACCATCTGTACCGCGAGCATAATCATCGTTCTACCTATTGTTCTATCTACTTTATCTTTGTTTTACATATCAATCTACAACAATTATCTTCGTTCTACATGGCGATTATGTAATCTCTAAAGTCTTAAAGATTATATATTCTCGTTCAAACGGTAAATCAAATAAGATTAATATCTTATTGACTCATTATATCCATGATTACATCTGAAGAAATTATATATATGAAAATATATTTTCATAAAGATTGTAATTAAAATTCTTTTATACAAACTGTTAATCGTGAAAATATTTTAATGGGTAGGTAATACCCGAGAAATATTTAGATTTCACATTAATATGTTACACTGTACATTCTTCAATTCAGATTCAGCAGTCATCAACAATACTGCTCAAATCTACATATATACGTTCCGTTCATCCAAGAACAACTATTTCCATTCAAATTCAATTTCATATTCGGATTTTGACCGATCAGAATTCAAGTCAAGATTTGACAAGTGGCATAATGAAGAAAAATAATGGACAAAATAAAAATTGATTAGTAACCAATTAATTAACTACGTAAAACTTTAAACCTATACTAACCTTGGACTATTGGACTACTAACATTGGACTACTAACCTTGGACAATTAAAAAGTATTAAAAGAGTAGGGAATATTAAGTATAACACATTTTGATTTAAAATATCGTTAATAAGTTACATCTACTACAGTTAAAAATATTTACTCAAGTTGCCAATGGATTTCATCTTAAACATCCTTTGTATCTTGACGATTACAGTCAGCGTTTAATCATCTAAAAACACAATTCTCTTGAAACCACCTTGGATTGATAACTGATGATTCAGTTATGGTATCATTAAATGCAGAGGAAACAGCAAAATTGTAGATGGGCTAAATGGCCAAAAGTTTGATGATAAAGAATGGAGTGTTGGGAAAGCTCGATAGAAAATTTGGTACTGAAAAATGGATTGAGCTAACCATGAAGGAGACCAAGGACAAATACAAGGACCAAACCATATATTCAAAGAATCCAGGTAGATAATATCTTGCTCCGAAGTCATGTTAAAATCTTGCAGAAAATTTTCCTTCATCAACTTTCGAACTTAGAAATTCCAAAATATCATCATAAATATCTTCGATATTTCTGAAGATATTTTCATAAATATTTTCCTTCGAATTATATACTGCTTCTTGCTTTCTATATTTCATTATATTGGAAACTTCTGTAAATTCTAAGTATAAATTATGAATGAATTCTGGAGAGGTGTTGCGAATTAGAGCATGGGTTAGTATAATATAATGACACTTGGCCAACGTGATTATATTACAGTAAGTCATGCTAAATTTTTAATGGAACATGATGACTCACAGACCTAACAATCATCATGTGCCATGTACACGACTCTTTCATTCTATTTAATATCTAAACATAACAAGAAAATATATTCTTGATAGTTCTATTTTCAGTGATTCCAGTAATTTGACCAATCAAATCGTGAGACTTCGTTTCTTCCTGCTTAGAACATTATGATCAATCAAAATTTAATATCTATGAATTCTGGACCATTATTCGCTTGACTTGAAGTCGGGAAGAGAAAACGAAAGCATGGAACGTCTAAATATAAGGGGAAAATATAAAGCCCGACAACAACACTGAAATTACAAATCGTGTATATCAATACGTATTGCAACGTAAAGACACGGGAGAATTAAAAACATTATAACCCCAAGGTAATAGTAGAAGAAAATAAATTCCTCCGGTGGTAGATGAAAAAGAAGAATGACATATACGATAGTCAGAAAAATATCAAGGAACAGAACTGGATTTTGAATTTTCAAAATCTTTCGGAAGTATGAATTGAGAAGGAAAGTATAGGAGTGGTGAAAATAATAGAACATAAGAGGTTAACTTACAGTGAAAATATCAGACAAAGAAATCGAGGCAAGTTATAGCATTTAATCAAAATTTCTTTAACCAGATCTTTTATGGATTACGAAGATTTCCTTTAATTTCCTTGAATTCCAGAAATCCACCGTGACTACGTCAAAAGTCAAATCTTTGGCTCACTCTTTTGTGATAGCTTCACTTGTACGCTTCGCGAAATTGAATAGTTTTATCTATATTACTCAATGATGATAGAACTCTATTTGTCAACGCATATTCATCATGAAAACATTTTTATTGTTAGCCATGACAACCACGATCAAATTTCAGGACGAAATTTCTTTAACGGGTAGGTACTATGACGACCCGGAAATTTTCGACCAAATTTAAACTTAATTCTTATATGATTTCGACACGATAAGCAAAGTCTGCAAATATGAGTCTCAAAATTTTTGAACTGTTTCACATAGTCACTTGACCTTCGACCATTTCCGACAATTCACGAACAACTATTAGTAAATAGATACATATATATTTAAAATATATATATATATATATATATATATATATATATATATATATATATATATATATATATATATATATATATATATACTAATTTGAAATATAATTGGAATTAATATATGATTTAATTATTTGAAATAAATATGTAAAATAACAAACGATATACTAAAATTGTTATTTAAAATGAATCTATATATATATATATATATATATATATATATATATATATATATATATATAGAATATATTAAAAATAAATATTAAATAATTGTAATACTCGTTTGAAGTTCGATTGATATTAAGCAAGTCTAAATCCGAACTTATATGATGTTAAAAATAAACGGTGATTCAAAAATGAGTTATATGATTTTTAGGCTTATTAAATATGTATTTAGGAACTATTTGTTAACTTTTAATTTTTTTTTTTATATTTTACCTGGGAGCGAGCGCGGACAGTGATTTAAGTTTTATTTAATAATTAATGAACAATTTTACACCCTAACAGACCGAAATAAATAAAATAGTTAATTTAAAATTTTGGAATTTTTCTGTGAACCTTTATCCGCCACTGATTTACAAAGGGGTACGAAATCCAGTTCGTGAAAGACGACGGCTAATATTATCATACGTTTATATTTTAAATTATATTATAATTATTATTATATTATTAATATTATTATATTATATATTTATGTTATCAATTGATTTAACGTACACCCGTGAATTGAAAAGAAGCATGACATTTGTTGAATGGAGATTACTGGAGATTACTATTTGTTTCACTGTACAAATGATTGAAGATGTGTAATGTGCATTCCATTTCTCTTTCTATCAATTCTATCTAAATGATCTCTATATTATATATACAACATACATATAACCACTTATACATAGATAAGCATTATCATTACCCACTTGTATATTTCTGTTTCTTGCCTTCTTTCTTTATGTTCATATAACTACCATATTCGCCACCCATATTACCATCATGAAAACCATTTGTTCTTGCTGAACTAAACCGCAACACCACCACCTTCGGTTTAAAATACCACCCACAACCTTGAACCAACCATCGTGAACTACCATCAACCACCAATCATCGCCACATAACCAAACCTAGAATTAATGCAACGTAATCTTTCTGTTTCTAATATATATATATACACATGCACCTACAATAGATATACATATATATAGACATCGATTTCCCTATTTCAATCACCAACCATCACCTTTATAGTTTATTTTACTTTTTGATCCATTTAAAGTAGAACACCACTCGAAACCCACTTGTTCATATTCGGGTTATAACCCAGTTGTTTCTGTTCGACCACAATCTTAAACTGCCACAACGTTGTCATTATTATTGCTGTTACACTTGTGAATTCTTTCCCTTTTCTACTCCTGTCGAGACATACAACGAACCAAACAACACCAAGTTTAGTTGCTTCATTTCTTCTGTTTCTATTCTCAATTAAACAACAAGAGTGATTATGATAATGATATAAACATAATGATGAAGATAAACAAAGAAAGTGATTATGGTGACTAACAGTGAAGATGGGTATAAAAACGTTTCTTTTTCTTATCATTGTATTCTCCTTGGCTGACAATTTCCCAAAGGACCCACTTGTGCAAATGGTCGATTAATTATTATGGTGACTATTGTTCCTATTCTTAATCAACAATCCACACGACTTTACATGGCTTTTGGGCTGAATTATTTCACTTTTACTTGGGCAGTGAATTTGTTTTGGTAATTGAACTTAAGTAATTCGTAAACTTGGACAAAGTTGCGATCTTAATTGGGCCACGTTAGATATGTTATGGGTGATGTTGAATAGATGATTAGGATAATGAGTATGTTAGAAATAATGATCAACGAGGGTTACCGCTGCAATTGAGCCTATTCCATATTCTTGTTTCTATCTGTTTTGTTCAACTATCAATACTGCAACAACATTCTCTTCTGTTTGCTAATCGTGATCTGACACACACCCACATACGATTATGATTATGTTTTTCTATTTTATTGCATTGTGATTTCCAGTTTGATTCATTCATGAAATGATGTTGCGGCTATAATCCGTTTCTATTTCAACTACAATGATCATCCCCATCAACGCAACACCACAATGAACCTATTTAATCATCTTCGAATACCACTAACCATTTGTTTACTACTACTATTACTGTATGTTCTATTGATATTGTTGTTAAATGAAGATGACACGAAGAAGTGGATGAGATGATGATAATGCTAATATAAATGATGATATTATTGGTTATCTGTTCAATCGACTGGGGTTTTAGAAAATGGAATAAAGAAAACCGAACCACATTCCCTTCTTTTCTGTCTCGTTTTGTTTTGATCAGATGAGGACTTCAACCTTTTAAGGTTAATCGGGCTAAAATGTTACCCTTTTGTTGGGTCGTATAAGTAGTTAGGCCATTAATTGCTACTTGGACCATTAATTGGTAACTGGGTTTATGTAAGTTTGGGTTCTTAGTTAAGCACAAGAAAAACAGAAAATTCGGGTTGAGTAAATTAGTCTGTGAGATAAATCAGAAAAACATGGACAGAGTAATGGTTGGGCGTGTGTTAGGGGAATGAGAGGTCGCGGGTTCGAGCCTGAGCTGTGACATTTTTTTTTTGGAGCTTATTCTTTAAGGTAGTATTTTTTATTGTTATTATTATTATTATTAATTGTTATTATGGTTATGATAATTATTATTATTAATATCAAGATTTTTATTATTATCATTAAAATAAGTATTATGTGTATTATTAATATTATCATTATTATGAACATAAGTATTATTATTATTAAAAATTATTATCATTATTATTATTTTTATTATTATTATTATTTTTTATCATTTTTATAATTATTATTAAAATTTTCATTTTTATTAAGATTATCATTACTATTATTACAACAAATATTATTTATATAAAATATATTTATTACATATCTATACTAATATTACAAACAACTATATTTTAATATATTAACTAATATATTATTATTATTATTATAACATTAATTAAATTATATATCAAATAAGTATTATAACATATTATAAGTATTAATAAAATTATATATAAGAATATTAATCTTAATACATCACAAAATATATATAAACTTAGTTGATTTACAATATGTTAATATATATATAAATGATATAGGTTCGTGAATCCGAGGCCAACCCTACATTGTTCAGTTGTTCAATGCCGTCATATGTATTTTTACTACAAAATACAGTATTGTGAGTTTCATTTGCTCCCTTTTTAAATGCTTTTGCAATATATATTTTTGGGACTGAGAATACATGCGCTTTTATAAATGTTTTACGAAATAGACACAAGTAATTGAAACTACATTCTATGGTTGAATGATCGAAATCGAATATGCCCCTTTTAGTCTGGTAATCTAAGAATTAGGGAACAGACACCCTAATTAACTCGAATCCTAAAGATAGATCTATTGGGCCCAACAAGCCCCATCCATGACGCGGATGCTTTAGTACTTTGAAATTATCATGTCCGAAGGATGTCCTGGAATGATGGGGATATTCTATATGCATCTTGTTAATGTCGATTAACAGGTGTTCAATCTATATGAATGATTTTTATCTCGATGCAGTGCGAAATGCCTGATATGAGTTGATGTTTATGAGAAATGGAAATGAAAATCTTGTGGTCTATTAAACTAATGAAAATGATTGTTTATGATAAACTAATGAACTCACCAACCTTTTGGTTGACACTTGAAAATATGTTTATTCTCATGTATTAAAGAAATCTTCCGCTGTGCATTTGCTCATTTTAGAAATATTACTTGGAGTCGTTCATGGCATATTTAAGTCAGTATCTCGCAATGGGACAATAAGTTGAAGACTTCGTCTAGGTGAATTAGGACGGGTCGCTTCATAAAATAGTCCAAAAACCGAATTTAATGTTTGAGTTTATTCAAGTGTTCTTGTTGTTGCAAATGCGTAAATTTTTTTTTTGTTTCTTTTCCTGTCAATCAGACACCCACAACAGAGTGTTCGTTTTAATTTCAAAGTCTAAAGTATACTAGAAATTCGTTGGTTAGTTATTAGTATCCCTGGTTGATTTGATATGGTGGAGAAGAAGAAGAAATAGAGAGACAGAGAGTTATAGGATATGTAATTAAATTGGGGTATTAAATTAGAAAACCAAAACAGAAGGATGGTTAGGCATATATCGGGTGAACGGGAGGTCGCGGGTTCGAGCCCGGCTGGTGGCATTTTTTCTAAACCCTATTCTCTTGAGGTAGTAATTCATTATTATTATTATTATTATTATTATTATTATTATTATTATTATTATTATTATTATTATTATTATTATTATTATTATTATTATTATTATTGTTATTATTATTATTATTATTATTATTATTATTATTATTATTATTATTATTATTATTATTATTATTATTATTATTGTTTTTATTGTTATGGTTATTATTATTAATTATTATTGTTATTATATACTAAGATTAATAATATAATTATTATTATCACTAATATTATTATCATTACTAGTATTATTATTAAATAAATTTTTTATCATTATTACTAAATTATTATTAATATAAGGTATTATTATTAACATTATCATTATTATTATTATTATCATAAGTATCATTATTAATGTACTATTATTAAAATTATTATCATTATTATCATTAGTAGTAAAACTGTTATCTTTATAGTTATTATTATTATCAGTATTATTATTGTGACCATTATTACTAAAAGTATCATTATTATTAATAATAGTATTAGAATTATCATTTAACATTAATATTGGAATTATTATTAATATGACTATTAAAACTTCTATTAAAACTATCATTATTATTAAAATTACCATTATTATTAAAAATATTACTTTTATAAAAACTAACATTTTTATCTTATCATTATTATCATTTTTATTAAAATTATTATTATTACTAACATTACTTTTATTATTAGTATTATTATCAAAATTATTAATATCAGTATCATTACTAAATCTAATTAATTTTATTGCTATTATAATTATCATAAAAAGATACAATTTTTCTTATCTATTATTATATATATTATTTTACCAAATAAATAGTTATATAAAAATATATTTAATACATAACACATAACAACATTAATTATTTATCTAAAGTATATAAAATAAATATAGTTAATTTAGTTATTAATGAAACATACAAGTTACTAAAATAACAATTAATGAAAAATACATAAACTTGTTCGATTACGATTATATGTTTTAATATATATAATTGATATAGGTTCGTGAATCTGAGGCCAACCCTACATTGTTTAGTTCCGTCGTATGCATATTTTACTACAAAATATCGTATTGTGAGTTTCATATGCTCCCTTTTTCAATACTTTTACAATATATATTTTTGGGACTGAGAATACATGAAATGCTTTTATAAATGTTTGACGCGATAGACACAAGCAAAAAACATTCATCTAATGAATTATTATATAGACGAGTTCTGTAGGTTATTATATCGAATATCGCCCCTGATTATTATAGCTTGGTAACCTAAGAAATAGGGAAATGGCCCCTAATTGGCGCGAATCTTAAAGGTAGATCTATGGGTACTGACCAGCCCCATCCGGGTTACGGATGCTTTAGTACTTCGAGGTTTATATATATATATACAGACGATTTGTATATTACAGACAGAAAGTTCTATTTTTTTGGGGATATTCATGATGCGCTTTATATGTTATGGTCGGTTACCAAGCAAAGGTTATATATATAGAGAGAATGATTTTTATACAAAGGTTATGTGTATGTTATTTTGTACACGAGATATGTGTACGGTTATTAAAAATCGCAAGGCAACCTACGGGGGAGAAAAGGATACGAATCTACTCTGCTAAGCACTTATGAAAAATGAATTCGTACACGAGATAGGTGTACTGTATTTAAACCTTGTGGTCTATCAAAATTACCAAATTTTATTATTTATGATAAACCTATGAACTCACCAACCTTTTGGTTGACACTTTTAAGCATGTTTATTCTCAGGTATGAAAGAAAATCTTCTGCTGTGCATTTGCTCATTTTAACGATATTACTTGGAGTCATTCATGGCATATTTCAAAAGACATTGCATTCGAGTCATTGAGTTCAAAAAGATTATTATTTAGTAAATGACAGATTAAGTCATTTATAGTTTGGATATATATTATGAAATGGTATGCATACCTGTCAACTTTCTTTGTAATGAAAGTTTGTCTTTTAAAAATGAATGCAATGTTTGTAAAACATATCATATAGAGGTCAGTACCTCGCAATGGGACCAAATGTTGAAGACTTCGTCCAGGTGGATTAGGACGGGCCTCTACATGACTGGGTAAGAGCGATTTCATTTCTTAGAACTATAGGACACCCAAAACACTTTAGTGAAATGAGTGACCCGAGTGAGATAGCCTCAGTTATGTAACCTCCTCTCATGCTTACGGAAAATGGTTTGAGAATAACAAAAAGAATAAAACTAAGTTTTCACTCCTCCGTCTTGCAGAACAAATATCACTTGATCACTACGAATAAAAGATTTCGGTGTTTAAAGTTCGAAAGTTTGCTTGAGGACAAGCAAAGTCTAAGTGTGGGATATTTGATATCGGCTAAAAAGTCATGTTTTTATCCCCGATATTGAGTCCTAAAAAGATTAAAGTTAAAAAAATTTCGGTAAAATAATCGCTTTTTCAGTTAAAATTGTAGATAAAGTAATTACGAAGACGATGCAAAAAGAATCAAGAAAAATGGAGCTAAAACGAAGATTCTAGAGCGAAAACGGTGAAAGAAAAGAAATCAAGTTACGATCCAGCAAAATCAGCTGACCAGGCAAGCCAAACGGCCTGCCAAACGGCCTACCAAATGGCTTGCCTGGCTCACAAACGGCTTGCTAAACGGCCAGGGCAAATTGCCCCTGCAAACGGGCTGGCCTGGCAAACGGCCCCTGCAAACTGCCTGCCAAACGGCCTGCCAGCCGTTTGCAGAAAAATTTCAAGTCTATTTAAAGGCTTTTTGTCATCTAATTTCAATACACCTCTCCTCACTCTCTCACTACAATACACTTTCTCTCATTAGAGCTTTCAAGGCCTTCTCACCTCCGAGCGGGAAATTAAGTACCCGGAGGCGAACGCATGCCTATATATCTGTTACAAATGTTTATTATATGTTGAATACTTTATCTGAAACTTATCCTACTGTTATGCTGAAACCTTGACGGTTTAGAAGTTTAATTTACGGATCACCCTTTCCTCTAATTCACGTGGCTATAACCTAGTATTAGGACCTGATCAACCCTAGGATATAAGGTAAGTAGTTATGTGTGCTTAACGTCACAATATGGATATAGTACCTACGTACGAATAACCATTTATTCATCAAAGTAGAGCTGCCCATTTAGGTTGTGATTAGAGTAGGCATTATAGAGTTAAGTGAACACTGGCTTGCTCAAAAATACGATTCGCGTTAGAAGCAACGTTCTTGAGATGTTGTAAGATGATCCGGGGTTGAATAAGTGATTGCAAAGGAGAGACCTCTAATCCAATTAATAGTACCTTAGGATATCTAAGATTGCACATCTGTTAATGTTAAGACATAGCGTAGTATTAAGTGGAGGAATATTGCTTTAGTTAGACCAAATAGGATTAAGAAAAGCTTAGACTTTTCTTTAGGGATATACCACTTTGTTCATGTACCTAGGATTCTATCCATAAGGTCGTTTAAACCTTCTAAGGTTAACGTTGGGAGTAGGGATATCCGTCTTAGCCAGAATCTTCAAAGCCTAAATTCTTAATGACAAATCAGTTAGGTTCATAGCCCAGTTGATTGAGGTTTAGTGTTCATTCTAAGTAGTTAAACTCTTGTGATAGTTCCCCATCAGAATTTTATTCTCCATACATATCTATCTTTATCTTTACAGTTAATTTACCGCATTATTTGTTAATCTTAATCTATCACCTCTTGTCACTAGGATTAACTATATAGGCACTTTTATCCCACGTTACTGAGCAAACATACAAAATACTAACCTGAGTTATATTTATCACTTACTCATTAAAAGGAAGTCAAGTATGTGAGTTATAGCTAGGAGACCCCAGCTAAATATAAATGATAAAACCATTACTCTCTTTTGGTGGCTAATTCTGACGTGTTGCGACCTAACAACATCGCACAAATAAAACCGTCCGTTTTGGCCATATCAGTAGCATAAAGCACAGTCTGAAAAACAGTATTCAGTGTAATAATTTTTTGTTAACATTTATCGTAAGTTAGGCCACGAGATTTCTTTGAAAGCTTCGTAAAAGTATACATTTGTCATGAGCACTTGATTATAAGACTTTAACCTACGGATAGCTCATTCGCTACACGTCTTCCTTTCACCATTTCTAAGCACACACCAATCAAGTGTACAAGTTACAACTACATAAGCACCCTCGTGTGTTGGGATGAGGTTTGTCAAACCTAACGGTACCGTCCCTATAAGTTGATCTTACTTAAAGTAAATACTAGATTTTTGATCTGAGCTCATATGTATATTCGTTTAAGTTACTCGTGCCTATTTTGTAAAACAACTATAAAAACAATTTAAGAAACAGTATCAAAAGCAGTTTGTATCTCATCCCAAAAATGTTGATGAAAAAGAGACTGTAGACTCACCTTGAAAAGCACAGTAAAAACTGAGTAAGACAGTAGGGTAGCCGGACGATCACAAACGTACATCGCAACCTAATCTATTAGATTAACTTAAGTAAATACATAAGTCACACTATGGTAACCCATAGTGTACGCATAGTCCTAGTGCTCAGACTGACTCAACATGCAAGCAAAAGTCAATTAGTTCAAGCAAGTCAACAAAAGTCAACCAAAGTCAAACCAAAAGTCAAACTTGGTCAAAGTGGTCAACTAAAGTCAAACATATAAGTAGGTCATGCAATCTTATTCAACATGTCAATCCTAGGTCAACTAACATGTTTTAGTTCACAGTTTGTCAAGTACACGTTCACAGTTTATCGTATAGCATAGAATTCATGCACACCTTGCAAACAACGAACTTATATCACAACACATAAGTCATGGTCATATGGAAAACTCTAGATCATAATTAGACTCATAAAAATTTCTAAAAAGCCTATCCATGCCCTCATACGATGTCTACAAGTCATGTTTCATATAAGGTTTACCAAATCAGTTTCAGCTCGCGCAACAGTTTTAGAAAAATTCTCATTTAATTTAGAATATAGAAATTAACAAACGGCCAACTGGAGATGACTCTAGACACTCCAAATTTCAGTGATAAAATAATCAGAGAAATTCATGTAGCCATTTTGTACAGATTTGCATAACTCTATAGACCTTCTGTTTTGGACAACATCTAGACATGTCATTTGGTGACACATATAACACATAGCAAACAATGGTTTCAGAAGCTATCATACAAATGAAATATATTTATGAACATCTAAATGACAATATATCAGAAGATCAAAGTCTCAAATAATTTCTAGTTCATGTGAGGTCATTTAGAGTGCATATGAAATCAGTTTCGATACAAGCTAGCATTATTCGTTTAGTCATATCGAGAGCAATACATAACCGTTTAACATGATTATTAAGTCTAACTTGAGTGATATTTAACAAAGAATATATTGGTTAGTAATTCAAACACTCACTCATAAAGTATAAACACCAGAAAATTCGTATTGCATGCAAAACCCTAGCAAAAAACTTCAACCAACCATAACTAGCACATCCGGTAACGAAATCATGCAATTCCAAAGTCTAAATTTATTAATTTTTCAAGAGATATCCATCTAGATACATTATATTAACAGTAGATAAGCTCATCTCATCAGATTCATAGCAAATCAATTCTTGTTTCAATCAAAACACATTAATCAAGCAAAATAACGACTAATAACGTATGCAATCACAATCCATTGAGCACTAGACCCTTGTACACTACATAATTGATCAAAATCAGATCTAATAAGATTAGGGTTAGTTGTTTTAAACCTCAAAAACACAAATTGCAAGTAGATACGTGTAGAGGACGATCAAAGGAAGCACTTTCATGTAGAAGGTTTAATCAAACAAGCAAAAATTGATGGCGATTGAGGATGATGAAGGTGTCAACATTAAGAGGGTATAGGGGGCTGTTCTTGATCGTGGGTTTCATGTAGGGAAAATCCTTTTGTTTGATAAAATTAGGTTTAGGGATATTAAAATACAGTGTTATATCGTTTCCTTATATAGTTAGGGCCTAAATCAAATGGCTATTTAGTTAAAAGGCCAAACTTGTCCAATAAATGTGTGGGGTGAGGTTGGTTCAGCTGAATGGACCCACCTATGCCGTTAACCGTACCGGGTCTCCGGAACGTGAACCGGTCTTTGAAACGCAATCCACCGGGTTTAATTTATTATGTACTTAATAAATTAAATAAGTTTTTCATAAAGTTAATAATTATTAAAAATAATTATTTATTCAAGTTTATGAGTTCCGTAAACTGAAAGGCTTTCTATGCGGTTATCGTAACCTTGTCAGTTTCTAAGTATTTCATTATCCGAAACAAGTTTATCAATCATATAAACATATTAATTCAAGTAATCCACTAAAATCATGTATGTATTTAAATCAGTTAAACACATAAAGTTCTATGTAATCAGCGTTAAATAATTAAGGGGCAAGTAACAATAGTAATGGGAAAAGTAAGGTTGTTACATTACCCACCTGTTATTGAAAATTGCGTCCCAAAATTTTAGTGCATGTCCGCCGAAGTCGTCTCCTCAGGAAACATATGCTAATACTTTAGTCTCATCTGATCTTCACGCTCCCACGTGAATTCTGGTCCTCTATGGGCATTCCATTGAACTTTAACTATCAGGATTCTTCTTTGCTTTAATCGTTTGACCTCACGGTCCATGATCTCAACGGGTTCTTCAACAAAATGAAGCTTGGGATCAACTTGTATTTCTTCTAAAGGAATCACTAAACTTTTGTCCGTTAAGCACTTCTTTAAGTTAGAAACGTGAAATGTGTCATGAATTTAGTTGAGTTCTTGCGGTATTTTCAGTCTGTACGATACCGGTCTAATTCTTCCAATTATCTCGAATGGTTCAATGTATCTTGGACTTAGCTTACCTCATTTACCAAAACGTACTACACCCTTCCAGGGTGATACCTTAAGCATGACTTTGTCTCCGATATGAAATTCCAAATCTCGTCTTCTAACGTCGTCATAACTCTTTTGACAACTTTGATTTGTTTTTAGTCTCTCTTGTATCTGTACGATCTTCTCAGTTATTTCATGTATGATCTCAGGACCTGTCAATTGATTATCCCCTAGTTCAGTCCAATATACGGGAGACCTACACTTTCTGCCATAAAGTGCTTCAAAAGGCGCGGCCTTTATGCTCGTGTGGTAACTGTTGTTGTACGAGAATTCTACTAGTGATAGATGTTTATTTCATCCGTTTCCAAAATCAATAACACATGTCCTTAGCATGTGTTCTAATATTTGGATGATTCCTTCACTTTGACCATCAGTTTGTAGGTGATACGCTGTACTCATGTCTAATTGAGTTCTCATTGTATTCTGCAATGTTTGTCAAAATCTTGATGTAAATCTGCTGTCGCGATCGGATATAATGGATACTGGCACTCCATCTCATCAGTTTCTCTTATCAGTAATGTAAACCTGAGCCAACTTCTCCATCTCATCAATTTCTCTTATCAGTAAGAAGTGTGCAGACTTAGTGAGATGATTCACGACAACCCAAATGGTGTCGTAACCTCCCACGGTTTTTGGCAGATTTGTGATGAAGTCCATTGCAATACATTCCCATTTCCACTGGGGAATTTCTGGTTGAGTCAGTAGCCCTGACGGCTTCTGGTGTTCAGCCTTGACCTTAGCGCAAGTTAAGCACTTTTCGAGACAGGTAGCAATATCAGCTTTCAGATTTGGCCACCAATAAAACGCCTTCAGATCTTTGAACATTTTATCTAATTCATGATGAATTGAGTACCTTGACTTGTATGCTTCTTCCAACACTAGTTCTCTCAATCCACCAAACTTTGGTACCCAGATTCGGTTAGCAAAATATCATGTTCCATCCTCTTTTATGTCGAATTTCTTATCTAACCCTTTGATAAATTCAACATCCACATTCTCTTGTTTCACAGCCTCCAGTTGTGCTTCATGGATCTGTGATGTAAGGTTCGTACGTACAATCATGTTAAGAGCTTTAACCCTGAGAGGTTTCTCTCTCTCTTTTCTGCTCAAAGTGTCTGCTACAACATTCAATTTTCCAAGATGGTATTGAAGTTCACAATCGTAATTGTTAAGCAATTCCACCCAACGTCACTGTCTCATGTTAAGTTGCTTCTGATCAAATATGTACTGTAAACTCTTATGGTCGGTGAAGATAGTAAACTTGGCTCCGTATAGATAGTGTCTCTACTTGTTTAGTGCAAAGACTACAACTCCTAGTTCAAGGTCGATCGTAGTATAGTTCTGCTCGTGAATCTTTAACTGTCGCGATTCATAAGCAATAACCTTGTTTTGTTGCATTAATACGCAACCCATTCCATGACGCGAGGCATCACAATAAATAACAAAATCTTTATTTCCCTCTGGTAGGGATAATATCGATGCAGTTGTTAGCTTCTCCTCCAACAACTGTAATACAGTTTCTTGTAGTTCTAACCACTCATACTTCTTGCCTTTATGACTCAATACGGTTAATGGTCAGGCAATCGTAGAGAATCCTTCAATGAATCTCTTGTAGTAACCAGCTAGACCTAGAAATTATCGGATCTGAGTTGGTGTCTTTGGGGTTTCCCAATTCTTAACCGTTTCAATCTTTTTTGGATCAAATTGTATTCCGTTGGCACCTACAACATGACCAAGGAATTGTACCTCTTGTAATCAAAAGTCACACTTGGAGAACTTTGCATACAGTTGCTCTTCTCTAAGCATTGTCAGTACTGGACGTAAATGTTGCTCGTGCTCTTCTTTGTTCTTGGAGTACACCAATGAATCATCAATAAATACAATGACTAATTTATCTCGGTATGGCTTACACACACGGTTCATGAGGTCTACGAACACTGCTGGTGCGTTCGTCAAACCAAACGGCATCACTACAAATTCGTGATGTCTGTAGCGTGTCATGAATGCTGTCTTCGGTATATCAGTCTCTTTTACTCTCATCTGATGATAACCTGACCTCAGGTCAATCTTAGAGAAACATCCAGATCCTTGAAACTGATCAAACGGATCATCGATTCTTGGTAACGGATATCTATTCTTGATAGTCAGCTTATTTAGTTCTTTGTAATCAATATAAAGGCTCATAGATCCATCCTTCTTCCTAACAAAGAGCACATGTGCTCTCCATGGTGAAGAACTCGGTCGATTGAATCCCTTGTCTAAAAGCTCTTGTAACTGACTAGATAATTCTTGCAACTCAGAAGGTGCAACTCTATACGATGCGTGTGCTATAGGCACCGCTCCCGGCGTTAAGTCAATATGAAATTCTACGTCTCTATTCGGTGGAAGATATGGAAATTCTCTTGGAAGGACCTTATGTAGTGACCCGAACTTTTCCATGATTATTCCATGATTATATATTAAATGAAAACTATATTTGCATGATTAAATGTTTCCAACATGTTAAGCAATCAAACTTGTTAAGACTTGATTATTTAAAATGAGTTTCATGTAGACAATTGACCACCCAAGTTGACCGGCGATTCACGAACGTTAAAACTTGTAAAAACTATATGTTGATATATATATATATATATATATATATATATATATATATATATATATATATATATATATATATATATATATATATATATATATATATATATATATATATATATATATATATATATATGGACTTATATGTAATGATTATCGTTATAACGACATTTTAAAGTATATATATATCATATCAAGATATATTCATTGTTGGTGATTTGTGTCACCAATATGATTTAATTGTAATGGGATTAATTTGTTAACCAAAATAACCTTGTTAAATATCGAACAAGTTTGGGGAAAGTGTGGAGTGCACAATTGTTTGAACTTATCTTGATTATGACGGGGGTTCGGGGGCAACGACCCCGATAGGGGGTTCCAAGGGGTGGAAACCCCTGGCGGGGTCCAAAGTACTTCAACAACATTAAATAAGATCGTTAACTAAGACACATATCAAAGTACTTCTACTTAGCAAAAATGATTACAATTACATTTCCATTCATTTTTTCATCAACAATTCTACTCGTAGTCATTCAGTATTCGTACCCGTATTATACACAGCTGCTAGACGTACTTACTATGAGTATATACCAATAGGAACTAGCATGGGATTCCACTCTTGATTATGTCATGCATGACTAATCAAATTTAACTTCTACCACGAACTAGTCAACTAACTAGAGCTTCTTTTAACCCCACTCACCACTCACCAATCAATCCATTTCACTTCCAATTCTCTATCTAATTCTCTCTAAAAACACACACACACACATACTTAGGAATGAAATTTCCAATAAACTAATCATCATCTTCATCAAAAATTACTTCAAGAATCAACCTATAATCATCATAGGAAGAACACTTCAAGAACACTTCGAAAATCCTTTCAAGTTTGCTAGTTTACTTTTAATCTTGCAAATTCATTCCAAGTAATCATCTAAGATCAAGAAACCTTTGTTAATTATAGTAGGTTATCTTTCTTATTCAAGGTAATACTCATATCCAAACTTTGATTCGATTTCTATAACTATAAACTATCTTGATTCGAGTAATAATCTTACTTGAAATTATTTTCGTGTCATGATTCTGCTTCAAGAACTTCCAAGCCATTAAAGATCCATTCAAGCTCAAGATTATTTTTGTCATTTCCAGTAGGTTTACCTACTATACTTGAGGTAGTAAGGATGTTCGTAACATCATTCGATTCATATATAAATAACTATCTTATTCGAAGATTTGAAAACGTAATCACTAGAACATAGTTTAGTTAATTCTAAACTTGTTCGCAAACAAAGTTAATCCTTCTAACTTGACTTTTAAAATCAACTAAACACATGTTCTATATCTATACGATATGCTAGCTTAATGATTTAAAACCGGAAAACACGAAAAACACCGTAAAACCGAACATACGCCGTCGTAGTAACAGTGCGGGCTGTTTTGGGTTTGATAATTAAAAACTATGATAAACTTTGATTTAAAAGTTGTTATTCTGGGAAAATGATTTTTCTTATGAACATGAAACTATATCCAAAAATCATGGTTAAACTCAAAGTGGAAGTATGTTTTTCAAAATGGTCTTCAAGACGTCGTTCTTTCGACTGAAATGACTACCTCTTACAAAAACAACTTGTAACTTATATTTCTGACTAAAAACCTATACTTTTTCTGTTTAGATTTATAAAATAGAGTTCAATATGAAACCATAGCAATTTGATTCACTCAAAACGGATTTAAAACGAAGAAGCTATGGGTAAAACAAGATTGGATATTTTTTGATTGTTGTAGCTACGGGAAATATTGTAACAATTCTATACAAATCATATCCTAGCTAACTTATATTGTATTATACATGTATTCTAATAATTTATGTAATCTTGGGATACCATAGACACGTATGCAAATGTTTTGACATATCATATCGACCCATGTATATATATTATTTGGAACAACCATAGACACTCTATATGCAGTAATGTTGGAGTTAGCTATACAGGGTTGAGGTTGATTCCAAAAATATATATGCTTTGAGTTGTGATCTATCCTGAGACGTGTATACACTGGGTCGTGGATTGATCCAAGATAATATATATCGATTTATTTCTGTACATCTAACTATGGACAACTAGTTGTAGGTTATTAACGAGGACAGCTGACTTAATAAGCTTAAAACATTAAAAAGTATTAAAAAATTTTGTAAATATATTATGAAAATACTTTGATATATATGTACATATTTGTTATAGGTTCGTGAATCGACCAGTAGCCAAGTCTTACTTCCTGACGAAGTAAAAATCTGTAAAAGTGAGTTATAGTCCCACTTTTAAAAATCTAATATTTTGGGATGAGAATACATGTAATTTTGTAAATGTTTTACGAAATAGACAAAAGTAAATGAAACTACATTATATGGGTGAATGATCGAAGCCGAATAAGCCCCTTTTTAGCTTGGTAGCCTTAGAATTTGGGGACAGACCCCCAAATTGACGCGAATCCTAAAGATAGATCTATCGGGCCCAACAAGCCCCATTATGGAATTTGGAATGCTTTAGTACTTTGAAATTATCATGTCCGATGGGTGTCCCAGAATGATGGGGATATTCTATATGCATCTTGTTAATGTCGGTTACCAGGTGTTCACCATATGAATGATTTTTATCTCTATGTATGGGATGTATTGAAATATGAAATCTTGTGGTCTATTATTATGATTTGATAATATATATAGGTTAAACCTATAACTCACCAATATTTTTGTTGACATTTTAAGCATGTTTATTCTCAGGTGATTATTATGAGCTTCTGCTGTTGCATACTAAAATAAGGACAAGATTTGGAGTCCATGCTTGTATGATATTATGTAAAAACTGCATTCAAGAAACTTATTTTTGATGTAAAATATTCTTATTGTAAACCATTATGTAATGGTCGTGTGTAAACAGTACATTTTAGATTATCATTATTTGATAATCTACGTAATGCTTTTTAAACCTTTATCGATAAAATAAAGGTTATGCTTGTTTTAAAAAATGAATGCAGTCTTTGAAAAACTTCTCATATAGAGGTCAAAACCTCGCGACGAAATCAATTAATATGGAACGTTTATAATCAATATGAACGGGACATTTCATATATATTAAATGAAAACTATATTTGCATGATTAAATGTTTCTAACATGTTAAGCAATCAAACTTGTTAAGACTTGATTATTTGAAATGAGTTTCATGTAGACAATTGACCACCCAAGTTGACCGGCGATTCACAAACGTTAAAACTTGTAAAAACTATATGTTGATATATATATATATGGACATATATGTAATGATTATCGTTGTAACGACATTTTAAAGTATATATATCATATCAAGATATATTCATTGTTGGTGATTTGTGTCACCAATATGATTTAATTATAATGTGATTAATTTGTTAACCAAAATAACCTTGTTAAATATCAAACAAGTTTGGGGAAAGTGTGGAGTGCACAATTGTTTGAACTTATCTTGATTATGACGGGGTTTCGGGGGCAGCGCCCCCGATAGCGGGGTCCAATGGGTGGCAACCCCTGGCGGGGTCCAAAGTACTTCAACAACATTAAATAAGATTGTTAACTAAGACACATATCAAAGTACTTCTACTTAGCAAAAATGCTTACAATTACATTTCCATTCATTTTTTCATCAACAATTCTACTTGTAGTCATTCAGTATTCGTACCCGTATTATACACAGCTGCTAGACGTACTTACTATGAGTATATACCAATAGGAACTAGCATGGGATTCCACTCTTGATTATGTCATGCATGACTAATCAAATTTAACTTCTACCATGAACTAGTCAACTAACTAGAGCTCCTTTTAACCCCACTCACCACTCACCAATCAATCCATTTCACTTTCAATTCTCTTTCTAATTCTCTCTAAACACACACACACACACACACACACACTTAGGAATGAAATTTCCAGTAAACTAATCATCATCTTCATCAAAAATTACTTCAAAAATCAAGCTATAATCATCATAGGAAGAACACTTCAAGAACACTTCGAAAATCCTTTCAAGTTTGCTAGTTTACTTTTAATCTTACAAATCCATTCCAAGTAATCATCTAAGATCAAGAAACCTTGGTTAATTACAGCAGGTTATCTTTCTTATTCAAGATAATACTCATATCTAAACTTTGATTCGATTTCTATAACTATAAACTATCTTGATTCGAGTAATAATCTTACTTGAAATTGTTTTCGTGTCATGATTCTGCTTCAAGAACTTCCAAGCCATCAAAGATCCATTCTAGCTCAAGATTATTTTTGTCATTTCTAGTAGGTTTACCTACAATACTTGAGGTAGTAATGATGTTCGTAACATCATTCGATTCATATATAAATAACTATCTTATTCGAAGATTTGAAAACTTAATCACTAGAACATAGTTTAGTTAATTCTAAACTTGTTCACAAACAAAGTTAATCCTTCTAACTTGACTTTTAAAATCAACTAAACACATGTTCTATATCTATATGATATTCTAACTTAATGATTTAAAACCGAAAAACTCGAAAAACACCGTAAAACCGGACATACGCCGTCGTAATAACACCGCGGGCTGTTTTGGGTTTGATAATTAAAAACTATGATAAACTTTGATTTAAAAGTTGTTCTTCTGGGAAAATGATTTTTCTTATGAACATGAAACTATATCCAAAAATCATGGTTAAACTCAAAGTGAAAGTATGTTTTTCAAAATGGTCATCAAGGCGTCGTTCTTTCGATTGAAATGACTACCTCTTACAAAAATGACTTGTAACTTATATTTCTAGCTATAAACCTGTACTTTTTCTATTTATATTCATAAAATAGAGTTCAATATGAAACCATAGCAATTTGATTCACTCAAAACGGATTTAAAACGAAGAAGTTATGGGTAAAACAAGATTGGATATTTTTTGATTGTTGTAGCTACGGGAAATATTGTAACAATTCTATAAAAATCATATCCTAGCTAACTTATATTGTATTATACATGTATTCTAATATATTATGTAATCTTGGGATACCATAGACACGTATGCAAATATTTTGACATATCATATCGACCCATGTATATATATTATTTGGAACAACCATAGACACTCTATATGCAGTAATGTTGGAGTTAGCTATACAGGGTTGAGGTTGATTCCAAAAATATATATGCTTTAAGTTGTGATCTAGCCTGAGACGTGTATACACTGGGTTATGGATTGATCCAAGATAATATATATCAATTTATTTCTGTACATCTAACTATGGACAACTAGTTGTAGGTTATTAACGAGGGCAGCTAACTTAATAAGCTTAAAACATTAAAACATATTAAAAATGTTGTAAATATATTTTGAACATACTTTGATATATATGTACATATTTGTTATAGGTTCGTGAATCGACCAGTAGCCAAGTCTTACTTCCCGACGAAGTAAAAATCTGTGAAAGTGAGTTATAGTCCCACTTTTAAAAATCTAATATTTTGGGGTGAGAATACATGTACGAAATAGACACAAGTAAATGAAACTACATTATATGGGTGAATGATCGAAGCCGAATATGCCCATTTTTAGCTTGGTAGCCTAAAAATTTGGGAACAGACCCCCAAATTAACGTGAATCCTAAAGATAGATCTATCGGGCCCAATAAACCCCATTCTGGAATTTGGAATGCTTTAGTATTTCGAAATTATCATGTCCGATGGGTGTCCCGGAATGATGGGGATATTCTATATACATCTTGTTAATGTCGGTTACCAGGTGTTCACCATATGAATGATTTTTATCTCTATGTATGGGATGTATTGAAATATGAAATCTTGTGATCTATTATTATGATTTGATAATATATAGGTTAAACCTATAACTCACCAACATTTTTGTTGATGTTTTAAGCATGTTTATTCTCAGGTGATTATTAAGAGCTTCCGCTGTTGCATACTAAAATAAGGACAAGATTTGGAGTCCATGCTTGTATGATATTGTGTAAAAACTGTATTCAAGAAACTTATTTTTGATGTAATATATTCTTATTGTAAACCATTATGTAATGGTCGTGTGTAAACATTATATTTTAGATTATCATTATTTGATAATCTACGTAGTGCTTTTTAAACCTTTATCGATAAAATAAAGGTTATGTTTGTTTTAAAAAATGAATGCAGTCTTTGAAAAACGTCTCATATAGAGGTCAAAACCTTGCGATGAAATCAATTAATATGGAACGTTAATAATCAATATGAACGGGACATTTCACCTTAAGGAAAATTTCTAACGGTTGGGACATCTTCAGGTCTCTTAATTGCTGATTCAACTTTGCTCACATGTGCTAGAATTGCGAGACATTCTTATCTCATGTACTTCTGGACCTTCGAGCATTTAATGTAACGCAACGGTGTACTGATCTTCTCTCCGTACACCATCATTGATTCGCCTTCAGTAAAAGGAATTTGAATAGCCTTCTGGTCGCAAAAACTTTAGTTTTGTCGTCAAATAACCAGCCCATTACAACTACTAGGTCAAATACAAGAAATATGGTAGCCCAAGTAGAATAATTTAACTCCAAACATCACTCAAGTGGATTTCTATTGAAATGGCTCACCAATCATCGGAAAAAGTATTGTTCGGTCCGTAAAGTTGTTATGAGTTTAACAGTATGGGTCTTAGCTTCTAATTTGCAAAGAATTATGAGCAATCGTTGATTAAAGTTTGGGGTGGGTTTTGGGTGAGAGATGTGATGACCCAGAAATTTCCGACTAAATTTAAACTTAATCTTTATATGTTTTTCGACACGATAAGCAAAGTCTGTAATGTTGAATCTCAAATTTTGGAATTATATTCATGTAATCAATTACCCTTTGACTGTGCCCGACAATTCACGAACAATTGATTTCAAATATATATATATATATACATATATATATATATGTAAGTATATATAGTAATTTGAAATTATAAAATATAATTTAAACATATATATATATATATATATATATATATATATATATATATATATATATATATATATATATATATATATATATATAGTAATTTGAAATTATAAAATATAATTTAAACATTAGAATTAAACATGTAAAATATGATACAAAATAATTAAGTGTAATTAAAAGTGAATTTATAAATATACATATATATGGTTGCTATTAATAATTATTATATTATAATATATATAAAATATATGAATGTTAAATATTCAAATATGATAGTATATAGAATAAGTATTACATATGTTATGAAATGTAAAATTAATATATTATATATAATTACAAGTTAAAGTATAAATGTTATATTATGATCATTATTTTCATTAAGGTTAATATGAATATTAATATTTGTATTATTAATATTATTAATTTTAATATAAAATTGGTTATGTATAAGTTGTATTATTAATATTATTATTATCATTAATAATATTAATATTATTATAAGTAGTGTTGTTAATAGAATTAATAATAATATTGTTATCATTGTTAATATCATTATAACTAATAATAAAATTTAATTTTTATTATAAATAGTATTACTATTAGATATTATTATTAAGAATTATTATTATTATGAATTATTATCATTATCATTATTATAGTTATTAAGAGATAATAAAATTTATTATTATTATTATTGTTAATATTACTAAAATCATTTTTTTATTATTTGATAATGATAATATAAATATTATTATTATTAATTATATTATTAATACTAATAGAAATTTAATTATTATTAATATAATTACAATTATTGATTATTAATATATGTAAAATCATACGTATCAAATTAGAATCTGAATCAGTTGCATATAGCTATCATACTGTGTTAGAATTTTGTTTTCTATCTCCTAATCTGTTAAACATCTGAATCGTTCGTACCAATTTGTTGAAATTAACCAAAATTTTCTTTATTTTATTTATTCCTGATTTAACTTCATGTAGTCGACCAATTAGACTATAAAATCAATCCAATTGTCAGTAATATTAGATACTACATTCAGTTTTCTCATTACCATTAACAATTAGCAATTAAACAGCTTTCAATTTTTCAAATTAAAAAAAAAAAGAAATGACGAACACAGCTTCAGCTCTGTCCGTGTTTATATTTTTGAAAAGCTTGAAATCGAAATTTATTCCAAAATCCTTAAATGTAGTGTTGTTAGGAATTATTTATTCAAACTTTCTGCAAAGGTTGAGCTTCCAATTTCTCATATCGAATTCAAATTTATGAGTCAAACTATTATTTTCAAAGTCAAATGAAGTGTTCATTTAGAAATTTGAATTCGTTTTTATGATTCAGATTAAATTAATGATACAGAGAGTTTATATGATTGAATTAGAAACTTTTTCATGTTGTAATTAAAGTCTAAAACGTTCAAAATTTTTGAAATTGAATTTGAGTAAAGGCGTGTTCTTCAGTATCAGTTTTATTTTTCTTCTATTTTTATTTTTATTTTTTCTTTTCTATCATTTTAATCAAACATCAATCGTTTCTGTATCAATTTCTAGTCCTAAAACTAGGTATGTAATTCGTTGCTAGACAAGATCAATCCCTGGTCAATTTGGTTGTAGAAGATGAAGAAGGGAAAAAACAGAAAAATAAATCAGTTTAATATAATTTAAGTGTAGTAAAATTCAGAAAAACTGAGATGGTCGATTGGTTAGGATGGTGTTCGGGTTAGCGTGTGGTCACGGGTTCGAGTCCCGTATCTGCCATTTTTTTCGGAAAGGGCTTCATGAGGTAGTTATCATCTTTATTATTATTATTATTATTATTATTATTATTATTATTATTATTATTATTATTATTATTATTATTATTATTATTATTATTATTATTATTATTATTATTATTATTATCTTTATTATTAATTATTGTTATCATTATGTTATTTATTGTTATTAATATCTTAATTATCATTAAAAGTTAGGCTATTATCATTACTAGTATTATGATTATTTATGATAAAAATGAATGTAAGGATTATAATTATATATATATATATATATATATATATATATATATATATATATATATATATATATATATATATATATATATATATATATATATATATATATATATATGTTGATTATAAGTACAAATATGAAAATTATTGCTATTACTAAATATTTAGAAGTATTACTATCATTAATTAAATTAAGAGTATTAACATTATCATAAGTGTTAGTATTAGCATCACAATTATTATGATTAAAATGATTATCATTATCAATATGGTTTTTATTATTATGAAAACAATACAAGTTATTATTATTTTTCATTAATATTAGTATTAATATCATTTTTGTAATTATTAGTTTTACTATTATTATTTTTATTAACATAAGTATCAATTTTAACAATATCATTATTATTATTAGTATTATCGATATTAAGAAAGTTATTATTATTAGTAAATCATTATTGTCGAAACTATCATTTTTAAACAGATAAATATTCTATATTTATTATATATACTAATATTTCACATAACTATATAAATAAAACTTACTAATATTATCTACTTAAAAACGTACATATAACAAACTATTGATTTTAATTATAACACTAAATAATTATGTATATAAATAAATATGGATATATTAATATAACTATATTGATATAACTCATTTCGAATATATACACAAATTAAATATAAAATATATAAATTAAGATATAATAAATAAATTTGTTCGATTACTATTATGTGTATTAATAAATATACAAATAATATAGGTTCGTGAATCCGAGGCCAACCTTGCACTTGTTCAATGTCGTCATATGTATTTTTACTACAAAATACAGTATTGTGAGTTTCATTTGCCTTTTTACCCTTTATAATTTTTGGGCTGGGAATACATGCGCAATTTTTATAAATGTTTTACGGAATAGACACAAGTAATCGAAACTACATTATATGGTTGAATGATCGAAGCCAAATATGCCCCTTTTGCTTGGTAACCTAAGAATTAGTAAACCGATCTACTAATTGACGCGAATCCTAAAGATAGATCTATGGGCCCGACGAACCCCATCCAAAGTACCGGATGCTTTAGTACTTCGATGTTGTTTTATATCATGTCTGAAGGATTTCCAGGAATGATAGGGGATATTATTATATGCATCTTGTTAATGTCGGTTACCAGGTATTCAATCCATATGAATGATATTTTTGTCTCTATGCATGGGACGTATGTTTATGAGAAATGGAAATATGAAATCTTGTGGTCTATTAAAATTATGAAATGATTATTTATGATAAACTAATGAACTCACCAACCTTTTGGTTGACACTTTAAAGCATGTTTATTCTCAGGTATGAAAGAAATCTTCCGCTGTGCATTTGCTCATTTTAGAGATATTACTTGGAGTTATTCATGACATATTTCAAAAGACGTTGCATTCGAGTCGTTGAGTTCATCAAGATTATTATTAAGTCAATTATAGTTGGATATATTATGAAATGGTATGTATGCCGTCAACTTTCGATGTAATGAAAGATTGTCTTTTCAAAAACGAATGCAATGTTTATAAAATGTATCATATAGAGGTCATGTGCCTCGCGATGTAATCAATTGTAATGTATTCGTCCGGATGGATTAGGACGGGTCATTTCAAGAGACGTTTACGATGGGAGCGTACGATCAACCTTCTTAAAACCAGATCTCCTTAAACTAAAACGACACCAATCATGATATCTTTTATTCCCAGTTGATAGTTCTATAGAGTTCACGCTGTCTAAGGAAGATATTGGATTCTAAATGTTGTGACAGAATTCTCTAGTGAACAAACTTCTATCAGCACCGGTGTTGATAGTATATAAACATTATGATTGATGAGTAATAACAAACTCGTGATGAACTTCATTGAAGTTGATGTTGAAAGGAGCGTAAGTTTTCAGACTTGTCCCACATCGGTGGGGGGAGAAGAACGGAATACCCTTTATGAGGGAGGTTGTGAAAACCTCTTCCGGTAGACTCGTATTGGAAAGCAAAATCGTGAAACTGCGGATGGCTGGATGATAGGTAAGTCGAAAGTCAAGTAGACAATATCTATTACAGATTGTACGACTATTACAGGGAATTCATCCTCTAAGATATATCAGAAATGAGTTCCCGACGAATTGAAAATCTTTGAAAGTGAGTTATAGTCCCATTTTTACTATCTAATATTTTTGGGATGAGAATACATGAAGTTTTGTAAATGTTTTACAAAATAGACACAAGTACTTGAAATTACATTCTATGTTGGATTACGAATACTGAATATCCCCCTTTTTAGCTTGGTAGCCTAAGAATTAGGGAACAGACACCCTAATTGACGCGAATCCTAAAGGTAGATCTACAGGCACTAATACCCCCATACTGGAAAATGGTATGCTTTAGTACTTCGAGTTTATATTATAGACGAGTTTCTGTTTGGGGATATTCTATATGCATCTTGTTAATGTCGGTTAGCAGGTGTTCAACATATGAATGATTTTATACAGATTGCTATATATCTGTGTGCAATTTATGAAAAATGAAATCTTGTGGTCTATTATTACAAATTGATATATAGGTTAAACCTATATCTCACCAACATTTTTGTTGACGTTTAAAGCATGTTTATTCTCAGGTGATTATTAAGAGCTTTCGCTGTTGCATGCTAAATAAAGACAAGAATTTGAATATGTATGCTTGTATAATATTGTTTAAAAACTGCATTCTAGAATTTATGTTGTTGTAACATATTATTTTTGTAAACCACTATGTAATGGTCGTGTGTAAACGTTATATTTTAGATTATCATTACTTGATAATCTATGATATGTCTTCAAAACCTTTGTCGATAAAATAAAGGTTTTGGTGTGTTTTAAAAATGAATGCAGTCTTTGAAAAACGTCTAATATAGAGGTCAAAACCTCGCAATGAAACCAATTAATATGAAATGTTTATAATCGATATGAACGGGGCATTTCATCGAACGCCGGAACTTTAAACCCATATCACATGCCAACACGATGTGGTATCGCACGCCCGAACTTTAATCCCACATCGCATTCCACACAAGTAAAAACATTACATACATACATGTATAATTATTCCATTCACCTTTTAATCGAAGCGGAGGTAAGCAAGATAATCTCCTCAACCGCCAATGCAATCCACCTATTTCATTAACACAAAATCAACACACATCTAAATAGGGCTTTCGACCCGCCCAAATAGACACTTATTTCAAATGTTCACCATTTGCACTCACAACGCCACTCTTAGACCTAAACCACCAATAATCACTAAAGCTAGTGATCATGGCCCTAATTCACCCAATTATACATCATTAGGTCATTGAGTTCATACTAGTGTCCCTTTGACCCAAAAACCCATTTTGACCTAACAATGGGTCAAACATCAAACTTGCAAGTCTCACAACTAAATTACAAGTTAAATCAAGTTTATTAGTGAACTTAACCAATTTTAGTTCATACTACTAGCAAATTCATTAAACAACTAAAAATCGCCATTATTGGGTTTCTTATACTTTCAACTAACCCATAAACCCCCCCAATCTTGAACAATCTAGGGTTTAAACACTTGCAAGTCTTAATTATGACCCCTAAACACAATTAATTCACAAAACTCGGATTAAAGACTTACCACAACACTTAAGGAGGTGCTAGAAGGTAGAAACATGAAAGATTAAACCCGATCTAGCAAAACCCACTTGAAAAACTTCACAAAACACCTTTCTCTCTACTTTCTCTCTCTACTTGAAGGAGGTGAGCATAAGGTTGGTGGATGAGTGTAAATGAGTAATGGATAAGCCCTAGTCAGTTTTGTGGCCTCAAACCCGGCCCTATGGTGAAAAGACCAAAATGCCCATTTTAAAAATGGAGGAAAAACGAAGTGAGCTGTCAGTAGCATCTGCGCGCCGCGCAAACAGACGCGCGCCGTGCGTTCCTTCATTTCACAATTTCAGCATTTTTTTAATACTATGTACAATATATACATTCTAGTTTCGGGTCTTACAACTCTCCCCCACTTGAATCGGATTGCGTCCTCACAATCCAAGCCGCATGACAAGCAAGAAGATACACCAAAATAAACTCTTCGGATTCCCACGTAAACTCAGAACCCTTTTGATATTTCCAGTGGACTTTAAAAGTCGTCACCTCTTTGTTACGCATCATTTTAACCTTTTCATCAAGAATGGCCATCGGTTCTTCGACATACTCTAACTTGTTATTCAAAGAAATCTCATCCAATGGCATCCACGTCGAGTCATCCGCAAGACACTTAAGGAGGTGAGAAACATGAAATGTGTTATGGATCCCCGCAAGCTCTTCGGGTAACTCTAGTTTGTAAGCAACTTCACCAAAATGCGCTAAAATTTTGAATGGTCCAATAAAACGAGGAGCTAACTTTCCCCGCCTTCGAAACCGAATAATACCCTTCCACGGCGAAACTTTAAGCATCACCATGTCGCCTTCTTGAAACTCAATCGGTCGCCTACGCTTATCGGCATAAGATTTTTGTCTATCTTACGCCGCCTTTAGTCAAGCCCAAATCATTTCTATTTTGCTATTCGTCTCTAAAACTAAATCGGTACTCCCGATTTCTTTTTGTCCCAATTCACCCCAACAAACTGAAGTTTGGCACATTCGCTCATAAAGCATCTCATATGGTGGCATCCCGATACTAGTATGATAACTATTGTTGTACGAGAATTCCACCAAAGGCAAGTGCTCATCCCAACTATCACCAAAATCAACAACACATGCCCACAACATATCCTCCAATGTTTGATTCGTACGTTTGGTTTGACCGTCCATTTGAGGAGGATACGTCGTGCTCATCTTCAATTGTGTACCCATATTTTCATGAATCTTATTCCAAAATCGAGATGTGAAACGAGTATCCCGATCCGAAACAATAGTTATAGGAACCCCATGTCTCGATATCACCTCCTTGATAAACAACTTTGATAGCATCTCCGACGATAGCATCTCCCGGATGGTAAGAAACAATGCACTTTTTGTCAACCGATCAACTATTACTCAAATTTTATCACATTAGGTTCTCGCCGTATTTGGTAGCTTTGTAATGAAATCCATGGTAATGTGCTCCCACTTCTATTTCGGGATTTCTAACTGTTGCAACATACCATACCACTTTTGGTGTTCGGCCTTAACTTACAAACACGTAACGCATTGTTCAACATACTTAACCACGTCACGCTTCATTCCAGGACACCAATACCCTTTCTTCAAATCAAGGTACATCTTTGTCGCACCCGGATGAATGGAATATTCCATCTTAGGCACCCACACTCTTCCTTGAAAGGATAACAAACCATGCGGGTCTAAGGTAATAGATTCCGTTTACCCCATGATTCGTTCTTCACGCTTGTTGCTAACAAAAGCTTCAATTTGAAACTCCCCAAGCTTTACAAGAAAATTGTTAGTAATAGTCATGCGCAACGATTCCACTCGTATCGTCGGATATTAACTCTTTCGGATCAACGCATCCACGACCACATTCGCCTTACCCGAATGGTAAAGTATCTCATAATCGTAATCTTTCAACAAATCGATCCACCGTCGTTGACGATTTTTCAAATCTTGTTGTTCAAAGAGATGTTTCAAACTCTTATGATCCGAGTAAATCGTACACTTGACACTATACAAATAGTGGCGCCAAATTTTCAACGCTTGAACCACCGCTGCCAATTCAAGATCATGAGTCGGATATCTCTTTTTGTGTTCCTTTAATTGTCTAGAGATGTAAGCGATGACCTTAGCTCGTTGAATTAGAACACACCCAAGCCCATTGATTGAGGTATCACAATAAACCATCATATCTTCAATTCCTTTCGATAAAACCAACACTGGAGCTTGACACAATTTCTCTTTCAACAATTGGAAATCAATTTCTTGCACGTTCTCCCAATTAAATATCACATTCTTCCTTGTCAACTTTGAAATGTCCCGTTCATATCGATTATAAACGTTCCATATTAATTGATTTCGTTGCGAGGTTTTGACCTCTATATGAGACGTTTTTCAAAGACTGCATTCGATTTTAAAACAAACCATAACCTTTATTTTATCGATAAAGGCTTAAAAATATTGCGACGATTATCAAATAATGATAATCTAAAATATAGCGTTTTCACACGATTATTACATAATGATTTACAATAATATTACACATCAATTTAAGTCTTCGAATGCAGTTTTTAAACAATATTATACAAGCATGCTGACTCCAACTCTTGTCCATAAATTAGCATGCAACAGAGGAAGCTCTTAATAATCACCTGAGAATAAAAATGCTTTAAACGTCAACAAAAATGTTGGTGATTTATAGGTTTAACCTATATATTTATCAAATCGTAATAATAGACCACAAGATTTTCATTTCCATATCTCAATAACATGCAAACTGCATAAAAATCATTCATATGATGAACGCCTGGTAATCGACCTTAACAGGATGCATATAGAATATCCCCATCATTCTGGGACTCTCATCGGACATGATAAATCGAAGTACTAAAGCATATGTAACTCAGATGACGCTTGTTAGGCCCAATAGATCTATCTTTAGGATTCGCGTCAATTGGTGGCAATTATATTAAACACTAATTCTTAGCTTACCAAGCTAAAAAGGGGCATATTCGGTTTGAAAATTCAACAAAAAATGTAATTTTATCACTTGTGTCTATTTTGTAAAACATTTATAAAACTTCATGTATTCTCATCCCAAAAATAATAGATTTAAAAAGTGGGACTATAACTCACTTTCACAGATTTTTACTACGTCGGAATTTAAGACTTGGCCACGGATCGATTCACGAACCTATAAAATATATACATATATATCAAAGTATGATCGAAATATATTCACAACATTTTTATTACGTTTAAACGATTTAAGTTTGTTAAGTTAGCAGTCCAACGTTAGTAATCTACAACTAGTTGTCCACAGTTAGATGTATAGAAATAAATCAATATAAATTATCTCGAATCAATCCACGACCCAGTGTATACAAGTCTTAGGCTAGATCACAACTCAAAGTATATATAATATTTTGGAATCAACCTCAACCCTATATAGCTAACTCAAGAATTACTGCATATAGAGTGTCTATGGTTGTTCCAAAATATATATATAGATGGGTCGATATGATATGTTAATACGAGTACGAATACGAGTGTATACGAGTAGAATTGTTGATGAAAATGAATGAGAATGCAATTGTAAGCATTTTTGTTAAGTAGAAGTACTTTGATATGTGTCTTGAAGTCTTTCAAAAGTGTACTAATACATCTTAATATACTACATGTATATACATTTTAACTGAGTCGTTAAGTCATCGTTAGTCGTTACATGTAAGTGTTGTTTTGAAACCTTTAAGTTAATGATCTCATTTAATGTTGTAAACCTATTGTTTATTATATCTAATGAGATGTTAAATTATTACATTATCATGATATTATAATGTATGAATATATCTTAATATGATATATATACATTAAAATGTCGTTACAACGATAATCGTTACATATAAGTCTCGTTTCGAAATTCTTAAGTTAGTAGTCTTGTTTTACATATGCAGTTCATTGTTAACATACTTAATGATATATATATAATTATCATTTTATCATGTTAAATATAATGTAAAAATATGTTAATATGATACATATGTATTTAGTAAGACGTTGTTATAACGATAATCGTTATATATATCGTTTCGAGTTTCTTAACTTAGTAGTCTCATTATTATGTATATAACTCATTGTTAATATACCTAATGAGATACTTACTTATCATAATATCATGTTAACTATATATATATATATATATATATATATATATATATATATATATATATATATATATATATATATATATATATATATATATATATATATATATATATATATATATATATATCATATAGCTTTTACAAGTTTTAACGTTCGTGAATCGCTGGTCAATTTGGGTGGTCAATTGTCTACATGAAACCTATTTAAATTAATCAAGTCTTAACAAGTTTGATTGCTTAACATGTTGGAAACATTTATTCATGTAAATATTAATCTCATATAATATATAACCATGGAAAAGTTCGGGCCAAAACAGATTTGTACTAGAGGAAGACATCTATCACACAAAATCAAACACGTTAAGAGATTAATATATCACATTATATTTATATGTTAATAATATATAGTTTCCAACAAAAAGTGTTAAGCAATCATTTTTAAAGAAAACACGGTCGAAGTCCATACTAACTAATGTATCCTAACAAACTCAGTAAGACACACTAATGCAAATTTCTGGTTCTCTAAGACCAGCGCTCTGATACCAACTGAAATGTCCCATTCATATCGATTATAAACATTCCATATTAATTGATTTCGTTGCGAGGTTTTGACCTCTATATGAGACGTTTTTCAAAGACTGCATTCGATTTTAAAACAAACCATAACCTTTATTTTATCGATAAAGGTTTAAAAATATTACGACGATTATCAAATAATGATAATCTAAAATATAGCGTTTCCACACGACCATTACATAATAGTTTACAATAATATTACACAACAACTTAAGTCTTCGAATGAAGTTTCTAAACAATATTATACAAGCATGCAGACTCCAATCCTGTCTTTATTTAGCATGCAACAGTGGAAGCTTTTAATAATCACCCGATAATAAACATGCTTTAAACGTCAACAAAAATGTTGGTGAGTTATAGGTTTAACCAATTTATTTATCAAATCGTAATAATAGACCACAAGATTTTCATTTCCATTTCTCAATAACATGCAAACTGCATAAAAATCACTCATATGATGAACACCTGGTAACCGGCCTTAACAGGATGCATATAGAATATCCCCATCATTTCGGGACTCTCATCAGACATGATAAATTGAAGTACTAAAGCATCCGTAACTCGGATGAGGCTTGTTGGGCCCAATAGATCTATCTTTAGGATTCGCGTCAATTGGTGGCAATTATAATAAACACCAATTCTTAGGCTGCCAAGCTAAAAAGGGGCATATTCGGTTCGATAATTCAACATAGAATGTAATTTCGATCACTTGTGTCTATTTTGTAAAACATTTATAAAACTGCATGTATTCTCATCCCAAAAGACATTAGATTTTAAAAGTGGGACTATAACTCACTTTCATAGATTTTTACTTTGCCGGAAATAAGACTTGGCCACTGGTTGATTCACGAACCTATAACAAATGTATACATATATATCAAAGTATGATCGAAATATATTCACAACATTTTTTTATTACATTTTAATGATTTAAGTTTGTTAAGTTAGCAGTCTAACGTTAGTAATCTACAACTAGTTGTCCACAGTTAGACGTACAGAAATAAATCAATATATATTATCTCGAATCAATCCACGACCCAGTGTATACAAGTCTCAGGCAAGATCACAACTCAAAGTATATATATTATTTTGGAATCAACCTCAACCCTGTATATCTAACTCAAGCATTGCTGCATATAGAGTGTCTATGGTTGTTCCCAAATAATATATATATAGATGGGTCGATATGATATGTCAAAACATTGTATACGTGTCTATGGTATCCCAAGATTACATAATATATGTTAGAATACATGTATAATACAATATAAGTTAGTTAAGTTATGATTTGTATAGATTTGTTACAAATTTCACGTAGCTACAACAAGCAAAATTATCAATCTTGTTTTACCCATAACTTCTTCGTTTTAAATCCGTTTTAAGTGATTCAAGTTTCTATGGTTTCATAATGAACTGAAATTTATGAAATTAAACAGAAAAAATATAAGTTTATAGTCGGAAATACAGGTTACAAGTCAATATTGTAAGAGATAGTCATTTCAGTCGAAAGAACGACGTATTGATGACCACTTTGAAAAACATACTTCCACTTTGAGTTTAACCATGATTTTTGGATATAGTTTCATTAAGACAAATCATTTTCCCATAAGAACAACTTTTAAATCAAACATTATCATAGTTTTTAATTATCACACCCAAAACAGCCCGCGGTTTTACTACGACGGCGTATGTCTGGTTTTACGGTGTTCATCGTGTTTCCAGGTTTTAAATTATTAAGTTAGCATATCATATAGATATAGAACATGTGTTTAGTTGATTTTAAAAGTCAAGTTAGAAGGATTAACTTTGTTCGCGAACAAGTTTAGAATTAACTAAACTATGTTCTAGTGATTACAAGTTTAAATCTTCGAATAAGATAGTTATATATATATATATATGAATCGAATGATGTTATGAACATTATTACTACATCAAGTTTAGTAGGTAAACCTACTGGAAATGATTAGAAAATAACTTGAGCTTCAAAGGATCTTTGATGGCTTGGAAGTTCTTGAAGCAGAATCATGACACGAAAACAAGTTCAAGTAAGATTACTACTTGATTTTAGATAGTTATGTTTATAGGAATTGAACCAAAGCTTGGATATGATTATTACCTTGATTAAGAATGAAAAGTTACTGAGATTAGATGGAAGTTCTTGATCTTGCAAGTAGGGGTGTTCATGGTTCGGGTAGAACCGAAAAAAACTGAGGACTGAGGAGGAACCGAACCGAAACCGAAATACTCGAGAATATTTGGTCCGGTCCTTGGTCCATATATTTTGATTATGTAGGGTTTCGGTCCGGTCCAGGTCATACCCAAAAAAACCAAGATTTTGGACCGAACCGATATATATGTACATAATCTTCTTCTCTAGATATATAACAACTATATATATTGTAATATTTGTACAAGTATAGATTCCTTGGTATGTATAGTCGATGGTCTTATATATACATGTTTTCTTGATAGAATTATTTTCTCCATAAATTAATGTACTCTGTATAATTAATTTCCTTTGCTTCAATACTCAATCAATAAATCTAGGGTTACTATATATCTTCTCTTTTTTTAATACAATTGCGAATTACAGTCTACGATTTCTTAATATAATATTACATTTAGTATGCATGTATCTTGTATTCTTGCGTTTCTTGTTTTCTTCCTCATTCGATACATGTTATGTTCATAGTAGGTTTTAAATTATCAAAACTTGTACATGATAACAATTGTAAAAAAATATCGTATTATTTAATGTGATTGGGTACCTATTGTAAATAAGAATAAATAAGAATCATCCTATTAGTTATTATCGTGATATAGTCATTTGAAGTTCGGATTACTATTATAATTTTAAACTTGGATTAATTTAATCTATATGTTAAGTTTTTTCATTTATGTATGTCATATATTGATAATTATATGAAGTGCATTATAAATATGAGAATAAAATAATATATATATATATATATATATATATATATATATATATATATATATATATATATATATATATATATATATATTATTTTTTCAAAATGATATAAAACGGGTCGGGTTTTTACCCGAACCGTTTGGACCAACGCTAAAATTGGACCGGGCCGAACCATATATTTATGGTCCGGTCCTCGGTTCCTATTTTCATAAAAATTTGGGTTTCGGTCCGGTCCGGGTATTGCCTGGTCTGGTCCGGGTATGGACCATGCACAGCCCTACTTGCAAGTGTTCTTGAGATGGATCAAGAGTTTGGAAGCAAAATACTTGTAATTGGATGACTATCTTGATATGTTCTTGATCAAGCTTTCTTATGTTGATTCAAACTTAGTTTTTGATTCTTAAACATGCTGAATTGATGAAGGGTTTCTAAGACTTGAAAGAGATGAAGATTAGAGAGCATTTAGAGTGGAAAAATGGAAATGAAATTGATGTATGTGTGTGTAATGAGGCGTCAAAAATGGATGGCCATATAGGCTCCATTAATTTGTTATTTAGCTAATTATTTGATACTAGTTGCCAAAAGGTTAGTTCCACATGTCAAATGACTCATGAGGGCTGCTAACAACTGCATTATTTGAGTGTATATACTAATAGTGTATACATCTAGAAGCTGGGTATTGTATGAGTACGAATACGGGTGCATACGAGTAGAATTGTTGATGAAAATGAATGAGAATGCAATTGTAAGCATTTTTGTTAACTAGAAGTACTTTGATATGTGTCATGAAGTCTTTCAAAAGTGTACTAATACACTTAATATACAACATGTATATACATTTAAACTGAGTCGTTAAGTCATCGTTAGTCGTTACATGTAAATGTTGTTTTGAAACCTTTAAGTTAACGATCTCATTTAATGTAGTTAATTCATTGTTATTATACTTAAATGAGATGTTAAATTGTTATGTTAACATGATAACATGGTATATAAATATATCTTAACATCATATATGTATGTTAAAATACATTTACAACGATAATCTTTACACATATATATTGTTTCGAAACTCTTAAGTTAGTAGTCTTGTTTTACATATGTAGTTTGCTGTTAACACCCTTAATGATATATTTAACTATCATTTTATTATGTTAAACATAGTGTATCAATATCTTAATATGATTCATATGTATTTAGTAAGACGTTGTTATAATGATAATCGTTATATATATCGTTTCGAGTTTCTTAATTTAATAAACTCATTTTTATGTATATCACTCATTGTTGATACACTTAGTGAGATACTTACTTATCATGATCTCATGTTAATCATATATATATATCATCATGTAGTTTTTACAAGTTTTTAACGTTCGTGAATCGCCGGTCAACTTGGGTGGTCAATTGTCTATATAAAACTCATTTCAAATAATCAAGTCTTAATAAGTTTGATTGCTTAACATGTTGAAAACATTTAATCATTGATGTTATGCGAGGTGTATATAAAATAGCTATTAAATTTTACAAGGAAATACTATTAAATACGATACAATTTTACACAAGATATTTATTTATTTAGAGAATGGATATACTTAAACCTTGCTACAACACTTATAGGCAGTGTACCTAATCGTACAGTAGTGTAGTTTTTAGTAAGTCTGGTTCGTTCCACAGGGAAAATCTTTTAATCAAAGCTTAACGATATATTAGTTTAATTTTATAAAAATACAAATATATATATAAGTAATATTATTATTATAAAGGGGGGTTTTTACCGTTTAATGACCGGTTTGTCGATTTTAAAACTTTAGTCGCAGTTAAAACAAAATGTAAAATATTAAATAAATAAAAGACTTAATTTAAAGCATAAAGTAAATAACGATAATGAAATTGCGAATAATAAAAGTGCGATAAAATAAACTTGCGATAATTAAAAAGTACGATAATTAAAAGTGCAATTAAATATAATAACAATAAAATAAAATGTGATAATTAGAAGTGCAATTAAATATAAAATAAAGGAAATTAAATATGAAATAAAAGAATTATGCTTATTTAAACTTCCGTAATCATGATGTTTGACGTGTTGATTTTAGTTTTATGCCCATGGGTTAATTGTTCTTTGTCTTGGATTATTTAATATGTCCGTCTAGTTTTTGTCCATAACAGTCCATCAGTCATAAATATAAAGTGCGAGTGTCCTCGTCAAATTATTCTTATACCCGAAGTTAAATATTCCAACTAATTGGGGACTTAAACTGTAACAAGATTTTAATACTTTGTTTAATAATTACACCAGGATGTCGACTGAGTGTAACCCAAGGTTTTAATACTTTGTTATCAATTATGCCAAGTGTCCTTGTACATAATTTCACCCCTGTTTTAATAATTCTAGTGACTATTAATCCATTCCCGTGTCCGGTTAAATGAACGATTATTCATACATATAAATACCCCGCCCATCGTGTCCGATCGAGTGTATATGGTTATTTATAGGGACGTCCAATTGTAAATCTTTATATTAAAATTAACAAACTATCATTTAGTTAAACAAATATAAAGCCCATTAATAATCCATAGTCTAATTTCCACAAGTGTCGTTCTTTTGTCCAAACCCCAATTATGGTACAAATCCTAATTACCCAATTTTAGTAATTAGCCCAACATCATGATTACTTCGGATTAAATAAGCATAATAATAACTTTGCTACGAGACATTAAATTAAAAAGGTTGAACATAACTTACAATGATTAAAAATAGCGTAGCGTTACACGGACAGAATTTCGACTTACACCCTTACAACATTCGCTAACATACCCTTATTATTAGGATTAAAATTAAAATTAAAATTAAAATATAAATTATAAATATAAATATTACGTATAGATAGATGGATGGATATATATTGATATTAAAATTCGTCGAACTGCGTTGGCTTTTATAGGCATTTTCATTTTTTGGGGCTCCGCGAGTCGCGGTTCTTTTAGCCTTCGAACTCCGCAAGTCGCGGAGTTCGTTTTTACAGCTCATTCAGCCTTGGCTCTTTGTTTGCCGACGATTTTAAATAATAATATAATATATATATATAATTTTTAAGAATTATTTATATATTATATTATATTCATGTGCATAGTTGACTTGTAATTTTTAGTCTGTTGCGTCGAGCGTTGAGAGTTGACTCTGGTCCTGGTTCCGGATTTTCGAACGTCCTTGCGTACAATTTAATATCTTGTACTTTGCGTTTTGAATCTTGTACTCTTGTAATTTTGAGATGTTTCTCATCAATAATTGGAACCTCTTTGATTGTATTTTGTACTTTTGAGCTTTTTGGTCGTTTGTGTCTTCAATTCGTCAAATCTGTCTTTTGTCTTCACCTTTTAATATTTAAACGAATATCACTTGTAAATAGAACAATTGCAACTAAAAGCTTGTCTTTCTTGGGGAATAATGCTATGAAATATATGTTCGTTTTTAGCATTATCAAATATTCCCACACTTGAGGGTTGCTTGTCCTCAAGCAATATAGTCTTGAAATACTAGAATCACTTCTTTATTCTTCACACTTTGTACATCAGTGATTTCTTTACGGTAGTAACGTTGTGGTTTACAGTCTCATATGACTATAAAAATTTAGATCCTTTAAGGAAATTGGATCTTTATGAAAACATTTGATCTTTTGAAAATTAAATCTAGCTTTTACCCTAGATAAGTTTTCCGGAATAACCCTTCACCGGTGTTTGCAAGTTCTTTTTGTGGGTTTGGTGGGTTTCAGATTTGAAAATTTTAGCTCAAAACTTGCGGTTTTGTGTCACCCACTTGCTAACCTTGTATTAGGAAAGCAACACGTCCAGTTTACTTGCTCCGTATATTACCTTTCGATAAACTACCGTCCGGTTGTAAAGGAAAGCGTTGAACAAGCAACTGTTAAGGCAATGTCCTCTGACATGCTTTTAATTATGGTCTTTTAACGTGTCGGATGCAATTACTATCCTTTGTAGGAGCAATATTAAAGCTCACCCTTATAATTTTTCGGTCTGGCACAAGGTCCTGTCTTTGACCATGCTATGCAACCACCGTTCTTACGGTTGACACCCGATTTAGTTCAGGTAACCTAATGAATTCCAGGTGAATTCCTAGGATTTTACGTTCAATGGTAATGAACGCATTGAAAATAGGTTTTCAGAAAACAAATCGGTTTATAATTTGATCAAAATATTTTCTCGTTCAAGCTCGAGTTTAGATATCATCGAATTCCATGAGTTTGTAATTCTCAATCTTTAAGGTCAATCTCTAGGATTGAGTAATATTAATCTTAAAAGCTGATTTTTGATCTTTAAGGAGATTATCCTTTCTGGGGATCTGATTCATTAGTCTTATCAAGCTAATTTGCACGGTGCTCCCCCCATTGTACGAGATAAATCCTTCTCATAGTTAGGATAAATCTGACCACTTGGCGACCCTGTTTAATGCTGAGGTTCGTGGATTTCCTGCTGATTTTAGTGATGACTTTTCTAGGTTTTTCGTCAACCTACAGCTGGTCTGGACGACAACTTCTTGACCTAAATCAAGAAGCGCGTTTCTTTATCAAAAGACTTTACTTCCTTTTAACGATGGAATTGATTCATCGTGTAGATCCATCTTTCTTACAGTAAATCAGGTAAAACTTTTTAGTTTAGTCCAAAGCAAAAGTATTTTCAGTTATTTGTACAAAAATATGTGACATATGTTTTGAATAACTTGGAGAATTTTCCCACACTTGGCTTTTATTTTCCTTTTTATTGTCCTCTATTCCATTTTAAATGAATTTTAACATTTTGGTTTGTTTCTCAATTTATGTCCTTTCCGAGGTAACAATAATTTCGGTGTTAACACCTAGTTTTATCATTCATAAATATGTATAAACATGATTTTGAGTTCATTTAGTTGAAAATTTTGAAAAATTTTACTAGAAGTGGGTAGTCAGTATATAAGACTAGGGCTGTTCTTTATTATCAGAGAGCACTAGATTCTAATACAACTACTGCTTTACTAGTATTTTTAATGGTAACCAAGTGTATGAAGTAAAAAATATTAAAAATCCGAAAGAATTTAACCCCTTCCCACACTTAAGATCTTGCAATGCCCTCATTTGCAAGAAATCAGTAACAATTTAAATTATTGAGGGTAATTAGCGTATAAATGATTAAATTTTACCAAAGTTTCCAAAAATATTTATGTTTGCTTGCTGAATGATAAATGGTGCATATCATTTGTTCATTCCGTCTTGTTGTTATTTCACATATATTTTGCATCTTGTCGTCAAAATTAGTTACTTTTGCTGAACTTAATGCCAGTCTTTGAAAATGCGTTGTTTTACCCTGTTGTGTACATAAGATAAACTGCAAACATATATACATATTTTTGAAGTTTGGTATATTACCCCACATTCAAAAATTATTAAAATCTAATAATAAAATTTAGAAAATTATAAAACTATTATAAATCCAACATAAGTATTAAATGTATCAACATTACAAATAATAAAATAAAATAAAAAACTATAGACCAGGGAGGGAATGTGGGCGTTGTGGTAGGAATATAGTTTCTACCTATATGTTGGCAATAAGCTATGATTTGGTCTTGATGAACTTACCAATCTTCAAATGCTCTATGTCTAGCATTTTCATACTCTTGTGAAGCTATAAACCTTTGCATTTCTGCCATTTCATTTCCCCCTCCTACATTACCTTGCTGTTGGTTTCTCTCAACCTGTGGATGTCTACCATTATATCGTACTGCGGCGTTATTTCGCCTCTTCAAAACTTTAGCACCATGGTATAGATTTAAACCTATTGTATCGCGGGGTTCTGGTTCTTCGATTAGTAATCCCCCCCGACTTATATCCACACCGAGATATTCAGCAATCAAAGTAATAAATATACCACCTCCTATTATGCTATGCGGTCTCATCCCCCTAACCATAGCTGATAAATAATAACCCACACAATAAGATATACTTACAGCGCTTTGTGGGTCTCGAATACACATGTGGTAAAACAAATCCTGTTCATTTACCTTTTCCTTGTTCTTACCTCGTTATGTAATCGAATTGGCTAAAACTCTATGAATTACTCTTAACTCTGCTCTAACTATATCCAAATAAGAGTAATTTCCCCCTTTAAATTGGTGATGGCTAGTCATTTGACTCCATACACCATGCGTATCAAAATTTTCTTCTATCTTTCTACCATTTAGTATCAACCCTCTACAATCGGCAGATGCTAACTCCTCAGGCGTATATATACGTAAAGCCTGAGCCATGTCTAGTAAAGACATGTGGTGCATTGATAATGCTAAAAACGAACATATATTTCATAGCATTATTCCTCAAGAAAGACAAGCTTTTAGTTGCAATTGTTCTATTTACAAGTGATATTCGTTTAAATAATAAAAGGTGAAGGCAAAAGACAGATTCGACGAATTGAAGAGTCAAACGACCAAAAAGCTCAAAAGTACAAAAGACAATCAAAGAGGTTCCAATTATTGATAAGAAACGTCTCGAAATTACAAGAGTACAAGATTCAAAACGCAAAGTACAAGATATTAAATTGTACGCAAGGACGTTCGAAAATCCGGAACCGGGACCAAAATCAACTCTCAACGCTCGACGCAACGGACTAAAAATTACAAGTCAACTATGCACATAAATATAATATAATATTTAAATAATTCTTATAATTATTTATATATTATATAATATATTATAAACCGTCGGCAAGAAAGGCTCCAAACTTGTGTGAGCTGTAAAAGCAAACTCCGCGAGTTGCGGAGTTTGCAGTGCAAAAACTACGCGAGTCGCGGAGCCCCTAATTTTGAAACTGCCTATAAAGCTCGCGCATTCTGATCGTAAAAATCATAAAACATATAATCTATCTCTCTCTCAATATATACGTAAATATATATATATATATTTTATATTTTAATTTTAATTTTAATTTTAAATCCTAATAATAAAGGTATGTTAGCAAATGTTGTAAGGGTGTAAGTCGAAATTCTGTCCGTGTAACGCTACGCTATTTTTAATCATTGTAAGTTATGTTCAACCTTTTTAATTTAATGTCTCGTAGCTAAGTTATTATTATGCTTATTTAAAACGAAGTAATCATGATGTTGGGCTAATTATTAAAATTGGGTAATTGGGATTTGTACCATAATTGGGGTTTGGACAAAAGAACGACACTTGTGGAAATTAGACTATGAGCTATTAATGGGCTTTATATTTGTTTAACTAAATGATAGTTTGTTAATGTTAATATAAAGATTTACAATTGGGCGTCCCTATAAATTACCATATACACTCAATCGGACACGATGGGCGGGGTATTTATATGTACGAATAATCGTTCATTTAACCGGACACGGGAATGGATTAATAGCCACTAGAATAATTAAAACATGGGTGAAATTATGTACAAGGACACTTGGTATAATTGATAACAAAATATTAAAACCTTGGGTTACACTCAGTCGACATCCTGGTGTAATTATTAAACAAAGTATTAAAATCTTGTTACAGTTTAAGTCCCCAATTAGTTAGAATATTTAACTTCGGGTATAAGGATAATTTGACGAGGACACTCGCACTTTATATTTATGACTGATGGAATGTTATGGACAAAAACAAGACGGACATATTAAATAATCCAGGACAAAGGACAATTAACCCATGGGCATAAAACTAAAATCAACACGTCAAACATCATGATTACGGAAGTTTAAATAAGCATAATTCTTTTATTTCATATTTAATTTCCTTTATTTTATATTTAATTGCACTTCTAATTATCGCATTTTTATTGTTATTGTATTTAATTGCACTTTTAATTATCGTACTTTTTAATTATCGCAAGTTTATTTTATCGCATTTTTATTAATCGCAATTTCATTATCGTTATTTACTTTACGCTTTAAATTAAGTCTTGTATTTATTATTTTACATTTGGTTTTAACTGCGACTAAAGTTTTAAAATCGACAAACCGGTCATTAAACGGTAAAAACTCCCCTTTATAATAATAATATTACTTATATATATATTTGTATTTTTATAAAAGTAAACTAATATAGCGTTAAGCTTTGTTTAAATATTTTCCCTGTGGAACGAACCGGACTGACTAAAAACTACACTACTGTACGATTAGGTATACTGCCTATAAGTGTTGTAGCAAGGTTTAAGTATATCCATTCTCTAAATAAATAAATATCTTGTGTAAAATTGTATCATATTTAATAGTATTTTCTGCTAAAATTTAATAGCTATTTTATATACACCTCGCATAACATCAAGTTATTTTTGGCGCCGCTGCCGAGGAAACGCTTAAAAGCCGGAAGCGCAACGCTATTTAAAAAAAAATAAAAATTTAGTTTACTTTTATTAAAATTCGTTTTTATAAAAATACGTTTTTAATTATTCAAAAATATAAAAAGAAAAACAAAAATATAAGTATTTTTAAGATATTTTTAAAATTATAAAGAAGTTCTATTTTTATTTAAGTTTTTAAATATAAGTTTTTATTATACAAATATTTTGATATAAATAGAAAATATAAAAACAGAAAATATTAAATAAATAAATAAAAAAAAACGCGTAAAATTTAAAACTGTACCTGAGTTGAATTCTGGAACCCCGCGACTCGCGGAGTTTGCTGCTTGAAATACCGCAACTCGCGGAGCTACCCTGACACCGACAGAAACCCTAATCTGCATTTAATTACGGGTAATTATTAATTATTATTATTATTTAAACCCTAATTAGTTTATTATTAATATAATTTAGTTTTAATTAATTATAATTATTTTTAATATATATAAAAATTAATACTTTTCATAAAAATAATATTTTTATAAAAATTGTACTTTTTACAACTTTTAGTTTATTTTTATATTTTGTCCATTTTTATTCGTTTTTAGCGTAATATTTGCATTTTTCGCTCGTAATTAGTTTTAAGTCATAGTTTTTACCATAGTTATTTTTATTTCTAGATTTTTAGGCTTTGCCGTAAAATCCCTTAAGTGCTTTTTCTTTAGAATAAGATTTAGTTGCTTTAGAATTTTGCGACGCAGTTTTTAGATTTTAGTACCTTTTTAAGTTATTTCCATTTGGGATTTAGTTTTTCCTGTAAGCTTTAATATTTTTAGACGACTTTTACCTATGTATCAATTATCGTTCCAATTAGTAATCTCAATTTGCGATTATAATTTTAAGTTAGTTGTAGTAATAAGGTTAGGTTAGTCAAGTATTTTTAAGTTTTATAAGTTTCTTTTATTTTTCCGTCACCTTTTATTTTTCAACTATTTTTTTTCGACCTTTTTTGACGAACTCTTTTTCTTTCTTATTTCTCGCTATTCTAGTTTTAGGACATAGATTTTTATTCTACTTCTTATCTAAATTTCTTAAAATTACGAAAATTTATTTTAAGTGGTTAAATTAATAGACATCAAAATTTTCTGGTTCGTAGTAATAGTTGGATTTGTACGTGGACCGGGTTATTGGAGCCAAACAGTCCTCAATTATATTGAGACCAAACGAATCCTGCCCCTCTGCTGCATCTTTTGGCTATTCGAAACGTGGGCAAAATCAGAAAAGTCTACTGATTGGATAACTTATTATAATTTTTCTTTCCTTTTAAAAACTAATAGGATATTCAGTGAATGCACCGAGCAAGACGTTCACCACCTTTTGTACGTTCACCACCTGTAACTAGATCAAGACATTTAGCAAATATTACCACCGTTGATTTTTCTTTAGAATCGTCATCCAGTCGACCAAGTACTCCAGTTCAAATTTCCGATAATCCATTTTTTGAACCCGACCTCACAATTGAGAATCCGGAGAATATTCAGGAACGATTCGTAGATCCTGAACCATTAAATTTTCCTCCGGAACCACCAATCATTCAAACAGAGATTGTTGAGGAACGAACCATTAAATCAGAATCCTCTAGTGATTCCGATTCAACAAATTCAATTATGGAGAATCTGGAACCTTTAAGTATGGAAGACCGAATGAGAGCTAAACGCACTGGCCAAGGTCACGCAATTACTCATCCAGACATTAATGAGCCAGATTATGAAATCAAAGGACAAATTCTACACATGGTGACTAATCAATGCCAATTTAGTGGTGCGCCGAAGGAAGATCCAAATGAACATCTACGTACCTTTAATAGGATCTGCACACTATTTAAAATCCGAGAAGTTGAGGATGAACAGATATATCTCATGTTATTTCCCTGGACTTTAAAGGGAGAAGCCAAAGATTGGTTGGAATCGTTACCTGAAGGGGCGATTGATACATGGGATGTTTTAGTTGAAAAATTTCTTAAACAATTCTTTCCTGCATCTAAAGTCGTAAGACTTCAAGCAGAAATTGTTACGTTCACACAGAAACCAAATGAAACTCTATATGAGGCGTGGACTAGATTTGGAAAGTTATTAAGAGGATGTCCGCAACATGGTTTAGACACCTGTCAAATAGTACAAATATTCTACCAAGGATGCGACATCACTACAAGGAAAGACATAGATATAGCAGCTGGTGGTTCTATTATGAAGAAAACCGAAACTGATGCTTACAAAATTATTGATAACACTGCTTCCCACTCACATGAGTGGCACCAAGAAAAAGATATCGTTAGATCATCTAAAGCAGCTAGAGCCGATTCTAGCCATGACTTAGATTCCATTTCCGCAAAGATAGATGCTGTCGAGAGACGAATGGAAAAGATGACTAAAGATATTCACGCAATACGAATTAGTTGTGAGCAGTGTGGAGGACCACATTTGACAAAAGATTGTCTCAGTATTGAATTAACAATAGAACAAAGAGAGAATATTTCATACATAAACCAAAGGCCTGGAAATAATTATCAGAATAATTATCAACCGCCAAGACCAATTTACAATCAAAACCAGAATTATAACCGAAATATTCCATACAACAACCAACAAGGTCCTAGCAATCAACAAGTATCCAATAATACTTACAACCAGCAAAGACCTAATTTTCAAAACAAACCACTACAACAAACCGATGATAAAAAGCCAAATTTAGAAGATATGATGACGAAGCTAGTTGAAACTCAAACGCAGTTTTTCACATCTCAGAAACAAACTAATGAACAAAATGCTCAAGCATTTAGAAATCAACAAGCTTCTATTCAAAATTTGGAACAAGAAGTAAGTAACCTAGCAAGGTTAATAGGTGAAAGAAAACCGGGAAGTCTACCTAGTGATACAAATGCTAACCCCCGGAATGAAACAGCTAAAGCCATTACCACAAGAAGTGGTACAACGCTTAAACCACCTGAAATACCTGTAACTTCTGATGAAGCTATTCCTACTCCACAAGAACCCCAACCTGATCAAGATAAGGAAAAAGAACCGGTAGTTGAAAAGGTTAATGAAGATAACACAGTTAAGGCTAAACCTTATGTTAAACCATACCAACCACCACTTCCTTACCCGAGTAAAATGAAGAAAGAGAAACTTGAAGCCGAGCAATCCAAATTCTTGGATATGTTTAAACAGATAAATGTAAATCTTACTTTCATTGATGTGATTTCAGGAATGCCTAGATATGCTAAATTCTTGAAAGATCTAATCTAAAATAGAAAGAAAATGGAAGAACTCTCGGCTGTTACTATGAATGCTAATTGTTCAGCAGTGCTGTTGAATAAGATACCAGAAAAATTATCTGATCCAGGAAGTTTCACAATTCCATGTTTTCTGGGTAGTCTTAGTTCAATAGAAGCATTGGCAGACTTAGGTGCTAGTATAAATCTAATGCCGTATTCACTATACGCTAAACTAGATCTTGGAGAATTAAAAACAACCAGAATAAGCATACAACTAGCCGATAGATCAATAAAATATCCTAGAGGGATAATGGAGAACATGCTAGTTAAAGTTGGTACTTTAGTATTTCCAGTAGATTTTGTTGTTCTGGACATGGAAGAAGATTCTCAAGTTCCTCTCATATTAGGAAGACCATTCTTAAACACGGCTAAAGCAATGATAGACGTGTTCGGTAAGAAATTGACCCTAAGTATAGAGGATGAGAGTGTTACCTTTTCAGTTGATAGAGCAATGCAACAACCATAATCTGCAGATGACACATGTTATTATATTCAAACTATAGATGCACATGCAGAATTATTAGAAGAATTTCCAGAATTACAAGGAACAGGAGAATGTTCTTTAGGATAAGGAACAGAACAAATTAATGAAGCTGAAATGTTAGCTACACTTATAGCTAATGGATATGAACCAACAACAGAAGAAATTCAAATGCTAAAAGAAGAAGACAGATATCGATACAAATCATCGATAGAAGAACCTCCGAAATTAGAGTTAAAGCCACTTCCAAACCATTTGGAATACGCTTATTTACATGGTGAATCTGAATTACCTGTAATAATATCGTCTTCTCTTACTGAAAATGAGAAATCACAACTCATTTCTGTGTTGAAAGCTCATAAACCAGCCATTGCATGGAAGATTCATGATATTAAAGGAATAAGTCCTTCGTATTGCACACATAAAATCCTTATGGAAGAAGGTCATAAAACGTATGTGCAACGCCAACGAATACTAAATCCTAATATGCAAGATGTAGTTAAAAAAGAAATTATTAAACTGCTAGACGCAGGTCTAATTTATCCAATCTCTGATAGTCCATGGGTAAGCCCAGTTCATTGCGTACCTAAGAAGGGTGGCATGACTGTCATTACAAATGAGAAAAATGAGCTTATTCCTACTAGGATTGTAACAGGATGGCGTGTATGTATTGATTATAGAAAATTAAATGACGCCACCAGAAAAGATCACTTTCCCTTACCTTTCATTGATCAAATGTTGGAAAGATTAGCCGGAAATAGTTACTATTGTTTTCTAGATGGATTTTCCGGATATTTTCAAATTCCAATAGCACCCGAAGATCAAGAGAAAACCACATTCACGTGCCCTTATGGTACTTTTGCTTACAAACGCATGCCATTTGGACTTTGTAACGCCCCTGCAACCTTTCAAAGGTGTATGATGGCGATTTTTCACGACATGATAGAAGAATGCATGGAAGTTTTCATGGATGACTTTTCGGTCTTCGGTGATACATTTGAATCATGTCTAGTTAATCTGGAACGAATGCTTAGTAGATGCGAACAATCAAATCTAGTACTTAATTGGGAGAAATGCCATTTCATGGTTAAAGAAGGCATCGTTCTTGGTCATAAAATTTCAAAAGAAGGAATTGAAGTGGATAGAGCTAAAGTAGATGTAATTGCTAAACTTCCACATCCCACCAATGTTAGAGGAGTTAGGAGTTTTCTAGGGCATGCCGGTTTTTACCGACGTTTCATAAAAGATTTTTCTAAAATTGCCACTCCTATGAATAAACTCCTAGAAAAGGATGCTCCATTCATCTTTTCAGATGAATGTATCAAATCTTTTAATATTCTTAAAGAGAAACTCACTAATGCGCCGATCATGATAAAACCAAATTGGAATCTACCATTTGAACTAATGTGCGATGCAAGTGATTTTGCAATGGGAGCCGTTTTAGGACAAAGGATTGAAAAACGATTTCAACCTATATATTATGCTAGTAAGACGTTACAAGGAGTACAAACGAACTATACAACTACTAAAAAAGAACTCCTTGCTATTGTCTTTGCTTTTGACAAATTTCGATCATATCTTGTTCTAGCAAAAACGGTGGTTTATACTGACCATTCTGCTCTTAGATACCTATTTTCAAAACAAGATGCTAAACCAAGATTAATCCGTTGGATCTTACTCTTACAAGAGTTTGATATTGAAATCCGAGATAAAAGAGGAGCAGAAAATCTCGCCGCTGATCATCTTTCTCGTCTTGAAAATCCTGAGTTAGAAGTTCTAAATGAATCGGCCATACAAGACAACTTTCCTGATGAATATTTATTGAAGATAAATTATAAAGAAATTCCATGGTTTGCAGACTATGGAAACTACTTAGTTTGTGGATTCCTTGAAAAAGGATTATCGTACCAAAGATGAAAGAAATTCTTCAGTGATATAAAACACTATTTTTGGTAAGATCCACATCTGTTTAAAAGTTGTCCCGATGGAATAATACGCCGATGTGTATTTGGAGATGAAGCTAGTAAAATATTAAACCATTATCACACGGGACCAACAGGAGGGCATTATGGGCTCAACTAACAGCAAGAAAAGTTTATGATGCTGGATTCTATTGGCCTACAATTTACAAAGACGCACACCTTCTTTGCAAATCCTGTGATGCGTGTCAAAGGGCCAAAAAAATAAGTCAACGTGATGAAATGCCACAAAATGTCATCCAAGTATGTGAAGTATTTGAAATTTGGGGTATTGACTTTATGGGTCCATTTCCAAAATCTCATAATAATCTCTATATTCTCGTAGCCATTGATTATGTATCTAAATGGGCGGAAGCACAAGATCTCCCAACTAACGATGCACGAGTTGTAGTCAACTTTTTAAAACGTCTTTTTGCAAGGTTTGGAACACCGAAAGCTTTAATAAGTGATCGGGGTACTCATTTCTGTAATAATCAACTTGAGAAAGTTCTTAAAAGATATGGAGTAAATCATAAAATCTCCACCGCATATCATCCACAAACAAGTGGACAAGTTGAAAATACCAACCGAGCTTTAAAACGTATTCTAGAAAAAACCGTAGGATCAAATCCGAAGGAATGGTCCATTAAATTGGAGGATGCACTCTGGGCTTTTAGAACAGCCTACAAAACTCCAATTGGAACCACACCTTTTAGACTTGTTTATGGAAAAGCATGTCATCTTCCAGTAGAAATTGAACACAAAGCATTTTGGGCTTTGAAGACATGTAATCTTGATTTACATGAAGCCGGACGTCTACGATTAAGTCAACTAAATGAATTAGAAGAATTAAGACATGAAGCATACGAAAATTCGTTAATCTATAAGGAAAGAACGAAGAAATGGCATGATAAAAGAATCAGAAGTTCAAAAGAATTTAAAGAAGGAGACAGAGTTCTTCTTTTCAATTCACGATTTAAGCTATTTCCTGGAAAATTGAAATCAAGATGGTCTGGACCATTCATAGTCAAAAGAGTTTTCCCATACGGAACGATAGAATTAATAAATTCAAATGGGATTGAATTTAAAGTTAATGGTCACAGAGTTAAACACTACATAGATAGTCCGATGGAAGTCGACAACGCAGTTAATCACAATTTTGACACCACAGTTAACTAAGTGTGGGGAGAATCAAGTCTTTAAAGGATAATATGTATTTCTGTTAGAGTTAGATTGTCTGTTTTCGTGTAGTTCTCGAAAATGGAACCCGAATGGTCTTTCCCTAGCAGACCCTAAAGAACTAGTCTTCTCCCCCCATTCTGAATTTTTATTTTTTTAGGTTTTTACAAAATGAAGACTGCCTGTGAACTAAACCATGGTCTAATGCTACACGCTTTGATCACTAAACGTAATAATGACACACTTCTGAGTGAAATAGTATCAGTAATCAGAGAAAGATTGGACGGAGTTAGAAAAGAATCCAGATGCGAAGATAATAAGTTACAATTTGGTAAAGGAAAATCAAAATCCGCTGCGAAAAGAAGAGCACGACACCTAGAAAGATGTCACAAATGCAAAAAATGGTCACATGGAGGTAAATGTTCAAATAATCAAACCTATTCAAACACCGAATTTGTTACTTTATGCAGAGACGGACCGTTCGTATGTTTAGAAGAAAAGACACTGAATGCTCGAGGTTACGCCTATGTAGCCATGGAAAACCAATTAAACCGACTATCTTATGAATGGGATAGATCATATAACTAAGAAATCTATTTCACAGGTATGTTTGTACAGTTTTTATTTTTTATTTTTAACCTTTTGATAATAAACGCTAATTTGTTCGCTATAAAGTATTAAATTGGTATTGAATAAAATTAGGTTTGGCGACCGAAATTATTGATATCATTCAAAAATTTATTACATCACTACGAAATTTAACGTTTATTCTTAAGGTATAAATATCTTTAATCAATCAACCCAAAATATTTCAAAAATTCGTCATGAGTTAAATTAGGTCTTGGAACCGAAATTACTTTACCGAAAAGAGGGGCGCATATTTTTGATAATATTTGATTGATTAAAGTGGGATAAAAAGCCAAAAAGATTTTTAATTTTATTTTTACCATGTTTTTAAAATTAATATATAAATCTTAAATTAATATTGTAAACTTTGTAAAAACAATATATTTAAAATTATAAATATTTGAAAAATTAATATAAGTTTGGTGTGAATTTATAATATGAATTTTTAAATTAAGTTGGGTGTGAATTTTTAATTTTTAAAATATGAATTTTTAATTTTATGCATTTCAAATTTTAAGTTTGGTGTGAATTTTTAATATTAATTTTGAATTTTATATTTAAATTGTGTGAATTTAAAAACAAAAATTTACTTTATCTCATTAAGTTAAAAATATGATTTTTAAAATTCGTCGTAAGTTGAAGACTAGGTCTTTAAACCGAAATTGCTTTACCCGAGGGAGGGACGAGAACTTTTATTATCATTATTTTTAATCTTATTGAATTAAAGTATGCCAAAAACATTAAAAAAATCCAAAAATCTTAGCTTTTAAAACAATCGCTACAAAAAGACAAATTTTAAAATTTTGTCGAGGGAAGGACTAGGACATCGATCCGAAACGACCTCGTCCTAAATAACAAGGGAAACAAAATTTTAAAATTAATTACTTAATTGTTTTAATTAGTATAAGATATAAAAAAAAAAAAATACAAACTCCGCGAGTCGCGGAGTTTGAAAGAGAAATCCACCGCGACTCGCGGAGGATGAAAAATCCAGAAAAAAATATATACTGATCGAACTGATCAGTTGCACACCACACACGAAAAATACTGCGAAATACTGCCGAAAAAACCCGCAAAAACACCCCTAAAATCACAATTTTTAACCGTTAATCATCAAATCTTTTACTAAAATCATGTTGAGAAGGATGCTATCAAGGAATTACTCAAGAAAAATGGTAAATTTCTACACCTAAATTGCTTATGTATTATGCTTGTATAACCTAGATTGATGCAAGCTTCAAATTTTGAGTAATCTAGGGTTTGTGTTCTTGAGCAATTTGGGGCTTTTTGATATAAACAGGTTATGGCCGATTTTTGTCATGAATTGTTGCTAAATTAAGTAGTGTAACATGTTTAGGTAGTTAAATGATCCAAACTTTGAGCCTAAACATGATTTTGAGAATTAAAGTGGACTTTTTCAAGTCTAAAAATTCATGAACTTGATTTTTGAGAGATAATGCCATTTGAAACTTGTTTAATTGCTAGTAATGATTATTTTGACATGTTATTTGAGTTGAATGCTTATGAACTTGGCGAACATTTTCGTATATGCTTATTTGAAAAAGTGTAGATTTGATAAAAATGTGAAAATGAGCTTAAGTTTGATATAAATTGATCATGTCATTGTAATTATTTTGATTGATGATTTTACTGACACTAATGCATATTTGGATGCACAAAAATTGTGTTTGATGTGTTTTGCAGACTGAAAGGGGTGAATCTTCATCCCAAGCTCGCAATGCTCCTGCTGAAAATGCGGAACAACAGGAGGTGGATAACTACTACAAGCAAGATATACCTCATCCAATCATGACATTTTCTGATATGCACTTGGAAGATTTGCACCCGAACCTGAGATTTGACAGACTTTGGATAGATTATCCAAAATACCAAAGGGGTTTGCATACTCTTCATTCTAAAGTTGTTGAGGTACCTAGGGTCATAGAATGGGGACCATTAGAAGTTGTAGAATTGGCCGGGCCAATTAGGGAATTAATTGCACAGAGGTATGGTAATTCTACTTTTAACGACTGGGTACGTTTATTCACCATGCGTAGACCTGTATATAAAGTATGGTGTGAAGAATTGTTGTGTAGTATAGAATTAAATGATCGGGTAGCTAGTTTAACCGATCGATCTTTTATTAGATTTTTGTTAGGAGGTTCGATGCGCCACATGTCTTTACTAGACATGGCTCAGGCTTTACGTATATATACGCCTGAGGATTTAGCATCTGCCGATTGTAGAGGGTTGATACTAAATGGTAGAAAGATAGATGAATATTTTGATACACATGGTGTATGGAGTCAAATGACAAGCCATCACCGATTCTAAGGGGGAAATTACTCTTATTTGGATATAGATAGAGCTGAATTAAGAGTGATTCATAGGTTTTTAGCTAATTCGATTACTGATATTGCTCCAAACATACATATTATTCGACGCAATATCAGTTATATTTCATCAGCTTTTATCATTTAAAAAGACATTCAACGTATAATATTCAAGAAAAACGACAAAAGTGGACAAGAGCTTGCTATTTGAAGGAACGACGATAAAACGATGAGTTTTAGCCAAATTTATATCAAGAAACGTTTATCTGAATGAAAGTACAAGATAGATGAAGAAAAGAGTTCAAATGGAAAATCCCAAGTCAATATATATCAATACGAGGTCAACAAAGAACAAACGAAAAAGAAAAATAAAGGAAACTGTCATTTACACATACGCGAATCGTGTAGACCTACACGAAACGCGTAGTAATCTGGTCTTACGCAAATCGTGTAGACTCTACACGAAACGCGTAATGTTAGGCCGTAATAGTGCCAGAATTCTAGAATGGGGCGGCTACTTTATACATTTTAAAACAATTCTTTTTCTTAGTGCTGCAGCAAATGGAATGGCTTTTGACTCAACTACTACTTCTATTTCAATGATAAATACGGAGTACAGACAGAGGGGGAGATCATCATATATCAAATAGAAGAATTATTATACACACACAAATTGTTATATTGTCATTTTTATTACTCTGTAAAATTAGTTTCAAGGTTCAAATATTAGGATTAGTTACAAATAGTAAGGGTGTATTGTTCGTGATTAAGGGTGTTATTATTGTAATTTTCCTACCGTTTGAAGTTAATGAAAGTGAAGATATTTTAGTAAGTTTACTCTGTTAAAATTATCGTTGTTATTATGTTTGCATATCTATATTTTTATGTTTACCTTAGTGTAATGAATAGCTAAATTTCCTTAGTGTTTGCTTAGATGTAGAGCCCCTAGTGAAATGGATTGTTATCAATTGTAAAAGTTAAAATGTAACTTTAGTATTTTTTAATATTGAGCCTAGTTAAAAGAACCATTATTGTGTAATTAGGTATTTAACCCTTGTCACTTAATTTATTAAATTTAAATAACGAAAGTTGTTTTTATTTATATAAATTAAGCTTCAACATTAAAATGATCTAGACGAATTTATGGATAAATTATTAACACCAATTTAGAAATAAACTTAGGTGGTTTGGGTAATATCAATAATTATATGATAGTGAAATTGTAAAAAGGGAAACCGTTACGATTTGGGTATTGGCGAAAGTCAAAACTAGGCTAGGTCTCAATTTAAATACTTAGGGAATAGTAGCTATCTAAAAAGAATCCGATGAAAATTAGATTTATTTTAGTTAGTCGTAACCTTATATTTATTCGAAAGAAAAATATAAAGTTTATTACTAAAACATTTTAAATAGGGCGTAAACTCAAAACAATCCATGGACCTAGGGGTGACACATTTAAGTAAACACTCCCATTTATCCCATTTATATTTATTATAAAAGTATTATTATTATTATTTACGAATTATTATTACAAAATATAAAAAGATTACATAAAAATACTTAAAATTCGTACCAGACTGTTTGTCACATCGTATAAGTCATACGCGAATCGTGTATTGTATACGCGAAACGCGTATGCCTGTAATTCAAACTGTACGACCAGATTCACACAATTCGCGTAGGTTTTAAATTATACGCGATACGCGTATAAATACGCGAAACGCGTATGTACAAGACACGGCTACAGTACCAGTAGGGTTAAAATTAGGGTTTTAATTATTTAATTAGTTTAAAATTAGGGTTTTAGCCTTTTTACTATTATATTTAGGTTATTACTATATAATTTATATTAGTTCTTATAAAATACTTTAATACATGTTAAATCCTAATAATTAGTGTTAATTATAATACTTTATAATTAGAAATTAGTTTACAATTAGTTAATTATTTTAATTCCTTTTAATTTGTATTAATCTTTTTAAACATGTCATTTAGTTAATTTAAATAAGTTTATATTATAATTGCTCAAAACAAAATTCTAAACATATAGTTTTATTAAAAGTTACTATTTTACTAATTACTATTTAGTAATAAAATACTGGCATCATAGTTAGTATAATTTCATTTAGTTCCTTTGTAAGTTATTTATTGTAATCTTGTAATTTTATGTATGAATTAAATTAGTTTAAGTTATTTTCTTTTACTGTTATTTTATAAATTCCTAATCCAAAACCCCCTTTAATTAAGTTTGACATCAAAGACTATTAAAAACCATTAAACACTCCATCTCCCTGTGGAACGAATCGGATTTACCGACAAACTAAACTACACGGATAGGACTAGTTGCCTATATATGTGTGAAATCAACCTGAATTCAATAAAATACCACATATACAATAAATCAATTCGTGTAACAAAAAAACTCAAATCTGTTCATAAATAAAGGTTACGTTTCGCAACATCAATTACACAAAGAGGTAAGAACAAGGAAAAGGTAAAACAAAAACAAACCAACATCAATTTGTTTTACGAGGCGAAAAACATTAAAAACTTTAACTTTTAATGGATTGAATTTTATAAATTGAAATTAAAAATTTATAAACGGATTAAGATCAGGTCTAACAACCGAATTTCCGTTACAAATATAAATTTATAAAAGATATTTTTAAATTCAATTGATTTTAAGTTATAGTAAAAAAAAAAAAAAAAAAAAAAAAAGCATACGCGTAACGTGTGGGGGTACACGAAACGCGTGGATCCCAGTTATACGCGAAACGCGTATACCTACGCGAAACGCGTACGGTCAAAAATTGGGACATATCAGATCGAGTAGCAGCCTGTTTTGTTCACTCCATTCTTATTATTTCTGCTGCTGAAACGAGAGAAAAAACCAAAAATCCCCAAAAATCACACCCAAAACTTAAATTAACACTTCTAATCTTCCCCAATTCTTCAATTTTTCAACATGCCTAGATTGGTAAGGGTCCTAAACCCATTTTACCTCATGTTCTTCAAGTTTTTCATTATTTATTTTTATGGCTTTAATCCGAATTATATGCATGATATTGTTGATTTTTGCTTGATTATTGTTATATCTATGTTGTTAGTAAGATTATAAACCCGATTAGCATGAAAAACTGATGTTTAATTGATTATTGAAAAATTAGGGTTTATACAAATTGGGGATAATTGAGAAATTGATACTGAGGTGTGTTATTTTGGTTGTAATTAGGTGTTTTTAAGTGTTTTGTTGGTAGTTAGAACTCTTGAACATGATTTTGATTGTTTGATTTTGTGATTTTTAATTTTAGCCTAAATTTGATAATTTTTGTAAATATCATGAATCAAGTATGAATTGTAATGTTGTTAAGGATTATTTAGAAGCTGAAATGCACGCAATGTGATTGAATTGAATTCGATATACTTAGATAAATTGCGTGTTTTCACTTATGAATTAAACTTTGTATATGAAACTTGATTTTTGATTTATGATTTTTGATTTGTTTTGTTTTGTTTTGAATCATAGAACTAAATCTTCCAATGTTGTTGAAATAAATTGATTCATGTGGTGTTGAAAACAAGTTTGTAGGTTGAATTTAGACTCTTTGCTAACATTAACACATCCTATTGGGATGATTTTCTTGTTTTAAAATGTTATGCAGGGACCATTTAGAATGAGGGCATTTAACCAACAACAAGCACAAGATCAAGTTACCCCCGAAATGGAACAACAACTCTTGAACCTACACCCGATCCTGCAATTTCCTAACGAATTACATCAAAGGGTGCAAAAAGTTAAGGATTTACTCATTCTGGTAAATCGAACCATCTCTCCAGTTTACGTTGTTGATTGGGATCCCCTAGGAGACCCAGTCAACTTAGATACACCGATAAGGGAAATTTTAACCCAAAGTTTCACGAATGAATTTGGGGAAATTAGGTATTATAATGACTTTCAGAGATTGTTTAGATTGAATTCTCCTGTATATAGAGAATTGTGTTTGGAATTTTACTCTACCGTTAGGATGAATATAAACCCGGAAAATATCGAAGATACTAGATTTCTACAATTTCGACTGGGTGGGGTAGATAGAGTAATGTCCCTAGGCGACATGACTATGGCCTTAGGGATTTATGACGGTAATGAAATGAATGCTCCCGGTTTTTGGGAATATATTTTTACAGGAGCTAAGTATACAGGAGATTATGATTCTTTGAGTGTCTGGCGTTCTTTTTCCCAAAAGAATACATATGTAGCAGGCCAAGAATCATACCTTAAGATCACTGATGTTCGCTATCGAATAATTCATAAATTTATAGCGAACACAATTAACCAAAGGGCATTCCTTAATACAGATAAGATTAATTATGTTGACCTTTGGTATTTGGATGCAATTAGAGATAGGGATACATTTATTAGTATACCCTATGGAGTGGCCTACTTTTTGGCCCATATAGGTAAGGGTGCTCGAGGATCCAGTGACATGTCGGGGGGTCACTATGTCACGTGTTTGGCAGCCTGGTTCGGTCTTGACCCGAACGAATTAGATCCTCCAATCCAGCCGATAGATCAACGGGTTCGTACTTTAGGATTGGAGGTGTATAAGACAGCTAAGGCTATACGTGTGAGGGGTGGGGTACGTAGTTTAAGGCAACAGGAAGTTGCTGCTCACGCACCTATGGAGGAGGATGATGAACCCGCGAGGGAAGCTAGGAGGAGACGCAGAGAGATAGATCAGGCTAGCTCGTCTCATACAGGTACTTCTGATTTCGATATGCTCCAAAATTCTTTTAATGCATTGAGTTTAGATGTACGTAACTCATATCAAAACTGGGGAGTGAGATCAGAAGACCAGTATACTGCTTTGTCTCGAAAATTGGGAGATATTAGGCATACCCAACTAGATCAGTATAATATTCTTTCTAACATCCGATACGATCAGAGGGGTCAGGGAGCACAATTAGAGTGGGCGCATCATCAGGCATATTTATACGCGTCTAACCCACAGAATTTCGCACCCTCAGCCTATCCTTCATACCCCCAATGGCAGACACCCAATGACCCTCTACCTCCACCATATGACCATAACGCCGCCATAGCCGTGAGTCAGGATGCATATAGGCGTTTCTACGAGGAACAACGCCTAAACGAACAACGGCAGCGACAGCAACAGGAAGAAGGCGAACAGGGAGGCCCGTTTTGGAATCCATTTAACTAGTTCTATTCTTTAAAACATTTTTATTTTTATGGTTTGTAATAACATAATAGTATGGTGTGTATTGATACTTTTAATGTTTCTTATGTTTTATTATATATTAGCAAGAAAGTAGTGTGGGGTAAAATTGTTTTGTACGATTGAAGTACAACCCCATGTTTTGTATGTTTTTAACATGGTTTTGACAGGTACAGAAGAAAATGAAATTAGACGAAACGAAACATCGAATTACATTGTGATACAAACGTTGGATAAAATCATAGGTAAAATAATTTGAAAATCCAAATCGGTTAACAAAGGAAGTTCCAAATACTTCACACTTTTTGTCCTCTCAAATTTATACATTATTATCTGATTTTATGTAATGAGGGCATTACATAATCTCAGGTGTGGGGTGGGAATATATAAATTCTCGAGAACTTATAATTTGGTGATTTTTATCAAGATTTATAAAATTTTTAAAACAAATATATCAAATGAATTTTTAAGGTAACTACGAGCGATTAAAGCATAGGTGTCAAAAACCGAAATTATCGTCTCAATACATTAAAAACGCATAAGTTTATTTGTTTAAAACCTATAAAAGAAAACCAATTATAACAAGAATTTATAAAACCTTATGTTGAGAACCATATATCACATGTTTCTATGAAGTTATTGCAGATATCATTGCTTTGGAACGTATAAACCTGAACACTCCATTATTACGAGTAATAGAGGATGAATCAAGTCCATCCCGTAAGGAAGTAAAGTCTTCCAAATTGACACAATTGCTAACTTATGTTAGAAGATGTAGTCCAGAACAGCTGTAGGTTGACGAAAAATCTTGTAAAGTCATCCCTAAAATCGGCTGGAAATCCACCTAACCTCAGCATCAAATAGGATTTTTGGTGGTCAGACTTATCCTAACCATGAGAAGGATATGTTTCGTACAATGGGGGGGCATAATGCAAATTAGCTTTTAAGACTAATGAATCTAATCCCCAGATGGATGATCTTCGTAAAGATTAACCGCATCTATGTTTGACCGCGGTCAACATACATATGCCATAACAAATTGAGGTGTGCAAACTCATGGTTCACCGATGATATTTGGACACGATATAATTTTGTTCTAAAACTTATGCTATTTTATGAATTATATTTGTGTAAAACCATTTTTTGGACATTCGGCTTCAAGTTCCATGATACTACAATCATGGGGGCGAATAGCTTGCTAATCGCCGACTGAGACTTCGGTTTTCAGTTACCCTCAATCGGAATTTGAGGTTAAAACCGAAAAACGTGTCTAGTGTAAAAACTAGCATGACATTTTATAAAATCATAAAACGTTTTCACAAGGTCCAATTTTCCCTAAGGATCCAAATTTGTAAACCTTAATCACGAGTTTCATGTTTGTTTCTGTTGTCAGAATTTCGTTTCGTGTGGTGTGCGTGTGATTCAATAAAAATTGTGTAGTGTTTCTAAACTTATTCCATAAAGCGTGTGTTTCATTTCGTGTAGTGTGTGTTGTGTGATCTAATGTTCGATAAGAAAGATATATATAATGTTCTAATTCTGTTAAAAGATGTAATTGCTTGAGGACAAGCAACGTTCCAGTGTGGGGTATTTTGATATTGCTCCAAACATACATATTATTCGACGCAATATCAGTTATATTTCATCAGCTTTTATCATTTAAAAAGACATTCAACGTATAATATTCAAGAAAAACGACAAAAGTGGACAAGAGCTTGCTATTTGAAGGAACGACGATAAAACGATGAGTTTTAACCAAATTTATATCAAGAAACGTTTATCTAAATGAAAGTACAAGATAGATGAAGAAAAGAGTTCAAATGGAAAATCCCAAGTCAATATATATCAATACGAGGTCAACAAAGAACAAACGAAAAAGAAAAATAAAGGAAACTGTCATTTACACATACGCGAATCGTGTAGACCTACACGAAACGCGTAGTAATCTGGTCTTACGCGAATCGTGTAGACTCTACACGAAACGCGTAATGTTAGGCCGTAATAGTGCCAGAATTCTAGAATGGGGCGGCTACTTTATACATTTTAAAACAATTCTTTTTCTTAGTGCTGCAGCAAATGGAATGGCTTTTGACTCAACTACTACTTCTATTTCAATGATAAATACGGAGTACAGACAGAGGGGGAGATCATCATATATCAAATAGAAGAATTATTATACACACACAAATTGTTATATTGTCATTTTTATTACTCTGTAAAATTAGTTTCAAGGTTCAAATATTAGGATTAGTTTCAAATAGTAAGGGTTATTGTTCGTGATTAAGGGTGTTATTATTGTAATTTTCCTACCGTTTGAAGTTAATGAAAGTGAAGATATTTTAGTAAGTTTACTCTGTTAAAATTATCGTTGTTATTATGTTTGCATATCTATATTTTTATGTTTACCTTAGTGTAATGAATAGCTAAATTTCCTTAGTGTTTGCTTAGATGTAGAGCCCCTAGTGAAATGGATTGTTATCAATTGTAAAAGTTAAAATGTAACTTTAGTATTTTTAATATTGAGCCTAGTTAAAAGAACCATTATTGTGTAATTAGGTATTTAACCCTTGTCACTTAATTTATTAAATTTAAATAACGAAAGTTGTTTTTATTTATATAAATTAAGCTTCAACATTAAAATGATCTAGACGAATTTATGGATAAATTATTAACACCAATTTAGAAATAAACTTCGGTGGTTTGGGTAATATCAATAATTATATGATAGTGAAATTGTAAAAAGGGAAACCGTTACGATTTGGGTATTGGCGAAAGTCAAAACTAGGCTAGGTCTCAATTTAAATACTTAGGGAATAGTAGCTATCTAAAAAGAATCCGATGAAAATTAGATTTATTTTAGTTAGTCGTAACCTTATATTTATTCGAAAGAAAAATATAAAGTTTATTACTAAAATATTTTAAATAGGGCGTAAACTCAAAACAATCCATGGACCTAGGGGTGACACATTTAAGTAAACACTCCCATTTATCCCATTTATATTTATTATAAAAGTATTATTATTATTATTTATGAATTATTATTACAAAATATAAAAAGATTACATAAAAATACTTAAAATTCATACCAGACTGTTTGTCACATCGTATAAGTCATACGCGAATCGTGTATGGTATACGCGAAACGCGTATGCCTGTAATTCAAACTGTACGACCAGATTCACACAATTCGCGTAGGTTTTAAATTATACGCGATACGCGTATAAATACGCGAAACGCGTTTGTACAAGACACGGCTACAGTACCAGTAGGGTTAAAATTAGGGTTTTAATTATTTAATTAGTTTAAAATTAGGGTTTTAGCCTTTTTACTATTATATTTAGGTTATTACTATATAATTTATATTAGTTCTTATAAAATACTTTAATACATGTTAAATCCTAATAATTAGTGTTAATTATAATACTTTATAATTAGAAATTAGTTTACAATTAGTTAATTATTTTAATTCCTTTTAATTTGTATTAATCTTTTTAAACATGTCATTTAGTTAATTTAAATAAGTTTATATTATAATTGCTCAAAACAAAATTCTAAACATATAGTTTTATTAAAAGTTACTATTTTACTAATTACTATTTAGTAATAAAATACTCGCATCATAGTTAGTATAATTTCATTTAGTTCCTTTGTAAGTTATTTATTGTAATCTTGTAATTTTATGTATGAATTAAATTAGTTTAAGTTATTTTCTTTTACTGTTATTTTATAAATTCCTAATCCAAAACCCCCTTTAATTAAGTTTGACATCAAAGACTATTAAAAACCATTAAACACTCCATCTCCCTGTGGAACGAATCGGATTTACCGACAAACTAAACTACACGGATAGGACTAGTTTCCTATATATGTGTGAAATCAACCTGAATTCAATAAAATACCACATATACAATAAATCAATTCGTGTAACAAAACAACTCAAATCCGTTCATAAATAAAGGTTACATTTCGCAACATCAATTACACAAAGAGGTAAGAACAAGGAAAAGGTAAATGAACAGGATTTGTTTTACCATATGTGTATTCGAGACCCACAAAGCGCTGTAAGTATACCTTATGGTGTGGGTTATTATTTATCAGCTATGGTTAGGGGGATGAGACCGCATAGCATAATAGGAGGTGGTATTTTTATTACTTTGATTGCTGAATATCTCGGTGTGGATATAAGTCGGGGGGGATTATTAGTCGAAGAACCAAAACCCCGCGATACAATAGGTTTAAATGTATACCATGGTGCGAAAGTTTTGAAGAGGCGAAATAACGCCGCAGTACAATACCATGGTAGACATCCACAGGTTGAGAGAAACCAACAGCAAGGAAATGTAGGAGGGGGAAATGAAATGCAAGAAATGCAAAGGTTTATAGCTTCACAGGAGTACGAAAATGCTAGACAGAGAGCATTTGAAGATTGGCAAGTTCATCAAAACCAAATCATAGCTCATTGCCAACATATAGGTAGAAACTATATTCCTACTCCAAAACCCATATTCCCTCCCTGGTCTATAGAGATGCAACCACCGTATCCTACATATAACCCAGCCGAAGCATTCTATAGCACCTATGGTTATTCTTGGAACCCCTATTGGTATCAATATCATCCCTAGTCTACTTAGTTTTATTTATTTTGTAATTTGTAATGTTGATACGTTTAATACTTATGTTAATATTGTAATAGTTTTTATAATTTTCTAACTTTTATTCTTAGATTTTAATAATTTTTGAATGTGGGGTAATATACCAAACTTCAAAAATATGTATATATGTTTGCAGTTTATCTTATGTACACAACAGGGTAAAACAACGCATTTTCAAAGACTGGCATTAAGTTCAGCAAAAGCAACTAATTTTGACGACAAGATGCAAAATATATGTGAAATAACAACAAGACGGAATGAACAAATGATGTGCACCATTTATCATTCAGCAAACAAACGCCAATATATTTGGAAACTTTGGTAAAAATTTAATCATTTTCACACAAATCACCCTCAATAATTTAAATTGTTACTGATTTCTTGCAAATGAGGGCATTGCAAGATCTTAAGTGTGGGAAGGGGTTAAATTCTTTCGGATTTTATAATTTTTATCTTAAACACTTGGTTACCATTAATAATACTAGTAAAGCAGTAGTTGTATTAGAATCTAGTGCTCTCTGATAATAAAGAACAGCCCTAGTCTTATATACTGACTACCCAAATCTAGTAAAATTTTTCAAAATTTTCAATTAAATGAACTCAAAATCATGTTTATACATATTTATGAACGATAAAACTAGGTTTTAACACCGAAATTATTGTAACCTCGGAAAGGACATAAATTGAGAAACAAACTAAAATGTTAAAATTCATTTAAAATGGAATAGAAGACAATAAAAAAGAAAATAAAAGCCAAGTGTGGGAAAATTCTCCAAGTTATTCAAAACATATATCACATATTTTTGTACAAATAACTGAAAATACTTTTGCTTTGGACTAAACTAAAAAGTTTTACCTGATTTACCGTAAGAGAGATGGATCTACACGATGAATCAATTCCATCATTAAAAGGAAGTAAAGTCTTCCGAAAAAGAAACGCGCTTCTTGATTTAAGTCAGGAAGTTGTCGTCCAGACCAGCTGTAGGTTGACGAAAAATCTAGAAAAGTCATCACTAAAATCAGCAGGAAATCCACGGACCTCAGCATTAAACAGGGTCGCCAAGTGGTCAGATTTATCCTAACCATGAGAAGGATTTATCTCGTACAATGGGGGGGCACCATGCAAATTAGCTGGGTAAGACTAATAAATCAGATCCCCAGAAAGGATAATCTCCTTAAAGATTAAAAATCAGCTTTTAAGCCTGATATTACTCAATCCTAGAGATTGACCTTAAAGATTGAGAATTACAAACTCATGGAATTCAATGATATCTAAACTCGAGCTTGAACGAGAAAATATTTTGATCAAAATTACAAACCGATTTGTTTTCTGAAAACCCTATTTTCAATGCGTTCATTACCATTGAACGTAAAATCCTAGGAATTCGCCTGGAATTCATTAGGTCACCTAAACTAAATCGGGTGTCAACCGTAAGAACGGTGGTTGCATAGTGGTCAAAGACAGGACCTTGTGCCAGACCGAAAAATCATAAGGGTGAGCTTTACTATTGCTCCTACCAAGGATAGTAATTGCGTCCGACACGTTATAGACCATAATTAAAAGCATGTCAGGGGACATTGCCTTAACAGTTGCTTGTTCAACGCTTTTCTTTACAACCGGATGGTAGTTTACCGAAAGGTAATATACGGGACAAGTAAACTGGATGTGTTGCTTTCCAAATACAAGGTTAGCAAGTGGGTGACACAAAACCGCAAGTTTTGAGCTAAAATTTTCAAATCTGAAACCCACCAAACCCACAAAAATATTTTGCAAACACCGGTGAAGGGTTATTTCGGAAAACTTATCTAGGGTAAAAACTAGATTTAATTTTCAAAAGATAAATTGTTTTCATAAAGATCCAATTTCCTTAATGGATCTAAATTTTTATAGTCATGTGGGACTGTAAACCATATCGTTACTACCATTGTTTATATTGCCGTATAGAAATGACTGATGTACAAAGTGTGAAGAATAAAGAAGTGATTCTAGTATTTCAAGACGATATTGCTTGAGGACAAGCAACGCTCAAGTGTGGGAATATTTGATAATGCTAAAAACGAACATATATTTCATAGCATTATTCCTCAAGAAAGACAAGCTTTTAGTTGCAATTGTTCTATTTACAAGTGATATTCGTTTAAATAATAAAAGGTGAAGGCAAAAGACAGATTCGACGAATTGAAGACGCAAACGACCAAAAAGCTCAAAAGTACAAAAGACAATCAAAGAGGTTCCAATTATTGATAATAAACGTCTCGAAATTACAAGAGTACAAGATTCAAAATGCAAAGTACAGGATATTAAATTGTACGCAAGGACGTTCGAAAATCCGGAACCGGGACCAGAGTCAACTCTCAACGCTCGACGCAACGGACTAAAAATTACAAGTCAACTATGCACATAAATATAATATAATATTTAAATAATTCTTATAATTATTTATATATTATATAATATATTATAAACCGTCGGCAAGAAAGGCTCCAAACTTGTGTGAGCTGTAAAAGCAAACTCTGCGAGTTGCGGAGTTTGCAGTGCAAAAACTACGCGAGTCGCGGAGCCCCTAATTTTGAAACTGCCTATAAAGCTCGCGCATTCTGATCGTAAAAATCATAAAACATATAATCTATCTCTCTCTCAATATATACGTAAATATATATATATATATATATATATATATATATATATATATATATATATATATATTTTATATTTTAATTTTAATTTTAATTTTAAATCCTAATAATAAAGGTATGTTAGCAAATGTTGTAAGGATGTAAGTCGAAATTCTGTCAGTGTAACGCTACGCTATTTTTAATCATTGTAAGTTATGTTCAACCTTTTTAATTTAATGTCTCGTAGCTAAGTTATTATTATGCTTATTTAAAACGAAGTAATCATGATGTTGGGCTAATTATTAAAATTGGGTAATTGGGCTTTGTACCATAATTGGGGTTTGGACAAAAGAACGACACTTGTGGAAATTAGACTATGAGCTATTAATGGGCTTTATATTTGTTTAACTAAATGATAGTTTGTTAATGTTAATATAAAGATTTACAATTGGGCGTCCCTATAAATTACCATATACACTCAATCGGACACGATGGGCGGGGTATTTATATGTACGAATAATCGTTCATTTAATCGGACACGAGAATGGATTAATAGCCACTAGAATAATTAAAACAGGGGTGAAATTATGTACAAGGACACTTGGTATAATTGATAACAAAATATTAAAACCTTGGGTTACACTCAGTCGACATCCTGGTGTAATTATTAAACAAAGTATTAAAATCTTGTTACAGTTTAAGTCCCCAATTAGTTGGAATATTTAACTTCGGGTATAAGGATAATTTGACGAGGACACTCGCACTTTATATTTATGACTGATGGACTGTTATGGACAAAAACCAGACGGACATATTAAATAATCCAGGACAAAGGACAATTAACCCATGGGCATAAAACTAAAATCAACACGTCAAACATCATGATTACGGAAGTTTAAATAAGCATAATTCTTTTATTTCATATTTAATTTCCTTTATTTTATATTTAATTGCACTTCTAATTATCGCATTTTTATTGTTATTGTATTTAATTGCACTTTTAATTATCGTACTTTTTAATTATCGCAAGTTTATTTTATCGCATTTTTATTAATCGCAATTTCATTATCGTTATTTACTTTACGCTTTAAATTAAGTCTTGTATTTATTATTTTACATTTGGTTTTAACTGTGACTAAAGTTTTAAAATCGACAAACCGGTCATTAGACGGTAAAAACCCCCCTTTATAATAATAATATTACTTATATATATATTTGTATTTTTATAAAAGTAAACTAATATAGCGTTAAGCTTTGTTTAAAGATTTTTCCTGTGGAACGAACCGGACTTACTAAAAACTACACTACTGTACGATTAGGTACACTGCCTATAAGTGTTGTAGCAAGGTTTAAGTATATCCATTCACTAAATAAATAAATATCTTGTGTAAAATTGTATCGTATTTAATAGTATTTTCTGCTAAAATTTAATAGCTATTTTATATACACCTCGCATAACATCATGCATCGAACCTCCTAACAAAAATCTAATAAAAGATCGATCGGTTAAACTAGCTACCCGATCATTTAATTCTATACTACACAACAATTCTTCACACCATACTTTATATACAGGTCTACGCATGTTGAATAACCGTACCCAATCGTTAAAAGTAGAATTACCATACCTCTGTGCAAGTAATTCCCTAATTGGCCCGGCCAATTCTACAGCTTCTAATGGTCCCCATTCTATGACCCTAGGTACTTCAACAGCTTTAGAATGAAGAGTATGCAAGCCCCTTTGGTATTTTGGATAATCTATCCAAAGTCTGTCAAATCTCAGGTTCGGGTGCAAATCTTCCAAGTGCATATCAGAAAATGTCATGACTGGATGAGGTATATCTTGTTTGTAGTAGTTATCCACCTCCTGTTGTTCCGCATTCTCAGCAGGAGCATTGCGAGCTTGGGATGAAGATTCACCCCTTTCAGTCTGCAAAACACATCAAACACAATTTTTGTGCATCCAAATATGCATTAGTGTCAGCAAAATCATCAATCAAAATAATTACAATGACATGTTTAATTTATATCAAACTTAAGCTCATTTTCATATTTTCATCAAATCTACACTTTTTCAAATAAGCATATACGAAAATGTTCGCCAAGTTCATAAGCATTCAACTCAAATAACATGTCAAAATAATCATCACTAGAAATTAAACAAGTTTCAAATGGCATTATCTCTCAAAAATCAAGTTCATGAATTTTAGACTTGAAAAAGTCCACTTTAATTCTCAAAATCATGTTTAGGCTCAAAGTTTGGATCATTTAACTACCTAAACATGTTACACTACTTAATTTAGCAACAATTCATGACAAAAATCGGCCATAACCTGTTTATATCAAAAAGCCCCAAATTGCTCAAGAACACAAACCCTAGATTACTCAAAATTTGAAGTTTAAGGCTTCTAATCATGTTAAATAGCATCAATCTAGGTTATACAAGCATAATACATAAGCAATTTAAGCATAATTACACTAAAAAGCATCAAAATCAAATTGGGTATAAAATTGGTCAAGAACACCAATTTTCGGATTAAATGGTGTTTAGGTGTAGAAATTTACCGTTTTTCTTGAGTAATTCCTTGATAGCATCCTTCTTAACATGATTTTAATAAAAGATTTGATGATTAACGGTGAAAAATTGTGAATTTGGGAGTGTTTTCTCGGGTTTTTTCGGGTTTTATTTCGCAGTATTTTTGTGGTGTGGTGTGTGGACTGATCAGTTTACGTTTTTATTTTTTTCTGAGTTTTGGTCCCTCCGCGAGTCGCGGTGTTTGACCCTTCAAACTCCGCGAGTCGCGGAGTTTGTATTTTTTTTTTAAACATCTTATACTAATTAAAACAATTAAGTAATTAATTTTAAAATTTTGTTTCCCTTGTTATTTAGGATGAGGTCGTTTCGGATCGATGTCCTAGTCCATCCTTCGACAAAATTTTAAAATTTATCTTTTTGTAGTGATTGTTTTAAAAGCTAAGATTTTTGGGTTTTTTTAATGTTTTTGGCATACTTTAATTCAATAAGATTAAAAATAATGATAATAAAAGTTCTCGTCCCTCCCTCGGGTAAAGCAATTTCGGTTCAACGACCTAGTCTTCAACTTACGACGAATTTTAAAAATCATATTTTTAACTTAATGAGATAAAGTAAATTTTTGTTTTTAAATTCACACCAACTTAAATTAAAAATACACAAAATTCAAAATTAATATTAAAAATTCACACTAAACTTAAAATTTGAAATGCATAAAATTAAAAATTCACACCAAACTTAATTTAAAAATTCATATTATAAAATTACACCAAACTTATATTATATTTTTCAAATATTTACAATTTTAAATATATTATTTTTACAAAGTTTACAATATTAATTTAAGATTTATATATTAATTTTAAAAACATGGTAAAAATAAAATTAAAAATCTTTTTGGCTTTTTATCCCACTTTAATCAATCAAATATTATCAAAAATATGCGCCCCTCTTTTCGGTAAAGTAATTTCGGTTCCATGACCTAATTTAACTCATGACGAATTTTTGAAATATTTTGGGTTGATTGATTAAAGATAATTATACCTTAAGAATAAACGTTAAATTTCGCCGTGATGTAATAAATTTTTGAATGATATCAATAATTTCGGTCGCCAAACCTAATTTTATTCAATACCAATTTAATACTTTATAGCGAACAAATTAGCGTTTATTATCAAAAGGTTAAAAATAAAAATAAAAAAACAAAAAAAACTGTACAGACTTACCTGTGAGATAGTATTCTTAGTTATACGATCTATCTCATTCATAAGATAGTCGGTTTAATTGGTTTTCCATGGCTACATAGGCGTAACCTCGAGCATTCAGTGTTTTTTCTTCTAAACATATGAACGGTCCGTCTCTACATAAAGTAACAAATTCGGTATTTGAATAGGATTGATTATTTGAACATTTACCTCCATGTGACCATTTTCCGCATTTGTGACATCTTTCAAGGTGTCGTGCTCTTCTTTTCGCTGCGGATTTTGATTTTCCTTTACCAAATTGTAACTTATTATCTTCGCATCTGGATTCTTTTCTTACTCCGTCCAATCTTTCTCTGATTACTGATACTATTTCACTCGGTAGTGTGTCATTATTACGTTTAGTGATCAAAGCGTGTAGGATTAGACCATGGTTTAGTTCACAGGCAGTCTTCATTTCGTAAAAACCTACAAAAAAATAAAAATTCAGAATGGGGGGAGAAGACTAATTCTTTAGGGTCTGCTAGGGAAAGACCATTCGGGTTCCATTTTCGAGAACTACATGAAAACAGACAATCTAACTCTAACAGAAATACATAAAATCCTTTAAAGACTTGATTCTCCCCACACTTAGTTAGCCGTGGTATCGAAATTGTGATTAACTTCATTGTCGAATTCCATCGGACTATCTATGTAGTGTTTAACTCTGTGACCATTAACTTTAAATTCAATCCCATTTGAATTTATTAATTCTACTGTTCCGTATGGGAAATCTCTTTTGACTATGAATGGTCCAGACCATCTTGATTTCAATTTTCCAGGAAATAGCTTGAATCGTGAATTGAAAATAAGAACTCTGTCTCCTTCTTTAAATTCTTTTAAACTGCTGATTCTTTTATCATGCCATTTCTTCGTTCTTTCTTTATAGATTAATGAATTTTCGTATGCTTCATGTCTTAATTCTTCTAATTCGTTTAGTTGACTTAATCGTAGACGTCCAGCTTCATGTAAATCAAGATTACATGTCTTCAAAGCCCAAAATGCTTTGTGTTCAATTTCTACTGGAAGATGACATGCTTTTCCATAAACGAGTCTAAAAGGTGTGGTTCCAATTGGAGTTTTGTAGGCTGTTCTAAAAGCCCAGAGTGCATCCTCCAATTTAATGGACCATTCCTTCGGATTTGATCCTACGATTTTCTCTAGAATACATTTTAAAGCTCGGTTGGTATTTTCAACTTGTCCACTTGTTTGTGGATGATAAGCAGTGGAGATTTTATGAGTTACTCCATATCTTTTGAGAACTTTTTCAAGTTGATTGTTACAGAAATGAGTACCCCGATCACTTATTAAAGCTTTCGGTGTTCCAAACCTTGCAAAAAGACGTTTTAAAAAGTTGACTACAACTCGTGCATCATTAGTTGGGAGAGCTTGTGCTTCCGCCCATTTAGATACATAATCAATGGCAACGAAAATGTAGAGATTATTATGAGATTATGGAAATGGACCCATAAAGTCAATACCCTAAATGTCAAATACTTCACATACTTGAATGACATTTTGTGGCATTTCATCACGTTGACTTATTTTTCCGGCCCTTTGACAAGCATCACAGGATTTGCAAAGAAGGTGTGCATCTTTGTAAATTGTAGGCCAATAAAATCCAGCTTCATACACTTTTCTTGCTGTTAGTTGAGGCCCATAATGCCCTCCTGTTGGTCCTGTGTGACAATGGTTTAAAATTTTACTAGTTTCATCTCCGAATACACATCGGCGTATTATTCCATCGGGACAACTTTTAAACAGATGTGGATCTTCCCAGAAATAGTGTTTTATATCACTGAAGAATTTCTTTCGTTTTTGGTACGATAATCCTTTTTCAAGGAATCCACATACTAAATAGTTTGCATAGTCTGCAAACCATGGAATTTCATTATAATCTATCTTCAATAGATATTCATCAGGAAAGTTGTCTTGTATGGCCGATTCATTTAGAACTTCTAACTCAGGATTTTCAAGACGAGAAAGATGATCAGCGGCGAGATTTTCTGCTCCTCTTTTATCTCGAATTTCAATATCGAATTCTTGTAAGAGTAAGATCCAACGGATTAATCTTGGTTTAGCATCTTGTTTCGAAAATAGGTATCTAAGAGCAGAATGGTCGGTATAGACCACCGTTTTAGCTAGAACGAGATATGATAGAAATTTGTCAAAAGCAAAGACAATAGCAAGGAGTTCTTTTTCAGTAGTTGTATAATTTGTGTGTGCTCCTTGTAACGTCTTACTAGCATAATATATAGGTTGAAATTTTTTTTCAATCCTTTGTCCTAAAACGGCTCCCATTGCATAATCACTTGCATCGCACATTAGTTCAAATGGTAGATTCCAATTTGGTGTTATCATGATTGGCGCATAGTGAGTTTCTCTTTAAGAATATTAAAAGATTTAATGCATTCATCTGAAAAGATGAATGGAGCATCTTTTTCTAGGAGTTTATTCATAGGAGTGGCAATTTTAGATAAATCTTTTATGAAACGTCGGTAAAAACCGGCATGCCCTAGAAAACTCCTAACTCCTCTAACATTGGTTGGATGTGGAAGTTTAGCAATTACATCTACTTTAGCTCTATCCACTTCAATTCCTTCCTTTGAAATTTTATGACCAAGAACGATGCCTTCTTTAACCATGAAATGGCATTTCTCCCAATTAAGTACTAGATTTGATTGTTCGCATCTAATAAGCATTCGTTCCAGATTAACTAGACATGATTCAAATGTATCACTGAAGACTGAAAAGTCATCCATGAAAACTTCCATGCATTCTTCTATCATGTCGTGAAAAATCGCCATCATACACCTTTGAAAGGTTGCAGGGGCGTTGCAAAGTCCAAATGGCATGCGTTTGTAAGAAAAAGTACCATAAGGGCACGTGAATGTGGTTTTCTCTTGATCTTCGGGTGCTACTGGAATTTGAAAGTATCCGGAAAATCCATCAAGAAAACAATAATAACTATTTCAATCTTTCCAACATTTGATCAATGAAAGGTAAGGGAAAGTGATCTTTTCTGGTGGCGTCATTTAATTTTCTATAATCAATACACACACGCCATCCTGTTACAGTCCTAGTAGGAATAAGCTCATTTTTCTCATTTGTAATGACAGTCATGCCACCCTTCTTAGGCACGCATTGAACTGGGCTTACCCATGGACAATCAGAAATTGGATATATTAAACCTGTTTCTAGCAGTTTAATAATTTCTTTCTTAACTACATCTTGCATATTAGGATTTAGTCTTCGTTGGCGTTGCACATACGTTTTATGACCTTCTTCCATAAGGATTTTATGTGTGCAATACGAAGGACTTATTCCTTTAATATCATGAATCTTCCATGCAATGGCTGGTTTATGAGCTTTCAACACAGAAATGACTTGAGATTTTTCATTACAGGTAATTCAGATTCACCATGTAAATAAGCGTATTCCAAATGGTTTGGAAGTGGCTTTAACTCTAATTTCGGTGGTTCTTCTATCGATGATTTATATTGATATCTGTCTTCTTCTTTTAGCATTTGAATTTCTTCTGTTGTTGGTTCATATCCATTAGCTATTAGTGTAGCTAACATTTCAGCTTCATCAATTTGTTCAGTACCTTCTCCTAAAGAACATTCGCCTGTTCCTTGTAATTCTGGAAATTCTTCTAACAATTCTGCATGTGAATCTATAGTTTGAATATAATAACATGTATCATCTGCAGATTGCGGTTGTTGCATTGCTCTATCAACTGAAAAGGTAACACTCTCGTCCTCTATACTTAGGGTCAATTTCTTACCAAACACGTCTATCATTGCTTTAGCCATGTTTAAGAATGGTCTTTCTAATATGAGAGGAACTTGAGAATCTTCTTCCATGTCCAGAACAACAAAATCTACTGGAAATACTAAAGTACCAACTTTAACTAGCATGTTCTCCATTATCCCTCTAGGATATTTTATTGATCTATCGGCTAGTTGTATGCTTATTCTTGTTGGTTTCAATTCTCCAAGGTCTAGTTTAGCGTATAGTGAATACGGCATTAGATTTATACTAGCACCTAAGTCTGCTAATGCTTCTATTGAACTAAGACTACCCAGAAAACATGGAATTGTGAAACTTCCTGGATCAGATAGTTTTTCTGGTATTTTATTCAACAGCACTGCTGAACAATTAGCATTCATAGTAACAGCCGAGAGTTCTTCCATTTTCTTTCTATTTGAGATTAGATCTTTCAAGAATTTAGCATATCTAGGCATTCCTGAAATCACATCAATGAAAGGAAGATTTACATTTATCTGTTTATACATATCCAAGAATTTGGATTACTCGGCTTCAAGTTTCTCTTTCTTCATTTTACTCGGGTAAGGAAGTGGTGGTTGGTATGGTTTAACATAAGGTTTAGCCTTAGCTGTGTTATCTTCATTAACCTTTTCAACTACCGGTTCTTTTTCCTTATCTTGTTCAGGTTGTGGTTCTTGTGGAGTAGGAATAGCTTCATCAGAAGTTACAGGTATTTTAGGTGGTTTAAGTGTTGTACCACTTCTTGTGGTAATGGCTTTAGCTGTTTCATTCCGGGGGTTAGCATTTGTATCACTAGGTAAACTTCCCGGTTTTCTTTCACCTATTAACCTTGCTAGGTTACTTACTTCTTGTTCTAAGTTTTGAATAGAAGCTTGTTGATTTCTAAATGCTTGAGCATTTTGTTCATTAGTTTGTTTCTGAGATGTGAAAAACTGCATTTGAGTTTCAACTAGCTTCGTAATCATATCTTCTAAATTTGGCTTTTTATCATCGGTTTGTTGTGGTGGTTTGTTTTGAAAATTAGGTCTTTGCTGATTGTAAGTATTGTTGGATACTTGTTGATTGCTAGGACCTTGTTGGTTGTTGTATGGAATATTCCGGTTATAGTTCTGGTTTTGATTGTAAATCGGTCTTGGCGGTTGATAATTATTCTGATAATTATTTCCAGGCCTTTGGTTTATGTATGAAATATTCTCTCTTTGTTCCATTGTTAATTCAATACTGAGACAATATTTTGTCAAATGTGGTCATCCACACTGCTCACAACTAATTCGTATTGAGTGAATATCCTTAGTCATCTTTTCCATTCGTCTCTCGACAGCATCTATCTTTGCGGAAATGGAATCTAAGTCATGGCTAGAATCGGCTCTAGCTGCTTTAGATGATCTAACGATATCTTTTTCTTGGTGCCACTCATGTGAGTGGGAAGCAATGTTATCAATAATTTTATAAGCATCAGTTTTGGTTTTCTTCATAATAGAACCACCAGCTACTATATCTATGTCTTTCCTTGTAGTGATGTCGCATCCTTGGTAGAATATTTGTACTATTTGACAGGTGTCTAAACCATGTTGCGGACATCCTCTTAATAACTTTCCAAATCTTGTCCACGCCTCATATAGAGTTTCATTCGGTTTCTGTGTGAACGTAACAATTTCTCCTTGAAGTCTTACGGCTTTAGATGCCGGAAAGAATTGTTTAAGAAATTTTTCAACTAAAACGTCCCATGTATCGATCGCCCCTTCAGGTAACGATTCCAACCAATCTTTGGCTTCTCCCTTTAAGGTCCAGGGAAATAACATGAGATATATTTGTTCATCTTCTACTTCTCTTATTTTAAATAGTGTGCAGATCCTATTAAAGGTACGAAGATGTTCATTTGGATCTTCCTTCGGCGCACCACTAAATTGGCATTGATTAGTCACCATGTGTAGAATTTGTCCTTTGATTTCATAATCTGGCGCATTAATGTCTGGATGAGTAATTGCGTGACCTTGGCCAGTACGTTTAGCTCTCATTCGGTCTTCCATACTTAAAGGTTCTAGATTCTCCATAATTGAATTTGTTGAATCAGAATCACTAGAGGATTCTGATTTAATGGTTCGTTCCTCAACAATCTCTGTTTGAATGATTGGTGGTTCCGGAGGAAAATTTAATGGTTCGGGATCTATGAATCGTCCCTGAATATTCTCCGGATTCTCAATTGTGAGGTCGGGTTCAAAAAATGGATTATCGGAAATTTAAACTGAAGTACTTGGTCGACTGGATGACGATTCTAAAGAAAAATCAACGGCGGTAATATTTGCTAAATGTCTTGATCGAGTTACAGGTGGTGAACGTACAAAAGGTGGTGAATGTCTTACTCGGTGCATTCACTGAATATCCTATTAGTTTTTAAAAAGGAAAGAAAAATTATTTAAGATATCCAATTAATAGACTTTTCTGATTTTGCCCACGTTTCGAATAGCCAAAAGATGCAGCAGAGGGGCAGGATTCGTTTGGTCTCAATATAATTGAGGACTGTTTGGCTCCAATAACCCGGTCCACGTACAAATCCAACTATTACTACGAACCAGAAAATTTTGATGTCTATCAATTTAACCACTTAAAATAAATTTTCGTAATTTTAAGAAATTTAGATAAGAAGTAGAATAAAAATCTTTGTCCTAAAACTAGAATAGCGAGAAATAAGAAAGAAAAAGAGCGTGTCGGAAAAAAAATCGAAAAATAAAAATAAGAAAGAAAAAGAGTAACTTATAGAACTTAAAAACACTCGACTAACCCAATCTTATTACTAACACTAACTTAAAATTATAATCGCAAATTGAGATTACTAATTGGAATGATAATTGATACATAGGTAAAAGGCGTCTAAAAATATTAAAGCTTACAAGAAAAACTATATCCCAAATGGCAATAACTAAAAAAAAAAACTAAAACTTAAAAAGGCGTCGCAAAATTCTAAAGCACCTAAATCTTAGTCTAAAGAAAAAGCACTTAAGAAATTTTACGGCAAAGCCTAAAAATCTAGAAATAAAAATATAACTATGGCAAAAACTAAGTTTAAAACTAAAAACTAACGAAAAATACAAATATTACGCTAAAACAATTAAAAAGGGAGAAAATATAAAAATATACAAAAAGTTGTAAAAATTACAATTTTTATAAAAATATTATTTTTATATTATTTAATTTATAAAACTATTAATTTTATAAACTAATTAAACTAATTAAAATTTAAAATACAATTTATTTTAAAATTTTAAAACTAATTATAATAATAATTAAGTAATTAGGGTTAATAATAATAATAAATAATAATTACACCGTAATAAATGCTGTTAGGGTCGTGTCAGACGGCTCCGCGAGTTGCGGTGCTCGAAGCTGGAAACTCCGCGAGTCGCGGGGTATCAAATTTCAGATCAGGAGCTTTCGTTTGACAGGTTTATATTTTGTTTTATTTTTTTTTTATTTTTCTGTTTAAATTTTCTGTTTTAATAAATATATAAAATATTTATATAAATTAAATAAAAACTTATGTTTTAAAAACTAAAATAAAAATAGAAATACTTTATAATTTTAAAAAAATCTTAAAAATAGATTTATATATATATATTTTTTCGGTTTTTAATTTTTTTTAATTTTTTAAATTTTAAAAAGTATATATTTTACAAAAACTAATTAAAACTTAATAAGAAATTTTTTTTTTTTATATTAGCGTTGCGCTTCCGGCTTTTAAGCTAGATGTTCCCCGGCAACGGCGCCAAAAATAACTTGATGTTATGCGAGGTGTATATAAAATAGCTATTAAATTTTACAAGGAAATACTATTAAATAAGATACAATTTTACACAAGATATTTATTTATTTAGAGAATGGATATACTTAAACCTTGCTACAACACTTATAGGCAGTGTACCTAATCGTACAGTAGTGTAGTTTTTAGTAAGTCCGGTTCGTTCCACAGGAAAAATCTTTTAATCAAAGCTTAACGCTATATTAGTTTAATTTTATAAAAATACAAATATATATATATATATATATATATATATATATATATATATATATATATATATATATATATATATATATATATATATATATATATATATATATATATATATATATATATATATATATATATATATATATATATATATATATATATATTATAAAGGGGGGTTTTTACCGTTTAATGACCGTTTTGTCGATTTTAAAACTTTAGTCGCAGTTAAAACAAAATGTAAAATATTAAATAAATAAAAGACTTAATTTAAAGCATAAAGTAAATAACGATAATGAAATTGCGAATAATAAAAGTGCGATAAAATAAACTTGCGATAATTAAAAAGTACGATAATTAAAAGTGCAATTGAATATAATAACAATAAAATAAAATGTGATAATTAGAAGTGCAATTAAATATAAAATAAAGGAAATTAAATATGAAATAAAAGAATTATGCTTATTTAAACTTTCGTAATCATGATGTTTGACGTGTTGATTTTAGTTTTATGCCCATGGGTTAATTGTCCTTTGTCCTGGATTATTTAATATGTCCGTCTGGTTTTTGTCCATAACAGTCCATCAGTCATAAATATAAAGTGCGAGTGTCCTCGTCAAATTATTCTTATACCCGAAGTTAAATATTCCAACTAATTGGGGACTTAAACTGTAACAAGATTTTAATACTTTGTTTAATAATTACACCAGGATGTCGACTGAGTGTAACCCAAGGTTTTAATACTTTGTTATCAATTATGTCAAGTGTCCTTGTACATAATTTCACCCCTGTTTTAATAATTCTAGTGACTATTAATCCATTCCCGTGTCCGGTTAAATGAACGATTATTCATACATATAAATACCCCGCCCATCGTGTCCGATCGAGTGTATATGGTTATTTATAGGGACGTCCAATTGTTAATCTTTATATTAAAATTAACAAACTATCATTTAGTTAAACAAATATAAAGCCCATTAATAATCCATAGTCTAATTTCCACAAGTGTCGTTCTTTTGTCCAAACCCCAATTATGGTACAAATCCCAATTACCCAATTTTTGTAATTAGCCCAACATCATGATTACTTCGGATTAAATAAGCATAATAATAACTTAGCTACGAGACATTAAATTAAAAAGGTTGAACATAACTTACAATGATTAAAAATAGCATAGCGTTACACAGACAGAATTTCGACTTACACCCTTACAACATTCGCTAACATACCCTTATTATTAGAATTAAAATTAAAATTAAAATTAAAATATAAATTATAAATATAAATATTACGTATAGATAGATGGATGGATATATATTGATATTAAAATTCGTCGAACTGCGTTGGCTTTTATAGGCATTTTCATTTTTTGGGGCTCCGCGAGTCGCGGTTCTTTTAGCCTTCGAACTCCGCAAGTCGCGGAGTTCGTTTTTACAGCTCATTCAGCCTTGGCTCTTTGTTTGCCGACGATTTTAAATAATAATATAATATATATATAATTTTTAAGAATTATTTATATATTATATTATATTCATGTGCATAGTTGACTTGTAATTTTTAGTCCGTTGCGTCGAGCGTTGAGAGTTGACTCTGGTCCTGGTTCCGGATTTTCGAACGTCCTTGCGTACAATTTAATATCTTGTACTTTGCATTTTGAATCTTGTACTCTTGTAATTTTGAGACGTTTCTCATCAATAATTGGAACCTCTTTGATTGTATTTTGTACTTTTGAGTTTTTTGGTCGTTTGTGTCTTCAATTCGTCGAATCTGTCTTTTGTCTTCACCTTTTAATATTTAAACGAATATCACTTGTAAATAGAACAATTGCAACTAAAAGCTTGTCTTTCTTGGGGAATAATGCTATGAAATATATGTTCGTTTTTAGCATTATCAACCATGCAAATATATTTTTCATTTAATATATAATTATGGAAAAGTTCGGGTCACTACAGGGACCATATGTTGAAGACTTCGTCCAGGTGGATTAGGACGGGTCGTTTCAGGTGGTATCAGAGTGGTGGTCTTAGCGAACCAGATCTTGCATTAGTGTGTCTAACTAGTAGTTGTTAGGATATATTAATGAGTCTGGACTTCGACCTAGTAGTTGTTAGGATACATTAATAAGTCTGGACTTGAACCTGGTCTGCATGTGAAAATTTTTCCTTACCATTCTTTGTTGAAAAATATCTACCTATCATTTTCAGTCTCGACACGTTTTATTGCAATTATTGCATAGCTGGTGTACATACAAATTCATATCCCATCATATTAGACTTTGTCTGACACATTCCTTAATTTCCTCCGTAATCCACGGGATCCTTGGAAGTATGTATAGATATTTTATATATAATTAGAATATCATTCGATATCTGAAAATATTTTCATATCAAAATCTTCTAACTGATTGTGTAAGATGGATCCTACATCTAGCTTGGATTCCATTAGTTCCGAAAGCGATTTCGAGATGTATATTGAAGTAGACTCAGAAGTCAATGAACCAGTAGTGCCTCAACCATTTAGCTATTTTTCTTTCTGGAGGAGATGGGGGTGGGTCCGAGACTTACTCACTCGATGGAGAAATGAAGAAGGAGAACCCTACCGTGAACCAAACTTACCTCCTAACTTCGGGGAACATGATGTACTCACCGGTGAACCTATACGCAACACTGTTTTCACCCTTCTTGCCAAAATTTTCCATCTCGAAGTTCGCATTACTGCAATCTCAGAAAATATTCAACCTCTACATCCGAATATCAATCGAAGGGGAATATTAGAAGAAGTTGGGGAACTTCGAATTGATAATCAAGATCTATCGAATCAGATGAGTGGGTGGATAGAAATGATAGAGGGTAGGATAGAAACCCTAACAAGAATGGTGCGTGATTTACAAGCTATACTTATTACACCAACATCATCATCAACCTCAGCACCAACAGCCCTTGTACCACCGACAGCAACATCCACATCACCAGCCTCGACATTACCATCTGTACCGCGAGCATAATCATCGTTCTACCTATCGTTCTATCTACTTTATCTTTGTTTTACATATCAATCTACAACGATTATCTTCGTTCTACATGGCGATTATGTAATCTCTAAAGTCTTAAAGATTATATATTCTCATTCTAACGGTAAATCAAATAAGATTAATATCTTATTGACTCATTAAATCCATGATTACATCTGAAGAAATTATATATATGAAAATATATTTTCATAAAGATTGTAATTAAAATTCTTTTATACAAACTGTTAATCGTGAAAATATTTTAATGGGTAGGTAATACTCGAGAAATATTTAGATTTCACATTAATATGTTACACTGTACATTCTTCAATTCAGATTCAGCAGTCATCAACAATACTGCTCAAATCCACATATATATACGTTCCGTTCATCCAAGAACAACTATTTCCATTCAAATTCAATTTCATATTCGGATTTTGACCGATCAGAATTCAAGTCAAGATTTGACAAGTGGCATAATGAAGAAAAATAATGGACAAAATAAAAATTGATTAGTAACCAATTAATTAACTACTTAAAAATTTAAACCTATACTAACCTTGGACTATTGGACTACTAACCTTGGACAATTAAAAAGTATTAAAAGAGTAGGGAATATTAAGTATAACACATTTTGATTTAAAATATCGTTAATAAGTTACATCTACTACAGTTAAAAATATTTCCTCAAGTTGCCACTGGATTTCATCTTAAACATCCTTTGTATCTTGACGATTACAGTCAGCGTTTAATCATCTAAAAACACAATTCTCTTGAAACCACCTTGGATTGATAACTGATGATTCAGTTATGGTAGCATTAAATGCAGAGGAAACAGCAAAATTGTAGATGGGCTAAATGGCCAAAAGTTTGATGATAAAGAATGGAGTGTTGGGAAAGCTCGATAGAAAATTTGGTACTGAAAAACGGATTGAGCTAACCATGAAGGAGACCAAGGACAAATACAAGGACCAAACCATATATTCAAAGAATCCAGGTAGAGAATATCTTGCTCCGAAGTCATGTTAAAATCTTGCAGAAAATTTTCCTTCATCAACTTTCGAAATTAGAAATTCCAAAATATCATCATAAATATCTTCGATATTTCTGAAGATATTTTCATAAATATTCTCCTCAGAATTATATACCGCTTCTTGCTTTCTGTATTTCATTATATTGGAAACTTCTGTAAAATCTAAGTATAAATTATGAATGAATTCTGGAGAGGTGTTGCGAATTAGAGCATGAGTTAGTATAATATAATGACACTTAGCCAACGTGATTATATTACAGTAAAGTCATGCTAAATTTTTAATGGAACATGATGACTCACAGACCTTACAATCATCATGTGCCATGTACACGACTCTTTCATTCTATTTAATATCTAAACATATCAAGAAAATATATTCTTGATAGTTCTATTCTCAGTGATTCTAGTAATTTGACCAATCAAATCGTGAGACTTCGTTCCTTCCTGCTTAGAACATTATGATCAATCAAAATTTAATATCTATGAATTCTGGACCATTATTCGCTTGACTTGAAGTCGGGAAGAGAAAACGAAAGCATGGAACGTCTAAATATAAGGGGAAAATATAAAGCCCGACAACAACACCGAAATTACAAACCGTGTATATCAATACGTATTGCAACGTAAAGACACGGGAGAATTAAAAACATTATAACCCCAAGGTAATAGTAGAAGAAAATAAATTCCTCCGGTGGCAGATGAAAAAGAAGAATGACAGATACGATAGTCAGAAAAATATCAAGGAACAGAACTGGATTTAGAATTTTCAAAATCTTTCGGAAGTATGAATTGAGAAGGAAAGTATAGGAGTGGTGAAAATAATAGAACATAAGAGGTTAACTTATAGTGAAAATATCAGACAACGAAATCGAGGCAAGTTATAGCATTTAATCAAAATTTCTTTAACCAGATCTTTTATGGATTACGAAGATTTCCTTTAATTTCCTTGAATTCCGAAAATCCACCGTGACTACGTCAAAAGTCAAATCTTTGGCTCACTCTTTTGTGATAGCTTCACTTGTACGCTTAGCGAAATTGAATAGTTTTATCTATATTACTCAATGATGATAGAACTCTATTTGTCAACTCATATTCGTCATGAAAACATTTTTATTGTTAGCCATGACAACCACGATCAAATTTCGGGACGAAATTTCTTTAACGGGTAGGTACTGTGACGACCCGGAAATTTCCGACCAAATTTAAACTTAATTCTTATATGATTTCGACACGATAAGCAAAGTCTGCAAATATGAGTCTCAAAATTTTTGTACTGTTTCACATATTCACTTGACCTTTGACCATTTCCGACAATTCACGAACAACTATTAGTAAATAGATACATATATATTTAAATATATATATATATATATATATATATATATATATATATATATATATATATATATATATATATATAATATATATACTAATTTGAAATATAATTGGAATTAATATATGATTTGAATATTTGAAATAAATATGTAAAATAACAAACGATATACTAAAATTGTTATTTAAAATGAATCTATATATATATATATATATATATATATATATATATATATATATATATATATATATATATATACACATATATATATATATATTAAAAATAAATATTAAATAATTGTAATACTCGTTTGAAGTTTCGATTGATATTAAGCAAGTCTAAATCCGAACTTATATGATGTTAAAAATAAACGGTGATTCAAAAATGAGTTATATAATTTTTAGGCTTATTAAATATGTATTTAGGAACTATTTGTTAAGTTTTAAATTTTTTTTTTATATTTTACCTGGGAGCGAGCGCAGACAGTGATTTAAGTTTTATTTAATAATTAATGAACAATTTTACACACTAACAGACCGAAATAAATAAATATAGTTAATTTAAAAATTTGGAATTTTTCTGTGAACCTTTATCCGCCACTGATTTACAAAGGGGTACGAAATCCAGTTCGTGAAAGACGATGGCTAATATTATCATACGTTTATATTTTAAATTATATTATAATTATTATTATATTATTAATATTATTATATTATATATTTATGTTATCAATTGATTTAACGTACACCTGTGAATTGAAAAGAAGCATGACATTTGTTGAATGGAGATTACTGGAGATTACTATTTGTTTCACTGTACAAATGATTGAAGATGTGTAATGCGCATTCCTTTTCTCTTTCTATCAATTCTATCTAAATGATCTCTATATTATATATACAACATACATATAACCACTTATACATAGATAAGCATTATCATTACCCACTTGTATATTTCTGTTTCTTGCCTTCTTTCTTTATGTTCATACAACCACCATATTCGCCACCCATATTACCATCATGAAAACCATTTGTTGTTGCTGCACTAAACCGCAACACCACCACCTTCGGTTTAAAATACCACCCACAACCTTGAACCAACCATCGTGAACTATCATCAACCACCAATCATCACCACATAACCAAACCTAGAATTAATGCAACGTAATCTTTCTGTTTCTAAAATATATACACATGCACCTACAATAGATATACTTATATATAGACATCGATTTACCTGTTTCAATCACCAACCATCACCTTTATAGTTTATTTTACTTTTTGATCCATTTAAAGTAGAACACCACTCGAAACCCACTTGTTCATATTTGGGTTGTAACCCAGTTGTTTCTGTTCGACCACAACCTTAAACTACCACAACGTTGTCATTATTATTGTTGTTACACTTGTGAATTCTTTCCCTTTTCTACTCCTGTCGAGACATACAACGAACCAAACAACACCAAGTTTAGTTGCTTCATTTCTTCTGTTTCTATTCTCAATTAAACAACAAGAGTGATTATGATAATGATATAAACATAATGATGAAGATAAACAAAGAAAGTGATTATGGTGACTAACAGTGAAGATGGGTATAAAAATGTTTTTTTTTCTTATCATTGTATTCTCCTTGGCTGACAATTTCCCAAAGGACCCACTTGTGCAAATGGTCGATTAATTATTATGGTGACTATTGTTCCTATTCTTAATCAACAATCCACACGACTTTACATGGCTTTTGGGCTGAATTATTTCACTTTTACTTGGGCAGTGAATTTGTTTTGGTAATTGAACTTAAGTAATTCGTAAACTTGGACAAAGTTGCGATCTTAATTGGGCCACGTTAGATATGTTATGGGTGATGTTGAATAGATGATTAGGATAATGAGTATGTTAGAAATAATGATCAACGAGGGTTACCGCTGCAATTGAGCCTATTCCATATTCTTGTTTCTATCTGTTTTGTTCAACTATCAATACTGCAACAACATTCTCTTCTGTTTGCTAATCGTGATCTGACACACACCCACATACGATTATGATTATGTTTTTCTATTTTGTTGCATTGTGATTTCCAGTTTGATTCATTCATGAAATGATGTTGCGGCTATAATCCGTTTCTATTTCAACTACAATGATCACCCCCATCAACACAACACCACAATGAACCCATTTAAGCATCTTCGAATACCACTAACCATTTGTTTAATACTGCTATTACTGTATGTTCTGTTGATATTGTTGTTAAACGAAGATGACACGAAGAAGTGGATGAGATGATGATAATGCTAATATAAATGATGATATTATTGGTTATCTGTTCAATCGGCTAGGGTTTTAGAAAATGGAATAAAGAAAACCGAACCACATTCCCTTCTTTTCTGTCTCGTTTTGTTTTGATCAGATGAGGACTTCAACCTTTTAAGGTTAATCGGGCTAAAATGTTACCCTTTTGTTGGGTCGTATAAGTAGTTGGGCCATTAATTGCTACTTGGACCATTAATTGGTAATTGGGTTTATGTAAGTTTGGGTTCTTAGTTAAGCACAAGAAAAACAGAAAATTCGGGTTGAGTAAATTAGTCTGTGAGCTAAATCAGAAAAACATGGACAGAGTAATGGTTGGGCGTGTGTTAGGGGAATGAGAGGTTGCGGGTTCGAGCCTGAGCTGTGACATTTTTTTTTTTTTGGAGCTTATTCTTTAAGGTAGTATTTTTTATTGTTATTATTATTATTATTAATTGTTATTATGGTTATGATAATTATTATTATTAATATCAAGATTTTTATTATTATCATTAAAATAAGTATTATGTGTATTATTAATATTATCATTATTATGAACATAAGTATTATTATTATTAAAAATTATTATCATTATTATTATTATTATCATTATTATTATTATTATTATTATTATTATTATTATTATTATTATTATTATTTTTTTTTTTTATCATTTTTATAATTATTATTAAAATTTTCATTTTTATTAAGATTATCATTACTATTATTACAACAAATATTATTTATATAAAATATATTTATTACATATCTATACTAATATTACAAACAACTATATTTTAATATATTAACTAATATATTATTATTATTATTATTATAACATTAATTAAATTATATATCAAATAAGTATTATGACATATTATAAGTATTAATAAAATTATATATAAGAATATTAATCTTAATACATCACAAAATATATATAAACTTAGTTGATTTACAATGTGGTAATATATATATAAATGATATAGGTTAATGAATCCGAGGCCAACCCTACATTGTTCAGTTGTTCAATGCCGTCATATGTATTTTTACTACAAAATACAGTATTGTGAGTTTCATTTGCTCCCTTTTTAAATGCTTTTGCAATATATATTTTTAGGACTGAGAATACATGCGCTTTTATAAATGTTTTATGAAATAGACACAAGTAATTGAAAATACATTCTATGGTTGAATGATCGAAATCGAATATGCCCCTTTTAGTCTGGTAATCTAAGAATTAGGGAACAGACACCCTAATTGACCCGAATCCTAAAGATAGATCTATTGGGCCCAACAAGCCCCATCCATGACACGGATGCTTTAGTACTTCGAAATTATCATGTCCGAAGGATGTCCTGGAATGATGGGGATATTCTATATGCATCTTGTTAATGTCGATTACCAGGTGTTCAATCCATATGAATGATTTTTATCTCGATGCAGTGCGAAATGCCTGATATGAGTTGATGTTTATGAGAAATGGAAATGAAAATCTTGTGGTCTATTAAACTAATGAAAATGATTGTTTATGATAAACTAATGAACTCACTAACCTTTTGGTTGACACTTGAAAATATGTTTATTCTCAGGTATTAAAGAAATCTTCCGCTGTGCATTTTCTCATTTTAGAGATATTACTTGGAGTCGTTCATGGCATATTTAAGTCAGTATCTCGCAATGAGACAATATGTTGAAGACTTCGTCTAGGTGAATTAGGACAGGTCGCTTCATAAAATAGTCCAAAAACCGAATTTAATGTTTGAGTTTATTCGAGTGTTCTTGTTGTTGCAAATGCGTAATTTTTTTTTTGTTTCTTTTCCTGTCAATCAGACACCCACAACAGAGTGTTCATTTTAATTTCAAAGTCTAAAGTATACTAGAAATTCGTTGGTTAGTTATTAGTATCCCTGGTCGATTTGATATGGTGGAGAAGAAGAAGAAATAGAGAGACGGAGAGTTATAGGATATATGATTAAATTGGGGTATTAAATTAGAAAAATAAAACAGAAGGATGGTTAGGCATATATCGGGTGAACGGGAGGTCGCGGGTTCGAGCCCGGCTGGTGGCATTTTTTCTAAACCCTATTCTCTTGAGGTAGTAATTCATTATTATTATTATTATTATTATTATTATTATTATTATTATTATTATTATTATTATTATTATTATTATTATTATTATTATTATTATTGTTGTTGTTGTTGTTGTTGTTGTTGTTGTTGTTATTGTTATGGTTATTATTATTAATTATTATTGTTATTATATACTAGGATTAATAATATAATAATTATTATCACTAATATTATTATCATTACTAGTATTATTATTAAATAAATTTTTTATCATTATTACTAAATTATTATTAATATAAGGTATTATTATTAACATTATAATAATTATTATTATTATCATAATTATCATTATTAATGTACTATTATTAAAATTATTATCATTATTATCATTAGTAGTAAAACTGTTATCTTTATAGTTATTATTATTATTATCAGTATTATTATTGTGACCATTATTACTAAAAGTATCATTATTATTAATAATAGTATTAGAATTATCATTTAACATTAATATTGGTATTATTATTAATATGACTATTAAAACTTCTATTAAAACTATCATTATTATTAAAATTACCATTATTATTAAAAATATTACTTTTATAAAAACTAACATTTTTATCTTATCATTATTATCATTTTTATTAAAATTATTATTATTACTAACATTACTTTTATTATTAGTATTATTATCAAAGTTATTAATATCAGTATCATTACTAAATCTAATTAATTTTATTACTATTATAATTATCATAAAAAGATACAATTTTTCTTATCTATTATTATATATATTATTTTACCTAATAAATAGTTATATAAAAATATATTTAATACATAACACATAACAACATTAATTATTTATCTAAAGTATATAAAATAAATATAGTTAATTTAGTTATTAATGAAACATACAAGTTACTAAAATAACAATTAATGAAAAATACATAAACTTGTTCGATTACGATTATATGTTTTAATATATATAATTGATATAGGTTCGTGAATCTGAGGCCAACCCTACATTGTTCAGTTCCGTCGTATGCATATTTTACTACAAAATATCGTATTGTGAGTTTCATATGCTCCCTTTTTCAATACTTTTACAATATATATTTTTGGGACTGAGAATACATGAAATGATTTTATAAATGTTTGACGCGATAGACACAAGCAAAACATTCATCTAATGAATTATTATATAGACGAGTTCGGTAGGTTATTATATCGAATATCGCCCCTGATTATTATAGCTTGGTAACCTAAGAAATAGGGAAATGGCCCCTAATTGACGCGAATCCTAAAGGTAGATCTATGGGTACTGACCAGCCCCATCCGGGTTACGGATGCTTTAGTACTTCGAGGTTTATATATATACAGACGATTTGTATATTACAGACAGAAAGTTCTATTTATTTTGGGGATATTCATGATGCGCTTTATATGTTAAGGTCGGTTACCAAGCAAAGGTTATATATATAGAGAGAATGATTTTTATACACAGGTTTTGTGTATGTTATTTTGTACACGAGATATGTGTACGGTTATTAAAAATCGTAAGGCAACCTACGGGGGAGAAAAGGATACGAATCTACTCTGCCAAACACTTATGAAAAATGAATTCGTACACGAGATAGGTGTACTGTATTTAAACCTTCTGGTCTATCAAAATTACCAAATTTTATTATTTATGATAAACCTATGAACTCACCAACCTTTTGGTTGACACTTTTAAGCATGTTTATTCTCAGGTATGAAAGAAAATCTTCTGCTGTGCATTTGCTCATTTTAAAGATATTGCTTGGAGTCATTCATGGCATATTTCAAAAGACGTTGCATTCGAGTCGTTGAGTTCAAAAAGATTATTATTTAGTAAATGACAGATTAAGTCATTTATAGTTTGGATATATATTATGAAATGGTATGCATACCTGTCAACTTTCTTTGTAATGAAAGTTTGTCTTTTAAAAATAAATGCAATGTTTGTAAAACATATCATATAGAGGTCAGTACCTCGCAATGAGACCAAATGTTGAAGACTTCGTCCAGGTGGATTAGGACGGGCCTCTACATGACTGGGTAAGAGCGATTTCATTTCTTAGAACAATAGGACACCCAAAACACTTTAGTGAAATGAGTGACCCGAGTGAGATAGCCTCAGTTATGTAACCTCCTCTCATGCTTACGGAAAAGGGTTTGAGAATAACAAAAAAATAAAACTAAGTTTTCACTCCTCCGTCTTGCAGAACAAATATCACTTGATCACTACGAATAAAAGATTTCAGTGTTTAAAGTTCGAAAGTTTGCTTGAGGACAAACAAAGTCTAAGTGTGGGATATTTGATATCGGCTAAAAAGTCATGTTTTAACACCCGATATTGAGTCCCAAAAAGATTAAAGTTAAAAAATTTTCGGTAAAATAATCGCTTTTTCAGTTAAAATTGTAGATAAAGTAATTACGAAGACGATGCAAAAAGAATCAAGAAAAATGGAGCTAAAACGAAGATTCTAGAGCGAAAACGGTGAAAGAAAAGAAATCAAATTACGATCCAGCAAAATCAGCTGACCAGGCAAGCCAAACGGCCTGCCAAACGGCCTACCAAACGGCTTGCCTGGCTCACAAACAGCTTGCTAAACGGCCAGGGCAAATTGCCCCTGCAAACGGGCTGGCCTGGCAAACGGCCCCTGCAAACGGCCTGCCAGCCGTTTGTAGGAAAATTTCAAGTCTATTTAAAGGCTTTTTGTCATCTAATTTCAACACACCTCTCCTCACTTTCTCACTACAATACACTTTCTCTCACTAGAGCTTTCAAGGCCTTCTCACCTCCGAGCAGAAAATTAAGTACCCGGAGGCGAACGCGGAAGATTGTAATAGGAGCGGTTTAGAGGATGTCAGCACTTGTAATGGTCTAGATCTCGTCTGTAAACGGTGAACGCTTTCCTTAATTTAATAAAGTTATCTTGTTATCTTAAGTTGCTTTCATCTTGCATGCCTATATATCTGTTACAAATGTTTATTATATGTTGAATAATTTATCTGAAACTTATCCTACTGTTATGTTGAAACCTTGACGGTTTAGAAGTTTAATTTACGGATCACCCTTTCCTCTTATTCACGTGGCTATAACCTAGTATTAGGACCTGATCAACCCTAGGGTATAAGGTAAGTAGTTATGTGTGCTTAACGTCACAATATGGATATAGTACCTACGTACGAATAACCATTTATTCATCAAAGAAGAGCTGCCAATTTAGGTTGTGATTAGAGTAGGCATTATAGAGTTAAGTGAACAATGGCTTGCTCAAAAATACGATTCGCGTTAGAAGCAACGTTCTTGAGATGTTGTAAGATGATCCGGGGTTGAATAAGTGATCGCAAAGGAGAGACCTCTAATCCAATTAATAGTACCTTAGGATATCTAAGATTGCACATCTGTTAATGTTAAGACATAGCGTAGTATTAAGTGGAGGAATATTGCTTTAGTTAGACCAAATAGGATTAAGAAAAGCTTAGACTTTTCTTTAGGGATATACCACTTTGTTCATGTACCTAGGATTCTATCCATAAGGTCGTTTAAACCTTCTAAGGTTAACGTTGGGAGTAGGGATATCCGTCTTAGCCAGAATCTTCAAAGCCTAACTCTTAATGACAAATCAGTTAGGTTCATAGCCAGTTGATTGAGGTTTAGTGTTCATTCTAGGTAGTTAAACTCTTGTGATAGTTCCCCATCGGAATTTTATTCTCCATACATATCTATCTTTATCTTTACAGTTAATTTACCGCATTATTAGTTAATCTTAATCTATCACCTCTTGTCACTAGGATTAACTATATAGGCACTTTTGTCCCACGTTACTGAGCAGACATACAAAAATACGAACCTGAGTTATATTTACCACTTACTCATTAAAAGGAAGTCAAGTATGTGAGTTATAGCTAGGAGACCCCAGCTAAATATAAATGATAAAACCATTACTCTCTTTTGGTAGCTAATTCTGACTTGTTGCGACCTAACGACACCGCACAAATAAAACCGTCCGTTTTGGCCATATCAGTAGCATAAAGCACAGTCTGAAAAATAGTATTCAGTGTAATAATTCTTTGTTAACATTTATCGTAAGTTAGGCCACGAGATTTCTTTGAAAGCTTCGTAAAAGTATACATTTGTCATGAGCACTTGATTATAAGACTTTAACCTACGGATAGCTCATTCGCTACACGTCTTCCTTTCACCATTTCTAAGCATACACCAATCAAGTGTACAAGTTACAACTACATAAGCACCTTCGTGTGTTGGGATAAGGTTTGTCAAACCTAACGGTACCGTCCCTATAAGTTGATCTTACTTAAAGTAATTACTAGATTTTTGATCTGAGCTCATATGTATATTCGTTTAAGTTACTCGTGCCTATTTTGTAAAACAACTATAAAACAATTTAAGAAACAGTATCAAAAGCAGTATGTATCTCATCCCAAAAATGTTGATGAAAAAGAGACTGTAGACTCACCTTGAAAAGCACAGTAAAAGCTTAGTAAGACAGTAGGGTAGCCGGACGATCACAAACGTACATCGCAACCTAATCTATTAGATTAACTTAAGTAAATACATAAGTCACACTATGTCAACCCATAGTGTACGCATAGTCCTAGTGCTCAGACTGACTCAACATGCAAGCAAAAGTCAATTAGTTCAAGCAAGTCAACAAAAGTCAACCAAAGTCAAACCAAAAGTCAAACTTGGTCAAAGTGGTCAAATAAAATCAAACATATAAGTAGGTCATGCAATCTTAGTCAACATGTCAATCCTAGGTCAACTAACATGTTTTAGTTCACAGTTTGTCAAGTACACGTTCACAGTTTATCGTATAGCATAGAATTCATGCACACCTTGCAAACAACGAACTTATATCACAACACATAAGTCATGGTCATATGGCAAACTCTAGATCATAATTAGACTCATAAACATTTCTAAAAAGCCTATCCATGCCCTAATACGATGTCTACAAGTCATGTTTCAGATAAGGTTTACCAAATCAGTTTCAGCTCGCGCAACAGTTTTAGAAAAATTCTCATTTAATTTAGAATATAGAAATTAACAAACGGCCAACTGGAGATGACTCTAGACACTCCAAATTTCAGTGGTAAAATAATCAGAGAAATTCATGTAGCCATTTTGTACAGATTTGCATAACTCTATAGACCTTCTGTTTTGGACAACATCTAGACATGTCATTTGGTGACACATATAACACATAGAAAACAATGGTTTCAGAAGCTATCATACAAATGAAATATATTTATGAACATCTAAATGACAATATATCAGAAGATCAAAGTCTCAAATAATTTCTAGTTCATGTGAGGTCATTTAGAGTGCATATGAAATCAGTTTCGGAGCAATACAAGCTAGCATTATTCGTTTAGTCATATCGAGAGCAATACATAACCGTTTAACATGATTATTAAGTCTAAATTGAGTGATATTTAACAAAGAATATATTGGCTAGTAATTCAAACACTCGCTCATAAAGTATAAACACCAGAAAATTCGTATTGCATGCAAAACCCTAGCAAAAACTTCAACCAACCATAACTAGCACATCTGTTAACGAAATCATGCAATTCCAAAGTCTAAATTTATTAATTTTTCAAGAGATATCCATATAGATACATTATATTAACAGTAGATAAGCTCATCTCATCAGATTCATAGCAAATCAATTCGTGTTTCAATCAAAACACATTAATCAAGCAAAATAACGACTAATAACGTATGCAATCACAATCAATTGAGCACTAGACCCTTGTACACTACATAATTGATCAAAATCAGATCTAATAAGATTAGGGTTAGTGGTTTTAAACCTCAAAAACACAAATTGCAAGTAGATACGTGTAGAGGACGATCAAAGGAAGCACTTTCGTGTAGAAGGTTTAATCAAACAAGCAAAAATTGATGGCGATTGAGGATGATGAAGGTGTCAACATTAAGAGGGTGTAGAGGGCTGTTCTTGGCCGTGGGTTTCATGTAGGGAAAGAATAGCATCCTTTTGTTTGATAAAATTAGGTTTAGGGATATTAAAATACAGTGTTATATCGTTTCCTTATATAGTTAGGGCCTAAATCAAATTGCTATTTAGTTAAAAGGCCAAACTTGTCCAATAAATGTGTGGGGTGAGGTTGGTTCAGCTGAATGGACCCACCTATGCCATTAACCGTACCGGGTCTCCGGAACGTTAACCGGTCTTTGAAACGCAATCCACCGGGTTTAATTTATTATGTACTTAATAAATTAAATAAGTTTTTCATAAAGTTAATAATTATTAAAAATAATTATTTATTCAAGTTTATGAGTTCCGTAAACTGAAAGGCTTTCTATGCGGTTATCGTAACCTTGTCGGTTTCTAAGTATTTCGTTATCCGAAACAAGTTTATCAATCATATAAACATATTAATTCAAGTAATCCACTAAAATCATGTATGCATTTAAATCAGTTAAACACATAAAGTTCTATGTAATCAGCGTTAAATAATTAAGGGGCAAGTAACGATAGTAATGGGAAAAGTAAGGTTGTTACATTACCCACCTGTTATTGAAAATTGCGTCCCAAAATTTTAGTGCACGTCTGCCGAAGTCGTCTCCTCAGGAAACAGTTGCGAATACTTTAGTCTCATCTGATCTTCACGCTCCCACGTGAATTCTGGTCCTCTATGGGCATTCCATCGAATTTTAACTATCAGGATTCTGCTTTGCTTTAATCGTTTGACCTCACGGTCCATGATCTCAACGGGTTCTTCAACAAAATGAAGCTTGGGATCAACTTGTATTTCTTCTAAAGGAATCACTAAACTTTTGTCCGTTAAGCACTTCTTTAAGTTAGAAACGTGAAATGTGTCATGAATTTAGCTGAGTTCTTGCGGTAGTTTCAGTCTGTACGATACCGGTCTAATTCTTTCAATTATCTCGAATGGTTTAATGTATCTTGGACTTAGCTTACCTCGTTTACCAAAACGTACTACACCCTTCCAGGGTGATACCTTAAGCATGACTTTGTCTCCGATATGAAATTCCAAATCTCGCCTTCTAACGTCGTCATAACTCTTTTGACAACTTTGATCTGTTTTCAGTCTCTCTTGTATCTGTACGATCTTCTCAGTTATTTCATGTATGATCTTAGGACCTGTCAATTGATTATCCCCTAGTTCAGTCCAATATACGAGAGATCTACACTTTCTGCCATAAAGTGCTTCAAAAGGAGTGGCCTTTATGCTCGTGTGGTAACTGTTGTTGTACGAGAATTCTGCTAGTGATAGATGTTTATTTCATCCGTTTCCAAAATCAATAACACATGCCCTTAGCATGTGTTCTAATATTTGGATGATTCCTTCACTTTGACCATCAGTTTGTAGGTGATACGCTGTACTCATGTCTAAATGAGTTCTCATTGTATTCTGCAATGTTTGTCAAAATCTTGATGTAAATCTGCTGTCGCGATCGGATATAATGGATACTGGCACTCCATGCCTAGAGATGACTTCTTTAATGTAAACCTGAGCCAACTTCTCCATCTCATCAGTTTCTCTTATCAGTAAGAAGTGTGCAGACTTAGTGAGACGATTCACGACAACCCAAATGGTGTCGTAACCTCCCACGGTTTTTGGCAGTTTTGTGATGAAGTCCATTGCAATACATTCCCATTTCCACTGGGGAATTTCTTGTTGAGTCAGTAGCCCTGATGGCTTCTAGTGTTCAGCCTTGACCTTAGCGCAAGTTAAGCACTTTTTGACACAGGTAGCAATATCAGCTTTCAGATTTGGCAACCAATAAAACGCCTTCAGATCTTGGAACATTTTTTCTAATTCATGATGAATTGAGTACCTTGACTTGTATGCTTCTTCCAACACTAGTTCTCTCAATCTACCAAACTTTGGTACCCAGATTCGGTTAGCAAAATATCATGTTCCATCCTCTTTTATATCGAATTTCTTATCTAACCCTTTGATAAATTCAACATCCACATTCTCTTGTTTCACAGCCTCCAGTTGTGCTTCATGGATCTGTGATGTAAGGTTCGTACGTACAATCATGTTAAGAGCTTTAACCCTGAGAGGTTTCTCTCTCTCTTTTCTGCTCAAAGCGTCTGCTACAACATTCAATTTTCCAAGATGGTATTGAAGTTCACAATCGTAATTGTTAAGCAATTCCACCCAACATCACTGTCTCATGTTAAGTTGCTTCTGATCAAATATGTACTGTAAACTCTTATGGTCGGTGAAGATAGTAAACTTGGCTCCGTATAGATAGTGTCTCTACCTTTTTAGTGCAAAGACTACAACTCCTAGTTCAAGGTTGATCGTAGTATAGTTCTGCTCGTGAATCTTTAACTGTCGCGATCCATAAGCAATAACCTTCTTTTGTTGCATTAATACGCAACCCATTCCATGACGCGAGGCATCACAATAAATAACAAAATCTTTATTTCCCTCTGGTAGGGATAATATCGATGCAGTTGTTAGCTTCTCCTCCAACAACTGTAATACAGTTTCTTGTGGTTCTAACCACTCATACTTCTTGCCTTTATGACTCAATACGGTTAATGGTCAGGCAATCGTAGAGAATCCTTCAATGGATCAACTTGTATTCCGTTGGCACCTACAACATGACCAAGGAATTGTACCTCTTGTAATCAAAAGTCACACTTGGAGAACTTTGCATACAGTTGCTCTTCTCTAAGCATTGTCAGTACTGGACGTAAATGTTGCTCGTGCTCTTCTTTGTTCTTGGAGTACACCAATGTATCATCAATAAATACAATGACTAATTTATCTCGGTATGGCTTACACACACGGTTCATGAGGTCTACAAACACTGCTGGTGCGTTCGTCAAACCAAATGGCATCACTACAAATTCGTGATGTCCGTAGCGTGTCATGAACGCTGTCTTCGGTATATCAGTCTCTTTTACTCTCATCTGATGATAACCTGATCTCAGGTCAATCTTAGAGTAACATCCAGATCCTTGAAACTGATCAAACAGATCATCGATTCTTGGTAACGGATATCTATTCTTGATAGTCAGCTTATTCAGTTCTTTGTAATCAATACAAAGGCTCATAGATCCATCCTTCTTCCTAACAAAGAGCACATGTGGTCTCCATGGTGAAGAACTCGGTCGATTGAATCCCTTGTCTAAAAGCTCTTATAACTGACTAGATAATTCTTGCAACTCAGAAGCTGCAACTCTATACGGTGCGTGTGCTATAGGCGCTGCTCCCGGCATTAAGTCAATCTGAAATTTTACGTCTCTATTCGGTGGAAGATATGGAAATTCTCTTGGAAGGACCTTATGTAGTGACCCGAACTTTTCCATGACTATTCCATGATTATATATTAAATGAAAACTATATTTTCATGATTAAATGTGTCCAACATGTTAAGCAATCAAACTTGTTAAGACTTGATTATTTAAAATGAGTTTCATGTAGACAATTGACCACCCAAGTTGACCGGCGATTCACGAACGTTAAAACTTGTAAAAACTATATGTTGATATATATATGGACATATATGTAACAATTATCGTTATAACGACATTTTAAAGTATATATATATATCATATCAAGATATATTCATTGTTGGTGATTTGTGTCACCAATATGATTTAATTGTAATGGGATTAGTTTGTTAACCAAAATAACCTTGTTAAATATCGAACAAGTTTGGGGAAAGTGTGGAGTGCACAATTGTTTGAACTTATCTTGATTATGACAGGGGTTCGGGGGCAACGCCCCCGATAGGGGGTTCCAAGAGGTGGCAACCCCTGGCGGGGTCCAAAGTACTTCAATAACATTAAATAAGATCGTTAACTAAGACACATATCAAAGTACTTCTACTTAGCAAAAATGCTTACAATTACATTTCCATTCATTTTTTCATCAACAATTCTACTCGTAGTCATTCAGTATTAGTACCCGTATTATACACAGCTGCTAGACGTACTTACTATGAGTATATACCAATAGGAACTAGCATGGGATTCTGTAGTGACCCGAATTTTCCATGTTTATATATATATATTAAATGAAATTGTTATTTACATGATTAAGTGTTTACAACATGTTAAGCAATCAAACTTGTTAAGACTTGATTAATTGAAATAGATTTCATATAGACAATTGACCACCCAAGTTGACCGGTGATTCACGAACGTTAAAACTTGTAAAAACTATATGATGACATATATATGGATATATATATAGTTAACATGATATTATGATAAGTAAACATATCATTAAGTATATTAACAATGAACTACATATGTAAAAGCAAGACTACTAACTTAATGATTTTGAAACGAGACATATATGTAACGATTATCGTTGTAACGACATTTAATGTATATATATCATATTAAGAGATATTCATACATCATATTATCATGATAATATAATAATTTAAAATTTCATTTGATATTATAAACATTGGGTTAACAACATTTAACAAGATCGTTAACCTAAAGGTTTCAAAACAACACTTACATGTAACGACTAACGATGACTTAACGACTCAGTTAAAATGTACATACATGTAGTGTTTTAATATGTATTCATACACTTTTGAAAGACTTCAAGACACTTATAAAAATACTTCTACTTAACAAAAATTCTTACAATTACATCCTCGTTCAGTTTCATCAACAATTCTACTCGTATGCACCCGTATTCGTACTCGTACAATACACAGCTTTTAGATGTATGTACTATTGGTATATACACTCCAATGATCAGCTCTTAGCAGCCCATGTGAGTCACCTAACACATGTGGGAACTATCATTTGGCAACTAGCATGAAATATCTCATAAAATTACAAAAATATGAGTAATCATTCATGACTTATTTACATGAAAACAAAATTACATATCATTTATATCTAATCCATACACCAACGACCAAAAACACCTACAAAAACTTTCATTCTTCAATTTTCTTCATCTAATTGATCTCTCTCAAGTTCTATCTTCAAGTTCTAAGTGTTCTTCATAAATTCTACAAGTTCTAGTTTCATAAAATCAAGAATACTTCCAAGTTTGCTAGCTTACTTCCAATCTTGTAGAGTGATCATCCAATCTCAAGAAATCTTTCTTATTTACAGTAAGATATCTTTCTAATACAAGGTAATACTCATATTCAAACTTTGATTCAATTTCTATAACTATAACAATCTTATTTCGAGTGGAAATCTTACTTGAACTTGTTTTTCGTGTCATGATTCTGCTTCAAGAACTTTCAAGCCATCCAAGGATCCTTTGAAGCTAGATCCATTTTTCTAATTTCCAGTAGCTTTATCTAGAAAACTTGAGGTAGTAATGATGTTCATAACATCATTCAATTCATACATATAAAGCTATCTTATTCGAAGGTTTAAACTTGTAATCACTAGAACATAGTTTAGTTAATTCAAAACTTGTTCGCAAACAAAAGTTAATCTTTCTAACTTGACTTTTAAAATCAACTAAACACATGTTCTATATCTATATGATATTCTAACTTAATGATTTAAAACCTGAAAATACGAAGAACACTGTAAAACTGGACATACGCCGTCGTAGTAACACCGCAGGCTGTTTTGGGTTAGTTAATTAAAAACTATTGATAATGCTAAAAACGAACATATATTTCATAGCATTATTCCTCAAGAAAGACAAGCTTTTAGTTGCAATTGTTCTATTTACAAGTGATATTCGTTTGTATAATAAAAGGTGAAGACAAAAGACAGATTCGACGAATTTTAGACGCAAACGACCAAAAAGCTCAAAAGTACAAAAGACAATCAAAAAGGTTCCAATTATTGATAAGAAACGTCTCGAAATTACAAAAGTACAAGATTCAAAACGCAAAGTACAAGATATTAAATTGTACGCGAGGACGTTCGAAAATCCGGAACCGGGACCAGAGTCAACTCTTAACGCTCGACCCAACGGACTAAAAATTACAAGTTAACTATGTATATAAATATAATATAATATATAATTAATTATATTAATTATATATATATTATATTTATAAATAAAAAAACCGTCGGCAGAGAAAAACTCCAAGGACTGAGCTGTAAAAGTAACCTCCGTGACTCGCGGAGTTTGAAGAGGTTTTCACCGCGAGTCGCGGAGCCCCAAAATTGAAAACTGCCTATAAAGCCAACCGAATTCTGATCAAAATCATCATCTTTTTCTTCCTCATTCATACGTAAAATTTATATTTATATTTATAATTTATATTTTAATTTTAATTATAATTCTAATAATAAGGGTATGTTAGCAAATATTGTAAGGGTGTAAGTCGAAATTCTGTCCGTGTAACGCTACGCTATTTTTAATCATTGTAAGTTATGTTCAACCTTTTTATATTAATGTCTCGTAGCTAAGTTAGTATTATGCTTATTTAAAACGAAGTAATCATGATGTTGGGCTAATTACTAAAATTGGGTAATTGGGCTTTGTACCATAATTGGGGTTTGGATAAAAGAACGACACTTGTGGAAATTAGACTATGGGCTATTAATGGGCTTTATATTTGTTTAACTAAATGAAAGTTTGTTAATGTTAATATAAAGATTTACAATTGGGCGTCCCTATAAATTACCATATACACTCGATCGGACACGATGGGCGGGGTATTTATATGTACGAATAATCGTTCATTTAACCAGACACGGGAATGGATTAATAGCCACTAGAATAATTAAAACAGGGGTGAAATTACATTCAAGGGTAATTGGTGTAATTGTTAACAAAGTACTAAAACCTTGGTTTACACGCAGTCGATAACCTGGTGTATTCATTAAACAAAGTATTAAAACCTTGTTACAATTCGAATCCCCAATTAGTTGAAATATTTAACTTCGGGTATAAGAATAATTTGATGAGGACACTCGCACTTTATATTTATGACTGATGGACTGTTATGGACAAAAACCAGACGGACATATTAAATAATCCAAGACAAAGGACAATTAACCCATGGGCATAAAACTAAAATCAACACGTCAAACATCATGATTACGGAAGTTTAAATAAGCATAATTCTTTTATTTCATATTTAATTCCCTTTATTTTATATTTAATTGCACTTCTAATTATCGCACTTTTATTTATTGTTATTTAATCGCACTTTTAATTATCGTACTTTTTAATTATCGTAAGTTTATTTTATCGCACTTTTATTATTCGCAATTTCATTATCGTTATTTACTTTACGCTTTAATTTAAGTCTTGTATTTATTTTATATTTTACATTAGGTTTTAACTGCGACTAAAGTCTTAAAATCGACAAACCGGTCATTAAACGGTAAAAACCCCCCTTTATAATAATAATATTACTTATATATATATTTGTATTTTTAATAAAAGTAAACTAATATAGCGTTGAGCTTTGTTTAAAGATTTCCCTGTGGAACGAACCGGACTTACTAAAAACTACACTACTGTACGATTAGGTACACTGCCTATAAGTGTTGTAGCAAGGTTTAAGTATATCCATTCTATAAATAAATAAATATCTTGTGTAAAATTGTATCGTATTTAATAGTATTTCCTGCTAAAATTAATAACTATTTTATATACACCTCGCATAACATCAAGTATTTTTGGCGCCGCTGCCGGGGACACTCTTAAACGCCGGAAGCGCAACGCTAATATAAAAAAAAAAAGATTTTTAGTTACTTTTATTAAAATTCGTTTTTGTAAAAATACGTTTTAAATATTCAAAAATATAAAAAGAAAAACAAAAATATAAGTATTTTTAAGATTTTGTTAAATATTTAAGTTTTATAAGTTTCTTTATTTCTATTTTAGTTTATAAAAATATAAGTTTTATTAACTATCTTTTATTTATAGAAAAAAATTAAAAACAGAAAAAAAAAATAAATAAAGAAAACGCGTCGAATTTAAATCTGTCAACTGAATTTCTGAACCCCGCGAGTCGCGGGGTTTGATGTATTAATTACCGCAACTCGCGGAGCCTTTCTGACAGGCGACAAAAAACCCTAATCCTGCATTAATTACGGGTTATTATTAATTATAATTATTATTTAAACCTAATTATTATTATTATTATTATTAGTTTTATTTTTATTTTTACTTTTTATTTAATTTATGTATTTAGTATTAATTAGTTTTATTAAATTGTAAAATTAGTAGTTTTATTAAAAAAATAATATAAAAATAATATTTTTATAAAAATTGTACTTTTTACAACTTTTTGTATATTTTTATATTTTGTCCCTTTTTAATCGTTGTAGCGTAATATTTGTATTTTTAGCTCATATTTAATTTTAAACTTAGTTTTTGCTATAGTTATTTTTACTCCTAGATTTTTAGGCTTTGCCGTAGAATTCCTTAAGTGCTTTTTCTTTAGACTAAGATTTAGGTGCTTTAGAATTTTGCGACGCCTTTTTAAGTTTTAGTTTCTTTTTAAGTTATTTCCATTTGGGATTTAGTTTTTCCTTGTAAGCTTTAATATTTTTAGACCTTTTACTATGTATCAATTATCATTCCAATTAGTAATCTCAATTTGCAATTATAATTTTAAGTTAGTTGTAGTAATAAGGTTAGGTTAGTCAAGTATTTTTAAGTTTTTATAAGTTTCTTTTATTTTTTCGTCACCTTTTATTTTTCAACCATTTTTTTTTCTTTTTCTACCTTTTGCGACGAACTCTTTTTCTCTCTTATTTCTCGCTATTCTAGTTTTTAGGACTTAGAATTTTTTCTACTTCTTATCTAAATTTCTTAAAATTACGAAAATTTATTTTGAGTGGTTAAATTGATAGACATCAAAATTTTCTGGTTCGTAGTAATAGTTGGATTTGTACGTGGACCGGGTTATTGGAGCCAAACAGTCCTCAATTATATTGAGACCAAACGAATCCTGCCCCTCTGCTGCATCTTTTGGCTATTCGAAACGTGGGCAAAATCAGAAAAGTCTATTAATTGGATAACTTATTATAATTTTTCTTTCCTTTTAAAAACTAATAGGATATTCAGTGAATGCACCGAGCAAGACGTTCATCACCTTTTGTACGTTCACCACCTGTAACTAGATCAAGACATTTAGCAAATATAACCGCCGTTGATTTTTCTTTAGAATCGTCATCCAGTCAACCAAGTACTTCAGTTCAAATTTCCGATAATCCATTTTTTGAACCCAACCTCACAATTGAGAATCCAGAAAATATTCAGGAACGGTTCGTAGATCCTGAACCACTAAACTTTCCTCCGGAACCACCAATCATTCAAACAGAGATTGTTGAGGAACGAACCATTAAATCAGAATCATCTAGTGATACCGATTCAACAAATTCAATTATGGAGAATCTGGAACCTTTAAGTATGGAAGACCGAATGAGAGCTAAACGCACTGGCCAAGGTCACGCAATTACTCATCCAGACATTAATGCGCCAGATTATGAAATCAAAGGACAAATTCTACACATGGTGACTAATCAATGCCAATTTAGTGGTGCGCCGAAGGAAGATCCAAATGAACATCTACGTACCTTTAATAGAATCTGCACACTATTTAAAATACGAGAAGTGGAGGATGAACAGATATATCTCATGTTATTTCCCTGGACTTTAAAGGGAGAAGCCAAAGATTGGTTGGAATCGTTACCTGAAGGGGCGATCGATACATGGGACGTTTTAATTGACAAATTTCTTAAACAATTCTTTCCTGCATCTAAAGCCGTAAGACTTCAAGCAGAAATTGTTACGTTCACACAGAAGCCAAATGAAACTCTATATGAGGCGTGGACAAGATATGGAAAGTTGTTAAGAGGATGTCCGCAACATGGTTTAGACACCTGTCAAATAGTACAAATATTCTACCAAGGATGCGACATCACTACAAGGAAAGACATAGATATAGCAGCTGGTGGTTCTATTATGAAGAAAACCGAAACTGATGCTTACAAAATTATTGATAACACTGCTTCCCACTCGCATGAGTGGCACCAAGAAAAAGACATCATTAGATCATCTAAAGCAGCTAGAGCCGATTCTAGCCATGACTTAGATTCCATTTCCGCAAAGATAGATGCTGTGGAGAGACGAATGGAAAAGATGACTAAAGATATTCACTCAATACGAATTAGTTGTGAGCAGTGTGGAGGACCACATTTGACAAAAGATTGTCTCAGTATTGAATTAACAATGGAACAAAGAGAGAATATTTCATACATAAACCAAAGGCCTGGAAATAATTATCAGAATAATTATCAACCGCCAAGACCGATTTACAATCAAAACCAGAATTATAACCGAAATATTCCATACAACAACCAACAAGGTCCTAGCAATCAACAAGTATCCAATAATACTTATAATCAGCAAAGACCGAATTTTCAAAACAAACCACCACAACAAACCGATGATAAAAAGCCGAATTTAGAAGATATGATGACGAAGCTAGTTGAAACTCAAACACAGTTTTTCACATCTCAAAAACAAACTAATGAACAAAATGCTCAAGCATTTAGAAATCAACAAGCTTCTATTCAAAATCTGGAACAAGAAGTGAGTAACCTAGCAAGGTTAATAGGTGAAAGAAAACCGGGAAGTCTACCTAGCGATACAAATGCTAACCCCCGGAATGAAACAGCTAAAGCCATTACCACAAGAAGTGGTACAACACTTAAACCACCTGAAATACCTGTAACTTCTGATGAAACTATTCCTACTCCACAAGAACCACAACCTGATCAAGATAAGGAAAAAGAACCGGTAGTTGAAAAGGTTAATGAAGATAACACAGTTAAGGATAAACCTTATGTTAAACCATACCAACCACCACTTCCTTACCCGAGTAAAATGAAGAAAGAAAAACTTGAAGCCGAGCAATCCAAATTCTTGGATATGTTTAAACAGATAAATGTAAATCTTCCTTTCATTGATGTGATTTCAGGAATGCCAAGATATGCTAAATTCTTGAAAGATCTAATCTCAAATAGAAAGAAAATGGAAGAACTCTCGGCTGTTACTATGAATGCTAATTGTTCAGCAGTGCTGTTGAATAAGATACCAGAAAAATTATCTGATCCAGGAAGTTTCACAATTCCATGTTTTCTGGGTAGTCTTAGTTCAATAGAAGCATTGGCAGACTTAGGTGCTAGTATAAATCTAATGCCGTATTCACTATACGCTAAACTAGACCTTGGAGAATTAAAACCAACCAGAATAAGCATACAACTAGCCGATAGATCAATAAAATATCCTAGAGGGATAATGGAGAACATGCTAGTTAAAGTTGGTACTTTAGTATTTCTAGTAGATTTTGTTGTTTTGGACATGGAAGAAGATTCTCAAGTTCCTCTCATATTAGGAAGACCATTCTTAAACACGGCTAAAGCAATGATAGACGTGTTCGGTAAGAAACTGACCCTAAGTATAGAGGATGAGAGTGTTACCTTTTCAGTTGATAGAGCAATGCAACAACCACAATCTGCAGATGATACATGTTATTATATTCAAACTATAGATGCACATGCAGAATTATTAAAAGAATTTCCAGAATTACAAGGAACAGGAGAATGTTCTTTAGGAGAAGGTAATGAACCAATTGATGAAGCTGAAATGTTAGCTACACTTATAGCTAATGGATATGAACCAACAACAGAAGAAATTCAAATGCTAAAAGAAGAAGACAGATATCGATATAAATCATCGATAGAAGAACCTCCGAAATTAGAGTTAAAGCCACTTCCAAACCATTTGGAATACGCTTATTTACATGGTGAATCTGAATTACCTGTAATAATATCGTCTTCTCTTACTGAAAATGAGAAATCACAACTCATTTCTGTGTTGAAAGCTCATAAACCAGCCATTGCATGGAAGATTCATGATATTAAAGGAATAAGTCCTTCGTATTGCACACATAAAATCCTTATGGAAGAAGGTCATAAAACGTATGTGCAACGCCAACGAAGACTAAATCCTAATATGCAAGATGTAGTTAAGAAAGAGATTATTAAACTGCTAGATGCAGGTTTGATATATCCAATCTCTGATAGTCCATGGGTAAGCCCAGTTCAATGCGTACCTAAGAAGGGTGGCATGACTGTCATTACAAATGAGAAAAATGAGCTTATTCCTACTAGGACTGTAACAGGATGGCGTGTATGTATTGATTATAGAAAATTAAATGACGTCACCAGAAAAGATCACTTTCCCTTACCTTTCATAGATCAAATGTTGGAAAGATTAGCCGGAAATAGTTACTATTGTTTTCTAGATGGATTTTCCGGATATTTTCAAATTCCAATAGCACCCGAAGATCAAGAGAAAACCACATTCACGTGCCCTTATGGTACTTTTGCTTACAAACGCATGCCATTTGGACTTTGTAACACCCCTGCAACCTTTCAAAGGTGTATGATGGCGATTTTTCATGACATGATAGAAGAATGCATGGAAGTTTTCATGGATGACTTTTCAGTCTTCGGTGATACATTTAAATCATGTCTAGTTAATCTGGAACGAATGCTAATTAGATGCGAAAAATCAAATCTAGTACTTAATTGGGAGAAATGCCATTTCATGGTTAAAGAAGGCATCGTTCTTGGACATAAAATTTCAAAAGAAGGAATTGAAGTGGATAGAGCTAAAGTAGATGTAATTGCTAAACTTCCACATCCCACCAATGTTAGAGGAGTTAGGAGTTTTCTAGGGCATGCCGATTTTTACCGACGTTTCATAAAAGATTTTTCTAAAATTGCCACTCCTATGAATAAACTCCTAGAAAAGGATGCGCCATTCATCTTTTCAGATGAGTGTATCAAATCTTTTAATATTCTTAAAGAGAAACTCACTAATGCACCGATCATGATAACACCAAATTGGAATCTACCATTTGAACTAATGTGCGATGCAAGTGATTTTGCAATGGGAGCCGTTTTAGGACAAAGGATTGAAAAACGATTTCAACCTATATATTATGCTAGTAAGACATTACAAGGAGCACAAACGAACTATACAACTACTGAAAAAGAACTCCTTGCTATTGTCTTTGCTTTTGACAAATTTCGATCATATCTCGTTCTAGCAAAAACGGTGGTCTATACCGACCATTCTGCTCTTAGATACCTATTTTCAAAACAAGATGCTAAACCCAGATTAATCCGTTGGATCTTACTCTTACAAGAGTTTGATATTGAAATCCGAGATAAAAGAGGAGCAGAAAATCTCGCCGCTGATCATCTTTCTCGTCTTGAAAATCCCGAATTAGAAGTTCTGAATGAATCGGCCATACAAGACAACTTTCCTGATGAATATCTATTGAAGATAGATTATAAAGAAATCCCATGGTTTGCAGACTATGCAAACTACTTAGTTTGTGGATTCCTTGAAAAAGGATTATCGTACCAAAGACGAAAGAAATTCTTCAGTGATATAAAACACTATTTCTGGGAAGATCCACATCTGTTTAAAAGTTGTCCCGATGGAATAATACGCCGATGTGTATTTGGAGATGAAGCTAGTAAAATATTAAACCATTGTCACAAAGGACCAACAGGAGGGCATTATGGGCCTCAACTAACAGAAAGAAAAGTTTATGAAGCTGGATTCTATTGGCCTACAATTTACAAAGACGCACACCTTCTTTGCAAATCTTGTGATGCATGTCAAAGGGCCGGAAAAATAAGTCAACGTGATGAAATGCCACAAAATGTCATCCAAGTATGTGAAGTATTTGACATTTGGGGTATTGACTTTATGGGTCCATTTCCAAAATCTCATAATAATCTATATATACTCGTAGCCATTGATTATGTATCTAAATGGGCGGAAGCACAAGCTCTCCCAACTAACGATGCACGAGTTGTAGTCAACTTTTTAAAACGTCTTTTTGCAAGGTTTGGAACACCGAAAGCTTTAATAAGTGATCGGGGTACTCATTTCTGTAATAATCAACTTGAGAAAGTTCTTAAAAGATATGGAGTAACTCATAAAATCTCCACCGCATATCATCCACAAACAAGTGGACAAGTTGAAAATACAAACCGAGCTTTAAAACGTATTCTAGAGAAAACCGTAGGATCAAATCCGAAGGAATGGTCCATTAAATTGGAGGATGCACTCTGGGCTTTTAGAACAGCCTACAAAACTCCAATTGGAACCACACCTTTTAGACTTGTTTATGGAAAAGCATGTCATCTTCCAGTAGAAATTGAACACAAAGCATTTTGGGCTTTGAAGACATGTAATCTTGATTTACATGAAGCCGGACGTCTACGATTAAGTCAACTAAATGAATTAGAAGAATTAAGACATGAAGCATACGAAAATTCGTTAATCTATAAAGAAAGAACGAAGAAATGGCATGATAAAAGAATCAGAAGTTCAAAAGAATTTAAAGAAGGAGACAGAGTTCTTCTTTTCAATTCACGATTCAAGCTATTTCCTGGAAAATTGAAATCAAGATGGTCTGGACCATTCATAGTCAAAAGAGTTTTCCCATACGGAACGATAGAATTGATAAATTCAAATGGGATTGAATTTAAAGTTAATGGTCACAGAGTTAAATATTACATACATGGTCCGATGGAAGTCGACAACGAAGTTAATCACAATTTCGACACCACAGCTAACTAAGTGTGGGGAGAATCAAGTCTTTAAAGGATAATATGTATTTCTGTTAGAGTTAGATTGTCTGTTTTCGTGTAGTTCTCGAAAATGGAACCCGAATGGTCTTTCCCTAGCAGACCCTAAATAACTAGTCTTCTCCCCCCATTCTGAATTTTTATTTTTTTTTAGGTTTTTACGAAATGAAGACTGCCTGTGAACTAAACCATGGTCTAATGCTACACGCTTTAATCACTAAACGTAATAATGACATACTACCGAGTGAAATAGTATCAGTAATCAGAGAAAGAATGGACGGAGTTAGAAAAGAATCCAGATGCGAAGATAATAAGTTACAATTTGGTAAAGGAAAATCAAAATCCGCAGCGAAAAGAAGAGCACGACACCTAGAACGATGTCACAAATGCAGAAAATGGTCACATGGAGGTAAATGTTCAAATAATCAAACCTATTCAAATACCGAATTTGTTACTTTATGCAGAGACGGACCGTTCATATGTTTAGAAGAAAAGACACTGAATGCTCGAGGTTACGCCTATGTAGCCATGGAAAACCAATTAAACCGACTATCTTATGAATGGGATAGATCATATAACTAAGAAATCTATTTCACAGGTATGTCTGTACAGTTTTTATTTTTATTTTTATTTTTAACCTTTTGATAATAAACGCTAATTTGTTCGCTAAAAAGTATTAAATTGGTATTGAATAAAATTAGGTTTGGCGACCGAAATTATTGATATCATTCAAAAATTTATTACATCACTGCGAAATTTAACGTTTATTCTTAAGGTATAAATATCTTTAAACAATCAACCCAAAATATTTCAAAAATTCGTCATGAGTTAAATTAGGTCTTGGAACCGAAATTACTTTACCGAAAAGAGGGGCGCATATTTTTGATAATATTTGATTGATTAAAGTGGGATAAAAAGACAAAAAGATTTTTAATTTTATTTTTACCATGTTTTTAAAATTAATATTTAAATCATAAATTAATATTGTAAACTTTGTAAAAACAATATTTTTAAAATTATAAATATTTGAAAAATTAATATAAGTTTGGTATGAATTTATAAATTTTTAAATTAAGTTTGGTGTGAATTTTTAATTTTTAAAATATAAATTTTTAATTTTATGCATTTTAAATTTTAAGTTTGGTGTGAATTTTTAATATTAATTTTGAATTTTATATTTAAGTTGTGTGAATTTAAAAACAAAAATTTACTTTATCTCATTAAGTTAAGAATATGATTTTTAAAATTCATCGTAAGTTGAAGACTAGGTCTTTGAACCGAAATTGCTTTACCCGAGGGAGGGACGAGAACTTTTATTATCATTATTTTTAATCTTATTGAATTAAAGTATGCCAAAAACATTGAAAAAACCCAAAAATCTTAGCTTTTAAAACAATCGCTACAAAAAGACAAACTTTAAAATTTTGTCGAGGGACGGACTAGGACATCGATCCGAAACGACCTCGTCCTAAATAACAAGGGAAACAAAATTTTAAAATTAATTACTTAATTGTTTTAATAAGTTATTATTATGATTATAAAAAAAAAAATATATATATACCAAACTCCGCGACTCGCGGAGTTTGGAGGGTAAATCCCCGCGACTCGCGGAGGGACCGAAAATCAAAAAAAAAAATAAAAAGAGCTGAACGATCAGTACACTCCACAACTCAAAAACACAGCGAATTTCACAGCGAAAAAACCCGGAAAAACCCGAGAAAAAAACCCCAAAAATCACAATTTTTAACCGTTAATCACCAAATCTTTTGCTAAAATCATGTTGAGAAGGATGCTATCTAAGAATTACTCAAGAAAAACGGTAAATTTCTACACCTAAACACCATTTAATTCGAAATTTGGTGTTCTTGAGCTATTTTTTCCCCAATTTGATTTTGATGCTTTTTAGTGTAATTAAGCTTAAATTGTTTATGTATTATGCTTGTATAACCTAGATTGATGCTGTTTAACATGATTAGAAGCCTTAAACTTCAAATTTTGAGTAATCTAGGGTTTGTGTTCTTGAGCAAATTTGGGGCTTTTTGATATAAACAGGTTATGGCCGATTTTTGTTATGAATTGTTGCTAAATTGAGTAGTGTAACATGTCTAGGTAGTTAAATGATCCAAACTTTGAGCCTAAACATGATTTTGAGAATTAAAGTGGACTTTTTCAAGTCTAAAATTCATGAACTTGATTTTTGAAAGATAATGCCATTTGAGACTTGTTTAATTGCTAGTAATGATTATTTTGACATGTTATTTGAGTTGAATGCTTATGAACTTGGCGAAAATTTTCGTATATGCTTATTTGAAAAAGTGTAGATTTGATAAAAATGTGAAAATAAGCTTAAGTTTGATATAAATTGATAATGTCATTGTAATTATTTTGATTGATGATTTTGCTGACACTAATGCATATTTGGATGCACAAAATTTGTGTTTGATGTGTTTTGTAGAATGAAAGGGGTGAATCTTCATCCCAAGCCCGCAATGCTCCTGCTGAGAATTTGGAACAACAGGAGGTGGATAACTACTACAAGCAGGATGTACCTCATCCAGTCATGACCTTTTCCGATATGCACTTGGAAGAGTTGCACCCGAACCTGAGATTTGACAGACTTTGGATAGATTATCCAAAATATCAACGGGGTTTGCATACTCTTCACTCTAAGGTTGTTGAGGTACCGAGGGTCATAGAATGGGGACCCTTAGAAGCTGCAGAATTGGCCGGGCCAATTAGGGAATTACTTGTACAGAGGTATGGTAATTCTACTTTTAATGACTGGGTATGTTTATTCACCATACGTAGACCTGTATATAAAGTATGGTGTGAAGAGTTGTTATGTAGTATAGAGTTGAATGATCGGGTAGCTAGTTTAACCGATCGTTCTTTTATTAGATTTTTGTTAGGCGGTTCGATGCGCCACATGTCTTTACTGGACATGGCTCAGGCTTTACGTATATATATGCCTGAGGAGTTAGCGTCTGCCGATTGTAGAGGATTGATACTAAACGGTAGAAAGATAGATGAAAATTTTGATACACACGGTGTGTGGAGTCAAATGACAAGCCATCACCGTTTCAAAGGGGGAAATTACTCTTATTTGGATATAGATAGAGCCGAATTAAGAGTGATACATAGGTTTTTAGCTAATTCGATTACACAAAGGGGTAAAAACAAGGAAAAAGTAAATGAACAGGATTTGTTTTACCATATGTGTATTCGAGACCCACAAAGCGCTGTAAGTATACCATATTGTGTGGGTTATTATTTATCAGCTATGGTTCGGGGGATGCGACCACATAGCATAATAGGAGGTGGAATTTTTATTACTTTGATTGGTGAATATCTCGGTGTGGATAGAAGTCGGGGGGGATTATTAGTAGAAGAACCAGAACCCCGCGATACTATAGGTTTAAATGTATACCATAGTGCGAAAGTTTTGAAGAGGCGAAATAACGCCGCAGTACGATACCATGGTACACATCTACAGGTGGAGAGAAACCAGCAGCAAGGTAATGTAGGAGGGGGGAATGAGATGCAAGAAATGCATAGGTTTATAGCTTCTCAGGAATACGAAAATGCTAGACAGAGAGCATTTGAAGATTGGCAAGTTCATCAGAACCAGATCATAGCTCATTGCCAACATATAGGTAGAAACTATATTCCTACACCGAAACCCGTCTTCCCTCCTTGGTCTATAGAGATGCAGCCACCATATCCTACGTATGACCCTGCCGAAGCATTCTATAGCACTTATGGTTATGCCTGGAACCCCTATTGGTACCAATATCATCCTTAGTTTACTTATTATTTTTTTTTTATTTTGTAATTATTGATACATTTAATATTTTTGTTAATATTGTAATCATTTTTATAATTATCTAACTTTTATTCTTAGATTTTAATAATTTTTGAATGTGGGGTAATATACCAAACTTCAAAAATATGTATATATGTTTGCAGTTTATCTTATGTACACAACAGGGTAAAACAACGCATTTTCAAAGACTGGCATTAAGTTCAGCAAAAGCAACTAATTTTGACGACAAGATGCAAAATATATGTGAAATAACAACAAGACGGAATGAACAAATGATGTGCACCATTTATCATTCAGCAAACAAACGCCAATATATTTGGAAACTTTGGTAAAAATTTAATCATTTTCACACAAATCACCCTCAATAATTTAAATTGTTACTGATTTCTTGCAAATGAGGGCATTGCAAGATCTTAAGTGTGGGAAGGGGTTAAATTCTTTCGGATTTTAAAATTTTTTACTTTATACACTTGGTTACCATTAAAAATACTAGTAAAGCAGTAGTTGTATTAGAATCTAGTGCTCTCTGATAAAAAAGAACAGCCCTAGTCTTATATACTGACTACCCAATTCTAGTAAAATTTTTCAATTAAATGAATTCAAATCATGTTTATACATATTTATGAACGATAAAACTAGGTTTTAACACCGAAATTATTGTTATCTCAGAAAGAACATAAATTAAGAAACAAACTAAAATGTCAAAATTCATTTAAAATGGAATAGAGGACGATAAAAAGAAAAATAAAAAGCCAAGTGTGGGAAAATTTACCAAGTTATCTTAAACATATGTCACATATATCTGTAACAAATAACTGAAAATACTTTTGCTTTGGACTAAACTAAACTGTTTTACCCGATGAAAGAAAAGAAGAGATGGATCTACACGATGAATCAATTCCATCATTAAAAGGAAGTAAAGTCTTCCGAAAAAGAAACGCGCTTCTTGATTTAGGTCATGAAGTTGTCGTCCAGACCAGCTGTAGGTTGACGAAAAATCTAGAAAAGTCATCACTAAAATCAGCAGGAAATCCACGGACCTCAGCATTAAACAGGGTCGCCAAGTGGTCAGATTTATCCTAACCATGAGAAGGATTTATCTCGTACAATGGGGGGGGCACCATGCAAATTAGCTGGATAAGACTAATGAATCAAATCCCCAGAAAGGATAATCTCCTTAAAGATTAAAAATCAGCTTTTAAGACTGATATTACTCAATCCTAGAGATTGACCTTAAAGATTGAGAATTACAAACTCATGGAATTCAATGATATCTAAACTCGAGCTTGAACGAGAAAATATTTTGATCAAAATTATAAACCGATTTGTTTTCTGAAAACCCTATTTTCAATGCGTTCATTACCATTGAACATAAAATCCTAGGAATTCACCTGGAATTCATTAGGTCACCTGAACCAAATCGGGTGTCAACCGTAAGAACGGTGGTTGCATAGTGGTCAAAGACAGGACCTTGTGCCAGGCCGAAAAATTATAAGGGTGAGCTTTACTATTGCTCCTACCAAGGATAGTAATTGCGTCCGACACGTTATAGACCATAATCAAAAGCATGTCACGGGACATTGCCTTAACAGTTGCTTGTTCAACGCTTTCCTTTCAACCGGACGGTAGTTTACCGAAAGGTAATATACGGGACAAGTAAACTGGACGTGTTGCTTTCCAAATACAAGGTTAGCAAGTGGGTGACACAAAACCGCAAGTTTTGAGCTAAAATTTTCAAATCTGAAACCCACCAAACCCACAAAAATATTTTGCAAACACCGGTAAAGGGTTATTCCGGAAAACTTATCTAGGGTAAAAACTAGATTTCAAAAAAATCAAATGTTTTCATAAAGATCCAATTTCCTTAATGGATCTAAATTTTTATAGTCATGTGGGACTGTAAACCATATCGTTACTACCATTGTTTATACCGCCGTATAGAAATCACTGATGTACAAAGTGTGAAGAATAAAGAAGTGATTCTAGTATTTCAAGACAATATTGCTTGAGGACAAGCAACGCTCAAGTGTGGGAATATTTGATAATGCTAAAAACGAACATATATTTCATAGCATTATTCCTCAAGAAAGACAAGCTTTTAGTTGCAATTGTTCTATTTACAAGTGATATTCGTTTGTATAATAAAAGGTGAAGACAAAAGACAGATTCGACGAATTTTAGACGCAAACGACCAAAAAGCTCAAAAGTACAAAAGACAATCAAAAAGGTTCCAATTATTGATAAGAAACCTCTCGAAATTACAAAAGTACAAGATTCAAAACGCAAAGTACAAGATATTAAATTGTACGCGAGGACGTTCGAAAATCCGGAACCGGGACCAGAGTCAACTCTTAACGCTCGACGCAACGGACTAAAAATTACAAGTTAACTATGTATATAAATATAATATAATATATAATTAATTATATTAATTATATATATATTATATTTATAAATAAAAAAACCGTCGGCAGAGAAAAACTCCAAGGACTGAGCTGTAAAAGTAACCTCCGCGACTCGCGGAGTTTGAAGAGGTTTTCACCGCGAGTCGCGGAGCCCCAAAATTGAAAACTGCCTATAAAGCCAACCGAATTCTGATCAAAATCATCATCTTTTTCTTCCTCATTCATACGTAAAATTTATATTTATATTTATAATTTATATTTTAATTTTAATTATAATTCTAATAATAAGGGTATGTTAGCAAATATTGTAAGGGTGTAAGTCAAAATTCTGTCCGTGTAACGCTACGCTATTTTTAATCATTGTAAGTTATGTTCAACCTTTTTATATTAATGTCTCGTAGATAAGTTAGTATTATGCTTATTTAAAACGAAGTAATCATGATGTTGGGCTAATTACTAAAATTGGGTAATTGGGCTTTGTACCATAATTGGGGTTTGGATAAAAGAACGACACTTGTGGAAATTAGACTATGGGCTATTAATGGGCTTTATATTTGTTTAACTAAATGAAAGTTTGTTAATGTTAATATAAAGATTTACAATTGGGCGTCCCTATAAATTACCATATACACTCGATCGGACACGATGGGCGGGGTATTTATATGTACGAATAATCGTTCATTTAACCGGACACGGGAATGGATTAATAGCCACTAGAATAATTAAAACAGGGGTGAAATTACATTCAAGGGTAATTGGTGTAATTGTTAACAAAGTAGTAAAACCTTGGTTTACACGCAGTCGATAACCTGGTGTATTCATTAAACAAAGTATTAAAACCTTGTTACAATTCGAATCCCCAATTAGTTGGAATATTTAACTTCGGGTATAAGAATAATTTGATGAGGACACTCGCACTTTATATTTATGACTGATGGACTGTTATGGACAAAAACCAGACGGACATATTAAATAATCTAGGACAAAGGACAATTAACCCATGGGCATAAAACTAAAATCAACACGTCAAACATCATGATTACGGAAGTTTAAATAAGCATAATTCTTTTATTTCATATTTAATTCCCTTTATTTTATATTTAATTGCACTTCTAATTATCGCACTTTTATTTATTGTTATTTAATCGCACTTTTAATTATCGTACTTTTTAATTATCGTAAGTTTATTTTATCGCACTTTTATTATTCGCAATTTCATTATCGTTATTTACTTTACGCTTTAATTTAAGTCTTGTATTTATTTTATATTTTACATTAGGTTTTAACTGCGACTAAAGTCTTAAAATCGACAAACCGGTCATTAAACGGTAAAAACCCCCCTTTATAATAATAATATTACTTATATATATATTTGTATTTTTAATAAAAGTAAACTAATATAGCGTTGAGCTTTGTTTAAAGATTTCCCTGTGGAACGAACCGGACTTACTAAAAACTACACTACTGTACGATTAGGTACACTGCCTATAAGTGTTGTAGCAAGGTTTAAGTATATCCATTCTATAAATAAATAAATATCTTGTGTAAAATTGTATCGTATTTAATAGTATTTCCTGCTAAAATTAATAACTATTTTATATACACCTCGCATAACATCAACTATGATAAACTTTGATTTAAAAGTTGTTCTTTTAGGAAAATGATTTTTCTTATGAACATGAAACTATATACAAAAATCATGGTTAAACTCAAAGTGAAAGTATGTTTTCTAAAATGGTCATCTAGACGTCGTTCTTTCGACTGAAATGACTACCTTTACAAAAATGACTTGTAACTTATATTTCCGACTATAAACCTATGCTTTTTCTATTTATATTCATAAAATAGAGTTCAATATGAAACCATAGCAATTTGATTCACTCAAAACGGATTTAAAATGAAGAAGTTATGGGTAAAACAAGATTGGATAATTTTTCTTGTTGTAGCAACGTGAAAATTGGTAACAAATCTATATTAATCATATACTAGCTAACTTATATTGTATTATACATGTATTCTAATATATTATGTAATCTTGGGATACCATAGACACGTATGCAAATGTTTTGACATATCATATCGACCCATGTGTATATATTATTTGGAACAACCATAGACACTCTATATGCAGTAATGAGGGAGTTAGCTATACATGGTTGAGGTTGATTCCAAAAAATATATATAGTTTGAGTTGTGATCAATACCGAGATATGTATACACTGGGTCGTGGATTGATTCAAGATAATATATATCGATTTATTTCTGTACATCTAACTGTGGACAACTAGTTGTAGGTTACTAACGAGGACAGCTGACTTAATAAACTTAAAACATCAAAATGTATTAAAAGTGTTGTAAATATATTTTGAACATACTTTGATATATATGTACATATTTGTTATAGGTTCGTGAATCGGCCAGTGGCCAAGTCTTACTTCCCGACGAAGTAAAAAAAAATCTGTGAAAGTGAGTTATAGTCCCACTTTTAAAATCTAATATTTTTGGGATGAGAACACATGCAGGTTTTATAAATGATTTACAAAATAGACACAAGTACGTGAAACTTCATTCTATGGTTGAATTATCGAAATTGAATATGCCCCTTTTTATTAAGTCTGGTAATCTAAGAATTAGGGAACAGACACCCTAATTGACGCGAATCCTAAAGATAGATCTATTGGGCCTAACAAACCCCATCCAAAGTACTGGATGCTTTAGTACTTCAAAATTTATATCATATCCGAAGGGTGTCCCGGAATGATGGGGATATTCTTATATATGCATCTTGTTAATGTCGGTTACCAGGTGTTCACCGTGTGAATGATTTTTATCTCTATGTATGGGATGCGTATTGAAATATGAAATCTTGTGGTCTATTGTTACGATTTGATTTATATATATAGGTTAAACCTATAACTCACCAACATTTTTGTTGACGTTTAAAGCATGTTTATTCTCAGGTGAATACTAAGAGCTTCCGCTGTTGCATACTAAAATAAGGACAAGATTTGGAGTCCATGTTTGTATGATATTGTGTAAAAAACTGCATTCAAGAAACATATGTCGATATAATATATTTCTATTGTAAACCATTATGTAATGGTCATGTGTAAACAGTATATTTTAGATTATCATTATTTGATAATCTACGTAATGCTTTTAAAACCTTTATTGATAAAATAAAGGTTATGGTTGTTTTAAAAATGAATGCAGTCTTTGAAAAACGTCTCATATAGAGGTCAAAACCTCGCAACGAAATCAATTAATATGGAACATTTATAATCAATATGAACGGGACATTTCAGATTCCACTCTTGATTATGTCATGCATGACTAATCAAATTTAACTTCTACCACGAACTAGTCAACTAACTAGAGCTTCTTTTAACCCCACTCACCACTCATCATTCACCACTCACCAATCAATCCATTTCACTTCCAATTCTCTATCTAATTCTCTCTAAACACACACACACACACACACTAAGGAATGAAATTTCCAGTAAATTAATCATCATCTTCATCAAAAATTACTTCAAGAATCAAGCTATAATCATCATAGGAAGAACACTTCAAGAACACTTCGAAAATCCTTTCAAGTTTGCTAGTTTACTTTTAATCTTGCAAATCCATTCCAAGTAATCATATAAGATCAAGAAACCTTTGTTAATTACAGTAGGTTATCTTTCTTATTCAAGGTAATACTCATATCCAAACTTTGATTCGATTTCTATAACTATAAACTATCTTGATTCGAGTAATAATCTTACTTGAAATTGTTTTCGTGTCATGATTCTGCTTCAAGAACTTCCAAGCCATCAAAGATCCATTCAAGCTCAAGATTATTTTTGTCATTTCCAGTAGGTTTACCTACTATACTTGAGGTAGTAATGATGTTCGTAACATCATTCCATTCATATATAAATAACTATCGTATTCGAAGATTTGAAAACGTAATCACTAGAACATAGTTTAGTTAATTATAAACTTGTTCGCAAACAAAGTTAATCCTTATAACTTGACTTTTAAAATCAACTAAACACATGTTCTATATCTATATGATATGCTAGCTTAATGATTTAAAACCGAAAAACACGAAAAACACCGTAAAACCGGACATACGCCGTCGTAGTAACAGTGCGGGCTGTTTTGGGTTTGATAATTAAAAACTATGATAAACTTTGATTTAAAAGTTGATCTTCTGGGAAAATGATTTTTCTTAGAACATGAAACTATATCCAAAAATCATGGTTAAACTCAAAGTGGAAGTATGTTTTTCAAAATGGTCTTCAAGTCGTCGTTCTTTCGACTGAAATGACTACCTCTTACAAAAACGACTTGTAATTTATATTTCTGACTATAAACCTATACGTTTTCTGTTTAGATTTATAAAATAGAGTTAAATATGAAACCATAGCAATTTGATTCACTCAAAACGGATTTAAAACGAAGAAGTTATGGGTAAAACAAGATTGGATATTTTTTGATTATTGTAGCTACGGGAAATATTGTAACAATTCTATACAAATCATATCCTAGCTAACTTATATTGTATTATACATGTATTCTAATAATTTATGTAATCTTGGGATACCATAGACACGTATGCAAATGTTTTGACATATCATATCGACCCATGTATATATATTATTTGAAACAACCATAGACACTCTATATGCAGTAATGTTGGAGTTAGCTATACAGGGTTGAGGTTGATTCCAAAAATATATATGCTTTGAGTTGTGATCTAGCCTGAGACGTGTATACACTGGGTCGTGGATTGATCCAAGATAATATATAACGATTTACTTCTGTACATCTAACTATGGACAACTAGTTATAGGTTATTAACGAGGACAGCTGACTTCATAAGTTTAAAACATTAAAAAGTATTAAAAATGTTGTAAATATATTTTGAACATACTTTGATATATATGTACATATTTGTTATAGGTTCGTGAATCGACCAGTAGCCAAGTCTTACTTCCCGACGAAGTAAAAATCTGTGAAAATGAGTTATAGTCCCACTTTTAAAAATCTAATATTTTGGGATGAGAATACATGTAATTTTATAAATGTTTTACGAAATAGACAAAAGTAAATAAAACTACATTATATGGGTGAATGATCGAAGCCGAATAAGCCCCTTTTTAGCTTGGTAGCCTAAGAATTTGGGAACAGACCCCCAAATTGACGCGAATCCTAAAGATAGATCTATCGGGCCCAACAAGCCCCATTATGGAATTTGGAATGCTTTAGTACTTCGAAATTATCATGTCCGATGGGTGTCCCAGAATGATGGGGATTTTCTATATGCATCTTGTTAATGTCGGTTACCAGGTGTTCACCATATGAATGATTTTTATCTCTATGTATGGGATGTATTGAAATATGAAATCTTGTGGTCTATTATTATGATTTGATAATATATATAGGTTAAACCTATAACTCACCAACATTTTTGTTGACGTTTTAAGCATGTTTATTCTCAGGTGATTATTAAGAGCTTCCGCTGTTGCATACTAAAATAAGGACAAGATTTGGAGTCCATGCTTGTATGATATTGTGTAAAAACTGCATTCAAGAAACTTATTTTTGATGTAAAATATTTTTATTTTAAACCATTATGTAATGGTCGTGTGTAAACAGTATATTTTAGATTATCATTATTTGATAATCTACGTAATGCTTTTTAAACCTTTATCGATAAAATAAAGGTTATGCTTGTTTTAAAAAATGAATGCAGTCTTTGAAAAACTTCTCATATAGAGGTCAAAACCTCGCGACGAAATCAATTAATATGGAACGTTTATAATCAATATGAACGGGACATTTCATATATATTAAATGAAAACTATATTTGCATGATTAAATGTTTCCAACATGTTAAGCAATCAAACTTATTAAGACTTGATTATTTGAAATGAGTTTCATGTAGACAATTGACCACCCAAGTTGACCGGCGATTCACAAACGTTAAAACTTGTAAAAACTATATGTTGATATATATATATATATATATATATATATATATATATATATATATATATATATATATATATATATATATATATATGGACATATATGTAACGATTATCGTTGTAACGACATTTTAAAGTATATATATCATATCAAGATATATTCATTGTTGGTGATTTGTGTCACCAATATGATTTAATTATAATGTGATTAATTTATTAACCAAAATAACCTTGTTAAATATCAAACAAGTTTGGGGAAAGTGTGGAGTGCACAATTGTTTGAACTTATCTTGATTATGACGGGGGTTCGGGGGCAGCGCCCCCGATAGCGGGGTCCAATGGGTGGCAACCCCTGGCGGGGTCCAAAGTACTTCAACAACATTAAATAAGATTGTTAACTAAGACACATATCAAAGTACTTCTACTTAGCAAAAATGCTTACAATTACATTTCCATTCATTTTTTCATCAACAATTCTACTTGTAGTCATTCAGTATTCGTACCCGTATTATACACAGCTGCTAGACGTACTTACTATGAGTATATACCAATAGGAACTAGCATGGGATTCCACTCTTGATTATGTCATGCATGACTAATCAAATTTAACTTCTACTTTGAACTAGTCAACTAACTAGAGCTCCTTTTAACCCCACTCACCACTCACCTATCAATCCATTTCACTTCCAATTCTCTTTCTAATTCTCTCTAAACACACACACACACTTAGGAATGAAATTTCCAGTAAACTAATCATCATCTTCATCAAAAATTACTTCAAGAATCAAGCTATAATCATCATAGGAAGAACACTTCAAGAACACTTTGAAAATCCTTTCAAGTTTACTAGTTTACTTTTAATCTTGCAAATCCATTCCAAGTAATCATCTAAGATCAAGAAACCTTTGTTAATTACAGCAGGTTATCTTTCTTATTCAAGGTAATACTCATATCTAAACTTTGATTCGATTTCTATAACTATAAACTATCTTGATTCGAGTAATAATCTTACTTGAAATTGTTTTCGTGTCATGATTCTGCTTCAAGAACTTCCAAGCCATCAAAGATCCATTCAAGCTCAAGATTATTTTTGTCATTTCCAGTAGGTTTACCTACAATACTTGAGGTAGTAATGATGTTCATAACATCATTCGATTCATATATAAACAACTATCTTATTCGAAGATTTGAAAACGTAATCACTAGAACATAGTTTAGTTAATTCTAAACTTGTTCGCAAACAAAGTTAATCCTTCTAATTTGACTTTTAAAATCAACTAAACATATGTTCTATATCTATATGATATGCTAACTTAATGATTTAAAATCGGAAAACACGAAAAACACCGTAAAACCGGACATACGCCGTCGTAATAACACCGCGGGCTGTTTTGGGTTTGATAATTAAAAACTATGATAAACTTTGATTTAAAATTTGTTCTTCTGGGAAAATGATTTTTCTTATGAACATGAAATTATATCCAAAAATCATGGTTAAACTCAAAGTGAAAGTATGTTTTTCAAAATGGTCATCAAGACGTCGTTCTTTCGATTGAAATGACTACCTCTTACAAAAACAACTTGTAACTTATATTTCTGACTATAAACCTGTACTTTTCAATTTATATTCATAAAATAGAGTTCAATATGAAACCATAGCAATTTTATTCACTCAAAACGGATTTAAAACGAAGAAGTTATGGGTAAAACAAGATTGGATATTTTTTGATTGTTGTAGCTACGGGAAATATTGTAACAATTCTATACAAATCATATCCTAGCTAACTTATATTGTATTATACATGTATTCTAATATATTATGTAATCTTGGGATACCATAGACACGTATGCAAATTTTTTGACATATCATATCGACCCATGTATATATATTATTTGGAACAACCATAGACACTCTATATGCAGTAATGTTGGAGTTAGCTATACAGGGTTGAGGTTGATTCCAAAAATATATATGCTTTGAGTTGTGATCTAGCCTGAGACGTGTATACACTGGGTCATGGATTGATCCAAGATAATATATATCAATTTATTTCTGTACATCTAACTATGGACAACTAGCTGTAGGTTATTAACGAGGACAGCTGACTTAATAAGCTTAAAACATTAAAACGTATTAAAAAATGTTGTAAATATATTTTGAACATACTTTGATATATATGTACATATATGTTATAGGTTCGTGAATCGACCAGTAGCCATGTCTTACTTCCCGACGAAGTAAAAATCTGTGAAAGTGAGTTATAGTCCCACTTTTAAAAATCTAATATTTTGGGATGAGAATACATGTAATTTTATAAATGTTTTACGAAATAGACACAAGTAAATGAAACTACATTATATGGGTGAATGATCGAAGCCGAATATGCCTATTTTTAGCTTGGTAGCCTTAGAATTTGGGAACAGACCCCCAAATTGACGTGAATCCTAAAGATAGATCTATCGGGCCTAACAAACCCCATTCTGGAATTTAGAATGCTTTAGTATTTCAAAATTATCATGTCCGATGGGTGTCCCGGAATGTTGGGGATATTCTATATACATCTTGTTAATGTCGGTTACCAGGTGTTCACCATATGAATGATTTTTATCTATATGTATGGGATGTATTGAAATATGAAATCTTGTGATCTATTATTATGATTTGATAATATATAAGTTAAACCTATAACTCACCAACATTTTTGTTGATGTTTTAAGCATGTTTATTCTCAGGTGATTATTAAGAGCTTCCGCTGTTGCATACTAAAATAAGGACAAGATTTGGAGTCCATGCTTGTATGATATTGTGTAAAAACTGCATTCAAGAAACTTATTTTTGATGTAATATATTCTTATTGTAAACCATTATGTAATGGTCTTGTGTAAACAGTATATTTTAGATTATCATTATTTGATAATCTACGTAGTGCTTTTTAAACCTTTATCGATAAAATAAAGGTTATGTTTGTTTTAAAAAATGAATGCAGTCTTTGAAAAACATCTCATATAGAGGTCAAAACCTCGCGATGAAATCAATTAATATGGAACGTTTATAATCAATATGAACGGGACATTTCACCTTAAGGAAAATTTCTAATGGTTGGGACATCTTCGGGTCTCTTAACTGCTGATTCAACTTTGCTCACATGTGCTAGAATTGCGAGACATTCTTATCTCATGTACTTCTGGACCTTCGAGCATTTAATGTAACGCAACCGTGTACTGGTCTTCTCTCCGTACACCATCATTGATTCGCCTTCAGTAAAAGGAATTTGAATAGCCTTCTGGTCGCAACAACTTTAGTTTTGTCATCAAATAACCAGCCCATTACAACTACTAGGTCAAATAAAAGAAATATGGTAGCCCAAGTAAAATAATTTAACTCCAAACATCACTCAAATGGATTTCTATTGAAATGGCTCACCAATCATCGAAAAAAGTATTGTTCGGTCCGTAAAGTTGTTATGAGTTTAATAGTATGGGTCTTAGCTTCTAATTTGCAAAGGATTATGAGCAATCGTCGATTAAAGTTTGGGGTGAGTTTTGGGTGAGAGATGTGACGACCAGAAAATTTTCGACTAAATTTAAACTTAATCTTTATATGTTTCCGACACGATAAGCAAAGTCTGTAATGTTGAATCTCAAATTTTGGAATTATATTCATGTAATCAACTACCCTTTGACTGTGTCCGACGATTCACGAACAATTGATTTTAAATATATATATATATATATATATATATATATATATATATATATATATATATATATATATATATATATATATATATATATATATATATATATATATATATATATATATATATATATATATATATATAGTAATTTGAAATTATAAAATATAATTTAAACATTAGAATTAAACATGTAAAATATGATACAAAATAATTAAGTGTAATTAAAAGTAAATTTATAAATATACATATATATGGTTGCTATTAATATTTATTATATTATAATATTTATAAAATATATGAATGTTAAATATTCAAATATGATAGTATATAGAATAAGTATTACATATGTTATGAAATGTAAAATTAATATATTATATAGAATTACAAGTTAAAGTATAAATGTTATATTATGATCATTATTTTCATTAAGGTTAATATTAATATTAATATTAATATTTGTATTATTAATATTATTAATTTTAATATAAAATTGGTTATGTATAAGTTGTATTATTAATATTATTATTATCATTAATAATATTAATATTATTATAAGTAGTGTTGTTAATAGAATTAATAATAATATTGTTATCATTGTTAATATCATTATAACTAATAATAAAATTTAATTTTTATTATAAATAGTATTACTATTAGATATTATTATTAAGAATTATTATTATTATGAATTATTATCATTATCATTATTATAGTTATTAAAAGATAATAAAATTTATTATTATTATTATTATTGTTAATATTACTAAAATCATTTTTTTATTATTAATATTATTATTATTAATTATATTATTAATACTAATAGAAATTTAATTATTATTAATATAATTACAATTATTGATTATTAATATATGTAAAATCATACGTATCAAATTAGAATCTGAATCAGCTGCATATAGCTATCATACTGTGTTAGAATTTTGTTTTCTATCTCCTAATCTGTTAAACATCTGAATCGTTCGTACCAATTTGTTGAAATTAACCAAAATTTTCTTTATTTTATTTATTCCTGATTTAACTTCATGTAGTCGACCAATTGGACTATAAAATCAATCCAATTGTCAGTAATATTAGATACTACATTCAGTTTTCTCATTACCATTAACAATTAGCAATTAAACAGCTTTCAATTTGTCAAATAAAAAAAAAAAAGAAATGACGAACACAGCTTCAGCTCTGTTCGTGTTTATATTTTTGAAAAGCTTGAAATCGAAATTTATTCCAAAATCCTTAAATGTAGTGTTGTTAGGAATTATTTATTCAAACTTTCTGCAAAGGTTAAGCTTCCAATTTCTCATATCGAATTCAAATTTATGAGTCAAACTATTATTTTCAAAAGTCAAACGAAGTGTTCATTTAGAAATTTGAATTCATTTTTATGATTCAGATTAAATTAATGATATAGAGAGTTTATATGATTGAATTAGAAACTTTTTCATGTTGTAATTAAAGTCTAAAACGTTCAAAATTTTTGAAATTGAATTCGAGTAAAGGCGTGTTCTTCAGTATCAGTTTTATTTTTCTTCTATTTTTATTTTTATTTTTTCTTTTCTATCAGTTTAATCAAACATCAATCATTTCTGTATCAATTTCTAGTCCTAAAACTAGGTATGTAATTCGTTGCTAGACAAGTTCGATCCCTGGTCAGTTTGGTTGTAGAAGATGAAGAAGGAAAAAAACAGAAAAATAAATCAGTTTAATATAATTTAAGTGTAGTAAAATTCAGAAAAACTGAGATGGTCGATTGGTTAGGATGGTGTTCGGGTTAGCGTGTGGTCACGGGTTCGAGTCCCGTATCTGCCATTTTTTTAGAAAGGGCTTCATGAGGTAGTTATCATCTTTATTATTATTATTATTATTATTATTATTATTATTATTATTATTATTATTATTATTATTATTATTATTATTATTATTATTATTATTATTATTATTATTATTATTATTATTATTATTATCTTTATTATTAATTATTGTTATCATTATGTTATTTATTGTTATTAATATCTTAATTATCATTAAAAGTTAGGCTATTATCATTACTAGTATTATGATTATTTATGATAAAAATGAATGTAAGGATTATAATTATATATATATATATATATATATATATATATATATATATATATATATATATATATATATATATATATATATATATATATATATATATATATATATATATATATATATATATATATATATATATATATATATATATACATATATATATATTGATTATAAGTACAAATATGAAAATTATTGCTATTACTAAATATTTAGAAGTATTACTATCATTAATTAAATTAAGAGTATTAACATTATCATAAGTGTTAGTATTAGCATCACAATTATTATGATTAAAATGATTATCATTATCAATATGGTTTTTATTATTATGAAAACAATACTAGTTATTATTATTTTTCATTAATATTAGTATTAATATCATTTTTGTAATTATTAGTTTTACTATTATTATTTTTATTAACATAAGTATCAATTTTAACAATATCGTTATTATTATTAGTATTATCGATATTAAGAAAGTTATTATTATTAGTAAATCATTATTGTCGAAACTATCATTTTTAAACAGATAAATATTCTATATTTATTACATATACTAATATTTCACATAACTATATAAATAAAACTTACTAATATTATCTACTTAAAAACGTACATATAACAAACTATTGATTTTAATTATAACACTAAATAATTATGTATATAAATAAATATGGATATATTAATATAACTATATTGATATAACTCATTTCAAATATATACACAAATTAAATATAAAATATATAAATTAAGATATAATAAATAAATTTGTTCGATTACTATTATGTGTATTAATAAATATACAAATAATATAGGTTCATGAATCCGAGGCCAACCTTGCACTTGTTCAATGTCGTCATATGTATTTTTACTACAAAATACAGTATTGTGAGTTTCATTTGCCTTTTTACCCTTTATAATTTTTGGGCTGGGAATACATGCACAATTTTTATAAATGTTTTACGGAATAGACACAAGTAATCGAAACTAAATTATATGGTTGAATGATCGAAGCCAAATATGCCCCTTTTGCTTGGTAACCTAAGAATTAGTAAACCGATCTACTAATTGACGCGAATCCTAAAGATAGATCTATGGGCCCGACGAACCCCATCCAAAGTACCGGATGCTTTAGTACTTCGATGTTGTTTTATATCATGTCTGAAGGATTTCCCGGAATGATAGGGGATATTCTTATATGCATCTTGTTAATGTCGATTACCAGGTATTCAATCCATATGAATGATATTTTTGTCTCTATGCATGGGACGTATGTTTATGAGAAATGGAAATATGAAATCTTGTGGTCTATTAAAATTATGAAATGATTATTTATGATAAACTAATGAACTCACCAACCTTTTGGTTGACACTTTAAAGCATGTTTATTCTCATGTATGAAAGAAATCTTCCGCTGTGCATTTTCTCATTTTAGAGATATTACTTGGAGTTATTCATGACATATTTCAAAAGACGTTGCATTCGAGTCGTTGAGTTCATCAAGATTATTATTAAGTCAATTATAGTTGGATATATTATGAAATGGTATGTATGCCGTCAACTTTCGATGTAATGAAAGATTGTCTTTTGAAAAACGAATGCAATGTTTGTAAAATGTATCATATAGAGGTCAAGTGCCTCGCGATGTAATCAATTGTAATGTATTCGTCCGGATGGATTAGGACGGGTCATTTCAAGAGACGTTTACGATGGGAGCGTACGATCAACCTTCTTAAAACCAGATCTCCTTAAACTAAAACGACACCAATCATGATATCTTTTATTCCCAGTTGATAGTTCTATAGAGTTCACGCTGTCTAAGGAAGATATTGGATTCTAAATGTTGTGACAGAATTCTCTAGTGAACAAGCTTCTATCAGCACCGGTGTTGATAGTATATAAACATTATGATTGATGAGTAATAACAAACTCGTGATGAACTTCATTGAAGTTGATGTTGGAAGGAGCGTAAGTTTTCAGACTTGTCCCACATCGGTGGGGGAGAAGAACGGAATACCCTTTATGAGGGAGGTTGTGAAAACCTCTTCCGGTAGACTCGTATTGGAAAGCAAAATCGTGAAACTGCGGATGGCTGGATGATAGGTAAGTCGAAAGTCAAGTAGACAATATCTATTACAGATTGTACGACTATTACAGGGAATTCATCCTCTAAGATATATCAGAAATGAGTTCCCGACGAATTGAAAATCTTTGAAAGTGAGTTATAGTCCCATTTTTACTATCTAATATTTTTGGGATGAGAATACATGAAGTTTTGTAAATGTTTTACAAAATAGACACAAGTACTTGAAATTACATTCTATGTTGGATTACAAATACCGAATATCCCCCTTTTTAGCTTGGTAGCCTAAGAATTAGGGAAAAGACACCCTAATTAACGTGAATCCTAAAGGTAGATCTACAGGCACTAATACCCCCATACTGGAAAATGGTATGCTTTAGTACTTCGAGTTTATATTATAGACGAGTTTCTGTTTGGGGATATTCTATATGCATCTTGTTAATGTCGGTTAGTAGGTGTTCAACATATGAATGATTTTATACAGATTGTTATATATCTGTGTGCAATTTATGAAAAATGAAATCTTGTGGTCTATTATTACAAATTGATATATAGGTTAAACCTATATCTCACCAACATTTTTGTTGACGTTTAAAGCATGTTTATTCTCAGGTGATTATTAAGAGCGTTCGCTGTTGCATGCTAAATAAAGACAAGAATATGAATCTGTATGCTTGTATAATATTGTTTAAAAACTACATTCGAGAATTTATGTTGTTGTAACATATTATTATTGTAAACCACTATGTAATGGTCGTGTGTAAACGTTATATTTTAGATTATCATTACTTGATAATCTATGATATGTCTTCAAAACCTTTGTCGTTAAAATAAAGGTTTTGGTGTGTTTTAAATATGAATGCAGTCTTTGAAAAACGTCTAATATAGAGGTCAAAACCTCGCAATGAAACCAATTAATATGAAATGTTTATAATCGATATGAATGGGGCATTTCATCGAACGCCGGAACTTTAAACCCATATCACATGCCAACACGATGTGGTATCGCACGCCCGAACTTTAATCCCACATCGCATTCCACACAAGTAAAAACATTACATACATACATGTATAATTATTCCATTCACCTTTTAATCGAAGCGGAGGTAAGCAAGATAAGCTCCTCAACCGCCAATGCAATCCACCTATTTCATTAACACAAAATCAACACACATCTAAATAGGGCTTTCGACCCGCCCAAATAGACACTTATTTCAAATGTTCACCATTTGCACTCACAACGCCACTCTTAGACCTAAACCACCAATAATCACTAAAGCTAGTGATCATGGCCCTAATTCACCCAATTATACATCATTAGGTCATTGAGTTCATACTAGTGTCCCTTTGACCCAAAAACCCATTTTGACCTAACAATGGGTCAAACATCAAACTTGCAAGTCTCACACCTAAATTACTAGTTAAATCAAGTTTATTAGTGAACTTAACCAATTTTAGTTCATACTACTAGCAAATTCATTAAACAACTCAAAATCTCCATTATTGGGTTTCTTATACTTTCAACTAACCCATAACCCCCCCCCCCCCAATCTTGAACAATCTAGGGTTTAAACACTTGCAAGTCTCAATTATGAACTCTAAACACAATTAATTCACAAAACTCGAATTAAAGACTTACCACAACACTTAAGGAGGTGCTAGAAGGTAGAAACACGAAAGATTAAACCCGATCTAGCAAAACCCACTTGAAAAACTTCACAAAACACCTTTCTCTCTCTACTTTCTCTCTCTACTTGAAGGAGGTGAGCATAAGGTTGGTGGATGAGTGTAAATGAATAATGGATAAGCCCTAGTCAGTTTTGTGGCCTCAAACCCGGCCCTATGGTGAAAAGACCAAAATACCCATTTTAAAAATGGAGGAAAAACGAAGTGAGCTGTCAGTAGCATCTGCGCGCCGCGCAAACAGACGCGCGCTGTGCGTTCCTTCATTTCACAATTTCAGCATTTTTTTAATACTATGTACAATATATACATTCTAGTTTCGGGTCTTACAACTCTCCCCACTTGAATCGGATTGCGTCCTCGCAATCCAAGCCTCATGACAAGCAAGAAGATACACCAAAATAAACTCTTCGGATTCCCACGTAAAATCAGAACCCTTTCGATATTTCCAGTGGACTTTAAAAGTCGTCACCTCTTTGTTACGCATCATTTTAACCTTTTCATCAAGAATGGCCATCGGTGCTTCGACATACTCTAACTTGTTATTCAAAGAAATCTCATCCAATGGCATCCACGTCGAGTCATCCGCAAGAGACTTACGGAGGTGGGAAACATGAAATGTGTTATGGATCCCCGCAAGCTCTTAGGGTAACTCTAGTTTGTAAGCAACTTCACCAAAATGAGCTAAAATTTTGAATGGTCCAATAAAACGAGGAGCTAACTTTCCCCGCCTTCGAAACCGAATAATACCCTTCCACGGCGAAACTTTAAGCATCACCATGTCGCCTTCGTGAAACTCAATCGGTCGCCTACGCTTATCGGCATAAGATTTTTGTCTATCTTACGCCGCCTTTAGTCAAGCCCAAATCATTTCTATTTTGCTATTCATCTCTAAAACTAAATCGGTACTCCCAATTTCTTTTTGTCCCAATTCACCCCAACAAACTGAAGTTTGGCACCTTCGCTCATAAAGCATCTCATATGGTGGCATCCCGATACTAGTATGATAACTATTGTTGTACGAAAATTCCACCAAAGGCAAGTGCTCATCCCAACTATCACCAAAATCAACAACACATGCCTACAACATATCCTCCAACGTTTGATTCGTCCGTTCGGTTTGACCATCCATTTGAGGAGGATACGTCGTGCTCATCTTCAATTGTGTACCCATATTTTCGTGAATCTTATTCCAAAATCGAGATGTGAAACGAGTATCCCGATCCGAAACAATAGTTATAGGAAACCCCATGTCTCGATATCACCTCCTTGATAAACAACTTTGATAGCATCTCGATATCATCTCCCGGATGGTAAGAAACAATGCACTTTTCGTCAACCTATCAACTATTACTCAAATTTTATCACATTAGGTTCTCGCCGTATTTGGTAGCTTTGTAATGAAATCCATGGTAATGTGCTCCCACTTCTATTTCGGGATTTCTAACGGTTGCAACATTGATAATGCTAAAAACGAACATATATTTCATAGCATTATTCCTCAAGAAAGACAAGCTTTTAGTTGCAATTGTCCTATTTACAAGTGATATTCGTTTAAATAATAAAAGGTAAAGACAAAAGACAGATTCGACGAATTAAAGACGCAAACGACCAAAAAGCTCAAAAGTACAAAATACAATCAATGAGGTTCCAATTATTGATAAGAAACGTCTCAAAATTACAAGAGTACAAGATTCAAAACGAAAAGTACAAGATATTAAATTGTACGCAAGGATGTTCGAAAATCTGGAACTGGGACCAGAGTCAACTCTCAACGCTCGACGCAACGGACTAAAAATTACAAGTCAACTATGCATATGAATATAATATAATATATAATTAATTCTTAAAATTAATATATATATTATATTATATTTAAATAAACGTCGGCAGAAGAAAACAACCCAAAGTGGCTCTCCTCAGCTGGCCATGCGATCGCATGGCCTGGAAGGCATAAATCCATGCGATCGCATGAGCCCCTTTTCCAGATCACAGGCCTATAAAAATCGAGCTTTGGTGCACCATTTTTCCATCTATAATATCAATCTCTCTATCTATATACGTAGTATATATTTATATTTATATTTATATTTATATTTTAATTTTAATTCTAATAATAAGGGTATGTTAGCGAATGTTGTAAGGGTGTAAGTCGAAATTATGTCCGTGTAACGCTACGCTATTTTTAATCATTGTAAGTTATGTTCAACCTTTTTAATTTAATGTCTCGTAGCTAAGTTATTATTATGCTTATTTAATCCGAAGTAATCATGATGTTGGGCTAAAAATATTAAAATTGGGTAATTGGGCTTTGTACCATAGTTGGGGTTTGGACAAAAGAACGACACTTGTGGAAATTAGACTATGGGCTATTAATGGGCTTTATATTTGTTTAACTAAATGATAGTTTGTTAATGTTAATATAAAGATTTACAATTGAACGTCCCTATAAATAACCATATACACTCGATCGGACACGATGGGCGGGGTATTTATATGTACGAATAATCGTTCATTTAACCGGACACGGGAATGGGTTAATAGCCACTAGAATTATTAAAACAGGGGTGAAATTATGTACAAGGACACTTGGCATAATTGATAACAAAGTATTAAAACCTTGGGTTACACTCAGTCGACATCCTGGTGTAATTATTAAACAAAGTATTAAAATCTTGTTACAGTTTAAGTCCCCAATTAGTTAGAATATTTAAACTTCGGGTATAAGGATAATTTGACGAGGACACTCGCACTTTATATTTATGACTGATGGACTGTTATGGACAAAAACCAGACGGACATATTAAATAATCCAGGACAAAGGACAATTAACCCATGGGCATAAAACTAAAATCAACACGTCAAACATCATGATTACGGAAAGTTTAAATAAGCATAATTCTTTTATTTCATATTTAATTTCCTTTATTTTATATTTAATTGCACTTCTAATTATCGCACTTTTATTTATTGTTATTAATTTTATTTATTTAATATTTTACATTTTGTTTTAACTGCGACTAAAGTTTTAAAATCGACAAACCGGTCATTAAACGGTAAAAACCCCCCTTTAAAATAATAATATTACTTATATATATTCGTATTTTTATAAATTAAACTAATATAGCGTTAAGCTTTGATTAAAAGATTTTCCCTGTGGAACGAACCGGACTTACTAAAAACTACACTACTGTACGATTAGGTACACTGCCTATAAGTGTTGTAGCAAAGTTTAAGTATATCCATTCTATAAATAAATAAATATCTTGTGTAAAATTGTATCGTATTTAATAGTATTTCCTGCTAAAATTTAATAGTATTTTATACCCCTTAGCTTTAACCATCAAGTATTTTTGGCACCGCTGCCGGGGAACCATCTAGCTTAAAAGCCGGAAGCGCAACGCTAATATAAAAAAAAATTACGCTTTTGTAAAAATACGTTTTAATATATTCGAAAATATAAAAAGAAAACAAAAATATAAATATTTTTAAGAGTTTGTTAAATATTTAAGTTCTATAAAAGTTTATTTATCTTTATTTTATAAAAATATAAGTTTTATTTAATTTATATAAATATATTACATAAATATATAAAACAGAAAATTCAACACAGCAAAAAAAAAAAAACACTCGAGTCCGGTACTGTAGCAGCCCACTCTGTGGCCCGAAACCCTAGCCCATGCGATCGCATGGCTGGATAACTTAGGACTCATGCGATCGCATGAGCCCGTCTGACACGCCACAGTTGACTGAGTACTGCATTAATTACGGTTTATAATTATTATTATTATATTTAAACCCTAATTAGGTTAGATTAGTTAAATATTTAATTTAGTTATTTATTTAATTTGTATTTTTAAGTTTAATTAGTTTTATAAAATATAAAATTAATAGTTTTATAAAATAAATAATATAAAAATAATATTTTTATAAAAATTGTACTTTTTACAACTTTTAGTATATTTTTATATTTTATCCCTTTTTAATTGTTTTAGCATAACTTTTGTAATTTTTGCTCGTATTTATTTTTAATTCATAGTTTTTGCCATAGTTATTTTTATTTCTAGATTTTTAGGCTTTGCCGTAAAATCCCTTAAGTGATTTTTCTTTAGACTAAGATTTAAGTGCTTTAGAATTCTGCGACGTTTTTTTATAAGTTTTAATACCTTTTTGAGATATTGCCATTTGGGATATAGTTTTTCCTGTAAGCTTTAATATTTTTAGACACCATTTACCTATGTATCAATTATCATTCCAATTAGTAATCTCAATTTGCGATTATACTTTTAAGTTAGTGATAGAAATAAGGTTGGGTTAGTCGAGTTTTTTTTAAGTTTTATAGTCATTTTTTTTCTTTCTTATTTTTCGACGCCTTTTATTTTTCGATCTTTTCTTTTTCGATCTTTTTCGACGCGCTCTTTTTCTTTCTTATTTCTCGTCATTCTAGTTTTTAGGACTTAGAATTTTTTCTACTTCTTATCTATACTTCTTAAAATTACGAAAATTTATTTTAAGTGGTTAAATTGATAGACATCAAAATTTTTTGGTTCGTAGTAATAGTTGGATTTGTACGTGGACCGGGTTATTGGAGCCAAACAGTCCTCAATTATATTGAGACCAAACGAATCCTGCCCCTCTGCTGCATCTTTTGGCTATTCGAAACGTGGGCAAAATCAGAAAAGTCTATTAATTGGATAACTTATATAATTTTTTCTCTCCTTTTAAAAACTAATAGGATATTCAGTGAATGCACCGAGCAAGACGTTCACCACCTTTTGTACGTTCACCACCTGTAACTAGATCAAGACATCTAGCAAATATTATCGCCGTTGATTTTCCTTTAGAATCATCATCCAGTCGACCAAGTACTCCAATTCAAATTTCCGATAATCCATTTTTTGAACCCGACCTCACAATTGAGAATCCGGATAATATTCAGGGACAATTCATAGATCCTGAACCATTAAATTTTCCTCCGGAACCACCAATCATTCAAACAGAGATTGTTGAGGAACGAACCATTAAATCAGAATCCTCTAGTGATTCGGATTCAACAAATTCAATCATGGAAAATCTGGAACCTTTAATTATGGAATACCGAATGAGAGCTAAACGCACTGGCCAAGGTCACCCAATTACTCATCCAGACATTAATGCGCCAGATTATGAAATCAAAGGTCAAATTCTACATATGGTGACTAATCAATGCCAATTTAGTGGTGCGCCGAAAGAAGATCCAAATGAACATCTTCGTACCTTTAATAGGATCTGCACACTACTTAAAATAAGAGAAGTTGAGGATGAACAGATATATCTCATGTTATTTCCCTGGACTTTAAAGGGAGAAACCAAAGATTGGTTGGAATCATTACCTGAAGGAGCGATCGATACATGGGACGTTTTAGTTAAAAAATTTCTTAAACAATTATTTCTGGCATCTAAAGCCGTAAGACTTCAAGGAGAAATTGTTACGTTCACACAGAAGCCAAATGAAACTCTATATGAGGCGTGGACAAGATTTGGAAAGTTATTAAGAGGATGTCCGCAACATGGTTTAGATACCTATCAAATAGTACAAATATTCTACCAAGGATGCGACATCACTACAAGGAAAGACATAGATATTGCAGCTGGTGGTTCCATTATGAAGAAAACCGAAACTGATGCTTACAAAATTATTGATAACACTGCTTCCCACTCACATGAGTGGCACCAAGAAAAAGATATTGTTAGATCATCTAAAGCAGCTAGAGCCGATTCTAGCCATGACTTAGATTCCATTTCTGCAAAGATAGATGCTGTCGAGAGACGAATGGAAAAGATGACTAAAGATATCCACTCAATACGAATTAGTTGTGAGCAGTGTGAAGGACCACATTTGACAAAAGATTATCTTATTATTGAATTAACAATGGAACAAAGAGAGAATATTTCATACATAAACCAAAGGCCTGGAAATAATTATCAGAATAATTATCAACCGCCAAGACCGATTTACAATCAAAATCAGAATTATAACCGAAATATTCCATACAACAACCAACAAGGTCATAACAATCAACAAGTATCCAATAATACTTACAATCAGCAAAGACCTAATTTTCAAAACAAACCACCACAAACCGATGATAAAAAGCCGAATTTAGAAGATATGATGACGAAGCTAGTTGAAACTCAAACGCAGTTTTTCACATCTCAAAAACAAACCAATGAACAAAATGCTCAAGCATTTAGAAATCAACAAGCTTCTATTCAATATTTGGAACAAGAAGTAAGTAACCTAGCAAGGTTAATAGGTGTAAGAAAACCGGGAAGTATACCTAGTGATACAAATGCTAACCCCCGGAATGAAACAGCTAAAGCCATTATCACAAGAAGTGGTACAACACTTAAACCACCTGAAATACCTGTAACTTCTGATGAAGCTATTCATACTCCACAAGAACCACAACCTGAACAAGATAAGGAAAAAGAACCGGTAGTTGAAAAGGTTAATGAAGATAACACAGCTAAGGATAAACCTTATGTTAAACCATACCAACCACCACTTCCTTACCCAAGTAAAATGAAAAAAGAGAAACTTGAAGCCGAGCAATCCAAATTCTTGGATATGTTTAAACAGATAAATGTAAATCTTCCTTTCATTGATGTGATTTCAGAAATGCCTAGATATGCTAAATTCTGAAAGATCTAATCTCGAATAGAAAGAAAATGGAAGAACTCTCGGCTGTTACTATGAATGCTAATTGTTCAGCAGTGCTGTTGAATAAGATACCAGAAAAACTATCTGATCCAGGAAGTTTCACAATTCCATGTTTTCTGGGTAGTCTTAGTTCAATAGAAGCATTGGCAGACTTAGGTGCTAGTATAAATTTAATGCCGTTTTCACTATACACTAAACTAGACCTTGGAGAATTGAAACCAACAAGAATAAGCATACAACTAGCCGATCGATCAATAAAATATCCTAGAGGGATAATGGAGAATATGCTAGTTAAAGTTGGTACTTTAGTATTTCCAGTAGATTTTGTTGTTCTAGACATGGAAGAAGATTCTCAAGTTCCTCTCATATTAGGAAGACCATTCTTAAACACGACTAAAGCAATGATAGACGTGTTCGGTAAGAAATTGACCCTAAGTATAGAGGACGAGAGAGTTACCTTTTCAGTTGATAGAGTAATGCAACAACCGCAATCTGCAGATGATACATGTTATTATATTCAAACTATAGATTCACATGCAGAATTATTAGAAGAATTTCCAGAATTACAAGGAACAGGAGAATGTTCTTTAGGAGAAGGAACTGAACAAATTGATGAAGCTGAAATGTTAGCTACACTTATAGCTAATGGATATGAACCAACAACAGAAGAAATTTAAATGCTAAAAGAAGAAGACAGATATCGATATAAATCATCGATAGAAGAACCTTCGAAATTAGAGTTAAAGCCACTTCCAAACCATTTGGAATACGCTTATTTACATGGTGAATCTGAATTACCTGTAATAATATCGTCTTCTCTTACTGAAAATGAGAATCACAACTCATTTCTGTGTTGAAAGCTCATAAACTAGCCATTGCATGGAAGATTCATGATATTAAAGGAATAAGTCCTTCGTATTGCACACATAAAATCCTTATGGAAGAAGGTCATAAAACGTATGTGCAACGCCAACGAAGACTAAATCCGAATATGCAAGATGTAATTAAAAAAGAAATTATTAAACTGCTAGATGCAGATTTAAATTATCCAATCTCTGATAGTCCATGGGTAAGCCCAGTTCAATGCGTGCCTAAGAAGGGTGGCATGACTGTCATTACAAATGAAAAAAATGAGCTTATTCCTACAAGGACTGTAACAGGATGGCGTGTATGTATTGATTATAGAAAATTAAATGACGCCACCAGAAAAGATCACTTTCCCTTACCTTTCATTGATCAAACGTTGGAAAGATTAGCCGGAAATAGTTATTATTGTTTTCTTGATGGATTTTCCGGATACTTTCAAATTCCAATAGCACCCGAAGATCAAGAGAAAACCACATTCACGTGCCCTTATGGTACTTTTGCTTACAAACGCATGCCATTTGGACTTTGCAATGCCCCTGCAACCTTTCAAAGGTGCATGATGGCAATTTTTCACGACATGATAGAAGAATGCATGGAAGTTTTCATGGATGACTTTTCAGTCTTCGGTGATACATTTGAATCATGTCTAGTTAATCTGGAACGAATGCTTATTAGATGCGAACAATCAAATCTAGTACTTAATTGGGAGAAATGCCATTTCATGGTTAAAGAATGCATCGTTCTTGGACATAAAATTTCAAAAGAAGGAATTGAAGTGGATAGAGCTAAAGTAGGTGTAATTGCTAAACTTCCACATCCCACCAATGTTAGAGGAGTTAGGAGTTTTCTAGGGCATGCCGGTTTTTACCGACGTTTCATAAAAGATTTTTCTAAAATTGCCACTCCTATGAATAAACTCCTAGAAAAGGATGCTCCATTCATCTTTTCAGATGAATGTATCAAATCTTTTAATATTCTTAAAGACAAACTCACTAATGCGCCGATCATGATAACACCAAATTGGAATCTACCGTTTGAACTAATGTGCGATGCAAGTGATTTTGCAATGGGAGCCGTTTTAGGACAAAGGATTGAAAAACGATTTCAACCTATATATTATGCTAGTAAGACGTTACAAGGAGCACAAACAAATTATACAACTACTGAAAAAGAACTCCTTGCTATTGTCTTTGCTTTTGACAAATTTCGTTCATATCTCGTTCTAACAAAAACGGTGGTCTATACCGACCATTCTGCTCTTAGATACCTATTTTCGAAACAAGATGCCAAACCAAGATTAATCCGTTGGATCTTACTCTTACAAGAACTCGGTATTGAAATCTGAGATAAAAGAGGAGCATAAAATCTCGCCGCTGATCATCTTTCTCGTCTTGAAAATCCTGAATTAGAAGCTCTAAATGAATCGGCCATACAAGACAACTTTCCTGATGAATATCTATTGAAGATAGATTATAATGAAATACCATGGTTTGCAGACTATGCAAACTACTTAGTATGTGGATTCCTTGAAAAAGAATTATCGTACCAAAAACGAAAGAAATTCTTCAGTGATATAAAACACTATTTTTAGGAAGATCCACATCTGTTTAAAAGTTGTCCCGATGGAATAATACGCCGATGTGTATTCGGAGATGAAGCTAGTAAAATTTTAAACCATTGTCACACAGGACCAACAGGAGGGCACTATGGGCCTCAACTAACAGCAAGAAAATTTTATGATGCTGGATTCTATTGGCCTACAATTTACAAAGACGCACACCTTCTTTGCAAATCCTGTGATGCTTGTCAAAGGGCCGGAAAAATAAGTCAACGTGATGAAATGCCACAAAATGTCATCCAAGTATGTGAAGTATTTGACATTTGGGGTATTGACTTTATGGGTCCATTTCCAAAATCTCATAATAATCTCTATATTCTCGTAGCCATTGATTATGTATCTAAATGGGCGGAAGCACAAGCTCTCCCAACTAACGATGCACGAGTTGTAGTCAACTTTTTAAAACGTCTTTTTGCAAGGTTTGGAACACCGAAAGCTTTAATAAGTGATCGGGGTACTCATTTCTGTAATAATCAACTTGAGAAAGTTCTCAAAAGATATGGAGTAACTCATAAAATCTCCACCGCATATCATCCACAAACAAGTGGACAAGTTGAAAATACCAACCGAGCTTTAAAACATATTCTAGAGAAAACCGTAGGATCAAATCCGAAGGAATGGTCCATTAAATTGGAGGATGCACTCTGGGCTTTTAGAACAGCCTACAAAACTCCAATTGGAACCACACCTTTTAAACTCGTCTACGGAAAAGCATGTCATCTTCCAGTAGAAATTGAACACAAAGCATTTTGGGCTTTGAAGACATGTAATCTTGATTTACATGAAGCTGGACGTCTACGATTAAGTCAACTAAATGAATTAGAAGAATTAAGACATGAAGCATACGAAAATTCGTTAATCTATAAAGAAAGAATGAAGAAATGGCATAATAAAAGAATCAGAAGTTCAAAAGAATTTACAGAAGGAGACAGAGTTCTTCTTTTCAATTCACGATTCAAGCTATTTCCTGGAAAATTGAAATCAAGATGGTCTGGACCATTCATAGTCAAAAGATTTTTCCCATACGAAACGATAGAATTAATAAATTCAAATGGAATTGAATTTAAAGTTAATGGTCACAGAGTTAAACATTACATAGATAGTCCGATGGAAGTCGACAACGAAGTTAATCACAATTTCGATACCACAGCTAACTAAGTGTGAGGAGAATCAAGTCTTTTAAGGATTTTATGTATTTCTGTTAAAGTTAGATTGTCTGTTTTCGTTTAGTTCTCGAAAATGGAACCCGAATGGTCTTTCCCTAGCAGACCCTAAAGAACTAGTCTTCTCCCCCCATTCTGAATTTTTATTTTTTTTAGGAAATGAAGACTGCCTGTGAACTAAACCATGGTCTAATGCTACACGCTTTGATCACTAAACGTAATTATGACACACTTCCGAGTGAAATAGTATCAGTAATCAGAGAAAGATTGGACGAAGTAAGAAAAGAATCCAGATGCGAAGATAATAAGTTACAATTTGGTAAAGGAAAATCAAAATCAGCAGCGAAAAGAAGAGCATGACACCTTGAAAGATGTCACAAATGCGGAAAATGGTCACATGGAGGTAAATGTTCAAATAATCAAACCTATTCAAATACTGAATTTGTTACTTTATGCAGAGATGGACCGTTCATATGTTTAGAAGAAAAAACACTGAATGCTCGAGGTTACGCCTATGTAGCTATGGAAAACCAATTAAATCGACTATCTTATGAATGGGATAGATCTTATAACTAAGAATACTATCTCACAGGTAAGTCTGTACAGTTTTTATTTTTTTATTTTTATTTTTAACCTTTTGATAATAAACGCTAATTTGTTCGCTATAAAGTATTAAATTGGTATTGAATAAAATTAGGTTTGGCGACCGAAATTATTGATATCATACAAAAATTTATTACATCACTGCGAAATTTAACGTTTATTCTTAAGGTATAAATATCTTTAATCAATCAACCCAAAATATTTCAAAAATTCGTCATGAGTTAAATTAGGTCATGTAACCGAAATTACTTTACCGAAAAGATGGGCGCATATTTTTGATAATATTTGATTGATTAAAGTGGGATAAAAGCCAAAAAGATTTTTAATTTTATTTTTTTACCATGTTTTTAAAATTAATATATAAATATTAAATTAATATTTTGAACTTTGTAAAATCAATATATTTAAAATTGTAAATATTTAAAAAATTAATCTTTTTAATATAATTTTGTATGTATAAAAACAAAAATATAATATAAGTTTGGTGTGAATTTATAATATGAATTTTTATTTAAGTTTGGTGTGAATTTTTAATTTTATGCATATTTTAAATTTAAGTTTGGTGTGAATTTAAAAATAAAAATTTACTTTATTTCGCTAAGTTAAAAATATGATTTTTAAAATTCGTCGTGAGTTGAAGACTTGGTCGTTGAACCGAAATTGCTTTACCCGAGGGAGGGACGAGAACTTTTATTATCATTATTTTTAATCTTATTGAATTAAAGTATGCCAAAAACATTAAAAAATCCAAAAATCTTTACTTTTAAAACCGCGCTTTGATTTGACAAATTTTAAAAATTTTGTCGAGGGACAGACTAGGACATCAATCCGAAACGCCCTCATCCTAAAAAGAAACAAATTTCTAAAATTTTATTAATTTTATGTTTTATAAAGTATAAGGTTTTATTTATTTAAAAAAAAAAGGCAAAACACTGTAGCCGGCACCACATGCGATCGCATGGGGTTTGCACTTGGAACCCATGCGATCGTATGGGGACCAAATGCATGTCAGACTCAAAACTCCCAGCGGGTCTGTCTTCTCCACACAACACACACACAAACACGAACCAACCCCAAAATCACCTCTAAAATTCGCAATTTTCCACCGTAATTCGTCATTTTTCTTGCTCTAATCATGCCTAGATTCTCATTCTTCAGCAAAATGGTAAAAATTACACTCCTAAACTCATAAATTTGTTAGTTTTTGTGATAAATTCCAATTTTTTACCTAATGCAATTTTGTTAATTTCTAGTGTAATTAGTGTTAAATTGTTAGTATTTTATGCATGTATAACCTAGATAGATGCTATTTAACATGATTTGAAGCCAAAAACTTCAAAATTTTTAGAAATCTAGGGTTTGTGTTCTTGAGCAATTTGGGACTTTTTGATATAAACAGGTTATGGCCAATTTTTGTCATGAATTATTGCTAAATTGAGTAGTGTAACATGTTTAGATAGTTAAATGATCCAAACATTGATCCTAAACATGATTTTTGGAGATTAAAGTGGACTTTTTAAGTCCAAAATTCATGAACTTGATTAATTTGATATATTTGCCATTTGAGACTTGTTTAATTATTAATAATGAATATTTTGACATGTTATTTGAGTTAAAAGCTTATGAACTTTGTATACATTCTCATATTTGCTTATTTGAAAAGTGTAGAATTGTGAAAAATTGTGAAAATGTGTATAAGTTTAATTTTGATTTAACATGTTATAGTGATTGTTTTAAGTTGTTATTTTGCTAACACTAATGCATATTTGGATGCACAAATTTTGTGTTTAATGTGTTTTGCAGAAAGCCGATACTGGAGGTTCAGGAGCATCATCATCTAGACGACCAGCACCAGAACCAGAACCAGAAATGCAACACGAACAAGAACCACAATAGGAACAACAACAACAGCCTGATCAGCACGTACCTGATTATGATCCGGTACAGTTTGTTGATGAATTCATAGTATTCCCAATGAGGCCGCCAGTAGAATTCCCAACAATTCCTGAGCACACTCTGCATCCTAATCTGAGATTTGATAGGAGATGGAGAGATTACGAGACATATCAAAGGAACAAATTTTGGTACAAAAAAATGTAGAGGTGCCAAGGGTAATCGATTGGGCCCCTTTGGAAATGGTCCATCTAGCTGACCGTGTTAGACAGCTTTTAGTTCAAAGGTATGGCAGTTCTTCTTTTACAGATTGGGAACGTCTTTTCACCATTCGTAGACCTGTATATAAGGAATGGTGTGTTGAGTTGATGAGTACTGTATCACTTGATACAAATATAGTTAGAATAGATGATAGAAGATTTCTTAGGTTTATCCTTGCGGTAGGATGTACAGAATGTCCATGCTGGACATGGCTAGGGCCTTACAAATATATACTCCTGGTGAGTTGCTATTACCCGATTGTACAAATTTGATTCATTATGGTGAAAGGGTAGATAGTAACTTTGACGCTGACGCCATTTGGAGGCGTATGTCACATTTTGATGTTTTTACACGAGCAGGAGGACACTCCTATACACATATTGACAGAGCCGAGCTTAATATTATTCATAGATTTTTGGCTAACTCGATTACACAGAGAGATCATAATAAAGAAAAAATTACCTTACATGATTTATTCTACCTAAAGTGTATTCGGGATCCTAGAAGCTTTGTCAATATCCCTTACTGTGTTGCTTTTTATTTATCTAAAATGGTAGAGGGAATGCAGGACGGGAGTATAATAGGAGGAGGTATTTTTGTTACTCTCATTGGAGAGTATTTAGGAGTTGATAGGAACCAAGGGGATCCATTACAGCATTGTAGAGAACATGTTGAGCCCTTAGGATTGAAAGTTTATGTGGGTGCTAAGGTATTGAAAAGTAGACGTAACCAGGCAGTATCCTATGAGGGATCTCATCCTCAGGTAGAGAGAGGCTCAGACGAGGAAATGGAGGAGGCGGAAGACATTAGGGATGTCTTTCGAGATGCTATTCTTGACATCCACGTTCGTATAGATGAGGAAGCAATGACGAACGCGGCCAGACATAGTATGTATGAGCAGTGGAACTCCGAGCGAGTATACGAGGATTATAGGCGACGCCAACACGATAGCTGGTTAGTTCATCAGCACCAAATCATGAGCCAGCTATCATATCAGGTACCAAATAATTACGTACCTACTCGACCTGCTCATTTTCTGCCACACAGCCCCGATATCCGACCACCCTTTAACCGGTATGACTATAATCAAGCCTATCAGAACACCTATAACCAACAATGGAACACACCTGAAGAGATGAACTGGAACCCATATCCAGATTGATTTAGTTCCATTTGGTTATTTATATGATTTTTATGTTTTTATCTTTTTACTTATTCATGTTTAAACTTATGTTATTGAATATACTTATGTAATCTTTATCATTTTTATTATTATTGTGTACTAATATTTCACATTTAGGATTTGAAAGTGGGATATTAAGTCCCATTTCAAATTGCCATGCATGTTTATATTTGTATGTATGTATATGGTAAATTGTACAAAACAGGGTAAAACAGCGCATTTTCAAAGACTGGCATTAAGTTCAGCAAAAGCTACTAATTTTGACGACAAGATAAATGTGATGTAACAACAGACGGAATGGACAAATGATATGTACCATTTATCATTCAGCAAACAAATGCCAATATGTTTGGAAACTTTGGTAAAATTTAATCATTTCTACGCTAATCACCCTCAATAATTTAAATTGTTACTGATTTCTTGCAAATGAGGGCATTGCAAGATCTTAAGTGTGGGAAGGGGTTAAATTCTTTCGGATTTTTTAAATTTTTTTTACTTTAAACACTTGGTTACCATTAGAAATACTAGTAAAGTAGTAGTTGTATTAGAATCTAGTGCTCTCTGATAATAAAGGACAGCCCTAGTCTTATATACTGACTACCTAATTCTAGTAAAATTTTTCAAAATTTTCAATTAAATGAACTCAAAATCATGTTTATACATATTTATGAACGATAAAACTAGGTGTTAACACCGAAATTATTGTTACCTCGGAAAGGACATAAATTGAGAAACAAACCAAAATGTTAAAATTCATTTAAAATGGAATAGAGGACAATAAAAAGGAAAATAAAAGCCAAGTGTGGGAAATTTTCACCGAGTTATTCAAAATACATATCACATATTTTTGTACAAATAATTGAAAATACTTTTGTTTTGGACGATAATTAACTGTTTTACTCGATGAAAGAAAAGAAGAGATGGATCTACACGATGAATCAATTCCATCGTTAAAAGGAAGTAAAGTCTTTCGAAAAAGACACGCGCTTCTTGATTTAGGTCATGAAGTTGTCATCCAGACCAGCTGTAGGTTGATGAAAAATCTAGAAAAGTCATCTCTAAAATCAGCAGGAAATCCACGGACCTCAGCATAAAACAGGGTCACCAAGTGGTCAGATTTATCCTAACCATGAGAAGGATTTATCTCGTACAATGGGGGGCACCGTGCAAATTAGCTTGATAAGACTAATAAAGCAGATCCCCAGAAAGGATAATCTCCTTAAAAGATCAAAAATCAGCTTTTAAGCCTGATATTACTCAATCCTAGAGATTGACCTTAAAGATTGAGAATTCAAACTCATGGAATTCAATGATATCTAAACTCGAGCTTGAACGAGAAAATATTTTGATCAAATTATAAACCGATTTGTTTTCTGAAAACCCATTTTCAATGCGTTCATTACCATTGAACGTAAAATCCTAGGAATTCACCTGGAATTCATTAGGTCATCTGAACCAAATCGGGTGTCAACCGTAAGAACGGTGGTTGCATAGCATGGTCGAAGACAAGACCTTGTCCCAGACCGAAAAATCATAAGGGTGAGCTTTACTATTGCTCCTACAAAGGATAGTAATTGCGTCCGACACGTTATAGACCATAATTAAAAGCATGTCAGGGGACATTGCCTTAACAGTTGCTTGTTCAACGCTTTCCTTTATAACCGGACGGTAGTTTACCGAAAGGTAATATACGGAGCAAGTGTACTGGATGTGTTGCTTTCCTAATACAAGGTTAGCAAGTGGGTGACACAAAACCACAAGTTTTGAGCTAAAATTTTCAAATCTGAAACCCACCAAGCCCACAAAAATATTTTGCAAACACCGATGAAGGGTTATTCTGAAAAACTTATCTAGGGTAAAAACTAGATTTAATTTTCAAAAGATCAAATGTTTTCATAAAGATCCAATTTCCTTAATGGATCTAAATTTTATAGTCATGTGGGACTGTAAACCACATCGTTACTACCATTGTTTATACCGCCGTAAAAAAATCACTGATGTACAAAGTGTGAAGAATAAAGAAGTGATTCTAGTATTTCAAGACTATATTGCTTGAGGACAAGCAACGCTCAAGTGTGGGAATATTTGATAATGCTAAAAACGAACATATATTTCATAGATTTATTCCTCAAGAAAGACAAGCTTTTAGTTGCAATTGTCCTATTTACAAGAGATATTCGTTTAAATAATAAAAGGTGAAGACAAAAGACAGATTCGACGAATTGAAGACGCAAACGACCAAAAAGCTCAAAAGTACAAAATACAATCAATGAGGTTCCAATTATTGATAAGAAACGTCTCAAAATTACAAGAGTACAAGATTCAAAACGAAAAGTACAAGATATTAAATTGTACGCAAGGACGTTCGAAAATCCGGAACCGGGACCAGAGTCAACTCTCAACGCTCGATGCAACGGACTAAAAATTACAAGTCAACTATGCATATGAATATAATATAATATATAATTAATTCTTAAAATTAATATATATATATATATATATATATATATATATATATATATATATATATATATATATATATTATATTATATTATATTTAAATAAACGTCGGCAGAAGAAAACAACCAAAAGTGGCTCTCCCCAGCTGGCCATGCGATCGCATGGCCTGGAAGGCATAAATCCATGCGATCGCATGAGCCCCTTTTCCAGATCACAGGCCTATAAAAATCGAGCTTTGGTGCACCATTTTTCCATCCATAATATCAATCTCTCTATCTATATACGTAGTATATATTTATATTTATATTTTAATTTTAATTTTAATTTTAATTCTAATAATAAGGGTATGTTAGCGAATGTTGTAAGGGTGTAAGTCGAAATTCTGTCCGTGTAACGCTACGCTATTTTTAATCATTGTAAGTTATGTTCAACCTTTTTAATTTAATGTCTCGTAGCTAAGTTATTATTATGCTTATTTAATCCGAAGTAATCATGATGATGGGCTAAAAATATTAAAATTGGGTAATTGGGCTTTGTACCATAGTTGGGGTTTGGACAAAAGAACGACACTTGTGGAAATTAGACTATGGGTTATTAATGGGCTTTATATTTGTTTAACTAAATGATAGTTTGTTAATGTTAATATAAAGATTTACAATTGGACGTCCCTATAAATAACCATATACACTCGATCGGACACGATGGGCGGGGTATTTATATGTACGAATAATCGTTCATTTAACCGGACACGGGAATGGATTAATAGCCACTAGAATTATTAAAACAGGGCTGAAATTATGTACAAGGACACTTGGCATAATTGATAACAAAGTATTAAAACCTTGGGTTACACTCAGTCGACATCCTGGTGTAATTATTAAACAAAGTATTAAAATCTTGTTACAGTTTAAGTCCCCAATTAGTTGGAATATTTAAACTTCGGGTATAAGGATAATTTGACGAGGACACTCGTACTTTATATTTATGACTGATGGACTGTTATGGACAAAAACCAGACGGACATATTAAATAATCCAGAACAAAGGACAATTAACCCATGGGCATAAAACTAAAATCAACACGTCAAACATCATGATTACGGAAAGTTTAAAAAAGCATAATTCTTTTATTTCATATTTAATTTCCTTTATTTTATATTTAATTACACTTCTAATTATCGCACTTTTATTTATGGTTATTATATTTAATTGCAATTTTAATTATCGTACTTTTTAATTATTGCAAGTTTATTTTATCGCACTTTTATTTATCGCATTTTCATTATCGTTATTTACTTTACGCTTTAAATTAAGACTTTTATTTATTTAATATTTTACATTTTGTTTTAACTGCGACTAAAGTTTTAAAATCGACAAACCGGTCATTAAACGGTAAAAACCCCCCTTTAAAATAATAATATTACTTATACATATTCGTATTTTTATAAATTAAACTAATATAGCATTAAGCTTTGATTAAAAGATTTTCCCTGTGGAACGAACCAGACTTACTAAAAACTACACTACTGTACGATTAGGTACACTGCCTATAAGTGTTGTAGCAAGGTTTAAGTATATCCATTCTATAAATAAATAAATATCTTGTGTAAAATTGTATCGTATTTAATAGTATTTCCTGCTAAAATTTAATAGTATTTTATACCCCTTAGCTTTAACCATCAAACATACCATACGACTTTTAGTGTCCGGCCTTAACTTACAAACACGTAACGCATTGTTCAACATACTTAACCACGTCACGCTTCATTCCAGGACACCAATACTCTTTCTTCAAATCAAGGTACATCTTTGTCGCACCCGGATGAATGGAATATTTTGACTTATGTGCTTCATCAAGTAGCACTTGTAGGTAATCACCCATCTTAAGCACCCACACTCTTCCTTGAAAGGATAACAAACCATGCGGGCCTAAGGTAATAGATTCCGTTTGCCCCATGATTCGTTCTTCACGCTTGTTGTTAACAAAAGCTTCAATTTGAATCTCCCCAAGCTTTACAAGAAAATTGTTAGTAATAGTCATGCGCAACGATTCCACTCGTATCGTCGGATATTAACTCTTTCAGATCAACGCATCCACGACCACATTCGCCTTACCCGAATGGTAAAGTATCTCACAATCGTAATCTTTCAACAAATCGATCCATCGTCGTTGACGATTTTTCAAATCTTGTTGTTCAAAGAGATGTTTCAAACTCTTATGATCCGAGTAAATCGTACACTTGACACTATACAAATAGTGGCGCCAAATTTTCAACGCATGAACCACCGCTGCCAATTCAAGATCATGAGTCGGATATCTCTTTTCGTGTTCCTTTAATTGTCTAGAGACGTAAGCGATGACCTTAGCTCGTTGCATTAGGACACACCCAAGCCCATTGATTGAGGTATCACAATAAACCATCATATCTTCAATTCCTTCCGATAAAACCAACACTGGAGCTTGACACAATTTCTCTTTCAACAATTGGAAATCAATTTCTTGCACGTTCTCCCAATTAAATATCACATTCTTCCTTGTCAACTTTGAAATGTCCCATTCATATCGATTATAAACGTTCCATATTAATTGATTTCGTTGCTAGGTTTTGACCTCTATATGAGACGTTTTTCAAAGACTGCATTTAATTTTAAAACAAACCATAACCTTTATTTTATCGATAAAGGTTTAAAAATATTACGACGATTATCAAATAATGATAATCTAAAATATAGCATTTTCACACGATTATTACATAATGGTTTACAATAATATTACACATCAATTTAAGTCTTCGAATGCAGTTTTTAAATAATATTATACAAGCATGCTGACTCCAACTCTTGTCCATAAATTAGCATGCAACAGCGGAAGCTCTTAATAATCACCTGAGAATAAAAATGCTTCAAACGTCAACAAAAATGTTGGTGAGTTATAGGTTTAACCTATATATTTATCAAATCGTAATAATAGACCACAAAATTTTCATTTCCATATCTCAATAACATGCAAACTGCATAAAAATCATTCATATGATGAACGCCTGGTAATCAACCTTAACAGGATGCATATAGAATATCCCAATCATTTCGTGACTCTCATCGGACATGATAAATCGAAGTACTAAAGCATCTGTAACTCAGATGACGCTTGTTAGGCCCAATAGATCTATCTTTAGGATTCGCGTCAATTGGTGGCAATTATAATAAACACTAATTCTTAGGTTACCAAGCTAAAAAGGGGCATATTCGGTTCGATAATTCAACATAAAATGTAATTTTATCACTTGTGTCTATTTTGTAAAACATTTATAAAACTGCATGTATTCTCATCCCAAAAATAATAGATTTAAAAAGTGGGACTATAACTCACTTTCACAGATTTTTACTTCGTCGGAATTTAAGACTTGGCCACGGATCGATTCACGAACCTATAAAATATATACATATATATCAAAGTATGATCGAAATATATTCACAACATTTTTATTACGTTTAAACGATTTAAGTTTGTTAAGTTAGCAGTCTAACGTTAGTAATCTACAACTAGTTGTCCACAGTTAGATGTATAGAAATAAATCAACATAAATTATCTCGAATCAATCCATGACCCATTGTATACAAGTCTTAGGCTAGATCACAACACAAAGTATATATAATATTTTGGAATCAACCTCAACCCTGTATAGCTAACTCAAGAATTACTGCATATAGAGTGTCTATGGTTGTTCCAAAATATATATAGATGGGTCGATATGATATGTTAAAACATTGTATACGTGTCTATGGTATCCCAAGATTACATAATATATGTTAGAATACATGTATAATACAATATAAGTTAGTTAGGTTATGATTTGTATAGATTTGTTACAAATTTCACGTAGCTACAAGAAGTAAAATTATCCAATCTTATTTTACCCATAACTTCTTCGTTTTAAATTTGTTTTGAGTGATTCAAGTTGCTATGGTTTCATAATGAACTTAAATTTATGAAACTAAACAGAAAAAGTATAAGTTTATAGTTGGAAATACATGTTACAAGTCAATATTGTAAGAGGTAGTGATTTCAGTCGAAAGAACGACGTCTTGATGACCATTTTGAAAATCATACTTCCACTTTGAGTTTAACCATGATTTTTGGATATAGTTTCATGTAATAATAAAAATCATTTTCTCAGAAGAACAACTTTTAAATCAAAGTTTATCATAGTTTTTAATTATCAAATCCAAAACAGCCCGCGGTTTTACTATGACGGCGTATGTCCGGTTTTACGGTGTTCATCGTGTTTCCAGGTTTTAAATCATTAAGTTAGCATATCATATAGATATAGAACATGTGTTTAGTTGATTTTAAAAGTTAAGTTAGAAGGATTAACTTTATTTGCGAACTAGTTTAGAATTAACTAAACTATTTTCTAGTGATTACAAGTTTAAATCATCGAATAAGATAGTTATGTATATATGAATCGAATGATGTTATGAAAATCATTGCTACCTCAAGTTTAGTAGGTAAACCTATTGGAAGTGATAAGAAATGATCTAGCTTCAAAGGATCTTGGATGGATTGAAAGTTCTTGAAGTAGAATCATGACACGAAAACAAGTTCAAGTAAGATTTTTACTTTTATTAAGATAGTTTATAGTTATAGAAATTGAATCCAAGTTTGAATATGAGTATTACCTTGAATAAGAAAGATAACCTAATGTAAATAACAAAGGTTTCTTGATCTTAGATGATTACTTGGAATGGATTTGAAAGCTTGGAAGTAGACTTGCAAACTTGAAAGTATTCTTGATTTTATGAAACTAGAACTTATAGAATTTATGAAGAATACTTAGAACTTGAAGATAGAACTTGAGAGAGATTAATTAGATGAAGAAAATTGAAGAATAAAAGTGTTTGTATGTGTTTTTGGTCGTTGGTATATGGATTAGATATAAAGGATGTGTAAGTTTGTTTTCTTGTAAATAATTCATGAATGATTTATAATACTTTTGTAATTTTGTGAGATATTTCATGCTAGTTGCCAAATAATGGTTTCCACATGTGTTGGTGACTCACAAGGGCTTCTAAGAGCTGATCATTGGAGTGTATATACCAATAGTAAGTACATATAGAAGCTGTGTATTGTACGAGTACGAATACGGGTGCATACGAGTAGAATTGTTGATGAACATGAATGAGAATGCAATTGTAAGCATTTTTGTTAAGTAGAAGTACATTGATATGTGTCTTAAAGTCTTTCAAAAGTGTACTAATACATCTTAATATACTACATGTATATACATTTTAACTGAGTCATTAAGTCATCGTTAGTCGTTACATGTAAGTGTTGTTTTGAAATCTTTAAGTTAAGGATCTCATTTAATGTTGTTAACCCATTGTTTATTATATCTAATGAGATGTTAATTTATTACATTATCATGATATTATGATGTATGAATATATCTTAATATGATATATATACATTAAAATGTCGTTACAACGATAATCGTTACATATATGTCTCGTTTCGAAATTCTTAAGTTAGTAGTCTTGTTTTACATATGTAGTTCATTGTTAACATACTTAATGATATATATAATTATCATTTTATCATGTTAAATATAGTGTAAAAATATCTTAATATGATACATATGTATTTAGTAAGACGTTGTTATAACGATAATCGTTATATATATCGTTTCGAGTTTCTTAACTTAGTAGTCTCATTTTTATGTATATAACTCATTGTTAATATACCTAATGAGATACTTACTTATCATAATATCATGTTAACTATATATATATCCATATATATATCATCATATAGTTTTTACAAGTTTTAACGTTCGTGAATCGCCGGTCAATTTGGGTGGTCAATTGTCTACATGAAACCTATTTCAATTAATCAAGTCTTAACAAGTTTGATTGCTTAATATGTTGGAAACATTTAATCATGCAAAAATAGTTTTCATTTAATATAAATAATCATGGAAAATTACGGGTCACTACAAACTTGGTTAATGGAGAGGCAATTTTAGAAAAGTCTTGGATAAACCGACGATAGTAACCGGCCAATCCGAGAAAACATCGAACTTCAGTCGGTGTAGTCGGTTGTTCCCAACCTTTTACCGCCTCTATCTATCCCCGGATCTACTTGAATACCTTCTTCATTCACATTATGGCCAATGAATTGCACTTCCCTTAGCCAAAATTCACACTTGAAGAATTTAGCATACAACTTCTCCCTTCGCAACGTCTTCAATACTTCACGCAAATGTTATTCATGTTCCTTCATACTCTTAGAATAAACGAGTATGTTGTCAATGAACATAATTATCGACTTGTCCAACATAGGTTGGCACACTCGGTTCATAAGGTCCATGAATGCCACAGGCGCATTCGTAAGACCAGAAGACATTACTATAAATTTGAAATGCCCGTAACGAGTTCGAAAAGCCGTCTTCTCAATATCTTCCTCACGGACCCGCATTTGATGATAGCCAGATCGTAAGTCAATTTTCAAAAAATAAGTCTCACCTTGGAGTTGATCAAACAAATTTTCAATCCGAGGTAATGGACAACGATTCTTGATCGTTACTTTGTTGAACTCCCGATAATCGATGTACATCTGCATACTACCATCTTTCTTCTTTACGAACAAGACCGGAGCACCCCATGACGAAGCACTCGGTCGGATAAATCCCTTCTCAAGAGACTCTTGGGTTTGATTTAACAACTCCTGCATTTCCGTTGGTGCTAAACGGTAAGGTGTATTAGCAATGAAGGTAGCCCCCGGAACCAACTCAATGCGAAATTCAACTTGTCTTTACGCTAGAACACCCGGTAACTCATCCAGAAAAACGTCTTCAAATTCGTTCACCACCAGAATATCACAAATGGATGGTGGCTCTTCCCGAGTATCAACTACATGGGCAAGAAAAGCCATGCCACCGCCACTGAGGAGACGACGTGCCCGTGCATAATAGCACAAGTCTTCTCCGTTTCTCACCATGAATAATTAACTCTCCCCCACTTGCGGTCTTTATGCGAATAAACTTCTCATGACATGCAATATCGGCGCTATAACAATCAAGCCAATCCATACCAACAACGATATCGAACTCACCCAAGGTCATCGGGATAAGGTCGATTTTAAAGGTTTCGGTACCAAACACAACATCACAATTTTTACACACATCAACCCCTAACACCATCTTTTCATCCGCTATTTCGACTTCTACCGGATGACTTAACTTAGCTAGCGGTTTATTAAAGCTTAGGCACAAACTTTGGATACACAAACGATAGATTAGCACCGCTATCAAATAGTATCCTCACCGGATTAGAGTTAACCATGAAAGTACTGTTTGGCTTCATCAGGGGTCATCAAATAAATTCGCCTCCTAGAAATACCTGCTGCCTTTTCGAGCTTCTTGACTTGGTCACCCCACAAATCGGGAAACTCCGACCTTCGGTGCCCTTCTCTTTGACTATTAAAACACGTGATTTTGTTAGTAGATGGGTTAGGGCAATCATGAGAGATGTGACCCTTTTGCCCACAATTTTAGCGCGTGACCACCGGAAGCACCCTTCTTCACACTACCAACGCTCTCGGTCACCCCGTTTTGTTAGAATGACTAATAGTTTCGAACTTTCTTTTGCTAAAGGTGAAGTCACTCTTTCTTGGGGCAAGCGACTCAAAACCGTTAGCCACATTAAACAACTCGTCAAAAGATTTCACCGAACCCTTACTAATCTTCTCTTGGAGGTTTTCATTCAAGGTTCGATAAAAATCTTCCATCAACATATGATCATTACCGATGTACTCCTGGAAAAATTGGGTCTTTGATAGGAAAGTGGACTTGAGAGTGTTCAAATCCATTGACCCTTGCCTCAAAGCACGCAACTCATCCTTAAGCTTTGAAAGATCGGCCGAAGTTCGGTACTCCTTGAAAAATTCCGTCTTGAACTCATCCCAAGTCAAACTCATGCTTTGCTCCTCACCATAAACTCGAATTTTTTGCATCCCACTACATCTTTGCATCACCCCTCAACATGCTACTTCCGTACCTCGTCTTCTTATCAAGAGGGCATTCACTAGTGCGAAAGGCCCCCTCCATATCGGAGATCCAACGAGTACTTTTGAGTGGGTCTCTTTCGCCATCAATGGTGGAGGGTTGAGATTTGTAGAGGAAGTCCCTCTTCCCACATCCCCCGCCTCATTTTCAACATACACCCCTTGAGGTTTTGGGAATCTCTTATCAAACTCTTATTGTATGATAGCAACCATTTGCTCCTTTATCATGTCGGTCACTTGCTCATCGACCGATTCTTGGAAGACCTTCTTGACACTCGCGAGAAATTCCGCGTTGTGACTTTTCAAGATGACCTCTACCTTGGTCATGAAGTCACTCTCTTCACTCGTGGCCGTTCCTCGTCTTCATGCTATAAAAAGGAATAGGTTAAGCAACGAAACAGATGAAAACAACACGTACACCACACCGGCCCATCTTGCTCAACACTCATCGTACATCACTTGTTTGACACGATTTGAACCCGTAACAATGGTAGCTAGTCATTGTTACGCGATCACGTCGCATCAACTCGCTAGTACAACGACTATCTTGCTCGACGATTGCTATCACATAGTTAGTTAATCTACACTAAGGCACTAACCAATCTCGGTCCGACCCGCATCCTACAATTCCCGCATAACATGCATATAATAAAGTCTAAGTCTAGGCACCTATCTCAAGTTACCTAAATTCCTTAGAACATGCTCTGATACCACTTGTAATGACCCAAAAACATTATACGAGAAATACATTTTTTTAAAAACAAACAAGCTTATCCTGGCCAGGCCATATGCGCGGTGCGCGTATTTATGCGCGGCGCGCGCTATAACGTAAAATGAATCCAGAACTTGAGTCTGGCACTGGATACCTACACTCAAACTTTTGCGCGGCGTGCAAGGCAAAGCGCGGTGCGCTTTAGTGCATGACATGCCCTGATCAGCCTTCGTTCGTACAAAACTCACAATTTCGCAATCACAAATTCCTTAAATAGTAACCCGTTAAACGAACGACATAATTCACATAATTTATATGATTACGAGTTTAAAAGAGGGTACGATGACTCGTAAATCACCAACAATATTTTCGACCCAAGAGTTTAAATGCCAAAAAAAAAAGACGAGCATGATGTTTGGGGTTAAACTACCCAAACCTAGGTCGAAATACAAAAGCGTCCTTTATCACGTCATAAGAGGGAGATCTCTAATCCAAACGTATACTCTTGCCTTTATCCACGCCAGAGACTAAAAAGAGTAAACAATGGAAGGGTAAGCAAAAAGCTTAGTGAATGCAATAATTACACATCTACATATATAACCTACTTACTTGCAACCACTTACACAATTACCGCATACACACTAGCAATTTAATTAGCATACCATCACAAAGTATAAGGCTAAAACCTCCAATACCGCAAGCTAGCACAATCAATAGCATATAACTCGAACAATATAATATGCTAGTAATAAATCAACACATAACCATGGTTAACTAAACGTACAAGGGAATGGCGCTCGCGAAAGACCATCGGCGTTCACAACAACCATTAGTGTATAATGACATATATCACTAACCCCTGGATGGTATTGAACACCTGAACTATAAACCTACCCATCACTTGAAATGTGGTATCGAACGCCCGAACTTTAAACCCACACTTCACGCCCACACACACACACCTGATGATATGGCGTCGAACGCCGAACTTTAAACCCATATCACATGCCAACACGATGTGATATCGCACGCCCGAACTTTAATCCCACATCGCATTCCACACAAGTAAATACATTACGTACATACATGTATAATTATTCCACTCACTTTTTAATCGAAGTGAAGGTAAGCAATATAAGCTCCTCAACTGTTAATGCAATCCACCTATTTCATTAACACAAACTCAACACACATCTAAATAGGGCTTCCGACCCGCCCAAATAGACACTTAGTGCAAGTGTTCACCATTTGCACTCACAACGCCACTCTTAGGCCTAAATCACCAATAATCACTAAAGCTATTAACCATGGCCCTAATTCACCTAAATATACATCATTAGGTCATTGAGTTCATACTAGTGCACCTTTGACCCAAAAACCCATTTTGACCTAACAATGGGTCAAACATCAAAGTTGCAAGTCTCACACCCAAATCACTAGTTAAATCAAGTTTATTAGTGAACTTAACCAAATTTAGTTCATATTACTAGCAATTTCATCAAACAACTCAAAATCACCATTATTGGGTTTCTTATACTTTCAACTAACCCATAAACCCCCAATCTTGCACAATCTAGGGTTTAAACACTTGCAAGTCTCAATTATGAACCATAAACACAATTAATTCACAAAACTCGGTTTAAAGACTTACCACAACACTTAAGGAGGTGCTAGAAGGTAGAAACACGAAAGATTAAACCCGATCTAGCAAAACCCACTTGAAAAACTTCACAAAACACCTTTATCTCTCTACTTGAAGGAGGTGAAGATAAGGTTAGTGGATGAGTGTAAATGAGAAATGGATATGCCCTAGTCAGTTTTGTGGCCTCAAACCCGACCCTATGGTGAAAAGACTAAAATACCCATTTTAAAAATGGAGGAAAAACGAAGTGAGCTGTCAGTAGCATCTGCGCGCCCCGCAAACAGACGCGCGCCGCGCGTTCCTTTATTTCACAATTTCAGCTTTTTTTAATACTATGTACAATATATACTGATAGTGCTCCAAATGAACAAATATTTAGTCACAATATCATCCCAATATGTAAAGTTTTTAGTTATAATTATTCTATTTTTAAGTTGTAATCGTTTAAATAAATAAATGTGAAGACGAAGCATGAAGATCAAAGAATTGAAGAAAAAGTGCCACTAAAGCTTGAAAAGTGCCACTAAAGCCATAGTGCACTCAAAAGTGCCACTAAAAGTGAGTTAAAGACTTACGCGGATTTTGGGAGTTAAGGAAAATAATTTTTTTTGCAAATTACAAATTGCAAAATGCAAAGTACAAGATATCTACGCGTACGAAAGGACGTTCGAAATTTCGGAACCGATACATAAACCGAGCATCAATGCGCGACTCAACAGAGCTAAAATTACAAGTCTACTATGCGCAAGAATATAATATAATATATATATATATATAATTATATATAATTATATATATAATTATATATATATTATATTATATATTATTTTAATTCAAGCCGCCCACGTTTAAATCAACATGTGAGCTGGAACAACTGGCCATGCGATCGCATGGCCAGGAAGAAGGATTCTTATGCGATCGCATAGGAGCAAATGGTTGGCCACATCTATAAATTGCAACGTTTTCTGGCCAAATTACACACACCTCAATCATACTTCTCATTCTCTCTCAATATATATTTATATTTTATAATTATAATTTTAATTTTAAGTTAATAATAAGGTTATTGTAAGAAATGTTTTATGGGTTTTAAAGTTGAAACTCTGTCCGTGTAACGCTACGCGATAAATAATCACTGTAAGCTATGTTCTTCCTTTTTAAATTAATGTCTCGTAACTAAGTTATTATTATGCTTATTTGAGCCGAAGTAATCGTGATGTTGGGCTAAATATTAAGACGGGGTTATTGGATTTTTTACCATAATTAAGGTTTGTACAAAAAATCGACACTTGTGAACATTGGACTATTGACTATTAATAGGTAGGGGGTATTGTCTAATTGAATGACAACTCATTGGAACCTGTCGAACCTATCTTCAAATTAGTTAATCTAATAATTATTAAATTGATTACGAATGTCCTATTTAGTGACGTTTATACGACATCGTTTACAATCATTTAATTAATCAATTGGATTGGGTAATTGATTATTCATTATGGCCAAGTGAATAAATTAATATTCATATCTCATTAAAATAGGGGTGGATTACATACAAGAATAATTGGTGTAATTGTTAACAAAGTATTAAAACCTTGGATTACACGCAGTCGATAACCTGGTGTAATTATTAACAAAGTATTAAAACCGTGTTACAGTTTAAATCCCTAATTAGTTGGAATATTTGACTTCGAGAATAAGGTTAATTTGACGAGTAATTTATAATTATGACCGATGGACTATTATGGACAAAAACCAAATAGGTATCAAATAATCCAGGACAAAGGACAATTAAACCAGGGTAATAAATTAAAACGTCAAACATCATGATTACGAAAGTTTAAATAAGCATAATTCTTTTATTGTATTTCTCATTGTAATTTTATTTACTGTTATTTTATTTATCGTCATTTATTTATTTTATGCACTTTAATTATTGTCATTTATCTTTACGCTTAAAAATATAAAATCGACAAACCGATCATTAAACAGTAAACCTCCCTTTTATAATATTACTACCTATATATAATTATATGTATTAATTTTATATAAATATAGTTGTTGAAAATATAGTACGTAATCACTAGCTCCCTGTAGAACGAACCGGACTTACTAAAAACTACACTACTCTACGATTAGGTACACTCCTATAAGTGTTGTAGCAAGATTAGGTACACTCCTATAAGTGTTGTAGCAAGATTTAGGTATATCCCATCTATATAAATAAATAAAACTTGTATCATATTTCACCGTATTTCATATTAAAAATAATACTATTTCGTACACCACCGCTGAACACATCAAGTATTTTTGGCGCCACTGCCGGGGATTCCGAAAGCGAAACGCTATAAAAAATATTTTTAAGCTATTTTTAGAAATATATAAGTTTTATTTAAATTTTATTTTATAAAAATTATTAAACTCAGGAAAAAAAATTAAAAGAGTAAACGGGCCGATCACTGTAGCAGCCCAACATACAGGCCTGGTATCCATATCCATGCGATCACATGGCCCATATGCATAATGATGGAATACCACATGTAAACAAAGTCACAAAACCATATTTGTATGTATATGAATTCGCGTATATGTATATAGCAAGCGGAAGCAATTTTTGAGTTTTGCATGTGTATTTTAACCAATTAATATGTATTCCATTTCATAGATCTAGTCTTGAAAATACACTAAAATGTAAATAGAGCTAGTAAGAGGTTTATACCTTCTCCTAAAAGGAGGTTGAAGTAGCAAGAAGATGATGATGAAGTGAAGCTAGTTTCTAACTTGAAACCTCAAGAGATAATACCCACAAACTTTAGAATCAACACCCTTCTTCTTGGTTATGATTTTGTATACTTAGAACACTTGCAAAATCAACCAAAACCCCTTGTGGAACCTCCCAATTTTCGGCCAAAAGAAAAGGAAGAAGAGAGAGTATTTTGCAAGTTCAAATGCTAGATTGAATGTATGTGTTGGAAGAAGAAAAATGCATGCAACAACTAATAAGTATAAGGAGTTAAAACAAGGCAAAATGGCTCCTAGGAAACCCCAAAAGAGGCCGCCACTTTTGGCCCTCTTTTTTTTTTTATTATTAATTAATTAAACATGCATATTACTTCCATCCATTTTTATACATGTGCATATAATTTTATAAGCCCATTATAAAATAATATGTCACAAGTGTTAGTTTAATAAAATAATTAAACTTATATAAATAATTATCCATATAATTATTTCTAGCATTTCACTTTAGAAAACCAATTTCAAAGTCTAAGTATTTAGTATTAGTTTTAAAGATCCTATCGTTAAAACAAATACATAAAAGTGTTGATAGTTTGTTATTGGGTATGACCCGACTTGGATCATAACATATTGACCACATTAATTAATTATGTCTCTCGGGCATATGAAATACCTTCAATCTCCCACTTGCACGAGAAATATAAAAAATTAATGCAAGTGACGGATACCACCTAACGACCGTCCATCACCCCCAATGTGTTATGACTTAGTGCCATTCAATAACATCATCCCTTTCGAGTTCCCATCTCGAATATGATTTAGGTGAATCTTTCAATATATCCTTTTGTCCTAGATGTCATGTTAAATCCAAGAGATACAGAGCGACCACTCTCTTATAGATTTAACTTTATCAGGCCTTAGACATCCGACTCTCAACGAATAAGAGGGACAAATTCCATCTTGACTACATACGTCCTAGACACTACACCTTGTACCATACCTGAAGCCTCCCTTATGTACTACCATGTTTCAGAATAGCGAAGGAAAGAATCAAGGCACAATATTCGGTGAATATCCGAACCCAATATGTGTCTCAGGTCAGAGGATATAATGATATTCTCCTTTACTCAAGATTACATGTGATCAACCACAAAGGCTCCATATAGTAAATATTGAGAGCGGGTCTTCCAATATTTGTGTCCCACAAATATCTATGAACCTTGGTTGCAACCTTGCCCCACATTCACCATTTGAATGCTAACCAATCCAAGTTCATAATAGTCTAGACCTCACACTTGTTCTCACAAATGTGATCAACTACGGAATTCAGAATAATAGTTTATTCATGGATAAAATATGCAAAATTGGAACATGACTCATAATTAAATTAATACCATAATTACATTTATGAGTTTGAACTAATTCGTTCCGTTACAATACATAAAATAGATCAATTCCAATCACTAGAATATCGAAGCCCTAATGCACAAACATGTCCCTCATGTTTTGGCCCTTGTAAAAGCTTCGTGAGTGGATCCGCAACATTTTGATCTGTGTGAACTTTGTGAATACATATCTTTCCCTTTTCAACCTCATCCCTGATGTAGTTGAATCTCCGCTCAATGTGACGAGTCTTTTGATGAGCACGAGGTTCCTTGATTTGAGCAATCGCACCCTCGTTGTCACAAAAGATCTCAAGAGGGTCCTGAATGGAAGGGACCACTCCTGAGTCGTCGATGAATTTCTTCATCCATGCATCTTCCTGAGCTGCCAGTGAGGCGGCAATGTACTCCGACTCTGTAGTGGATAACGCAACAACTTCCTATTTTGAGCTCTTCCAAGAGACCGCACCACCATTTAACATGAAGACATAACCGGATTTTGATCGAGAGTCATCTCGATCAGTTTGGAAACTCACGTCCACGTAACCTTTTACAGCGAGTTCCTCCTCACCAGACCCATATATTAGAAACATATCCTTAGTTCTCCTAAGGTATTTCAATATACTTTTAACAGCAATCCAATGACTGTTTCCTGGGTTGTTCTGGTATCTACTTGTCAAGCTTAGAGCGCATGACACATCCGGTCTAGTACATATCATTGCATACATGATAGACCCAATAGCAGATGCATATGGGACTTTCTTCATTCTCTCTTGTTCATCTTTTGTGGTAGGACACTGAGATGAACTGAGAATGGTTCCTCTTTGAATAGGTACCAAACCTTTCTTAGAGTTTTCCATCTTGAACCTTTTCAAGATTTTATCAATGTATGTACTTTGACTTAAACCTATCAATCTCTTGGATCTATTCCTATAGATCCCAATCCCCAATATGTATTGCGCTTCTCCATGATCCTTAATGGAGAAGCAACTTTTTAGCCAGGTTTTGACTTCTTGCATTGTGGTAATATCATTCCCAAATAATAATATATCATCCACATATAGCACAAGGAACATTATAGAGCTCCCACTAGCCTTCTTGTACACACAAGCTTCATCACCGTTTTTAATGAAACCAAATTTCTTTGCCTCTTCATTAAAATGATGATTCCACATTCTAGATGCTTGTTTCAATCCGTAGATTGATTTCTTTAACTTGCATACCTTTTTAGGATTTTTCGGATCAACAAAACCTTCGGGCTGTACCATATAGACATCTTCCTCAAGATATCCATTTAGGAAAGCGGTTTTGACATCCATTTGCCATATTTCATAGTCATAGTGAGCAGCAATGGCAAATAATATCCTAATAGACTTTAGAATTGCCACAGGCGAGAAGGTTTCATCATAATCAACCCCTTGAGTTTGAGTGAAACCTTTTGCTACAAGTCTAGCTTTGTATGTATCCAAGTTTCCATGTATGTCGGTTTTCTTCTTGAAAAGCCACTTGCAATCAACTAGCTTGGAGCTAGGAGGTTGCACAACAAGTTCCCAAACTTGATTTTCATACATGGATTGCATCTCAGCGTTCATGGCTTCCTGCCATTTACCTTTATCAATCCTTGATAAAGCATCTTCGTAGTTTGTCGGTTCATCCAAATCAACCGTATAGCAACCATCCACGAGAAACCCATATCTCTCGGGAGGATTACTAATCCTACTAGATCTTCGAACGTCTTGTGTACTTTGATCATCCACTTGATCATTCTCAACATCCTCATGTTGAGTACTAGTGTCAACCATTTGTGTATCATCAACTTGATCTTGTACCTCTACAAGATCTACTTTCCTTTCACCATCACCTTCCAAAAGGAATTTGGTTTCAAGGAATTCCGCCTTTCAAGCAACAAATACCGTTTGCTTGGATGGATCATAGAAGTAATACCCCATGTCATCTTTGGGATATCCTATGAAGATACACTTTGTGGATTGAGCATGTAGCTTATTAGCTACATATCGCTTAGGATAAGCTTCACATCCCCATACTTTCAAGTATGAAAGAGAAGGAGATTTTCCAAACCACATCTCTTGAGGAGTTCGTTCCACTTTCTTGGTTGGGGCCATATTTAAAATACGAACCGCGGAGCTTAGACAATAACCCCAGAATGATAGAGGTAACGAGCTTCTTGCCATCATAGATCGAACCATATCCATTAGGGTTCGGTTCCTCCTTTCGGAAACTCCATTAAGTTGGGGTGTTCCGGGTGGAGTAAGTTGTGAGATAATCCAACAACTCCTAAGATGATCTTGGAAGGCATCGCTTAGGTATTCACCTCCTCTATCGGTACAAAGTACCTTAATTGTCCTATTGAGTTGATTTTGTACTTCGTTTTGATATTCTTTAAATGCTTCAAACGTTTCGTCCTTGTGTCTTAATAAGTAGACATATCCGAAACGACTAAAGTCATCAATGAAAGTAACAAAGTATCTTTCACCATTCCTTGTCATGGGTTTAAAGGGTCCACATACATCCGAATGTATTAATCCCAATAAATCTTTAGCCCTCTCATAAGTCCCTTTGAAAGGTGCTTTAGTCATCTTGCCTTGTAAACAAGATTCACATACATCAAACGAATCCATTTCATTTGATTTCAAAAGTCCATTCTTTTGAAGTGTATGCATTCGATTCTTGTTTATGTGACCAAGGCGACAATGCCATAAATAGGAATCACTCAAATCTCTTTTGAGTTTCTTGGTGCTAGTATGGTATATAGAGCTTGATGATGCGTCATCATGAACCAATTCATAAATTTCATTTGAAGGCGAAGCCTTGAAATAGAATACATTATCTTTAGAAACATGAATATCATCATCAATAAAATTAACAATGTAACCACATTGTTTTAAACGAGAAATAGAAATAATGTTTCTACACAAATCCGGAGCATACAAAACATTTTCTAAAATAAGTTCCAATCCGCTTGGAAGCTTCAAAATAAAATCTCCTTGAGCTTTAACATGCACCTTTGCACCATTGCCCATATAGAGACTTGATGTTCCCGCCTTATGATCACTTCTTTTGAACCCCTGCAAAGAATTGCAAATATGAGTTCCACATCCAGTGTCTAACACCCATGTATTAGAAGAAGTAATACTAAGCTCTATATATACCATATATATATTACCTGAGGTTTGCCCTGCATCCCTCTTGTCCTTCAACTCCTTAAGATAGACCGGACAGTTTCGTTTACAATGACCCATATCACCGCAACCGAAACATGGGTCTTCCTTGGGGTTTGCCTTCTCGGCTACCTTTTGCTTCTTAGCCCTGTTGATGGTTGGGGTAACCATCTTCCCCTTCCCTTTGCCTTGATTGGCAGGTCCTTTTCTCTTAGCCACCTTTGGCTTAGAGGTGTTACCTTTGGATCCACCTTGATCGATTGCTAACACGGGTAAAGCCCTTTTACCCATGCTAGTTTCCGCCGTTCTAAGCATACCGTGAAGCTCACCTATGCTCTTATCCATCCCATTCATATTGTAATTAATTACAAATTGATCAAACCTTTTTGATAGGGAGTTAAGGATAAGATCGGTGGCTAACTCATTTGATATGTTTAGGTTGAGACGGTTAGCACGATCAATAAGGCTTTTCATCTTAAGAACATAAGATGAAACCGATTGGGTATCGTCTATACGACAAGCATGTAGCGCCCGAACGGTCTCGAAACGCTCGACACGCGCTTGTTGAAGGAACATCTCCTTCAATTGCGATATCATGTCGTATGCACTATGATGCTCGAAATCCTTTTGGAGTTCGGGAATCATAGTCCCAAGCATTAGGCATGAGACTTGAAGGGAGTCATGGCAATACTTATCGTAAGAGGCCATTGCCTCCACATCATTCTCATCCGGTTGATCGGGAATGAGGTCCTCAAGTACATACGCTTTATCCTCTTGTTTGAGGACAATCCGAAGATTGCGGAACCAATCCATAAAGTTTGTATGGTTGAGTTTGTCTTTCTCTAAGAGAGACCTTAATGATAGGTTGTTCATGTTAAGTGGTGCGTTTTGCATGTTGTTGTTGTTATTAGCGGCCATCTACAAAATTCAACAAAGTCCTTTTAAGTATCGATTTTAAATTCAATAAACAATACCCTTTTAATTTGTTTTATTAAATATTAGAATCCAACGGTAAATCAAATTTCGGTTAGGTGACCTTTATCCCGTCATTTGATTTAGCTAGGTAGTCATAATGACAATTGCGATCCTTTTGCAACTTCTAAGTTATGGGATCATGCAATCCTTTTGCATGGCATATTAATCCCATCAACGCCTATTTGTTCCTCATGCTTCGGTGACCCTAAGTTCATGATTCCCAAATCAAGTCGTCCTACTTGTGTAGACATGTAAATTTAACAAACAAGTGGTTAGGTGACCTTTATCCCACTAGTGTGCGAAATTTACCTTATTCATATTAGTCCGCTCATGACGGTTAGGTGACCTTTATCCCGTCAAGAGTTTCTTAATATGTCTAAGTGTTTCCACAAAAGGATGGCGTTTAACTTGTTTTCCTTGTTTAAGTTAAAGGGATTTTATGTTTTCTACATTCTAGTTTTAGAAAACTAAATTCTATACACCAACATGCATTTGGTGTGTAGTATCTTATGAAAAACCTATTTTCATGTCCTTTTGGTAAAACCAATTACTAGTTATAAGCCAATTGTTACCTTTTAAATAAACCATTTTATTTAGGTCTAATAACCAATTATTAGTGTCATTTTGTTATGTTTTATTATAACCATTCATAATGTATTATGCAAGTGTTAACATGTAATAATCTTGCAGCAACCAAACATACAAACATACACAAACATGCATAACAAAATGTTCACAATCGAGAGCCATTTTGGTGGACATTTGTTTAGCCAAAAAAAAAAACAAATGTCACCTTTAAGGGTTAACAAAAGTAAGAGATTTTAAACAAAATCTCCCACTTAATCTTGTAATCTTCAAAAGCTCCATCTTGTAATCTTCATCTTGAATCTTCATTTTCATTTTACAAAATTATATCCTAATACAATTTTCTAGAAAATGAAATAACAACCTATTCTACTTTTACAAACCAAATAGAATAAATTACATCAAAAAATTACAAGAATACTTACAACTTATTACACACCAAAATTACAAGATATTACAAATTAATACAAACCAAATGAAAGAATATTACAACCATGAATAATAACCAAATCATTCAAACATTCAACCACACGGTCTAGGCTCGATTGTGAACAATAACATAACAACAAATCTTGGCCAAACTTGAAGCCCCAAACCCACTTTTGGGGTCCAAAATTCGGCCAAACCAACAACCCCACCAAAACTCATGATTTTTACATTCTACTTTCATGCATGTTGGTAGATTGTAAAATGAATGAGTTTACTACCCAAAAACAAGAAGCATATTAGCAAGACCTTGGCTCTAGATACCATTGATGGAATACCACATGTAAACAAAGTCACAAAACCATATTTGTATGTATATGAATTCGTGTATATGTATATAGCAAGCGAAAGCAATTTTTGAGTTTTGCATGTGTATTTTAACCAATTAATATGTATTCCATTTCATAGATCTAGTCTTGAAAATACACTAAAATGTAAATAGAGCTAGTAAGAGGTTTATACCTTCTCCTAAAAGGAGGTTGAAGTAGCAAGAAGATGATGATGAAGTGAAGCTAGTTTCTAACTTGAAACCTCAAGAGATAATACCCACAAACTTTAGAATCAACACCCTTCTTCTTGGTTAGGATTTAGTATACTTAGAACACTTGCAAAATTAACCAAAACCCCTTGTGGAACCTCCCAATTTTCGGCCAAAAGAAAAGGAAGAAGAGAGAGTATTTTGCAAGTTCAAATGCTAGATTGAATGTATGTGTTGGAAGAAGAAAAATGCATGCAACAACTAATAAGTATAAGGAGTTAAAACAAGGCAAAATGGCTCCTAGGAAACCCCAAAAGAGGCCACCACTTTTGGCCCTCTTTTTTTTTTTTTTTATTATTAATTAATTAAACATGCATATTACTTCCATCCATTTTTATACATGTGCATATAATTTTATAAGCCCATTATAAAATAATATGTCACAAGTGTTAGTTTAATAAAATAATTAAACTTATATAAATAATTATCCATATAATTATTTCTAGCATTTCACTTTAGAAAACCAATTTCAAAGTCTAAGTATTTAGTATTAGTTTTAAAGATCCTATCGTTAAAACAAATACATAAAAGTGTTGATAGTTTGTTATTGGGTATGACCCGACTTGGATCATAACATATTGACCACATTAATTAATTATGTCTCTCGGGCATATGAAATACCTTCACATAAAACTCATGCGACCGCATGAGGTCCTCTGACAGGTCTCATACCTAGTACGTACGGATTAGGGTTTAAATTAATTATTATTATTATTATTAACCTAACTAGGGTTTAATTTAATTAATTAGTTTTTAAGTTTAGTTTTAATTTATATTTAGTAATTTTAAGTGTTATTAGTTTTATTAATTTATAAATTAACACTTTTATAAAATAATAATATAAAAATAATATTTTTATAAAAATAAATAATTTTATCATTTTTTGTCTCTTTTTATAAATTGTATATTTTAAACATTTGTATATTTATCGTTCGTAATTAGTTTTAAACTTAGTTTTTGCCGTAGTTAATTTATATTTCTAGATTTTTAGGCTTTGCTGTAAAATACCTTAAGTGCTTTTTCTTTAGAGTAAGATTTAGGCTCTTTAGAATTTTATTACGTCGCTTATCGCTTTAATATTTAATAGATTTTAGTGCCTTTTTAAGTAATTGCCGTTTTCCGTTTAGAATTCCTTTTAAGCTTTAATACCTTTAGACGCTAAGTTTTAGACGTAAAATTTTAGTTTATAAGTTTTAGATTTATTTTTCGAAGTTTGTGTCATACCCAGTCCTAATCCATCTGGACGAAGTCACCAACATCTGGTCCCATTGTGATGATTGACTCCAAATTATGTCTTTAAAATGAGCAAGTGCACAGCGGAAGATTTCTTTCATACCTGAGAATAAATATGCTTTCAAGTGTCAACCAAAAGGTTGGTGAGTTCATGGGTTTATCGTAATCAATCATTTCAATATTTTAATAGACCATAAGATTTCATATTTCAATTTCTCATAAACATAATCTCATATCAGGCATTTCGCAAACTGCATAGAGATAAAAATCATTCATATGGTGAACGCTTGATAACCAAACTAACAGGATGCATATAGAATATCCCCATCATTTCGGGACTCTCATCGGACATGATAATCAAAGTACTAAAGCATTCGTGACCTGAATGGGACGTGTCAAGGTCCATAGATCTATCTTTAGGATTCGCGTCAATTAGGGGCCATTTCCCTAATTCTTAGGCTACCAAGCTAAAAAGGGGCATATTCGATTCGATAATCCAACCATAGAATGTAGTTTCGATTACTTGTGTCTATTTCGTAAAACATTTATAAAAGCAGCGCATGTATTCTTAGTCCCAAAAATATATATTGCAAAAGCATTTAAAAAGGGAGCAAATGAAACTCACTCTACAATATTTTGTAGTAAAAATATTCATACGACGAAACTGAACAATGCAAGGTTGGCCTCGGATTCACGAACCTATTATTCAATCATGTATATTAATACATGTAATGGTAATTGAACAAATATATATATATATATATATATATATATATATATATATATATATATATATATATATATATATATATATATATATATATATATATATATATATATATATATATATATTATTAGTGATTTTATTTGTTATTTTATATCATGTGTTTTATTAACAAATATATTAACATTTATTACAAAAATATTAATATGATTAGGTTTTATGTCATAAATATATTTTTATATAAAAAAATCATCATTTGATATATTAATAGTAATAATAATAATTATGATAAAAATAATACTAATTATGATAAAAATTATGATAATTCTAATAATAATAATAATGAAAATTTTAATATTAATGATAAAGATAGTACTAATAATAAAAATTGTTTGTAATAATAATACTAATAACGTTTAATGATAATACTAATAATTATGATATAATTTTGTTAATAATAATAAATAACCTAACAATACTAACAATAACAATAACAATAATAATAATAATAATAATAATAATAATAATAATAATAATAATAATAATAATAATAATAATAATAATAATAATAATAATAATAATAATAATAATAATAATAATAATAATAATGATGATGATGATGATGATGATGATGATGATGATGATGATGATGATTTTTAATATGTAAAAACTACCTTATGAGCCCATTTTAAAAAAATATGCACCAAGCCGGGATCGAACCCAAGACCTCCCGCTCAACCACTAACACTCTAAACCACTCTTCTGTTTTCATCTTTATCTGAATAACTCACCGACCCAGTTTATTTAACCCGTTTCTACTCCTCAAAACCCACATATGAGTTCTTAGTTTTATCAAGGCCCAATTGGAGATCATATGGACCTCGGCCCAATTAGAAAAACTCATTCAGCCACAACTTATTAAATTCTAGCCTAGTCCATTATCCCTTTTATCTGCATATATTCGATGGTTTAATAACATATCGTGTAGGGTTTTATTTGGTTTACGTTTAAGGCAGCAACAGAAGAGACCGTAGTGGAGAACAGGCGAACATCATCATCATACATCATCTTTATCATCTCCATGACCATCATCTTGAAATATCGTTGTAACATCACCATCGAAGCATCTCTATAACATCAAGATCATCAATTATTCGCATCATCTTTTTTTTTCATCGTTGTAATCACCGCCGTAGCATCATGTATCATACATCATGATTATTTCATAATTTATTATGTTTTGCTGTATTAGTTAAACAATAAACGATGTTGTAGAGTCACAGAAATGAAGAAGAAGAAAAACGCAGCCATCGTGAATCCTCATCACCATTAAACAACAATATTCATCTTCTTCATCATAGCATCATCATCATCATTAAAATTAAATTCAACCCGTAATCACCATCATCACCATAATACTACGGTAGCAGGAAGTAAGTTGATCACCCAAGGGTTAACCTGACCCGTTTAGTAGTAGCAGAACCTTAACATCGACGAGAAATAAAAAAATATAACAGTAGTTTAACAGGAAACAGTAACATAACTTTTTAGCGAGTGATGGAGATTTATGGTGATATTTTGGGTTGTGTAACAGCAAAAAGAAACAGATAACGTACAGGAGGAGCTAGGTGATGGTGGTTGACAGTTGTGGTGTTGAGTGAACGAATGGTGAAGTGTGTTTTCTATTGTAGTGACGATGGTGGTTGTTTCCGGTTCAAAACAGAAACAAAACAGAAATAGTTAAAGAGAGGAGAGGGAGAGAGGGAGAAGAGGTGTATGTTAGTTTATGGTGATTGTATTGGTGGTTGTAGGTGGGAGAGGGTAACCGGTGGAGGTCCGGCGAGGTGGTGGGTTTCATGGTGGTTCAAGATGATTATTGAAGGTGAAGGAGGCTTGAGGTGGTGGCTTAATCGATGGTCGACGGCGGCTCTTGATGGCGATTAGGGTGGTGGTATAGTGACTGATGGTGTCGGGTGTTCAAGGTGCTCGATGGAAATGAAATGGGTTGTTGAAAGAATATGTTTCTATGCCTGTGAATATGTATATGTAATATAGACTAGAGAGTGGAATGAGATGAAAAAAGAAAACAGTAATTCAATTAAATATAATATACTTAATCCTTTCTAATTCAAACGTGCTAGCAACCTCCTTTTTTGTATTTACCTACCGACAGTTTATCACGGATGGCTATATCGTGTCCCGTTGATAAATCAGTGGCAGATAAAAGGTCTTAGAAAAATCCCAAACTTTTAAATTAACTATATTTATTTATTTTGGTCATTATGGTATAAAATTCGATCATTAACTATTAAATAAAAATTACATTAATTATTCACTCTCATCCCCAAGTAAAATAAAAAAAGTTTTAAAATTCAACAAATAGTTCCTAAATACATTTTTAATAAGCCTAAAATTTATATTACTCATTTTCAGATCACCGTTTATTTTAAAATCACCTAAGTTTGAACTTAACTTATTTAAATAACCATCGAATGATAAACGAGTGCTTCTATCGTTTACTAAATAAATTCGAAACTATATAAATATACATTCAATATACCTTATATATATAGATCTATTTTAATATCATATACTATTTTATTTACATAATTAATCAACTCATATAATATTTTAATTTATAATAATTAATATATATATATATATATATATATATATATATATATATATATATATATATATATATATATATATATATATATATATATATATATATATATATATATATATATATATATATATATATTTATTTATTTATTTATTTACACATAATGATTCGTGAATCGTCGGGAATAGTCGAAGGGTAATTGATTACATGAACACAGTTCAAAGTTTTTGTAACATCAACATTACAGACTTTGCTTATCGTGTCGGAAACATTAAATCATATAAATATTAAGTTTAAATTTGGTCAGAAATTTCCGGGTCGTCACAGTACCTACCCGTTAAAGAAATTTCGTCCCCGAAATTTGATCGAGATCATCATGGATAACAATAAGAATGTTTTCCTGACGAATATGAGCTGGTAAATAGAGTTTTATTACTGTTGAGTAATATGGATAAGATAATTCGATTACTCGAAGAGTACGAGTGAAGCTATCACAAAAGAATGAAATGAGTAAATGCAGGTTCGTCTTAACCGGTGACGTAGTCACTGTTAAATTTCCGGAATTCAAGGAATTAAAGAAAATATTCGAAATCTATAAGATCGGATTCTTCGGGATTTAAGGGAATTAGGATCTCTTTAATTAAATGCGGTCATCTGTCTCGATTGTTACGTCTGATTTTTTCTTTATAAATTAAACTCTTCTGTTCCATTATTCTCACCATCCCTATACTTTCTTTCTTAGTTCATACATCTAAAAGATTGTGAAAATGCTTAATCCAGTTCTAATCCTTGATATTTTCTTAATTATCATTTATGTCATCCTTCTTTTCAATCTTCCACCAGAAAAATCTGTTTACTTCTACTATTACCTTGGGGTGATACTATTCTTAATTATATCGTGTTTTTATATTGCTATTCGTATTAATATCCACAGTTGGTAACCTCCGTGTTGTTATTGGGCTTTATATTTTCTCTTACATTTTGGAGCTCTTTGTCTTTTTATTCTCTTCTCGACCTCTAGTAAAGCGAGTAATGGTCCAGAATTCGTAAGTATGGAGTTTCGAATGAACTTAATGATCTACGAGAAAAATTGTAATAGCACGATCTTGATTGGTTAAATTGCTGGGATTTAAGAGAAAAGACAGAACTATCAAGAAAATATGTTCTTGATATGTTTATAGATTAGATAGAATGTAAGAGTCGTGTAACATGGCACATGATGACGTTATAATCTGTGAATCATCATGTCCCATTAGAAACTCAGCATGACTTACTGTAATATAATCACATTGATCAAGTGTCATTATATTATACTAACCCATGCTTCAGTTCCCAACACTACTTCAAAAACATTCATATTTTGATTCGAATTTTTCAGAATTTAGAAACGAAAACAGTTTCCTTTCTGATGTAACACTAATAACGCAAGAAGATAAATGATTTCGGATAAGAATAGTTATGAAATTATCTTCAGAAATATCGAGGATATTTATAATAGAGGATACGATAATATATTAGAATTTCTATTATCGATGGGTGATGAATAAGTTTTGTTCGTAAAAGTGTGGAGTCAGAAGCAAGGTATTCGTTAATGACTTCAGCAGATACTGAATCATTTGGATTCTTTGAAGGCAGATTTAGTTTTGGTGATATGTCCACAGTTTCCTTCATAGTTTGCTCAATCCGTTTTCCAGTTCCAACTTTTCTGAGCTTTGCCAACATACTATTCTTTATCATCAAATTTTGATTGTTTAAGATCGTTTACAGTTTTTGCTGCTTCATTCAGCTTTTTCAACATTTTGAGTATTGATTCGTAGACTGGGCGCTTTTCAGAATTTCAGAATGGAAGATCATGATTCTAAGAGATAAATGTTATATGTGTACATATATCGGTTGATGTAGAAACGCTGCGAGATTCAAAATACTGATTGCTAATTCCAGGTAATTGGTATGGTCATTCTCATTATAAGGTGTGGATGAGTATATGATAAGGTTTCAATGAATATAATGATTCTTCAAAAAGTCAAAGATCAATGAAGTTGTTGGTAAGTTTACTGCTAATGTGGTGGAATATAAACGGTTCTCTGGTAACGATGATGAAAGGTAACTTATATATCACGGTTATAATAAGGCTAATCCGAATGAAAAGTCGAAGTTGACTTGCTGGAGCTGTGACAAAATTTTCTACTTTGGAAAGAGATTGCAAAGTTATTTTTGGTAATAATAACGCTAAAAGAGCTAGCACAGTTACGTGTTGAACGTTTACTCAGGTTCTGAGTGTTTTCAGGTGCATAACTATATGCATCAATCTTTTCTTCCGTAGATGAAGTGCGGTTGGTTCCTCCTCTCGATTGAGGTGTTTTCAAGAATCTTGAAAGGTTTGAACGCAGATTGTAATCGTCAAGATACAAATGAGGTTTAAGATGAAATCAAGTGGCAAACTTGAAGAATTGTTTAATTTCATATGTTATAATCAATATTTTAATTCATTTTAATTATCCAATGTTGGCAGTCCACAGTTAGCAGTCCACAATTAGTAATTCAATAATTCATATATAGTTTAATATATAATATTCGAATTAATTAATACATGTCGTGACCCATTGTATACAAGTCTCAGACTCGATCACAACTCAAACTATATATATTATTTGAGAATCAACCTCAACCCTGTATAGCGAACTCAAACATTACTGCATATAGAGTGTCTATGGTTATTCCAAATAATATATATAGATGCGTCGATATGATATGTCAAAACTTTGTATACGTGTCCCGATATTTAAAGTGCGTAAAATAAATAACAGAAATTAAATGACGATAAATAAAATTGCGAGAATTAAAATTGCGATAAATAAATTGCGATAAATAAAATGTAATAAGGAATTAATAGTTAGCTAGGAACAGTTAGCTAGGATTTTGTTAGAGTGGTTTCTGAACAAAATTTCTCATAGTTAATTTGTTTGTTTCTAACAAATTTTATTTCGTCCAATGTTTTCTTCATTATGCCACTTGTTGGATTCTGATAGGTCAAAATTCAAATATGAAATTGAATGAAAATGGTTATTCTGCGATGAACGGATACGTATATCTATGGATGTAAGTAGGATAGTAAATGACCGTTGAATCAGATTCGAATAATGTACAGTGTAACTTATTAATGTGAAATCTAAATATTCCTCGGGTATTACCTACCGTTAAAATGTTTTCACCATTAACAGTCTGTACAAAAGAATTTTTAATTACAACCTTTATGAAAATATACTTACATATATATATTTTCTTCAGATGTAATATAGATTTAATGAGTTAATATGATATTAATCTCATTTGATTTACGTTAGAACAAGAATATATAATCTCTAAAACATTAGAGATTACATAATCTCCATGTCGAACGAAGATAAAATAGATAGAACGATACGTAGTATGATGATTATACTCGAGGTACAGAATGAGATGTTGAGACATGGATTATTGATGGTACTAGTGCTGTTATTGATGATATTGTTGGTGCCGGTGTTGTTGCTGAAGCTGGTAAATTTTGCACCATATTCTCCAAATTGATTACTCGAGCGCGAAGTTCGTTGACTTCTTCTATTATTCCGGGATGATTGTCAGTCGGAACGAGCGGGTGAATAAGGTTTAGAATTTTAGATAGAATATGTGGAAATGGTGTTTCGAATAGGTTCACCGGTAAATGCTTCACGTTCTTCGCCAAGAGGGGAATGTGGTGGATGAAAAGGATCGCCTTCTTCGCGTCTCCATCCGTTAAGTCATCTACGAACCCATCCCCAATTCATCCAGAATTGAAGATGACTAGTTTGGTTGATCCATTTCATTTACACTGCTTTCGGAGCTTAGGTGAATATCCATGTCGGAATAGCTGGCGAAATAACTATCGGAATAGCTATCGGAATCTGAGGGACTTAAACTAGTGGTGAGTTCCATTTCGTGAGATTGAATGAAGGATTTTTTGATATGAAATGATTTTCCGACTATCGGATGGTATTCTAATGACATAGAATATCTATATAGAACAAAAGATTTCGTAGATTACGGAAAATTTTGCGGAATATGTCAGGCAGGGTCTACAGTAACAGATATGCTAAGATATGAATTAGCAGATATGGTAAGATATGAATCTTGTCTATACACTATTCATGCAATCAATGCAGTAAGATGTGTCTAGACTAAGAATGATAAGCCAGTGATTCCCTAAGAATGATAAACAGGTAATTTTCGACACGAAATGATAAGCAAAACTTTTGACATGCAGACATGGTCGAAGTCCAGACCCACTAATGCATCTAAACAACTATCAGTTAGACACACTAATGCAAGACCTGGTTTACTAAGACCACCGCTCTGATACCACATGTCATACCCCGTCCTAATCCATCTGAACGAAGTCACCAACATCTGGTGCCATTGCGATGATCGACTCCAAATAATGTCTTTAAAATGAGCAAGTGCACAGCGGAAGATTTCTTTCATACCTAAGAATAAACATGCTTTCAAGTGTCAACCAAAAGGTTGGTGAGTTCATAGGTTTATGTAATCAATCATTTCAATATTTTAATAGACTACAAGATTTCATATTTCAATTTCTCATAAACCTAATCTCATATCAGGCATTTCGCAAACTGCATAGAGATAAAAATCATTCATATGGTGAACGCTTGATAACCGAACTAACAGGATGCATATAGAATATCCCCATCATTCCGGGACTCTCATCGAACATGATAATTGAAGTACTAAAGCATTCGTAACCTGAATGGGATGTGTCAAGGTCCATAGATCTATCTTTAGGATTCGCGTCAATTAGGGGCCATTTCCCTAATTCTTAGGCTACCAAACTAAAAAGGGGCATATTCAATTCGATAATCCAACCATAGAATGTAGTTTTGATTACTTGTGTCTATTTCATAAAACATTTATAAAAGCAGCGCATGTATTCTCAGTCCCAAAAATATATATTGCAAAAGCATTTAAAAAGGGAGCAAATGAAACTCACTCTACAATATTTTGTAGTAAAAAATATTCATACGACAAAACTGAACAATGCAAGGTTGGCCTCGGATTCACGAACCTATTATTCAATCATGTATATTAATACATGTAATGGTAATTGAACAAATATATATATATATATATATATATATATATATATATATATATTAGTGATTTTATTTGTTATTTTATATCATGTGTTTTATTAACAACTTAATTAGATAAAGATATATATATATATATATATATATATATATATATATATATATATATATATATATATATATATATATATATATATATATATATATATATATATATATATATATATATATATATATATATATATATATATATATATATATATATATATATATATATATATTATTAGTGATTTTATTTTTTATTTTATATCATGTGTTTTATTAACAACTTAATTAGATATATTTATCTTTATATAGATAATTAACATTTATTACAAAAATATTAATATGATTAGGTTTTATGTCATAAATATATTTTGATATAAAAAATCATCATTTGATATATTAATAGTAATAATAATAATTATGATAAAAATAATACTAATTATGATAAAAATTATGATAATTCTAATAATAATAATAATAATGAAAATTTTAATATTAATGATAAAGATAGTACTAATAATAAAAATTGTTTGTAATAATAATACTAATAACGTTTAATGATAATACTAATAATTATGATATAATTTTGTTAATAATAATAAATAACCTAACAATACTAACAATAAAAATAATAATAATAATAATAATAATAATAATAATAATAATAATAATAATAATAATAATAATAATAATAATAATAATAATAATAATAATAATAATAATAATAATAATAATAATAATAATAATAATAATAATGATAATAATAATAATGATGATGATGATGATGATGATGATGATGATTTTTAATATGTAAAAATACCTTATGAGCCCATTTTAAAAAAATATGCACCAAGCCAGGATCGAACCCAATACCTCTCGCTCAACCACTAACACTCTAAACCACTCTTCTGTTTCCGTCTTTATCTGAATAATTCACCGACCCAGTTTATTTAACCCGTTTCTACTCCTCAAAACCCACATATGAGTTCTTAGTTTTATCAAGGCCCAATTGGAGATCATATGGACCTCGGCCCAATTAGAAAAACTCATTCAGCCACAACTTATTAAATTCTAGCCTAGTCCATTATCCCTTGAATCTGCATATATTCGATGGTTTAATAACATATCGTGTAGGGTTTAATTTGGTTTACGTTTAAGGCAACAACAGAAGAGACCGTAGTGGAGAACAGGCGAACATCATCATCATCATACATCATCTTTATCATCTCGGTGACCATCATCATGAAATATTGTAGTAACATCCCCATCGAAGCATCTCTATAACATCAAGATCATCAATTATTCGCATCATCTTTTTTTTTATTTTCATCGTTGTAATCACCGTCGTAGCATCATGTATCATACATCATGATTATTTCATAATTTATTATGTTTTTGCTGTATTAGTTAAACAAGAAATGAGGTTGTAGAGTCATAGAAATGAAGAAAAAGAAAAACGCAGCCATCGTGAATCCTCATCACCATTAAACAACACTATTCATCTTCTTCATCATAGCATCATCATCATCATCATCAAAATTAAATTCAACCCGTAATCACCATCATCACCATAATACTACGGTAGCAGGAAGTAAGTCGATCACCCAAGGGTCAACCTGACAAGTTTAGTAGTAGCATAACCTTAACATCGATTAGAAAGAAAAAATATAACAGCAGTTTAACAGGAAAGAGTAACATAACTTTTTAGCGAGTGATGGAGATTTATCGTGATATTTTGGGTTGTGTAATAGCGCAAAGAAACAGATAACGTACAGGAGGAGCTAGGTGATGGTGGTTGACGGTTGTGGTGTTGAGTGACTGAATGGTGAAGTGGGTTTTCTATTGTAGTGACGATGGTGGTTGTTTCCAGTTCAAAACAGAAATAAAACAGAAATAGTTAAAGAGAGGAGAGAGAGAGAGAGAGAGAGAGAGAGAGAGAGAGAGAGAGAGAGAAGATGTGTATGTTAGTTTATGATGATTGTATTGGTGGTTGTAGGTGGGAGAGGGTGACCGGTTGAGGTCCGGCGAGGTGGTGGTCTGGCGACTGTAGATGGCCTCGATGGTGGTGGTGGGTTTCATGGTGGTTCAAGATGATTATTGAAGGTGAAGGAAGCTTGAGGTGGTGGCTTAATCGATGGTCGACATCGGTTCTTGATGGCGATTAGGGTGGCGGTATAGTGACTGATGGTGTCGGGTGTTCAAGGTGCTCGATGGAAATGAAATGGGTTGTTGAAAGAATATGTTTCTATGCATGTGAATATGTATATGTAATATAGACTAGAGAGTGGAATGAGATGAAAAAAGAAAACAGTAATTCAATTAAATATAATATACTTAATCCTTTCTAATTCAGACGTGCTAGCTGAAATGTCCCGTTCTTATTGATTAAAAACGTTCCATATTAATTGATTTCGTTGCGAGGTTTTGACCTCTATATGAGACGTTTTTCAAAGACTGCATTCATTTTTAAACAAACCATAACCTTTATTTCATCAATAAAGGTTTAAAAAGCTTTACGTAGATTATCAAATAATGATAATCTAAAATATCCTGTTTACACACGACCATTACATAATGGTTTACAATACAAATATGTTACAACAAAATAAGTTTCTTGAATGCAGTTTTTACACAATATCATACAAGCATGGACTCCAAATCTTGTCCTTATTTAAGTATGCGACAGCGGAAGCTCTTAATAATCACCTGAGAATAAACATGCTTAAAACGTCAACAAAAATGTTGGTGAGTTATAGGTTTAACCTATATATATCAAATCGTAACAATAGACCACAAGATTTCATATTTCAATACACATCCCATACATAGAGATAAAAATCATTCATATGGTGAACACCTGGTAACTGACAATAACAAGATGCATATATAAGAATATCCCCATCATTCCGGGACACCCTTCGGATATGATATAAATTTCGAAGTACTAAAGCATCCGGTACTTTGGATGGGGTTTGTTAGGCCCAATAGATCTATCTTTAGGATTCGCGTCAATTAGGGTGTCTGTTCCCTAATTCTTAGATTACCAGACTTAATAAAAAGGGGCATATTCGATTTCGATAATTCAACCATAGAATGTAGTTTCACGTACTTGTGTCTATTTTGTAAATCATTTATAAAACCTGCATGTATTCTCATCCCAAAAATATTAGATTTTAAAAGTGGGACTATAACTCACTTTCACAGATTTTTACTTCGTCGGGAAGTAAGACTTGGCCACTGGTTGATTCACGAACCTATAACAATATATACATATATATCAAAGTATGTTCAAAATATATTTACAACACTTTTAATATATTTTGATGTTTTAAGTTTATTAAGTCAGCTGTCCTCGTTAGTAACCTACAACTAGTTGTCCACAGTTAGATGTACAGAAATAAATCGATAAATATTATCTTGAATCAATCCACGACCCAGTGTATACATATCTCAGTATTGATCACAACTCAAACTATATATATTTTAGAATCAACCTCAACCCTGTATAGCTAACTCCAACATTCACATATAGAGTGTCTATGGTTGTTCCGAAATATATATAGATGTGTCGACATGATAGGTCGAAACATTGTATACGTGTCTATGGTATCTCAAGATTACATAATATATAATACAAGTTGATTAAGTTATGGTTGGAATAGATTTGTTACCAATTTTCACGTAGCTAAAATGAGAAAAATTATCCAATCTTGTTTTACCCATAACTTCTTCATTTTAAATCCGTTTTGAGTGAATCAAATTGCTATGGTTTCATATTGAACTCTATTTTATGAATCTAAACAAAAAAATTATAGGTTTCTAGTCGGAAAAATAAGTTACAAGTCGTTTTTGTAAATGTAGTCATTTCAGTCGAAAGAACGACGTCTAGATGACCATTTTAGAAAACATACTTCCACTTTGAGTTTAACCATAATTTTTGGATATAGTTTCATGTTCATAATAAAAATCATTTTCTCAGAATAACAACTTTTAAATCAAAGTTTATCATAGTTTTTAATTAACTAACCCAAAACAGCCCGCGGTGTTACTACGACGGCGTAAATCCGGTTTTACGGTGTTTTTCGTGTTTCCAGGTTTTAAATCATTAAGTTAGCATATCATATACATGTGTTTAGTTGATTTTAAAAGTCAAGTTAGAAGGATTAACTTTTGTTTGCGAACAAGTTTAGAATTAACTAAACTATGTTCTAGTGATTACAAGTTTAAACCTTCGAATAAGATAGCTTTATATGTATGAATCGAATGATGTTATGAACATCATTACTACCTTAAGTTCCTTGGATGAACCTACTGGAAAAGAGAAAAATGGATCTAGCTTCAATGGATCCTTGGATGGCTCAAAGTTCTTGAAGCAAAATCATGACACGAAAACAAGTTCAAGTAAGATCATCACTTGAAATAAGATTGTTATAGTTATAGAAATTGAACCAAAGTTTGAATATGATTATTACCTTGTATTAGAATGATAACCTACTGTAAGAAACAAAGATTTCTTGAGGTTGGATGATCACCTTACAAGATTGGAAGTGAGCTAGCAAACTTGAAAGTATTCTTGATTTTATGAAACTAGAACTTTTGGAATTTATGAAGAACACTTAGAACTTGAAGATAGAACTTGAGAGAGTTTAATTAGATGAAGAAAATTGAAGAATTAAAGTGTTTGTAGGTGTTTTTGGTCGTTGGTGTATGGATTAGATATAAAGGATATGTAATTTTGTTTTCATGTAAATAAGTCATGAATGATTACTCATATTTTTGTAATCTTATGAGATATTTCATGCTAGTTGCCAAATGATGGTTCCCACATGTGTTAGGTGACTCACATGGGCTGCTAAGAGCTGATCATTGGAGTGTATATACCAATAGTACATACATCTAAAAGCTGTGTATTGTACGAGTACGAATACGGGTGCATACGAGTAGAATTGTTGATGAAACTGAACGAGAATGTAATTGTAAGCATTTTTGTTAAGTAGAAGTATTTTGATAAGTGTATTGAAGTCTTTCAAAAGTGTATAAATACATATTAAAACACTACATGTATATACATTTTAACTGAGTCGTTAAGTCATCGTTAGTCGTTACATGTAAGTGTTGTTTTGAAACCTTTAGGTTAACGATCTTGTTAAATGTTGTTAACCCAATGTTTATAATATCAAAAGAGATTTTAAATTATTATATTATCATGATATTATGATGTACGAATATCTCTTAATATGATATATATACATTAAATGTCGTTACAACGATAAACGTTACATATATGTCTCGTTTCAAAATCATTAAGTTAGTAGTCTTGTTTTTACATATGTAGTTCATTGTTAATATAATTAATGATATGTTTACTTATCATAATATCATGTTAACTATATATATAACCATATATATGTCATCATATAGTTTTTTTTTACAAGTTTTAACGTTCGTGAATCACCGGTCAACTTGGGTGGTCAATTGTCTATATGAAACCTATTTCAATTAATCAAGTCTTAACAAGTTTGATTGCTTAACATGTTGGAAACATTTAATCATGTAAACATCAATCTCAATTAATATATATAAACATGGAAAAGTTCGGGTCACTACAGTACCTACCCGTTAAATAAATTTCGTCCCGAAATTTTAAGCTGTTGAAGGTGTTGACGAATCTTCTGGAAATAGATGCGGGTATTTCTTCTTCATCTGATCTTCACGCTCCCAGGTGAACTCGGGTCCTCTACGAGCATTCCATCGAACCTTAACAATTGGTATCTTGTTTTGCTTAAGTCTTTTAACCTCACGATCCATTATTTCGACGGGTTCTTCGATGAATTGAAGTTTTTCGTTGATTTGGATTTCATCTAACGGAATAGTGAGATCTTCTTTAGCAAAACATTTCTTTAAATTCGAGATGTGGAAAGTGTTATGTACAGCCGCGAGTTGTTGAGGTAACTCTAGTCGGTAAGCTACTGGGCCGACACGATCAATAATCTTGAATGGTCCAATATACCTTGGATTTAATTTCCCTCGTTTACCAAATCGAACAACGCCTTTCCAAGGTGCAACTTTAAGCATGACCATCTCTCCAATTTCAAATTCTATATCTTTTCTTTTAATGTCAGCGTAGCTCTTTTGTCGACTTTGGGCGGTTTTCAACCGTTGTTGAATTTGGATGATCTTCTCGGTAGTTTCTTGTATAATCTCCGGACCCGTAATCTGTCTATCCCCCACTTCACTCCAACAAATCGGAGACCTGCACTTTCTACCATAAAGTGCTTCAAACGGCGCCATCTCAATGCTTGAATGGTAGCTGTTGTTGTAGGAAAATTCTGCTAACGGTAGATGTCGATCCCAACTGTTTCCGAAATCAATAACACATGCTCGTAGCATGTCTTCAAGCGTTTGTATCATCCTTTCGCTCTGCCCATCAGTTTGTGGATGATAGGCAGTACTCATGTCTAGACGAGTTCCTAATGCTTGCTGTAATGTCTGCCAGAATCTTGAAATAAATCTGTCATCCCTATCAGAGATAATAGAGATTGGTATTCCATGTCTGGAGACGACTTCCTTCAAATACAGTCGTGCTAACTTCTCCATCTTGTCATCTTCTCTTATTGGTAGGAAGTGTGCTGATTTGGTGAGACGATCAACTATTACCCAAATAGTATCAAAACCACTTGCAGTCCTTGGCAATTTAGTGATGAAATCCATGGTAATGTTTTCCCATTTCCATTCCGGGATTTCGGGTTGTTGAAGTAGACCTGATGGTTTCTGATGCTCAGCTTTGACCTTAGAACACGTCAAACATTCTCCTACGTATTTAGCAACATCGGCTTTCATACCCGGCCACCAAAAATGTTTCTTGAGATCCTTGTACATCTTCCCCGTTCCAGGATGTATTGAGTATCTGGTTTTATGAGCTTCTCTAAGTACCATTTCTCTCATATCTCCAAATTTTGGTACCCAAATCCTTTCAGCCCTATACCGGGTTCCGTCTTCCCGAATATTAAGATGCTTCTCCGATCCTTTGGGTATTTCATCCTTTAAATTTCCCTCTTTTAAAACTCCTTGTTGCGCCTCCTTTATTTGAGTAGTAATGTTATTATGAATCATTATATTCATAGATTTTACTCGAATGGGTTCTCTGTCCTTCCTGCTCAAGGCATCGGCTACCACATTTGCCTTCCCCGGGTGGTAACGAATCTCAAAGTCGTAATCATTCAATAATTCAATCCACCTACGCTGCCTCATATTCAGTTGTTTCTGATTAAATATGTGTTGAAGACTTTTGTGGTCGGTATATATAATACTTTTGACCCCATATAAGTAGTGCCTCCAAGTCTTTAATGCAAAAACAACCGCGCCTAATTCCAAATCATGCGTGGTATAATTTTGTTCGTGAATCTTCAATTGTCTAGACGCATAAGCAATCACCTTCGTTCGTTGCATTAATACACAACCGAGACCTTGCTTTGATGCATCACAATAAATCACAAAATCATCATTCCCTTCAGGCAATGACAATATAGGTGCCGTAGTTAGCTTTTTCTTCAATAACTGAAACGCTTTCTCTTGTTCATCATTCCATTCAAATTTCTTCCCTTTATGCGTTAATGCAGTCAAGGGTTTTGCTATTCTGGAAAAGTCTTGGATGAACCTTCTGTAGTAACCAGCTAGTCCTAAAAACTGGCGTATGTGTTTTGGAGTTTTCGGGGTTTCCCACTTTTCAACAGTTTCTATCTTTGCCGGATCCACCTTAATACCTTCTTTGTTCACTATGTGACCGAGGAATTGAACTTCTTCAAACCAAAATGCACACTTTGAAAACTTAGCGTACAATTCTTCCTTCCTCAATACTTCTAACACCTTTCTCAAATGTTCACCGTGTTCTTGGTCATTCTTTGAGTAAATAAGTATGTCATCAATGAAAACAATGACAAACTTGTCAAGGTATGGTCCACACACTCGGTTCATAAGGTCCATGAACACAGCTGGTGCATTAGTTAAACCAAACGGCATGACCATAAACTCGTAATGACCGTAACGTGTTCTGAAAGCAGTCTTTGGAATATCATCTTCTTTTACCCGCATTTGATGATACCCGGTACGTAAGTCAATCTTTGAATAAACAGACGAGCCTTGTAGTTGATCAAATAAGTCGTCGATTCTCGGTAGTGGGTAGCGGTTCTTGATGGTAAGTTTGTTCAACTCTCGGTAGTCGATACACAACCTGAATGTACCATCTTTCTTCTTGACAAACAAAACAGGAGCTCCCCACGGTGATGTGCTTGGTCGAATGAAACCACGCTCTAAAAGTTCTTGTAATTGGCTTTGCAGTTCTTTCATCTCGCTGGGTGCGAGTCTGTAAGGAGCACGAGCTATTGGTGCAGCTCCTGGTACAAGATCTATTTGAAATTCAACGGATCGATGTGGGGGTAATCCCGGTAATTCTTTCGGAAATACATCGGGAAATTCTTTTGCAATGGGAACATCATTGATGCTCTTTTCTTCAGTTTGTACTTTCTCGACGTGTGCTAGAACAGTATAGCAACCTTTTCTTATTAGTTTTTGTGCCTTCAAATTACTAATAAGATGTAGCTTCGTGTTGCCCTTTTCTCCGTACACCATTAAGGGTTTTCCTTTTTCTCGTATAATGCGAATTGCATTTTTGTAACAAACGATCTCCGCTTTCACTTCTTTCAACCAGTCCATACCGATTATCACATCAAAACTCCCTAACTCTACTGGTATCAAATCAATCTTAAATGTTTCGCTAACCAGTTTAATTTCTCGATTCCGACATATATTATCTGCTGAAATTAATTTACCATTTGCTAATTCGAGTAAAAATTTACTATCCAAAGGCGTCAATGGACAACTTAATTTAGCACAAAAATCTCTACTCATATAGCTTCTATCCGCACCCGAATCAAATAAAACGTAAGCAGATTTATTATCAATAAGAAACATACCCGTAACAAGCTCCGGGTCTTCCTGTGCCTCTACCGCATTAATATTGAAAACTCTTCCACGGCCTTGTCCATTCGTGTTCTCCTGGTTCGGGCAATTTCTAATAATGTGGCCTGGTTTTCCACATTTATAACAAACTACATTGGCATAACTTGCTCCGACACTACTTTCTCCGCCATTACTCGTTCCGACACCATTTGTTCCTTTCGTTCTATTAACCCCTCGTCCGTAGACCTCACACTTCGCCGCGCTATGACCATTTCTTTTACACTTGTTGCAAAATTTGGTGCAGAACCCCGAGTGATTCTTTTCACACCTTTGGCATAGTTGCTTCTGATTGTTGTTGTTGTTGCGGTTATTATTGTTGTTGGGATGATTGTTGTAGTTGCTGTTGTTGTTGTTGTTGTTGTTGGGCCGTTTGTTGTAGTTGCGATTGATGTTGCGATTGTTGGGATAATTGTTGCGATTATTGTTGTAATTGCTGTTGTTGTTGTATTGGTGATTCTTATCACCGTTTTCCTCCCACTTTCTTTTGACTTGCTTCACGTTGGCCTCTTCAGCAGTCTGTTCTTTAATTCTTTCTTCAATCTGGTTCACTAGTTTGTGAGCCATTCTACATGCCTGTTGTATGGAGGCGGGCTCGTGTGAACTTATATCTTCTTGGATTCTTTCCGGTAATCCTTCACAAACGCGTCGATCTTCTCTTCCTCATCTTCGAATGCTCCCGGACACAATAGGCACAATTCTGTGAATCGTCTTTCGTACGTGGTAATATCAAATCCTTGGGTTCGTAACCCTCTAAGTTCTGTCTTGAGCTTATTGACCTCGGTTCTGGGACGGTACTTCTCGTTCATCAAGTGCTTGAATGCTGACCACGGTAGTGCGTACGCATCATCTTGTCCCACTTGCTCTAGATAGGTATTCCACCATGTTAACGCAGAACCTGTGAAGGTATGCATAGCGTACTTCACTTTGTCCTCTTCAGTACACTTACTTATGGCAAACACCGATTCAACCTTCTCGGTCCACCGTTTCAATCCGATCGGTCCTTCGGTTCCATCAAATTCCAAAGGTTTGCAGGCAGTGAATTCTTTGTAGGTGCATCCTACACGATTTCCTGTACTGCTAGATCCAAGGTTATTGTTGGTATGTAGCGCAGCCTGTACTGCGGCTATGTTTGAAGCTAGAAAAGTACGGAATTCCTCTTCATTCATATTCACGGTGTGTCGAGTAGTCGGTGCCATTTCCTTCAAAATAGTTAAATGGAACAAGTTAATCATACAGAATATTAAGAGTAGTTAATAGTATTTCGTAGCATAATATGAACTCATTTATAAAAGCTTTTTCTTCATATTAGCGTTTTATAAGTTTAAATTCGGGTAGTACCTACCCGTTACGTTCATACTTAGTAGCTAATATACAATTCAACTACTACAATTCTATATGAAAAACTGATTATAATAATATTTCGCGTTCAAACTTTTATACAATATTTTACAAACTTACAATACCGCTTATTTTACATAAAGCATTAAATATAGCACACAATAACTTTGATACAAGATAGTTGTGAAGACAATTCTAGCTAGTACACAAGTCGTTCGGCAAAGGCAATAAAGACACGTAATTCATACGTCCAGAAACAAGTCATGCATTCTGGTTTTACTAGGACTACTTCCCATCCTTGGTCTTGTGCAACATAACCGTTATGGCCGTTGATAAGACAGCGTGTTGTAACGTCATCAAAGGGACGAGGGTTACGTAATGTCCAACAGTCCCGTAATAATCTAAAAACCTCATTTCTTACCCCAATTACCGACTCCGTCACTTGTGGAAACGTTTTGTTTAATAGTTGTAGCCCGATGTTCTTGTTCTCACTTTGGTGAGAAGCGAACATTACTAATCCGTAAGCATAACATGCTTCTTTATGTTGCATGTTAGCCGCTTTTTCTAAATCACGAAGTCCAATATTCGGATATATTGAGTCAAAATAATTTCTTAACCCGTTGCGTAAAATAGCATTTGGGTTCCCCGCAATATATGCGTCAAAGTAAACACATCGTAACTTATGGGTTTCCCAATGTGATATCCCCCATCTTTCAAACGAAAGTCTCTTATAAACCAAGACATTCTTGGAACGTTCTTCGAATGTCTTACAAACTGATCTCGCCTTAAATAGTTGTGCCGAAGAATTCTGGCCGACTCTAGACAAGATTTCCTCAATCATGTCTCCGGGTAGGTCTCTTAAAATATTGGGTTGTCTATCCATTTTGTGTTTTTAAACTGTAAAATAGACAAGAGTTAGATTCATAAAAAAAATACTTATTAATACAAACAATTTTTACATATATCATAAAGCATAAGAACACTATATTCCATATATTACACCACACGAATACAACTATCTTATTCCGACTCGCTCGTTTCTTCTTCTTCGGTTTTGATTCGTTTTGCCAAGTTTCTAGGGATATATGATGTTCCCCTAATACGAGCCGTCGTTGTCCACATTGGTTTAGAAAAACCTGGTGGTTTAGAGGTTCCCGGGTCATTGTTACAACTTAAGGACTTCGGGGGTTGACGATACATATAAAGTTCATCGGGGTTGGAATTAGATTTCTCTATTTTTATGCCCTTTCCCTTATTATTTTCTTTTGCCTTTTTAAATTCAGTTGGGGTAATTTCTATAACATCATCGGAATTCTCGTCGGAATCCGATTCATCGGAGAATTGGTAATCCTCCCAATATTTTGCTTCCTTGGCGGAAACACCATTGACCATAATTAACTTTGGTCGGTTGGTTGAGGATTTTCTTTTACTTAACCGTTTTATTATTTCCCCCACCGGTTCTATTTCTTCATCCGGTTCCGATTCTTCTTCCGGTTCCGATTCTTCTTCCGGTTCCGACTCTTCTTCCGGTTCCTCTTCGGGAACTTGTGAATCAGTCCACAAATCATTCAAATTTACATTTGACTCTTCATTATTATTAGGTGAGTCAATGGGACTTGTTCTAGAGGTAGACATCTATCACATAATATCAAACACGTTAAGAGATTAATATATCACATAATATTCATATGTTAAAAATATAAAGTTTCCAACAAAAATGTTAAGCAATCATTTTTAAAGAAAACACGGTCGAAGTCCAGACTCACTAATGCATCCTAACAAACTCGATAAGACACACTAATGCAAATTTTCTGGTTCTCTAAGACCAACGCTCGGATACCAACTGAAATGTCCCGTTCTTATTGATTAAAAACGTTCCATATTAATTGATTTCGTTGCGAGGTTTTGACCTCTATATGAGACGTTTTTCAAAGACTGCATTCATTTTTAAACAAACCATAACCTTTATTTCATCAATAAAGGTTTAAAAAGTTTTACGTAGATTATCAAATAATGATAATCTAAAATATCCTGTTTACACACGACCATTACATAATGGTTTACAATACAAATATGTTACAACAAAATAAGTTTCTTGAATGCAGTTTTTACACAATATCATACAAGCATGGACTCCAAATCTTGTCCTTATTTAAGTATGCGACAGCGGAAGCTCTTAATAATCACCTGAGAATAAACATGCTTAAAACGTCAACAAAAATGTTGGTGAGTTATAGGTTTAACCTATATATATCAAATCGTAACAATAGACCACAAGATTTCATATTTCAATACACGTCCCATACATAGAGATAAAAATCATTCATATGGTGAACACCTGGTAACCGACAATAACAAGATGCATATATAAGAATATCCCCATCATTCCGGGACACCCTTCGGATATGATATAAATTTCGAAGTACTAAAGCATCCGGTACTTTGGATGGGGTTTGTTAGGCCCAATAGATCTATCTTTAGGATTCGCGTCAATTAGGGTGTCTGTTCCCTAATTCTTAGATTACCAGACTTAATAAAAAGGGGCATATTCGATTTCGATAATTCAACCATAGAATGTAGTTTCACGTACTTGTGTCTATTTTGTAAATCATTTATAAAACCTGCATGTATTCTCATCCCAAAAATATTAGATTTTAAAAGTGGGACTATAACTCACTTTCACAGATTTTTACTTCGTCGGGAAGTAAGACTTGGCCACTGGTTGATTCACGAACCTATAACAATATATACATATATATCAAAGTATGTTCAAAATATATTTACAACACTTTTAATATATTTTGATGTTTTAAGTTTATTAAGTCAGCTGTCCTCGTTAGTAACCTACAACTAGTTGTCCACAGTTAGATGTACAGAAATAAATCGATAAATATTATCTTGAATCAATCCACGACCCAGTGTATACGTATCTCAGTATTGATCACAACTCAAACTATATATATTTTGGAATCAACCTCAACCCTGTATAGCTAACTCCAACATTCACATATAGAGTGTCTATGGTTGTTCCGAAATATATATAGATGTGTCGACATGATAGGTCGAAACATTGTATACGTGTCTATGGTATCTCAAGATTACATAATATATAATACAAGTTGATTAAGTTATGGTTGGAATAGATTTGTTACCAATTTTCACGTAGCTAAAATGAGAAAAATTATCCAATCTTGTTTTACCCATAACTTCTTCATTTTAAATCCGTTTTGAGTGAATCAAATTGCTATGGTTTCATATTGAACTCTATTTTATGAATCTAAACAAAAAAATTATAGGTTTCTAGTCGGAAAAATAAGTTACAAGTCGTTTTTGTAAATGTAGTCATTTCAGTCGAAAGAACGACGTCTAGATGACCATTTTAGAAAACATACTTCCACTTTGAGTTTAACCATAATTTTTGGATATAGTTTCATGTTCATAATAAAAATCATTTTCTCAGAATAACAACTTTTAAATCAAAGTTTATCATAGTTTTTAATTAACTAACTCAAAACAGCCCGCGGTGTTACTACGACGGCGTAAATCCGGTTTTACGGTGTTTTTCGTGTTTCCAGGTTTTAAATCATTAAGTTAGCATATCATATACATGTGTTTAGTTGATTTAAAAGTCAAGTTAGAAGGATTAACTTTTGTTTGCGAACAAGTTTAGAATTAACTAAACTATGTTCTAGTGATTACAAGTTTAAACCTTCGAATAAGATAGCTTTATATGTATGAATCGAATGATGTTATGAACATCATTACTACCTTAAGTTCCTTGGATGAACCTACTGGAAAAGAGAAAATGGATCTAGCTTCAATGGATCCTTGGATGGCTCAAAGTTCTTGAAGCAAAATCATGACACGAAAACAAGTTCAAGTAAGATCATCACTTGAAATAAGATTGTTATAGTTATAGAAATTGAACCAAAGTTTGAATATGATTATTACCTTGTATTAGAATGATAACCTACTGTAAGAAACAAAGATTTCTTGAGGTTGGATGATCACCTTACAAGATTGGAAGTGAGCTAGCAAACTTGAAAGTATTCTTGATTTTATGAAACTAGAACTTTTGGAATTTATGAAGAACACTTAGAACTTGAAGATAGAACTTGAGAGAGTTTAATTAGATGAAGAAAATTGAAGAATGAAAGTGTTTGTAGGTGTTTTTGGTCGTTGGTGTATGGATTAGATATAAAGGATATGTAATTTTGTTTTCATGTAAATAAGTCATGAATGATTACTCATATTTTTGTAATCTTATGAGATATTTCATGCTAGTTGCCAAATGATGGTTCCCACATGTGTTAGGTGACTCACATGGGCTGCTAAGAGCTGATCATTGGAGTGTATATACCAATAGTACATACATCTAAAAGCTGTGTATTGTACGAGTACGAATACGGGTGCATACGAGTAGAATTGTTGATGAAACTGAACGAGAATGTAATTGTAAGCATTTTTGTTAAGTAGAAGTATTTTGATAAGTGTATTGAAGTCTTTCAAAAGTGTATAAATACATATTAAAACACTACATGTATATACATTTTAACTGAGTCGTTAAGTCATCGTTAGTCGTTACATGTAAGTGTTGTTTTGAAACCTTTAGGTTAACGATCTTGTTAAATGTTGTTAACCCAATGTTTATAATATCAAAAGAGATTTTAAATTATTATATTATCATGATATTATGATGTACGAATATCTCTTAATATGATATATATACATTAAATGTCGTTACAACGATAAACGTTACATATATGTCTCGTTTCAAAATCATTAAGTTAGTAGTCTTGTTTTTACATATGTAGTTCATTGTTAATATAATTAATGATATGTTTACTTATCATAATATCATGTTAACTATATATATAACCATATATATGTCATCATATAGTTTTTTTTTACAAGTTTTAACGTTCGTGAATCACCGGTCAACTTGGGTGGTCAATTGTCTATATGAAACCTATTTCAATTAATCAAGTCTTAACAAGTTTGATTGCTTAACATGTTGGAAACATTTAATCATGTAAACATCAATCTCAATTAATATATATAAACATGGAAAAGTTCGGGTCACTACACTAGCAGCCTCCTTCTTTGTATTTACCTACCGACAGTTTATCACGGATGGCTATATCGTGTCCCGTTGATAAATCAGTGGCAGATAAAAGGTCTTAGAAAAATTCCAAACTTTTAAATTAATTATATTTATTTATTTTGGTCATTATGGTATAAAATTCGATCATTAACTATTAAATAAAAATTACATTAATTATTCACTCTCATCCCCAAGTAAAATATAAAAAGTTTTAAAATTCAACAAATAGTTCCTAAATACATTTTTAATAAGCCTAAAATTTATATTACTCATTTTCAGATCACCGTTTATTTTAAAATCACCTAAGTTTGAACTTAACTTATTTAAATAACCATCGAATGATAAACGAGTGCTTCTATCATTTACTAAATAAATTCGGAACTATATAAATATACATTCAATATACCTTATATATATCTATATAGATCTATTTTAATATCATATACTATTTTATTTACATAATTAATTAACTCATATAATATTTTAATTTATAATAATTTATATATATATATATATATATATATATATATATATATATATATATATATATATTTATTTATTTATTTATTTATTTACACATAATGGTTCGTGAATCGTCGGGAATAGTCGAAGGGTAATTGATTACATGAACACAGTTCAAAGTTTCTGAAACATCAACATTACAGACTTTGCTTATCGTGTCGGAAACATTAAATCATATAAATATTAAGTTTAAATTTGATCGAAAATTTCCGGGTCGTCACAGTTTATTTTTCGACTCTTATTTTTCGACGCGCTTTTTCTCTCTCATTTCTACGCTCTAGTTTTTAGGACATAGATTTTTATCTTCATTAAATTTCGACGAAAAATTATTTTAAGCGTTTAAATTGATAGACATCCAAAATTTTCTGGTTCGTAGTAATAGTTGGATTTGTTAGTGGCGAGTTGTGGGCTTCCGATTTAAAGGGTCCTGGCTACCTGCTGCATCTATTGGCTATTCGAAACATGGGCAAAATCAGAAAAGTCTATTAATTTGATAACGTATATAATTTTTATCTTTATAACTAATAGGATATTCAGTGAATGCACCGAGCAAAACGTTCACCACCTTTCATACGTTCACCACCTGTAACTCGATCAAGACATCTAGCCAATATTATCGCCGTTGATTTTTCTTTAGAATCATCATCTAGTCGAACAAGTACTCCAATTCAAATTTTTGATAATCCATTTTTTTAACCCGACTTCACAATTGAGAACCCGGAGGATATTCAAGGACAATTCCAAGATCCTTAACCACTAATCATTCCTCCTGAACCACAAACCGTTAAATCGAAATCTTCTAGTAATTCGGATTCAACAATTTCAAATATGGAAATAACGGAACCTCTAAGTATGGAAGATCGAATGAGAGCTACACGCACGGGCCAAGGTCACGCCATTATTAAGCCAGATGTTAATGCGCCAGATTATGAAATCAAAGAACAAATCCTACACATGGTAACTAATCAATGCCAATATAGTGGTACGCCAAAAGAAGATCCAAACGAACATCTTTGAACCTTTAATAGGATCTGTACTTATTTAAAATCAGAGAAGTTTAGGATGAATAGATCTATCTCATGTTGTTTCCCTGGACTTTAAAGGAAGAAGCCAAAGATTGGTTAGAATCGTTACCTGAAGGAGCGATTGACACATGGGATGTCTTAGTTGAAAATTTTCTTAAAAGATTCTTTCCGACATCTAAAGCCGTGAGACTTCAAGGAGAAATTGGTACGTTCGCGCAAAAGCCAAATGAAACATTATATGAGGCGTGGACAAGATTCGAAAAGTTGTTGAGAGGATGTCCTCAGCACGGTTTAGACACTTATCAAAAAGTACCAGTGTTGTAAATCTCCCGAGATCTCCCCCGAGATCTCATTTTTAGAAGGCAACCGAGACGAGATGTTCATCTCCCGAGATTTCTCAGCCAACGTGGTCAAACTTAGTCAAAGCCACGATTTCTTGGATTTTCTTGCTAATTTGTAAGATTTTTTTGTAAAATTCGTATTTTCTAAGATTTTCTCGCTCATTTCTCGGATATTTTTGTAAAATTACTTATTAACGTATATAAATATACATATATTTATGTTTTATGTATATTTTTATTAAAAAAACTATAAAGTCAACGTAAGTCAACGTCCGAGATCTCCCCGAGATTATTCCGAGATGCCGAGATCTCCCTAAAAAAGTCTAAACGAGATCTGCCCGAGATCCGAATTCTCCAACCTTGAATAGTACAAATATTCTACCAAGGTGTCGACGTTGCAACACGAAAAGACATCGACACAGCAGCTGGTGGTTCCATTATGAAGAAAATCGCAACTGAAGCTCACAAAATCATTGATAACACAGCATCCCACTCACATGAGTGGCATCAGGAAAAAGATATTTTTCGTTCATCTAAAGTGGCTAGAGCCGATTCTAGCCATGACTTTGATTCCGTTTTCGCAAAAATAGATGCTTTCGAGAGACGAATGGAAAAGATGACTAAAGATATTCACGCAATACGAATCAGTTGTGAGCAATGCGGTGGACCACACTTAACGAAAGATTGTCACATTGAACAAACGATGGAACAACGATAGAATGTTTCCTACATGAACTAAAGGCCGGGAAATAATTATCAAAATAATTATCAACCGCCAAGGCCAAACTTCAATCGAAATCAAAACATTCTTTACAATCCAAATGGACCCAACAATAACCCGTACAACCAACAAGGTCCGAATAACCGACCAACTCAAAACAACACTTTCAATCAACAAAGACCTGGCATGTATAAACCACCACAACAAACCGAAGAGAAAAGGCTAAATCTGGAAGAAATGATGGCAAAGCTAGTTGAATCTCAAACACAATTTATTACAACTCAAACCCAAATGAATGAGAGGTTTGATCAGTCATTTAGAACTCAACAAGCTTCCATTTTGAATCTAAAAAAACACGTAGGTACTCTTGCTAGCATGATGAGTGAAAGGGAACAAGGAAAACTACTGAGTAATACTGAAGTAAATCCTCGGAATGAAAATGATATTATGGTGTCAACAAATTCTGAAAAATCAGCATCAGAAGATGGGAAGGTTTTAGATGTGAGTAACAATGAAGAAGTTACACCACCACCACCACCACCCGAGTATGTAAAGCCAGTGGTAGCACCATACAGACCACCCATCCCGTTTCTAAGAAAAGGAGTTGAGTATGAGCAAGTGATAGGTAATAAAGTTTGTGATACCTTTGGAAAGAAAAAGAAGAATAAGAAAGTGCAAGAAACAAAAACCGTAGAAGTAAACCCAGTGAAGACAGCTCCACCAAAACTTACACCCAAGTTGGGTGATCCGGTGAATTTATTGTTCCTTGTCTATTTAGTGATTGTGTCATGTATGATGCACTAGAAGATTTAGGTGCGAGTGTGAGTGTTATGCCTCTTTCATTATATAAGAGATTAGGTGTAGGTGAGTTAAGTCCAACGGAGATGAGTGTTCAACTTTTTGATCAAACCATTAAGCACCCAGTTGGAATTGCTGACAACCTACTAGTTCAAGTAGGTAATTTAACCTTTCTAGTCGAATTTATTGTCATTGACATAGAAGAGGACTCAAACATTCCTCTAATTTTAGGTCGACCATTCTTAGCTTCCACCGGGGCGTTATTTGATGTAAGAGAGGGTAGAATGACACTTAGTGATGGTGAAAAATTGGTCACCTTTGTGAATCGAAAGTCTAAATCTCCACCAACCAAAACCGTTGAACCAATAAAGACGATTGGTAAAAACCACATTGTTTTACCAACTCCAACGGTAGTTTTTAACAATAATAAAATGCCTAAGTGTGGGGAAGATAAAGTAACACCTAATGATGACCGGATAACAAAGAACCCCGTTGTTGATGCAAAATTAAATGACCCCGTTATTAATAGTTCAATGAAAAAACTTATTAAACGGATTCGCGATGCTAGAACCAAGGGGAACTCTAAGTTGTGTATCCAGTTAGTATCCAATCTATCGCCTAAAGAAAAGGCAAAACTAGCTGAATTTTTGGATACTACACAGGAATCCGACCAATGGCTTGAAGCAAAAGTCACAGATATGCAAGTTGATTATGGTCCAAAAGAAATTGATGATGAAGTTAATCACAATTTTGACACCAAAGCTACCTAAGTATGGGGAGATTCAAATGTTCTAAAAAGAAAATACTGTCTAAAGTTAGTTGTTCTATTCTCGTATAGTTTCCGAGAATGGAATCCGATTTGTCTTTTCCACTAGCAGACACTAAAGAACTAGTTTTCTCCCCTCATTCTGAATTTTTTGTTTTGTAGGTTTTGTATGAAATTAATACACTTTTTAAATTTATGTTTTGTGTGAATTTAAAAACAAAAATTTGCTTTATTTCATTAAGTTTAAAAAATGATTTCTAAAATTCGTCGTGAGTTAAAGACTAGATCATAGAATCGAAATTACTTTACCGAAAGACGGGGCAAAAAATTTTGTTATCATTATTTTTAATATTACTTATCTAAAGTATGCCAAAAAAATTAAAAAACCCGAAAATATTTTTTACAAAACAACCGCTTTAAAACGACAATTTTTAAATTTTGTCGAGGGATGAACTAGGTAAACGTACCGAAACTACCTCTACCTAAAGTAAAAGGAAACAAAATTTTAAAAAATTATTCATTTAAATTGTTTTAATAAATAAAAGTTTTATAATATATATATATATATATATATATATATATATATATATATATATATATATATATATATATATATATATATATATATATATATATATATATATATATATATATATATATATATGTTTGTAGTTTATCTTATGTAAAACAGGGTAAAATAGCGCACTTTCAAAGACTGACATTAAGTTCAGCAAAAGCTACTAATTTTAACGACAAGACGTAAAATATCAAATGTGATATAAAACAATATGTTTGCAAACTCGGTATTTTTAATCATTTTTCTACGCTAATCACACTCATGAATTTATAATTATAGTCTGATTTCATGCAAATAAGGGCATTGCATGATCTCAAGTGTGGGGAAGGGTTATAAATTCTCTCGGGTTTACACTTAGTTTAATTGCCAAATTTTGTGAAAATTTGAAAAATTTTCAACTAAATGAATTCAAAATTATGTTTATACATATTTATGAACGATAAAACTAAGTTTTATTACCGAAATTATTGTTACCTCAAAAAGGACATAAATTGAGAAACAACCCAAAAACGCTTGAATTCATTTAAAATGGAATAGAAGAGAATAAAAAGGCAAAGAAAGAAATAAAATAAAAGCTAAGTGTTGGAAGAATTTACCAAGTTCTTTAAAACATATATCACATATTTGGTACAAGATTATTGCAGGTACTTTTGTTTTGGACTAAACTAATCAGTTTTACCCGATTTACTGTAATATATTTGAAAGAAAGATGGATCTACACGATGAATCAATTTCATCATTAAAAGGAAGTAAAGTCTTCTGAAAAAGACACGCGCTTCTTGATTTAGGTCAGGAAGTTGTCGTCCAGACTAGCTGTAGGTTGAAGAAAAATCTAGAAAAGTCATCTCTAAAATCAGTAGGAAATCCACGGACCTCAGCATCAAACAGGGTCGCCAAGTGGTCAGACTTATCCTATCCATGAGAGGATCTGTCTCGTAAAATGGGGAGGGCGCCGTACAAATTAGCTTGATAAGACTAATGAACCAGCCCCCAGAAAGGATAATCTCCTTAAAGATTAAAAATCAGCTTTTAAGCCTGATATTACTCAATCCTTGAGATTGACTTTAAAGCTTGAGAATTACAAACTCATGGAATTCAATGATATCTAAACTCGAGCTTGAATGAGAAAATATTTTGATCAAATTAAAACCGATTTGTTTTCTGAAAACCTATTTTCAATGCGTTCATTACCATTGAATATAAAATCCTAAGAATTCATCAGAATTCATTAGGTCACCTGAACCAAATCGGGTGTCAACCGTAAGAACGGTGGTTGCATAGCATGGTCGAAGAGAGGATCTTGTGCCAGACCAAAAAATTATAGGGTGATCTTTACTATTTCTCCTACAATGGATAGTAATTGCATCCGACACGTTGTAGACCATGAACATTTGCATGTCATTAGACATTGCCTTAACAGTTGCTTGTTCATCGCTTTCCTTTACAACCGGACGGTAGTTTACCGAAAGGTAATATACAGAGCAAGTAAACTGGACGTGTGCTTTCCTAATACAAGGTTAGCAAGTGGGTGACACAAAATCATAAGTTTTGAGCTAAAATTTTCAAATCTGAAACCCACAAAACCCACAAAAACATTTTGCAAACACTGGTGAAGGGTTATTCCGGAAAACTTATCTAGGGTAAAAGCTAGAATGAATTTTCAAAAGATCAAATGTTTTCATAAAGATCCAATTTCCTTAAAGTATCTAATTTTTCATAGTCATGTGGGACTGTAAACCACATCGTTACTATCATTGTTTATACCGCCGTATCAAAATCACTGCTGTACAAAGTGTGAGAATAAAAAAGTGATTCGAGTAAAGTGTGATTTAATTTCAAGTTCTGTATTGCTTGAGGACAAGCAACGCTCAAGTGTGGGGATATTTGATAGTGCTCCAAATGAACATATATTTAGTCGCAATATCATCCCAATATGTAAAGTTTTTAGTTGTAGTTATTCTATTTTTAAGTTGTAATCGTTTAAATAAATAAATGTGAAGACGAAGCATGAAGATTAAAGAATTGAAGAAAAAGTGACACTAAAGCTTGAAAAGTGCCACTAAAGCCATAGTACACTCAAAAGTGCCACTAAAAGTGAGTTAAAGACTTGCGCGGATTTTGAGAGTTAAGGAAAATAATTTTTTGTGCAAATTACAAATTGCAAAACGCAAAGTACAAGATATCTACGCGTACGAAAGGACGTTCTAAAATTCGAAACTGATACATAAACAGAGCATCAACGCGCGACTCAACAGAGCTAAAATTACAAGTCTACTATGTGCAAGAATATAATATAATATATATATAATTATATATATATATTATATTATATATTATTTTAATTCAAGCCGCCCACTTTTAAATCAACATGTGAGCTGGAACAGCTGGCCATGCGATCGCATGGCCAGGAAGAAGGATTCTTATGCGATCGCATGGGAGCAAATGGCTGGCAACATCTATAAATTGCAACATTTTCTAGCCGAATTACACACACCTCAATCATACTTCTCATTCTCCCTCAATATATATTTATATTTTATAATTATAATTTTAATTTTAAGTTAATAATAAGGTTATTGTAAGAAATGTTTTACGGGTTTTAAAGTCAAAACTCTGTCCGTGTAACGCTACGCGATAAATAATCACTGTAAGCTATGTTTTTCCTTTTTAAATTAATGTCTCGTAACTAAGTTATTATTATGCTTATTTGAACCGAAGTAATCGTGATGTTGGGCTAAATATTAAGACGGGGTTATTGGATTTTGTACCATAATTAAGGTTTGGACAAAAAACCGACACTTGTGAACATTGGACTATTGACTATTAATAGGTTGGGGGTATTGTCTAATTGAATGACAACTCATTGGAACCTGTCAAACCTATCTTCAAATTAGTTAATCTAATAATTATTAAATTGATTACGAATGGCCTATTTAGTGACGTTTATACGACATCGTTTACAATCATTTAATTAATCAATTAGATTGGGTAATTGATTATTCATTATGGCCAAGTGAATAAATTAATATTCATATCTCATTAAAACATGGGTGGATTACATACAAGGATAATTGGTGTAATTGTTAACAAAGTATTAAAACCTTGGATTACACGCAGTCGATAACCTGGTGTAATTATTAACAAAGTATTAAAACCTTGTTACAGGTTAAATCCCTAATTAGTTAGAATATTTAACTTCGAGAATAAAGTTAATTTGACGAGAAATTTATAATTATGATCGATGGACTATTATGGACAAAAACCAAATAGGTATCAAATAATCCAGGACAAAGGACAATTAACCCAGGGTAATAAATTAAAACGTCAAACATCATGATTACGGAAGTTTAAATAAGCATAATTCTTTTATTGTATTTCTCATTGTAATTTTATTTACTGTTATTTTATTTATCGTCATTTATTTATTTTACGCACTTTAATTATTGTCATTTATCTTTACGCTTAAAAATATAAAATCGACAAACCGGTCATTAAACGGTAAACCCCCCTTTTATAATATTACTACCTATATATAATTATATGTATTAATTTTATATAAATATAGTTGTTAAAAATATAGTACGTAATCACTAGCTCCCTGTGGAACGAACCGGACTTACTAAAAACTACACTACTCTACGATTAGGTACACTGCCTATAAGACTATTTGTAGTGGTGGTTTGGGTGGGTTGGGGGCGTGGGTTGCTTTTTGAGATTTTTGATGACTAGGACATGTGGGTTAGTTGTGTGGAGTAGTGGTGGTGTGGGTTGGTGGTGTGGGTGGGTTAGTGGAATGCTGACGTGGCGTTTAATTTTTATTTTTTGTTGTTTTTTAATGATTTGTTTTATTTAAATAAGTAGAAAAAAAATGTAACATAATTTGAATAATTAAAATGACATCTTAACAAATAAAAAATATATATAATTAAATAGTTAAAAAAAAGGTACATAAATTAAATTCATAAACTAAAGACGAACAAACATAAACTAATCGGTGTTCGGGATGTTGTCAATGTTCAAGTCATCCTTCAATTTGCCACGAATCATCTTTTTAAAATTTTGAAGACGAATCACGTCCTCCGGGTCCTCAAAATCTCTAGAAGATTTCCCCAACACATCAAATTGTGTAAGTGCGGTTTGCATAGTACAAAATTCATTAAATTTATCAATCGCACTTTTCTTGTCCACGACCATTTGCCCCAAATATTCGTCCACCCTTGACGAACTCGAACTCCGACCATGAGATGACGCTCCTGCGTCCGAAGAAGCCTATTTCTTTTGGGCTTTCTTTGCTTTATCACGTCCCAATGGACGTGTCATTGGTACATCCCCAAATAACTCCGCCTCAAAGTCTTGGGAAAGTCGTACCGGATCTCCTTGACTTTCCCCTACCTCGTCAACATCGACAACAGGTTTTTGAACTCTTGCAACCGGATCATTAGGAACATTCCACTTTGGATGTGTTTTCAAGAAAAAAAATGCTTCCTTATGAGGAAATTGTTTATCATATTGACTAGAATATGATTGCTACGCAGAGTGGTAAATGTCATCGTCATTAGCTCCACTTTGCCAATGATCCTTTATATCGTTAAAGATAGGCAAAAACTCCATACACGCCTTGTTGACATCTCTCCATTTTGAAGATAGCGAATCTTCATGACGTACCCAACCTTCTACATTTTCATTAAACTTTTCCATAACCGTGCCCCAAAAACTTTTTTGCTTTTGTGATCGACCAACAATTGGATTCTCCGAAGCATCACAAAAACATTTCGCCAACCACAAAATCTCTTGTTGTGACCACATTTTTTGTTTCCTCGACGTACCTTCCACCGCTTTCCCTATATAATTTTATAAACATATTATTAATAAAAACAATAATAATAAATATAAATTTATATAAATATATACTAACAGTAGCTAATATATATATAAATAAATATACTTAATAATAATAATAATAATAATAATAATAATAATAATAATAATAATAATAATAATAATAATAATAATAATAATAATAATAATAATAATAATAATAATAATAATAATAATAATACTAAACAGTAGCTAATAATCATAATAATTTATAATTATATAATAACCTTTATCTTTTTTGCGGTGTTTTCGCGTTTCCCGTGTTTGAGATTGACGAACTTGAAGTTGTTGTTCTTGTGATTATTCATCTCGCAACTGCATTCGTTGGATTGGAATTTGTTGGGTCGATGTTTCTTGCGAATGCATTTGATAAAGTTGTTGTTGTTGTTGTTGTTGTTGTTGTTGTTGAAAAAGAGCCCGTTGTTGTTGTTCAAAATTTAGCGGAACTAACGGTTGATTGAACCCGAATATATTTCTAGACATATTGGCAATTTGTTGAGGACTAGGTGTTTGGAGTGGTGGGGATGCAATTTGAAGTGTGTTTGTGAAGAGTGTAGTGGTGTTTATATATAAAAGTAAATATAAATTATTTATTATTAAAATTCATTAAATTTGCAACGGATATATATTTATCCGTTTGATTTTGCAACGGCTCAAACATTGACTCCCACCAACCACCAACGGCCACGTGTATCACCAAACCTCACCCACTCCGTCGCTAGACCCGTTGGTGCCCCACCCACGCCCCAGTTTTTGGCCTCAGCAACGCCACGATACGGCGGAGAGGGGCGACGCTGGGTTCCACATCACCCTCCCACGCCGTTGTTGATTGATCGATACAAGGGGTCTAAGTGTTGTAGCAAGATTTAGGTATATCCCATCTATATAAATAAATATAACTTGTATCATATTTTGCCGTATTTCATATTAAAAATAATACTATTTCGTACACCACCGCTACACACATCATATACGTTCGAGTTTCGAGTCTTACATTAGAGTACAATGAAAATTTGTCATGGAACATAACATTTGTAAAATATAGGTTATATTATTTTAGAATTATTATATACAATTATTTTTTGAATAAAGTGTAACACGCGAGTTTAATTTTAGAAAAGTTGTTAGTTATTTCAACAAAATAATAGTAGTGGAGGAAGTCGTCATGTATAATTAATAGTATAATATTTATATTTGCTTGTTTTTATATATTAATGAATTATAATTATATACATTAAAAATCATGTTTAAAACAAATAAAATTAATTAAAATACTCCATAAAATAAGGAGGCAATAAAATAAAGAATAGTATCACCACCTAATAATACTCCGTAAATAGAGTATTCGTTATGGGAGATGATATTCACACACCAAGAATTGATCCATACACACCAACTTACTATTATACCCTTAATTTAAATTATGGAGGTTCAATTTCTTAGATAAACTTAGAGTTATAACTGTCAATTTTTTGTTAAAAAGTATGGATAGATCAATTTTGGGTGTGTAAGTATCACCTCCCATTCGTTATTGCAAGTATATATAAAAATACCTTCTATATATTCTAATTATGTAACTATGTAGTTTATATTTAGTAATATATAAATTTATATGTATATGAATATGTAAATGTATATATTAAATTATAATGAATAATTAACTCAATTTAATAAGAAAATTACAACAAAGCAAAAAAAAATTTTTAATTTATATATATATATATATATATATATATATATATATATATATATATATATATATATATATATATATATATATATATATATATATATATATAATTCACTTATCCGATAAATAAGAATTAGTAAATTGGAATTTGAAGAATACCTTTATTCTGAATTCAATGAGAAGCCTACAATTAATGACGATGAATGTGAGGCGTAGAACATAAATTGTTAGGGTTTTATGAAGTAACTTAATTCTCTGTACTACGTAATTAATATTAATATTAATTAATATTAATATTAATATTAATATTAATTAATATTTATATTTTTTACATACTAAATGTGGTGGAGACGTGTGTCGTTTCAGTTATACCAGATTGTCGTTTCGAGTTTGCGTTCACATTACAAACGGTACCTCAACTTCAGCTATATTTACACAACGGCCCCTCAAGTTTACACTTTTTCAGGGGTTAAAAGTGTAACTATATAATTTTATTAAAATAAAAGAAGCTAATTCCACCCGAATTTATAACGGGCCATATCTTAACGCTCGGTGCGAGTTAAATTTTTCCAAGACCACCATTCAACTAGGAAAAATATTACGAACCCAACGGGACTAACTATACGCGAAACGGACAATTTTTAAAAAAACTATAAACACAAAGACAACCCGTATCTTCCCGCTCGCCACGAGTTAAATTTTTTCGACGGCAGCGTCAGACTCGAAATAATTTTATGAACAAAACGAAACTAACCATGTTCGAAACGGACACTTTTTAAAAAATGCTAAACACAAGGACAGCCCGTATCTTTCTGTTAGCCGCGAATTAAATTTTTCCGATAGCACTGTTACACTCGAAAAAATTTATTGAACAAAATAAAACTAACTACGTTCGAAACGGATACTTTTAAAAAAACGCTTAACACGACATCTAAAACGGCGCTTAACACATGGGCCGTGTTCCCCTCTGTAAATACACAGCGCTACGTTAAATATGAACGCGCAGTCCAAAGCCTCCGCCGCAACGCGCGGGGCGGTCCGGACTAGTTAATTAGAAAAGGGACTGTTTAGGAACAATACAAAAGATTAAATAGTAATAGTAATTACAATAAATAGAAAAGATAATACACATGTCAAATTTTGATTTGGTAGGTTAAATCTTTATATTCTAATATTTGTCTAAAATAATGATGTCATAAACATGCATTTTCTTTTGTAAAAAAAATCCAAAAAAAAAAGAAAAAAGGAGAGACAAGCTAGGTGATGTCATAAAACACTTTCTTTTACAATTAAAAAAATAATACATTAATCAATAACAAATACCTTTTTAGTAAAAAAATATTAAAAAAGTTTTCTTAAAAAAAAAATTGTACGCATACTTGGCTTTTATACCTCGAGCTGTACAAAAGCTAAGTTGCCTTCAAATTCAAAATGTACATTTAATCCCTAAAAGAAATCCTCTCTCTCAACTCTCTATTCTTTTCCCAAATGAAAAAATAATTGACTGAAATCTCCGTTCCATGTGCTGTGATGATTTGAGGGATTCATCCAAAGTTCGACTATCAGTGCAAGTTTAATTTGAAGTCGATTACTTGATTTCATCATACGCTATTGCATTCTTCATCATTACTAAATTAGGGTTTCTTCTTTGCCCTCAATATCAAAATTTCTGTTAATTCTTTTTGATTGATTATGGCAATAATTACTTACAATTGATTTATAGTTCATGAATCATTAGTCAGGAACTCGGAACATTAATTTTGAATATGAATTGTGTAAAGTTTATGTCGAAGTTGGGGTCAATTCTTCTTGATGATTTCATTTCACTTTTTTTTTAATTGCAGGAACTCTTAAAATGCCATTCAGGTATTCCAAATCAGATTGAAACGATTCTTTGATATCAATTACGATTTTAATTTAATATAGTCAACTAATTTTGTTTATTATTAATTTGGTGTTTATGATGCAATGAGTGCTTTTGACAATATTTCTCTCAAATTACCTAAAATTCATCATATCTTTGATTCATCTCATATAAGTTTTTATCTTTATTTTTGTTTATCTTGAGAATTTATTTATATTGATAGTTGATTTTTTTCCGATATAATTTATGATTTTGATTCCAGGGACGATGTAATGTATCATTTTGATTATGGTTTTGTTTTGCCTCAATGCTTCAAATAGTGTCATTAACTTCAATTTTAGAAGGCAAGGTCTGTAACTTCAATTATTTTCTTTTTTCCTTCCACAATTTGATGAAATTAAACATTGTAATTATATTTTATTTGTTTGTAGCTAATGATTAGTTTTGATTTTTTGGTTTCTTCTTTGCATTTCTTAGACTCACGGGCTTGATTTTGGTGCAATTAAATTTGAAGATGTTCTTCAAATGGAAGTAGTTGTCTAATTTTGTTACGTTATGATGCTAATATTTTTTTTGTACTATCAAATCTGTTACCTTATGATTGTAATTTGATACTAAGAAATATGTCGAAGTTTGAAATCTTTAATGTTTATAGTTTACTATAAAACATTTGGCAACAAAATTGAAAGTAGACTTTTTGGCCATATAGAGTAACCGAATCTGTAAATGTGGTCTGCCTATCTGATAATGTCATATATTTCTATACATCATATTGAATTATCATCTATTATAATTGGTGCTATACATCATTTTAGATAATGATCTTGGTAATTTGATTCTTAATGGTCATGTAGTTCATGTCTGATGTTTAGCAAAATTATAATGCAATGGCAGGGCTAAGTGCATTCGGGCAAGGAAGAAGCATATATTGTCGTTATAGGAAGTCGTCTTGGTCAACTATGTTATGCAAGATTCTTGGCAATATATGGTAAGGATGCTCTAATTGATGGGTTATGAATTGTCGTGTTGTTTTATGTTACTGTGTTTTTGATAGTTGATTTTGAAAGTTGTGATTGTGATGACCACCAGCGCCACCAGCGCCATCACCGCCACCACCATCGCGCCTAACATGTGTAGTGACCCGAACTTTTCCATGATTATATATTATATGAGATCTATATTCACATGATTAAATGTTTTCAACATGTTAAGCAATCAAACTTATTAAGACATGATTAATTGAAATGAGTTTTATGTAGACAATTGACCACCCAAATTGACCGGCGATTCACGAACGATTGAAACTTGTAAAAACGACATGATATATATATATATATATATATATATATATATATATATATATATATATATATATATATATATATATATATATATATATATATATATATATATATATATATATATATATATATATATCATGATGTTATGATATGTAAGTACCTCACTAAGTATATTAACAATGAGTTATATATATATATAAAAATGACACTACTGAATTAAGAAACTCGAAACGATATATATAACGATTATCGTTATAACAACGTTTTAATTAAAATAAATACATATGTATTGTATTAAGATATTAACACACTATGTTTAACATGATAAAATTATAATTAAATATATCATTAAGGTATTACAATGAACTACACGAGTAAAATGAGACTACTAACTTAAGGATTTCGAAACAATATATATATGTAACGATTATCGCTGTAATAGCATTTTAACATATATATATATATGATATTAAGATATATTAATACACCATCATATCATGTTAACATATCAATTTAACATCTCATTAAGTATAATAACAATGGATTAATTACATTTAACAAGATCATTAACTTAAAGGTTTCGAAACAACACTTACATGTAACGACTAACGATGACTTAACGACTCAGTTAAAATGCATATACATGTAGTGTATTAAGATGTATTAATACAATTTTGGAAGACTTCAAGACACATATCAAAACACTCATACTTATCAAAGTTGGTTACAATTGCATTCTCATTCATTTTCATCAACAATTCTACTCGTAGTCAGTCAGTATTCGTACTCGTATTATACCCAGCTCCTAGATCTACATACTATTGGTATATACACTTCAATGATCAGCTCTTAGCAGCCTTAATGAGTCATCAAGACATGTGGGAACCATCATTTAACATCTAGCATGAAAAATCTAACAAAATTACAAACTAATGGAGCCTATATGAAAGGACTCCATTCACGTGAACTAGCTCACACTCTAACACATTCATTTTTCAATTTTCATGCATCAAACACATATCTCTCAAGTTTTCTCTTGATGTTCTAAGTGTTCTTCATCATCTTCATCAAAATCTAGCTCAATCTAGTTCAAAAATCCAAACATAAATCAACCTACATAACAATCTTTCAAGAACACTTCAAGAATCATATCAAGTTTGCAAGACTACTTCCAAGCTTTCAAATCCATTCCAAATAATCATCTAAGATCAAGAAACTTTTGTTATTTACAGTAGGTTATCTTTCTTATTCAAGGTAATATTCATATTCAAAATTTGATTTGATTTCTATAACTATAACTATCTTAATTCGAGTAGTAATCTTACTTGAAATTGTTTTCGTGTCATGATTCTACTTCAAGAATTTCCAAGCCATCAAAGATCCATTCAAGCTCAAGATTATTTCTTGTCATTTCCAGTAGGTTTACCTACTATACTTTAGGTAGTAATGATGTTCATAACATCATTCGATTCATATATATAACTATCTTATTCGAAGAATATAACTTGTAATCACTAGAACATAGTTTAGTTAATTCTAAAATTGTTTGCAAACAAAGTTAATCCTTCTAACTTGACTTTTAAAATCAACTAAACAAATGTTTTATATCTATATGATATGCTAACTTAATGATTTAAAACTTGGAAACGCGAAGAACACCGTAAATGTGATGACCCGAAAATTTCCTAACAAATTTAAACTTAATCTTTATATATTCCGACATGATAAGCAAAGACTGTAATGTTGAGTCTCAAAAAATTTGGGATCTATGTTCATATATTTAATTACCCTTCGACTATTTCCGACAATTTACGAACAATTGTGTGTAAATACATAATTAAATAAATTTATATATGTATAAGGGTATATATATATTAAGTTGAATTAATATTATATCACTTAATCATTCAAATTGTATATGTAGAGTAATATACAAAATAATTAAGATAAATATATATAAGTATATATATGAAATCTATACACAATTAATATAGTATGTATATTGTAATATATATATAAATAAATAAATATATATCTATATATATAATATATATATATATATATATATATATATATTAAATATTTAAATATGTTATTTTATAGAATAAGTATTATATATGTAATGAAATGTAAAAATTAATATAAATTACAAGTTAGAATATAAATAATATATTAATATTATAATTACTACTTTCATTATTATTACCAATGTTAAAAATTGATATTAATATATGTAATATAAATATTATTAGAAGTTGTTACATGTAACTTGTTATATTATTATTATTAGTATTATTATGATTGTCATTAATGTTAATTAACAATAAAATCATATTATTAGTATTATCTTTAACAATATTATTAGTATTATTAATATCATTAATCATTAATAACATTATTATCATTTTTATGATGATGATGATTATTATTATTATTATTATTATTATTATTATTATTATTATTATTATTATTATTATTATTATTATTATTATTATTATTATTATTATTATTATTATTATTATTAATGTTAAAAGTATTATTATCATTAAAATATTTATATAAATACTATTTAAAAAAATAATAATAATAAATAATAATAAAAATTAGGAAATGGATCGAATTTGGGATCATGATATCAGCAATCTATATTTAACTTTTGTTTTTATCTAAAAGTTTCTACATATCAAGATTTATAGTACGATCCATCTCAATCCGTTTTATTTTATTTTTGTTTTTATTGTTTGGTTCTTCTGCTATTTCCATTTGATTCTGTCAAATCTGTCTCAGCTATAAACCAATAGATTACTCTCACAATCTCAACAACTCCATCGACCTTTCAACCTCAATAACCAATACAACTAGTGTTGAACCGATTTTAATTAGAAATCTAAACTGATTTTTTTTAATAATACGTTCTCTGTTCTTGAACATATTTGGCAATTGTTTGAATTTGTAATTAATTTCACAATCCATTAATGAGGTCTTGTTAGGAATTTCATTTGAAAACTATCTGCAAAGTTTGGATTTCCAATTTTTCATATTGAATTCGAATTCAAAGAGTCAAAGTTTACCAAATAAAAGTCAACCGATGTTCTTCATCAAAATTCGGATTTGTTTTTGAGGTTTAAGCCAAATTGATCCTTCGTAAAGTTTCTATCAATGATTTAAAACATCTTTCATGTTGTAACCATAAGCCAAAACAGCCTTGAATCCAAAATCACAATTGGAGTTGTTCATCGTGGTTTCGAACCTGTTACAGCATTCATTTTTTTCGTTTCTGTTAAGATTAGTCAAGCATCACAACTCGTTTCTAATTCAATTCATAAAGTAAGTCAACCTTTAAAACTTAGTTATTACCTTGGGTGGATCCCTGGTCGATTAATGTATGAGGAAGAGGAAGAATAAACAGATATATATATATATATATATATATATATATATATATATATATATATATATATATATATATATATATATATACAGATAGGTTGGATATAACTTCAGAAAAACAGAACTGGAGGGATGGTTAACTGTTGGTGTCAGGTTTCGAGTGGTTCTTGGGTTCAATCCCTGCTGAGTGCAATTCTTTTTAAGATGAGCTTATAAGGTAGTTTAATTATCATTTATTATTTTTATTATTAATACTATTATTATTATTGTTGTTATTAATTGATGTTATTATTACTAGTATTAATATTATTGTTATTGTTATTAATATAATTATTAGTTATTATTTATTATTACTATCAAGAATAAAATTACAATTATCATTATTAATATTACTAATGTTATATTATTACCTTTAATAAAAATATTGCTATTATTATTATTATTATTATTATTATTATTATTATTATTATTATTATTATTATTATTATTATTATTATTATTATTATTATTATTATTGTTATTATTATTATTATTATTATTATTAGGTATTAGTTGTATTATGATTATTATTACTATCACTTTACTATTATGTAACATCATTATTAATATTACGATTAGTATTATTGATAACAATAGAAGTAGTATTAAAATTAAGATTATTATTATAATTTTTGTTATGAAAATAATACGAACTATTATTAATATTAGTATTTGTACCATTTTTATAATTATTAGTATTATTATCATTAACAAGAGTATTATTATTAACAATATCATTATTATTATTATTATTATTATTATTAGTATTATCATTATTAATAAAGATATTGTTACTAGTAAATCATTATTATCAAAACTATCATTTTTTTAACAAATAAATATTTTGTACATAAAATATACTTATTACATATACTATGATTATATTAAAATACTTACTAATATTATTTATATAAATACTTACAAATAAAAAATTATCGATTTTTTTTAAATATAACATTAAACAAGTAAGAATGTAAATATAGATATATTAATATAACTATATAAATATTAACTATTATGAATATATATACATAAATTAAACATACATAATATATAAATTAAAGGTATAATAAATAAATTTGTTCAGTTATGATTATATGTTTTAATATAAATATACAAATGATATAGGTTCGTGAATTCGAGGCCAAGCCTTCATTGTTCAATATAGTCACATGTATTTTTACTACAAAATACATTAGGTGAGTTTCATTTGCCTTTTTACCCTTTATATTTTTGGGCTGAGAATACATGCGCAATTTTTATAAATGTTTTACGAAATAGACACAAGTAATCGAAACTACATTATATGGTTGAATGATCGAAGCCGAATATGCCCCTTTTTGCTTAGTAGCCTAAGAATTAGGGAACAACTAATTTTGAGAATTAGTGCAAGCCTAATTGACGTGAATCCTAAAGATAGATCTATTGGGCCTAACGAACCCCATCTAAAGTACCGGATGCTTTAGTACTTCGATGTTGTTTTTATCATGTCTGAAGGATTTCCCAGAATGATAGGGGATATTCTTATATGCATCTTGTTAATGTCGGTTACCAGGTGTTCAATCCATATGAATGATTTTTGTCTCTATGCATGTGACGTTTATTTATGAGAACTGGATATGAAATTCTTGTGGTCTATTAAAATGATGGAAATGATTATTTATGTTAAACTAATGAACTCATAAACCTTTTAGTTGACACTTTAAAACATGTTTATTCTCAGGTACGAAAGAAATCTTCCGCTGTGCATTTGCTCATATTAGAGATATTACTTGGAGTCATTCATGAAATATTTCAAAAGACGTTGCATTCGAGTCGTCGAGTTCATCAAGATTATTACTAAGTCAATTATAGTTGGATATATTATGAAATGATATGCATGCCATCAACTTTCGATGTAATGAAAGTTTGTCTTTTAAAAACGAATGCAATGTTTGTAAAATTGTATCATATAGAGGTCAAGTTCCTCGCGATGTAACCAACTATTGTGAATTGTTTGTAATCGATATGGACTTCGTCCAGATGGATTAGGACGGGTCGCTTCAGTTGGAATCAGAGCGGTGGTCTTAGCGAACCAGGTCTTGCATTAGTGTGTCTAACTGATAGTTGTTAGGATGCATTAGTGATTCTGGACTTCGACCGTGTCTGCATGTCAAAAGTTTTGCTTATCATTTCTAGTCGGAAATCAAATGCTTATCATCCTTAAAGTCTAGACACGTCTTACTGCATTTAATGCATCGATAGTGTATAGACAAAATTCATATCTTGGCGTATCTATTACTGTAGACTTTTCCTGACAGCTTCCATAGATTCCTCCGTAACTTATGGGATTTTAGTATTATATATGCATATGTAAATCATGTATTGTAGAGTACTAATCTACATCCTATAATCTATTTCATATCAAAAATATTTCATCTGATTGTACGAGATGGATCCTTCAACCAGTTCGAATTCCTCGGATTCCGACATGGAGTCCCACTCAAGCTCCGAAAGTAGTGTGATCAGAATGGACCAACCAATCAGCCATCATCTATTCTGGATGAATTGGGGCTGGGTTCATAGTCTCCTCAATCATTGGAGATAAGAAGAAGGTGATCCTTTTCATCCACCACATTGCCCTCTTGGCGAAGAACTTGAAGCACTTACCGGCGAACCTGTCTGAAACACCATTTTCTTTCTCATTTCCAGAGTATCTCGTCATGATTATATACTATACCAAATTCTAGATCATATTTATCCGCTCGTCAGAACCGATAATCACCCCGGTGTAATAGAAGAAGTCAACGAGCTTCGTGCTCGGGTAGTGGCTTTGGAGAATATGGTACAAAGATTATAAACACCAGCAGCAGCAGCAGCACCAGCAGCATAACCAGTACTACCATAATCAACGCCAACAGTACTATTAACACCACCAACAACAACCGCATCGCAAACCTCAACTTCACAATCTATCACACGAACATCAACGTCATACGCACCATAGATACCAAGGAGTACCAACAACAATGAACGATGGAGTATTAATTCATAACTTCACTGAAGAAATATTCTGCGAAGAATATGTGGTTTCTAAATTTTTTAGAGATTATTTATTCTAGCTCAAACCGAAAATCAAATGAGTTTAATATCATATTAACTCATTAAATCCATGATTACATCTGAAGAGAATATAAATGTAAGTATATTTTCATAAAGATTGTAATTAAAAATTCTTTTGTACAAACGATTAATGGTGAAAATAATTTAACGGGTAGGTAATACCTGAGAAATATTTAGATTTCACATTAATAAGATACACTGTACATTCTTCGAATCTGATTCAACAGTCATTTACAATCCTACTTACAACCACAGATATACGAATCCGTTCACCACAGAATAACCATTTTCATTTAATTTCATATTTGAATTTTGACCTATCAGAATCCAACAAGTGGCATAATGAAGAAAACATTGGACAAAATAAAATTTGTTAGAAACAAACAAATTAACTATGAGAAATTTTTTTAAGAATCCACGTTAACAAAATCCTAGCTAACTGTTCCTAGCTAACTGTTAATGCCATAATACATTTATTTATCGCAATTTATTATCGCAATTTTAATTCTCTCAATTTAATTTATCGTCATTTAATTTCTGTTATTTATTTTACGCACTTTAAATATCGGGACACGTATACAAGGTTTTGACATATCATACCGATGCATCTATATATATTATCTGGAATAACCATAGACACTCTATATGCAGTAATGCTGGAGTTAGCTATACAGGGTTGAGGTTGATTCTACAATAATATATATAGTTTGAGTTGTGATCGAGTCTGAGACATGTACACGGGTCACGATACGTATTAATTAAATCAAATATTATACATTAAATTATATATAGATTATTGGAATGTTAACTGTGTACTAATGACATTGGACAATTAAAATGAAATAAAATATTGATTATAACATATGAAACTAAACAATTCTTCAAGTTTGCTACTTGATTTCTGTCAAGACCCGTCCTAATCCATCTGGACGAGGTCACCGACATCTGGTTCCATTGTTAAGATCGACTCCAAGTAATGTCTTTAAAATGAGGAAATGCACAGCGGAAGATTTCTTTCATACCTGAGAATAAACATGCTTTCAAATGTCAACCAAAAGGTTGGTGAGTTCATAGGTTTATCTTAAAACAATAAAATTTATCATTTTGATAGACCACAAAATTTAAATGCTGCATGGTACAAATGGGCCCGAATCCTATACCCACCTGTAATGTACATGCTATATCTTTTAAATACAGTACATCTTTCTCGTGTACGAAACCATTTTCATAAATCATAGTAACTGTACACATATCTTGTGCACAAAAATAACATACACATAACCTGTGTATAAAATCATTCTCTTGATATATAACATTCACATCAACTGGTGGCAATTATCATGTCCACATAATTCAATGGTGGCAATTATCATGTCCACATAATTCAACGGTGGCAATTATCATGTCCACATAATTCAATAATAATTCGCAGAACTTCTGTCTGCATAATAATTCATTCGAGGAATGTTTTGCTTGTGTCTATCTCGTCAAACATTTATAAAAGCATTTCATGTATTCGCAGTTCAAACTATCTTTCAAAAACATTTAAATAAGGCAGTTATAAAAACAGCGCATGTATTCTCAGTCCCAAAAATGTAAAGAGTTAAAGGGAATTAAATGAACTCACGTATATAAATATTGTAAAACAGTTAATAAAGTATTTGCATGTATTCTCAGCCCAAAAACGTAAAGAGTAAAAAGGGAGCAAATGAACTCACCTAATGTATTTTGTAGTAAAAATACATATGACGACATTAAACAACAGAACAATGCAGGGTTGGCCTCGGATTCACGAACCTATATCATTTGGATATTTATTAATACACTTAACTGTAATCGAATAAGTTTATTTATATATAATTTATTAATTATACCATTTTTATATTAATAATATATATATATATATATATATATATATATATATATATATATATATATATATAATCTTTTTTTTTTTTGTATATGAAAATATTAGTTTTTGTCATGTTATATGTATTAAATATGTTATATATATATATATATATATATATATATATATATATATATATATATATATATATATATATTATTTGTTTGTTACAAAAGTTATATTGATAAAATAATAATAATAATAATAATAATAATAATAATAATAATAATAATAATAATAATAATAATAATAATAATAATAATAATAATAATAATAATAATAATAATAATAATAATACTTGATATTATTAAATAAAGTAATAATGTTAGTAATAATTATATTAATAATAAGTATAGTGATATTAATAATAATGCTTGTAAAAATATCAATTTTTCTGTTACTGATAGTTATGATAATAATAATAATAATCATAATCATGATAGTAATTATAATATATTTATATATTGTAGTTATAATGATAATGATAATAATAATACTTTGTTTAAAAGTTCATAACCATGATTATTCTTATATCATAATTATTTTCATGTTCAAGTTCAAATTATAACCTATGAATTTTTTTTTTTTTTTGATCATCTTTTTATGAAAAGAATCTTCGTAACACATCTATTAATTTCTAAATCTTACACCTTTTTAATCTTTTATAACATGACACATAGATTTAATTATATTCGTAACCAATTCATAATACTTATAATAGTAGTAATAATAATCTTAATATTAATATTAATTAGTAATAGCAATAACATTAATAATGATCATAGTAGTAATTATAATCATAAATGATAATCTTTATATTAATACTTGTATTAATAATAATAAGTGTTCTGAATTAATAATAATAATAATAATAATAATAATAATAATAATTATAATAATAATAATAATAATAATAACAATAATACAATAACAATAATAATAATTATAATAATTTTTTTTTTAAAAATTGTAAGACTACCTTAGAAGCTTTTATAAAAAGGATGCCCAGAACCGGGATCGAACCTACGACCTCCCACTATTCCAATAACACCTCAAACCACTCCACCAAATTCTATTACCTGAATTATTTCATAACTCACATATACTTAACCCGTTTTGAGGAGTCCAACAACAATTTCATGAGCCCAACAATTAAATTAATCTTCGGCCCAACTACACTATAATAGAACTCGGCCCAAATAACAATTATTGAAACACGGCCCAAACGTAAACACTGTAACCCAAATCAAGAAGTCCATGAATTCGTTGGTTTATTGAGTCGAATTCTAATCAGACACAATAGCAGGGAACGAGTACGAATGAAAAAAATAGGGTTTCGATGATGTTCAACGACAAAAAGAAAAACATTGTCGGTTATCGATTATCATTATCATCGTGATCCCTCATCTCCATCATCATCGAATCATCAATCTTATATCATTATCAACATAGAGTCTTCGTGTTCATAACGTCATTTTCATCAACAGCATCAACACATCATCATACCCGTAACGATAATCATATCCACGTACTCATAATCACTATTCATCATCTCTTAAATGGGTTTCATTGTTTTTGGTGTATGGCAGAAGAAATAGGTACAAAACAGAAGTAGTAGCTGCGAACAATTAACAGAAACGTATAGTAGTTGTAGTCGCGAGTTGCAGCTGGGTGTCGTTCAAACAGAAACCAGGAACTGTAGCAGTAGCAATGATGTGGTTTTAGTGTGCGTTTTGTTATGGATTGAAACCAGGAATGAGTAACATCGAATAGGAAAATATATATATATATATATATATATATATATATATATATATATATTTGCAGGTGTATTGTTCTCGGATACAAACAGGAAGTGGTTTATTTAATGGTTGGCGGTTGGTGGTGTTTGTTGGAGTTGAGCACAAACGAGAAAAAAAATATAGTGAATAATCTAAGGGCTGTCGAACATATAAGGAATATAAAGAAAAATAGGCGTGCAGTGGTTTGATTAACAACAAAAAAAAAAAATAAAGGTGCCGATTATAAACATGAGACAAGTAGAATGGAATGGTAGCGGTTGTCCTTGGTTTTAGGTGATGAAGTGTGGTGGTTCAACGGTGGTCGAGTGGTGCTCGATGGTGTTCGATTTCAAGAGAGAAGGTTGTGGTTGTTTGAAGATGAAAGATGAGAAGTGTTCTTGATCAAAAATAAGAAGTGGAAATTTAAGTTGCAGTTTCATGGTGTTATAGATTTAAGTAAATGGACATATATGTATTATATATTCTAAACATTTGCTAGTGGGTGTGAGGTCACAATAACATAACATAATTAAATCATGCACACAGTATAGCCATCGACCTTTTTTTTTTTTTTAGGAGTTGTTGAACATAAAGTGTTCTTTTGATTGAGATGTGTAACAGAACATGAGATTGTTTAATACATGGTCTTGATTAAATCATAAGCATAGAAAGATTAAAGTGATGGTTGAATTTTGTTTGATCAACACCATATATAAGTTGATGTATTATATAACATGTTATTCGTACATATATATATATATATACACACACACACACACACACACATATATATATATATATATATATATATATATATATATATATATATATATAATTATAAATCTAATCTATTAATAATTAATAATCATATAATATTAATAATCAAAGTCATTGACATGATTTGTACAGCTAGTGGATGATTTCAATTAATAAACATTTCAACAGTCTTAACTTTGGTTTATTCTACCGACAGTTTTCACGGACCATTATTTCGTACCCCGTTGCTACTCAGTGGTGAATTAAAAGTCTTTAGAAAATTCTCATATTTTTAAATTAAATAGTTTTATTTATTTAAGTCATTATGATATAAAATTTGATCATTAATTTAATAAATAAAAATTACATCCGATGTCCCTCTCATTTATGGGGAAAATATAAAAACTATTAAAATTAAATAACTAGATCATAAATACATTTTTAATAAGTCTACAATTTGTAAAACTCATTTTCGAATCACGGTTTATTTTAAAATAATATAAGTTTGATTTTGACTTACTTATTATCGATCGACTGACAATTGAGCATTATTGTTGCTTACAAAATAAATTCAAAACTATATATATATAGATATATATATTCATTATACATTATTTACATATATAGTTATATTTTAAATAATAGTTATCATATATTATTTTATTTTACATTATTAATTCTAACAATTACGTCATATAATATTTTAATTTATTTTCAAATTCATATATTTTAAATATATATGTATCTATTTACAAATAGTGGTTCGTGAATCGTTGAGAGCAGTCGAAGGGTAAATGGATATATGAAAAACAGTTCAAAGATTTTGAGACTCAATCTAACAGATTTTGCTTATCGTGTCGGAAACATATAAAGATTAAAGTTTAAATTTGATCGAAAATTTCCGGGTCATCACAGTACCTACCCGTTAAAGAAATTTCGTCCCGAAATTTGAGTGAGGTGGTCATGGATAACAATAAAAATATTTTCATGATGAATATGAGTTGATAAATAGAGGTTTATCATCATTGAATAATAATGATAAAATAATTCGATTATTCTAAGAATACGAGTGAAGCTATCGCAAAAGAGTGAATTGAAGAAAATAAGATTTTCCTTAGCTTTTGACGTAAACGGGGTTAAATTCCGGAATTTAAGGGATTTATAGAAAATCTTCGGAATCGAAAATATTTGATTCTTCGGTGAGTAAGGAAATTAAGATCTCTATAATTAAATACGGTGATCTACCTCGATTACTCTGTCCGATATTTCCATTATAAATTAAGCTCTTCCGTTCCATTATTCTCACCATTTCTATACCTTCTTTCTTAATTCATACATCCAAAAGATTGTGAAAATGCTTAATCCAGTTCTAATTCTTGATATTTTTCTAATTATCATTTCTGTCTTCATTCTATTCAATCTTCCACCAGAAGAATCTGTTTACTTCTACTATTACCTTGGGGTGATACTATTCTTAATTCTACCGTGTCTTTATATTGCTATTCGTATTAATATCCATGGTTTGTAATCTGCGTATTGTTATTGGGCTTTATATTCTCCCTTATATCTAGGAGTCCCTGCTTCCGTCTTCTTAAATCATTGTCTTTCACAGTTAATGCTCTCTCTTATTTACTGCAATTTATACCCCCTTTCTTTTTCGAAGCTTCATGCTTTTGTTTTCTTTTCGCAAGTAATGGTCCAGAATTCGTAAGTATGTAGTTTCGAATAAACTTTATGTTCTAAGCAAGAAGGAACGTAATATCACGATTTGATTTGTCAAATTACCAGAATCACTGAGAATAGAACTATCAAGAATATATTTTCTTAATATGTTCAAAAGTTAATTTGAATGAAAGAGTTACGTAACATGGCACGTTATGACGATATGATCTGTGAATCATCACGTTCCATTAGAAACTCAGTATGAATTACTGTAATATAATCACGTTGATCAAGTGTCATTATATTATACTAACTCATGCTTCAATTCCCAACACTCCTCCAGAATTCATTCATAATTTATACTTAGATGTTACAGAATATTGAAAACTAAAACAGTTTTCAATATGATGTAATACAGATAGCACGAAGAGGTATATAATTTCGGACGAGAATATTTATGAAAATATCTTCAGAGATATCGAAGATATTTATGATGATATTTTGGAATTTCTAAGTTTGAAAGTTGATAAGAAAAAGATTTTTCGCAAGATTTTAACATGACTTCGGAGCAAGATATTCTCTACAGATTTCAACGGATCCAGTATTACTTGGATTCTTTGAATATAGGGTTTGGTCCTTGTATTTGTCCTTGGTCTCCTTCAGGGTTAGCTCAATCCGTTTTTCAGTTCCAAATTTTCTGAGCTTTTTTTAACATACTATTCTTTATCATCAAACTTCTGATGATTAAGGTCGTTTAGGTTGTCTACAGTTTCTGCTGCTTCATTCAGCTTTTTCAACATTCAGAGTATTGATTTGTAGACTGAGTGCTTTTCTGAATTTCAGAATGAAAGATCATAATTCTAAGAGATAAATGTTATACATATACCTGTTGATGTAGATATGCTGTGAGTTTTCAAAGTACTGATTGCTGATTCCCGATAATTGGTATGACAGTTCTCGTTACAAGGTGCGGATGAGTATATGATAAGACTTCAATAGATAAATATAGTGATTTGTCAGAGAGATTTAAGTCAAGGAGCAACGAGGTTGCTGGTATGTCTGCTGGTATTATGGTGGGATATAATAAAGTTCCCCGGTAACAATAAAAGATCATGCATATATATCAAGGTTATAATAAGGTTGTTTCAAATGAAAATTCGAAGTTGACTTGCTGGAGCTGTGACAAAATTGGCTAATTTGGAAAAGGGATTGCAAATTTATTTTCGGTAATAACAACGCCAAAGGAGCTAGCACAGATACGTGTTAAACGTTTGCTCAGTTTTCGAGAGCTTTTTTTTTTCAGGTGCATAACTATATGTATTAATCTTTTCTTCCGTAGAAAAAGTGTGGTTTGTTCATCCTCTCAATTGAGGTGTTTTCAAGAATCATGAAGAGTTTGAACGCAGATTGTAATCGTCAAGATACAATTGAGGTTTAAGATGAAGTCAAGTGGCAAACTTGAAAAATTGTTTAGTTTCATATGTTATAATCAATATTTTAATTCATTTTAATTGTCCACTGTTGGTAGTCCTCAATTGATTAGTCCACAGTTAGCTAGGAACAGTTAGCTAGGATTTTGTTAGCGTGGATTCTTAACAAAATTTCTCATGGTTAATTTGTTTGTTTCTAACAAATTTTATTCCGTCAAATATTTTCTTCATTATGCCACTTGTTGAATTCCGATAGGTCAAAATCCAAATATGAAATTTGAATGGAAATGGTTATTCTGTGGTGAACGGATTCATTTATCTGTGAATGTAAGTGGGATAGGAAATGACTGTTGAATCAGATTTGAAGAATGTACAGTGTAACTTATTAATGTGAAATCTTAAATATTCCTCGGGTATTACCTACCCGTTAAAATATTTTCATCATTAACAGTTTGTACGAAAGAATTTTTAAATCGCAATCTTTATGAAAATATATTTACATATATATTTTTTTCAGATGTAATTATGGATTTAATGAGTCGATATAATATTAGACTCATTTGATTTTTGATTTGAGCTAGAATAAGTAATCTCTAAAACTATTAGGATCCACATATTCTTCGCAGAATATTAATGAAGTTATGGGTCAATACTCCATCGTTAATTATTAGGATCCACATATTCTTTGCAGAATATTAATGAAATTATGGTTCAATACTTCATTGTTAATTGCTGTTGGTACTCATTGGTCTCCATGGTGCGTATTATGTTGATGTTCGTGGAACAGATTGTGATGTTGAGGCTTAGGATGCGGATGTTGTTGTTGGTGCAACTGTCGCTGTCGGTACTATTGTTGGTGGTACCGTTGGTGATGGTGATGTGCTGAAGCTGGTAAGTTTTTCACCATATTTTCTAAATTGATTACTCGAGCGCGAAGTTCGCTAACTTCTTCTATTATTCTGGGATGATTGTCGGTCGGAACGAGCAGATGAATAAGGTTTAGAATTGTGGATAGAATATAATCGTGTCGAACTACTCTGGAAATGAGGCTGAAAATGGTGTTTCGGATAGATTCGCCGGTAGATGGTTTAGGTTCTTCACCACGAGGGCAATTTGGTGGATGGAAAGGGTCGCCTTCTTCGCGTCTCCATTGTTTAAGTCAACTACGAACTCATCAGATGAATTGAGGATGGCTGATTGGTTGATTCATTCTGGTTATACTGATTTCGGAACTTAGGTGAAACTCCCTATCGGAATAGTTGTCGGGTTCCAAAGAACTTGTACTAGTGACGAGTTCCATTTCGTACGATCAAATGAAGGATTTTCGATAAGAAATAGATTATAGGATGTAGGTTAGTACCCTGCAATACATAATTTACATATGCATATATAATACTAAAATCCCATAAGATACGGAGGAATCTACGGAATATGTCAGGCAAGGTTTACAGTAACAGATACGCTAAGATATGAATTTTGTCTATACACTATTCATGCAATCAATGCAGTAAGATGTGTCTAGACTAAGAATGATAAGCAGGTAATTTCTTAAGGATGATAAGTAGATGATTTCCAACAAAAATGATAAGCAAAACTTTTGACATGCAGACACGGTCGAAGTCCAGACTCATTAATGCATCCTAACAACTATCAGTTAGACATACTAATGCAAGACCTGGTTCGCTAAGACCACCGCTCTGATACCAACTGTCAAGACCCGTCCTAATCCATCTGGACGAGGTCACCGACATCTGGTTCCATTGCGATGATCGACTCCAAGTAATGTCTTTAAAATGAGGAAATGCACAGCGGAAGATTTCTTTCATACCTGAGAATAAACATGCTTTCAAGTGTCAACCAAAAGGTTGGTGAGTTCATAGGTTTATCTTAAAACAATAAAATTCATCATTTTGATAGACCACAAAATTTAAATGCTGCATGGTACAAATAGGCCCGAATCCTATACCCACCTGTAATGTACATGCTATATCTTTTAAATACAGTACATCTTTCTCGTGTACGAAACCATTTTCATAAATCATAGTAACTGTACACATATCTTGTGCACAAAAATAACATACACATAACCTGTGTATAAAATCATTCTCTCGATATATAACATTCACATCAACTGGTGGCAATTATCATGTCCACATAATTCAATGGTGGCAATTATCATGTCCACATAATTCAACGGTGGCAATTATCATGTCCACATAATTCAATAATAATTCGCAGAACTTCTGTCTGCATAATAATTCATTCGAGGAATGTTTTGCTTGTGTCTATATCGTCAAACATTTATAAAAGCATTTCATGTATTCGCAGTTCAAACTATCTTTCAAAAACATTTAAATAAGGCAGTTATAAAAACAGCGCATGTATTCTCAGTCCCAAAAATGTAAAGAGTTAAAGGGAATTAAATGAACTCACGTATATAAATATTGTAAAATAGTTAATAAAGCATTTGCATGTATTCTCAGCCCAAAAACGTAAAGAGTAAAAAGGGAGCAAATGAACTCACCTAATGTATTTTGTAGTAAAAATACATATGACGACATTAAACAACAGAACAATGCAGGGTTGGCCTCGGATTCACGAACCTATATCATTTGGATATTTATTAATACACTTAACTTTAATCGAATAAGTTTATTTATATATAATTTATTAATTATACCATTTTTATATGAATACTATATATATATATATATATATATATATATATATATATATATATATATATATATATATATATATATGTCTCATATAATCTTTTTTTTTATATGAAAATATTTGTTTTTGTCATGTTATATGTATTAAATATGTTATATATATATATATTATTTGTTTGTTACAAAAGTTATATTGATAAAATAATAATAATAATAATAATAATAATAATAATAATAATAATAATAATAATAATAATAATAATATTAATAATAATAATAATAATAATAATAATAACAATAATAATAATACTTGATATTACTAAATAAAGTAATAATGTTAGTAATAATTATATTAATAATAAGTATAGTGATATTAATAATAATGCTTGTAAAAATATCAATTTTTCTGTTACTGATAGTTATGATAATAATAATAATAATCATAATCATGATAGTAATTATAATATATTTATATATTGTAGTTATAATGATAATGATAATAATAATACTTTGTTTAAAAGTTCATAACCATGATTATTCTTATATCATAATTATTTTCATGTTCAAGTTCAAATTATAACCTATGATTTTTTTTTTTGATCATCTTTTTATGAAAAGAATCTTCGTAACACGTCTATTAATTTCTAAATCTTACACCTTTTTAATCTTTTATAATATGACACATAGATTTAATTATATTCGTAACCAATTCATAATACTTATAATAGTAGTAATAATAATCTTAATATTAATATTAATTAGTAATAGCAATAACAGTAATAATGATCATAGTAGTAATTATAATCATAAATGATAATCTTTATATTAATACTTGTATTAATAATAATAAGTGTTCTGAATTAATAATAATAATAATAATAATAATAATAATAATAATAATTATAATTATAATAATAATAATAATAACAATAATACAATAACAATAATAATAATTATAATATTTTTTTTTTAAATTGTAAGACTACCTTAGAAGCTTTTATAAAAAGGATGCCCAGAACCGGGATCGAACCTACGACCTCCCACTATTCCAATAACACCTCAAACCACTCCACCAAATTCTATTACCTGAATTATTTCGTAACTCACATATACTTAACCCATTTTGAGGAGTCCAACAACAATTTCATGAGCCCAACAATTAAATTAATCTTCGGCCCAACTACACTATAATAGAACTCGGCCCAAATAACAATTATTGAAACACGGCCCAAACGTAAACACTGTAACCCAAATCAAGAAGTCCATTAATTCGTTGGCTTATTGAGTCGAATTCTAATTAGACACAATAGCAGGGAACGAGTACGAATGAAAAAAAATAGGGTTTCGATGATGTTCAACGACAAAAAGAAAAACATTGTCGGTTATCGATTATCATTATCATCGTGATCCCTCATCTCCATCATCATCGAATCATCAATCTTATATCATTATCAACATAGAGTCTTCGTGTTCATAACGTCATTTTCATCAACAGCATTAACACATCATCATACCCGTAACCATAATCATATCCACGTACTCATAATTACTATTCATCATCTCTTAAATGGGTTTCATTGTTTTTGGTGTATGGCAGAAGAAATAGGTACAAAACAGAAGCAGTGGCTGCGAACAATTAACAGAAACGTATAGTAGTTGTAGTCGCGAGTTGCAGCTGGGTGTCGTTCAAACAGAAACCAGGAACTGTAGCAGTAGCAATGATGTTGATGTCTGCAGCGTGGTATACGAAATAGCTTATATTTTAGCAGGAAATACTATTAAATACGATACATTTTTACACAAGATATTTATTTATTTAGAGAACGGATATACTTAAACCTTGCTACAACACTTATAGGCAGTGTACCTAATCGTACAGTAGTGTAGTTTTTAGTAAGTCCGGTTCGTTCCATAGGGAATCTTTTTTTTTAAACAAAGCTCAACGCTATATTAATTTACTTTTATAAAAATACAAACATATATATAAGTAATATTATTATTATAAAGGGGGTTTTTACCGTTTTATGACCGGTTTGTCGATTTTAAAACTCTAGTCGCAGTTAAAACCTAATGTAAAATATTAAATAAATAAAAGACTTAATTTAAAGCGTAAAATAAATAACGATAATGAAATTGCAATAAAAGTGCGATAAAATAAAATTGCGATAATTAAAAAGTACGATAATTAAAAGTGCGATTAAATAACAATAAATAAAAGTGCGATAATTAGAAGTGCAATTAAATATAAAATAAAGGAAATTAAATATGAAATAAAAGAATTATGCTTATTTAAACTTCCGTAATCATGATGTTTGACGTGTTGATTTTAGTTTTATGCCCATGGGTTAATTGTCCTTTGTCCTGGATTATTTAATATGTCCGTCTGGTTTTTGTCCATAACAGTCCATCAGTCATAAATATAAAGTGCGAGTGTCCTCGTCAAATTATCCTTATACCCGAAGTTAAATATTCCAACTAATTGGGGACTTAAACTGTAACAAGATTTTAATACTTGTTTAATAATTACACCAGGATGTCGACTGAGTGTAACCCAAGGTTTTAATATTTTGTTATCAATTATACCAAGTGTCCTTGTACATAATTTCACCCCTGTTTTAATTATTCTAGTGGCTTATTAATCCATTCCCGTGTCCGGTTAAATGAACGATTATTCGTACATATAAATACCCCGCCCATCGTGTCCGATTGAGTGTATATGGTAATTTATAGGGACGCCCAATTGTAAATCTTTATATTAACATTAACAAACTATCATTTAGTTAAACAAATATAAAGCCCATTAATAGCCCATAGTCTAATTTCCACAAGTGTCGTTCTTTTGTCCACACCCCAATTATGGTACAAAGCCCAATTACCCAATTTTAGTAATTAGCCCAACATCATGATTACTTCGTTTTAAATAAGCATAATAATAACTTAGCTACGAGACATTAATATAAAAAGGTTGAACATAACTTACAATGATTAAAAATAGCGTAGCGTTACACGGACAGAATTTCGACTTACACCCTTATAATATTCGCTAACATACCCTTATTATTAGAATTATAATTAAAATTAAAATATAAATTATAAATATATATATATGTTTTACGTATATATGAGAGAAAAGAGAAAGATGGATATGTTTTTGGTGCACCAAAGCTCGATTTTTATAGGCATGTGGGCTGCTACTGGGGCTCATGCAATCGCATAGATTTATGCCTTCCAGGCCATGCGATCGCATGGCCAGCTGGGGAGGCTCATATTTGATTGTTTTCTTCTGCCGACGGTTTTTTAAATAATATAATATATTAAATAATTATAAGAATTATTTAAATATTATATTATATTTATGTGCATAGTTGACTTGTAATTTTTAGTCCGTTGCGTCGAGCGTTGAGAGTTGACTCCGGTCCCGGTTCCTGATTTTCGAACGTCCTTGCGTATAATTTAATATTTTGTACTTTGCGTTTTAAATCTTGTACTCTTGTAATTTCGAGACGTTTCTTATCAATAATTGGAACCTCTTTGATTGTCTTTTGTACTTTTGAGCGTTTTGGTCGTTTGCGTCTTCAATTCGTCGAATCTATCTTTTGTCTTCACCTTTTATTATTTAAACAAATATCACTTGTAAATAGAACAATTGCAACTAAAAGCTTGTCTTTCTTGAGGAATAATGCTATGAAATATATGTTCGTTTTTAGCATTATCAAATATTCCCACACTTGAGCGTTGCTTGTCCTCAAGCAATATCGTCTTGAAATACTAGAATCACTTCTTTATTCTTCACACTTTGTACATCAGTGATTTCTATACGGTGGTATAAACAATGACAGTAACGATAGAACCATGGTTAAAGGTGGGTGTGTCATCCACAGTTGCCTCGGGTTTAGGTCAATGACACTTGCAATCAAATAGCCGATTTACTTTCGGTTTCCAAAGCAAAGTGCACATTTGAAAGGCGGTTTACAGTCCCACATGACTATGAAAATGTTGATCCTCAAGGAAATTGGATCTTTATGAAAATATTTGATCTTTTGAAAATTCAATCTAGCTTTTACCCTAGATAAGTTTTCCGGAATAACCCTTCACCGGTGTTTGCAAAATATTTTTGTGGGTTTGGTGGGTTTCAGATTTGAAAATTTTAGCTCAAAACTTGCGGTTTTGTGTCACCCACTTGCTAACCTTGTATTTGGAAAGCAACACGTCCAGTTTACTTGTCCCGTATATTACCTTTCGATAAACTACCGTCCGGTTGTAAAGGAAAGCGTTGAACAAGCAACTGTTAAGGTAATGTCCCCTGACATGCTTTTAATTATGGTCTATAACGTGTCGGATGCAATTACTATCCTTGGTAGGAGCAATAGTAAAGCTCACCCTTATGATTTTTCGGTCTGGCACAAGGTCCTGTCTTTGACCACTATGCAACCACCGTTCTTACGGTTGACACCCGATTTGGTTCAGGTGACCTAATGAATTCCAGGTGAATTCCAAGGATTTTACGTTCAATGGTAATGAACGCGTTGAAAATGGGTTTTCAGAAAACAAATCGGTTTTAATTTGATCAAAATATTTTCTCGTTCAAGCTCGAGTTTAGATATCATCGAATTCCATGAGTTTGTAATTCTCAATCTTTAAAGTCAATCTCTAGGATTGAGTAATATCAGGCTTAAAAGCTGATTTTTAATCTTTAAGGAGATTATCCTTTCTGGGGATCTGATTCATTAGTCTTATCAAGCTAATTTGCATGGTGCCCCCCCATTGTACGAGATAAATCCTTCTCATGGTTAGGATAAATCTGACCACTTGGCGACCCTGTTTAATGCTGAGGTCCGTGGATTTCCTGCTGATTTTAGTGATGACTTTTCTAGATTTTTCGTCAACCTACAGCTGGTCTGGACGACAACTTCTTGACCTAAATCAAGAAGCGCGTGTCTTTTTCGGAAGACTTTACTTCCTTTTAATGATGGAATTGATTCATCGTGTAGATCCATCTCTTCTTTTCTTTCATCGGATAAAATGGTTTAGTTTAGTCCAAAGCAAAAGTATTTTCAGTTATTTGTTACAGATATATGTGACATATGTTTAAGATAACTTGGTAAATTTTCCCACACTTGGCTTTTATTTTCCTCTTTATCGTCCTCTATTCCATTTTAAATGAATTTCAACATTTTGGTTTGTTTCTCAATTTATGTCCTTTCCGAGGTAACAATAATTTCGGTGTTAACACCTAGTTTTATCGTTCATAAATATGTATAAATATGATTTTGAGTTCATTTAATTGAAAATTTTGAAAAATTTTACTAGAATTGGGTAGTCAGTATATAAGACTAGGGTTGTTCTTTATTATCAGAGAGCACTAGATTCTAGTACAACTACTACGTTACTAGTATTTTTAATGGTAACCAAGTGTATAAAGATAAAAATTTAAAAATCCGAAAGAATTTAACCCCTTCCCACACTTAAGATCCTGCAATGCCCTCATTTGCAAGAAATCAGTAATAATTTAAATTATTGAGGGTGATTTGTGTGAAAATGATTAAATTTTACCAAAGTTTCCAAATATATTGGCGTTTGTTTGCTGAATGATAAATGGTGCATAGCATTTGTTCATTTCGTCTGCTGTTACATCACATTTATTTGTCATCTTGTCGTCAAAATTAGTAGCTTTTGCTGAATTTAATGCCAGTCTTTGAAAATGCGCTGTTTTACCCTGTTTTGAACAATCTACAATATACATATATACAAGTATAATCATGCATGGCAATTTGAAATGGGACTTAATATCCCACTTTCAAATTCTAAATATGAAATATTAGTACACAATAATAATAAAATAATAAAAATTACACAAATTTATCCAATAACATAAGTTTAAACATGAAAAAGTCAAAAGATAAAAACATAAAAATCATAAAAATAACCAAATGGAACTAAATCAGTCTGGATAGGGGTTCCAGTTCATCTCATCGGGTGGGTTCCATTGTTGGTTATAGGTGTTTTGATAGGCTTGGTTATAGTCATACCGGTTAAAGGGTGGTCGGATATCGGGGCTATGTGGCGGAAAATGAGCAGGTCGAGTAGGTACATAGTTATTTGGTACCTGATATGATAGCTGGCTCATGATTTGGTGCTGATGAACTAACCAGCTATCATGTTGGCGTCGCCTATAATCCTCGTATACTCGCTCGGAGTTCCACTGCTCATACATACTATGTCTTGCCGCGTTCGTCATTGCTTCCTCATCTATACGAACGTGGACGTCAAGAATAGCATCTCGAAAGACATCCCTAATGTCTTCCGCCTCCTCCATTTCCTCGTCTGAGCCTCTCTCTACCTGAGGATGAGATCCCTCATAGGGTACTGCCTGGTTACGTCTACTCTTCAATACCTTAGCACCCACATAAACCTTCAATCCTAAGGGCTCAACCTGTTCTCTACAAATCTGTAATGGACCCCCTTGGTTCCTATCAACACCTAAATACTCTCCAATGAGAGTAACAAAAATACCCCCTCCTATTATACTCCCGTCCTGCATTCCCTCTACCATTTTAGATAAATAAAAAGCAACACAGTAAGGGATATTGACAAAGCTTCTAGGATCCCGAATACACTTTAGGTAGAATAAATCATATAAGGTAATTTTTTCTTTATTATGACCTCTTTGTGTAATCGAGTTAGCCAAAAATCTATGAATAATACGAAGCTCGGCTCTGTCAATATGTGTATAGGAGTGTCCTCCTGCTCGTGTAAAAACATCAAAATGTGACATACGCCTCCAAATGGCGTCAGCGTCAAAGTTACTATCTACCCGTTCACCATAATGAATCAAGTTTGTACAATCGGGTAATAGCAACTCACCAGGAGTATATATCTGTAAGGCCCTGACCATGTCCAGCATGGACATTCTGTACATCCTACCGCCAAGGATAAACCTAAGAAATCTTCTATCATCTATCCTAACTATATTTGTATCAAGTGATACAGTACTCATCAACTCAACACACCATTCCTTATATACAGGTCTACGAATGGTGAAAAGACGTTCCCAATCTGTAAAAGAAGAACTGCCATACCTTTGAACTAACAGCTGTCTAACACGGTCAGCTAGATGGACCGTTTCCAAAGGGGCCCAATCAATTACCCTTGGCACCTCTACATTTTTTGTTACCAATTTGAATTTGTTCCTTTGATATGTCTCGTAATCTCTCCATCTTCTATCAAATCTCAGATTAGGATGTAGAGTGTGCTCAGGAATTGTTGGAAATTCTACTGGCGGCCTCATTGAGAATACTATGAATTCATCAACAAACTGTACTGGATCATAATAAGGTATGTGCTGATCAGGCTGTTGTTGTTCCTGTTGCGGTTCTTGTTCGTGTTGTATTTCTGGTTCTTGTTCTGGTGCTGGTGCTGGTCGTCTAGATGATGATGCTCCTGAACCTCCAGTATCGGCTCTCTGTAAAACACATTAAACACAAAAATTGTGCATCCAAATATGCATTAGTGTTAGCAAAATAACAACTTAAAACAATCACTATAACATGTTAAATCAAAATTAAACTTATACACATTTTCACAATTTTTCACAATTCTACACATTTCAAATAAGCACATATGAAAATGTATACAAAATTCATAAGCATTTAACTCAAATAACATGTCAAAATATTCATTATTAATAATTAAACAAGTCTCAAATGGCAAATATATCAAATTAATCAAGTTCATGAATTTTGGACTTAAAAAGTCCACTTTAATCTCCAAAAATCATGTTTAGGATCATTTTTTGGATCATTTAAATATCTAAACATGTTACACTACTCAATTTAGCAATAATTCATGACAAAAATCGGCCATAACCTGTTTATATCAAAAAGCCCCAAATTGCTCAAGAACACAAACCCTAGATTTCTAAAAATTTTGAAGTTTTTGACTTCAAATCATGTTAAATAGCATCAATCTAGGTTATACATGCATAAAATACTAACAATTTAACACTAATTACACTAGAAATTAACAAAATTGCATTAGGTAAAAAATTGGTAATTATCACAAAAACTAGGAATTTATAGAGTTTAGGAGTGTAATTTTTACCAATTTGCTGAAGAATGAGAATCTAGGCATGATTAGAGCAAGAAAAATGACGAATTACGGTGGAAAAATGGCGAAAATTGGTGAATTTTTTGGTGAGTTTCGTGAATGTGTGTGTGTTGTGGTGAGGAAGGCAGAACAGGCTGCTGTATGTATCAGGTCTGGACTTCAGCTCCATGCGATCGCATGGAGTTGAAGTGTAAAACCCATGCGATCGCATGGGGGTCCGGGTACAGTGTTTTCAGGTTTTTTTTTTTTTTTTTTTTTTAAACTTATACTTTATAAAACTTATAATTATTTAAATTTTAAAAATTTGGTTTCCTTTAGGAGCGAGGGCGTTTCGGATCGTTGTCCTAGTCTGTCCCTCGACAAAATTTTAAAATTTGTCAAATCAAAGCGCTGTTTTTAAAAGTAAAGATTTTTGGGTTTTTTTTTTAATGTTTTTGGCATACTTTAATTCAATAAGATTAAAAATAATGATAATAAAAGTTCTCGTCCCTCCCTCGGGTAAAGCAATTTCGGTTTAAAGACCTAGTCTTCAACTTACGACGAATTTTAAAAATCATATTTTTAACTTAATGAGATGAAGTAAATTTTTGTTTTTAAATTCACACAACTTAAATATAAAATTCAAAATTCACACCAAACTTAAAATTTGAAATGCATAAAATTAAAAATTCATATTTTTAAAATTAAAAATTCACACCAAACCTAATTTTAAAAATTCACATTATAAATTCACACCAAACTTATATTAATTTTTCAAATATTTACATTTTTTTAAAAATATTGTTTTTACAAAGTTTACAATATTAATTTAAGATTTAAATATTAATTTTAAAAACATGGTAAAAATAAAATTAAAAATCTTTTTGGCTTTTTATCCCACTTTAATCAATCAAATATTATCAAAAATATGCGCCCCTCTTTTCGGTAAAGTAATTTCGGTTCCAAGACCTAATTTAACTCATGACGAATTTTTGAAATATTTTGGGTTGATTGATTAAAGATATTTATACCTTAAGAATAAACGTTAAATTTCGCAGTGATGTAATAAATTTTTGAATGATATAAAATAATTTCGGTCGCCAAACCTAATTTTATTCAATACCAATTTAATACTTTTTAGCGAACAAATTAGCGTTTATTATCAAAAGGTTAAAAATAAAAATAAAAATAAAAACTGTACAGACATACCTGTGAAATAGATTTCTTAGTTATATGATCTATCTCATTCATAAGATAGTCGGTTTAATTGGTTTTCCATGGCTACATAGGCGTAACCTCGAGCATTCAGTGTCTTTTCTTCTAAACATATGAACGGTCCGTCTCTGCATAAAGTAACAAATTCGGTATTTGAATAGGTTTGATTATTTGAACATTTACCTCCATGTGACCATTTTCCGCATTTGTGACATCTTTCTAGGTGTCGTGCTCTTCTTTTCGCTGCGGATTTTGATTTTCCTTTACCAAATTGTAACTTATTATCTTCGCATCTGGATTCTTTTCTAACTCCGTCCATTCTTTCTCTGATTACTGATACTAATTCACTCGGGAGTATGTCATTATTACGTTTAGTGATCAAAGCGTGTAGCATTAGACCATGGTTTAGTTCACAAGCAGTCTTCATTTTGTAAAAACCTAAAAAAAATAAAAATTCAGAATGGGGGGAGAAGACTAGTTCTTTAGGGTCTGCTAGGGAAAGACCATTCGGGTTCCATTTTCGAGAACTACACGAAAACAGACAATCTAACTCTAACAGAAATACATATTATCCTTTAAAGACTTGATTCTCCCCACACTTAGTTAGCTGTGGTGTCAAAATTGTGATTAACTTCGTTGTCGACTTCCATCGGACCATGTATGTAATGTTTAACTCTGTGACCATTAACTTTAAATTCAATCCCATGTGAATTTATTAATTCTATCGTTCCGTATGGGAAAACTCTTTTGACTATGAATGGTCCAGACCATCTTGATTTCAATTTTCCAGGAAATAGCTTGAATCGTGAATTGAAAAGAAGAACTCTGTCTCCTTCTTTAAATTCTTTTGAACTTCTGATTCTTTTATCATGCCATTTCTTCGTTCTTTCCTTATAGATTAACGAATTTTCGTATGCTTCATGTCTTAATTCTTCTAATTCGTTTAGTTGACTTAATCGTAGACGTCCGGCTTCATGTAAATCAAGATTACATGTTTTCAAAGCCCAAAATGCTTTGTGTTCAATTTCTACTGGAAGATGACATGCTTTTCCATAAACAAGTCTAAAAGGTGTGGTTCCAATTGGAGTTTTGTAGGCTGTTCTAAAAGCCCAGAGTGCATCCTCCAATTTAATGGACCATTCCTTCGGATTTGATCCTACGGTTTTCTCTAGAATACGTTTTAAAGCTCGGTTGGTATTTTCAACTTGTCCACTTGTTTGTGGATGATATGCGGTGGAGATTTTATGAGTTACTCCATATCTTTTAAGAACTTTCTCAAGTTGATTATTACAGAAATGAGTACCCCGATCACTTATTAAAGCTTTCGGTGTTCCAAACCTTGCAAAAAGACGTTTTAAAAAGTTGACTACAACTCGTGCATCGTTAGTTGGGAGAGCTTGTGCTTCCGCCCATTTAGATACATAATCAATGGCTACGAGTATATATAGATTATTATGAGATTTTGGAAATGGACCCATAAAGTCAATACCCCAAATGTCAAATACTTCACATACTTGGATGACATTTTGTGGCATTTCATCACGTTGACTTATTTTTTCGGCCCTTTGACAAGCATCACAGGATTTGCAAAGAAGGTGTGCGTCTTTGTAAATTGTAGGCCAATAGAATCCAGCATCATAAACTTTTCTTGCTGTTAGTTGAGGCCCATAATGCCCTCCAGTTGGTCCTGTGTGACAATGGTTTAATATTTTACTAGCTTCATCTCCAAATACACATCGGCGTATTATTCCATCAGGACAACTTTTAAACAGATGTGGATCTTCCCAGAAATATGTTTTATATCACTGAAGAATTTCTTTCGTCTTTGGTACGATAATCCTTTTTCAAGGAATCCACATACTAAATAATTTGCATAGTCTGCAAACCATGGGATTTCTTTATAATCTATCTTCAATAGATATTCATCAGGAAAGTTGTCTTGTATGGCTGATTCATTTAGAACTTCTAATTCGGGATTTTCAAGACGAGAAAGATGATCAGCGGCGAGATTTTCTGCTCCTCTTTTATCTCGGATTTCAATATCAAACTCTTGTAAGAGTAAGATCCAACGGATTAATCTTGGTTTAGCATCTTGTTTTGAAAATAGGTATCTAAGAGCAGAATGGTCGGTATAGACCACTGTTTTTGCTAGAACGAGATATGATCGAAATTTGTCAAAAGCAAAGACAATAGCAAGGAGTTCTTTTTCAGTAGTTGTATAGTTCGTTTGTGCTCCTTGTAACGTCTTACTAGCATAATATATAGGTTGAAATCGTTTTTCAATCCTTTGTCCTAAAACGGCTCCCATTGCAAAATCACTTGCATCGCACATTAGTTCAAATGGTAGATTCCAATTCGGTGTTATCATGATCGGCGCATTAGTAAGTTTCTCTTTAAGAATATTAAAAGATTTGATACATTCATCTGAAAAGATGAATGGAGCATCCTTTTCTAGGAGTTTATTCATAGGAGTGGCAATTTTAGAAAAATCTTTTATGAAACGTCGGTAAAAACTGGCATGCCCTAGAAAACTCCTAACTCCTCTAACATTGGTGGGATGTGGAAGTTTAGCAATTACATCTACTTTAGCTCTATCCACTTCAATTCCTTCTTTTGAAATTTTATGTCCAAGAACGATGCCTTCTTTAACCATGAAATGGCATTTTTCCCAACTAAGTACTAGATTTGATTGTTCGCATCTAAGAAGCATTCGTTCCAGATTAACTAGACATGATTCAAATGTATCACCGAAGACTGAAAAGTCATCCATGAAAACTTCCATGCATTCTTCTATCATGTCGTGAAAAATCGCCATCATACACCTTTGAAAGGTTGCAGGGGCGTTACAAAGTCTAAATGGCATGCGTTTGTAAGCAAAAGTACCATAAGGGCACGTGAATGTGGTTTTCTCTTGGTCCTCGGGTGCTATTGGAATTTGAAAATATCCGGAAAATCCATCTAGAAAACAATAGTAACTATTTTCGGCTAATCTTTCCAACATTTGATCTATGAAAGGTAAGGGAAAGTGATCTTTTCTGGTGGCGTCATTTAATTTTCTATAATCAATACATACACGCCATCCTGTTACAGTCCTAGTAGGAATAAGCTCATTTTTCTCATTTGTAATGACAGTCATGCCACCCTTCTTAGGCACGCATTGAACTGGGCTTACCCATGGACTATCAGAGATTGGATAAATTAGACCTGCATCTAGCAGTTTAATAATCTCTTTCTTAACTACATCTTGCATATTAGGATTTAGTCTTCGTTGGCGTTGCACATACGTTTTATGACCTTCTTCCATAAGGATTTTATGTGTGCAATACGAAGGACTTATTCCTTTAATATCATGAATCTTCCATGCAATGGCTGGTTTATGAGCTTTCAACACAGAAATGAGTTGTGATTTCTCATTTTCTGTAAGAGAAGATGATATTATTACAGGTAATTCAGATTCACCATGTAAATAAGCGTATTCCAAATGGTTTGGAAGTGGCTTTATTTCTAATTTCGGTGGTTCTTCTATCGATGATTTATATCGATATCGGTCTTCTTCTTTTAGCATTTAAATTTCTTCTGTTGTTGGTTCATATCCATTAGCTATAAGTGTAGCTAACATTTCAGCTTCATCAATTGGTTCATTACCTTCTCCTAAAGAACATTCTCCTGTTCCTTGTAATTCTGGAAATTCTTCTAATAATTCTGCATGTGCATCTATAGTTTGAATATAATAACATGTATCATCTGCAGATTGTGGTTGTTGCATTGCTCTATCAACTGAAAAGGTAACACTCTCATCCTCTATACTTAGGGTCAGTTTCTTACCGAACACGTCTATCATTGCTTTAGCCGTGTTTAAGAATGGTCTTCCTAATATGAGAGGAACTTGAGAATCTTCTTCCATGTCCAGAACAACAAAATCTACTGGAAATACTAAAGTACCAACTTTAACTAGCATGTTCTCCATTATCCCTCTAGGATATTTTATTGATCTATCGGCTAGTTGTATGCTTATTCTTGTTGGTTTCAATTCTCCAAGGTCTAGTTTAGCGTATAGTGAATACGGCATTAAATTTATACTAGCACCTAAATATGATAATGCTTCTATTGAACTAAGACTACCCAGAAAACACGGAATTGTGAAACTTCCTGGATCAGATAGTTTTACTGGTATCTTATTCAACAGCACTGCTGAACAATTAGCATTCATAGTAACAGCCGAGAGTTCTTCCATTTTCTTTCTATTTGAGATTAGATCTTTCAAGAATTTAGCATATCTAGGCATTCCTGAAATCACATCAATGAAAGGAAGATTTACATTTATCTGTTTAAACATATCCAAGAATTTGGATTGCTCGGCTTCAAGTTTTTCTTTCTTCATTTTACTCGGGTAAGGAAGTGGTGGTTGGTATGGTTTAACATAAGGTTTAGCCTTAACTGTGTTATCTTCATTAACCTTTTCAACTACCGGTTCTTTTTCCTTATCTTGATCAGGTTGTGGTTCTTGTGGAGTAGGAATAGCTTCATCAGAAGTTACAGGTATTTCAGGTGGTTTAAGTGTTGTACCACTTCTTGTGGTAATGGTTTTAGCTGTTTCATTCCGGGGGTTAGCATTTGTATCACTAGGTAGACTTCCTGGTTTTCTTTCACCTATTAACCTTGCTAGGTTACTTACTTCTTGTTCCAGATTTTGAATAGAAGCTTGTTGATTTCTAAATGCTTGAGCATTTTGTTCATTGGTTTGTTTCTGAGATGTGAAAAACTGCGTTTGAGTTTCAACTAGCTTTGTCATCATATCTTCTAAATTCGGATTTTTATCATCGGTTTGTTGTGGTGGTTTGTTTTGAAAATTTGGTCTTTGCTGATTGTAAGTATTATTGGATACTTGTTGATTGCTAGGACCTTGTTGGTTGTTGTATGGAATATTTCTGTTATAATTCTGGTTTTGATTGTAAATCGGTCTTGGCGGTTGATAATTATTCTGATAATTATTTCCAGGCCTTTGGTTTATGTATGAAATATTCTCTCTTTGTTCCATTGTTAATTCAATACTAAGACAATCTTTTGTCAAATGTGGTCCTCCACACTGCTCACAACTAATTCGTATTGAGTGAATATCCTTAGTCATCTTTTCCATTCGTCTCTCCACAGCATCTATCTTTGCGGAAATGGAATCTAAGTCATGGCTAGAATCGGCTCTAGCTGCTTTAGATGATCTAATGATATCTTTTTCTTGGTGCCACTCATGTGAGTGGGAAGCTGTATTATCAATAATTTTGTAAGCATCAGTTTCGGTTTTCTTCATAATAGAACGACCAGCTGCTATATCTATGTCTTTTCTTGTAGTGATGTCGCATCCTTGGTAGAATATTTGTACTATTTGACAGGTGTCTAAACCATGTTGAGGACATCCTCTTAATAACTTTCCATATCTAGTCCACGCCTCATATAGAGTTTCATTTGGTTTCTGTGTAAACGTAACAATTTCTGCTTGAAGTCTTACGGCTTTAGATGCAGGAAAGAATTGTTTAAGAAATTTGTCAACTAAAACATCCCATGTATCAATCGCCCCTTCGGGTAATGATTCCAACCAATCTTTGGCTTCTCCCTTTAAAGTCCAGGGAAATAACATGAGATATATCTGTTCATCCTCCACTTCTCGGATTTTAAATAGTGTGCAGATCCTATTAAAGGTACGTAGATGTTCATTTGGATCTTCCTTCAGCGCACCACTAAATTGGCATTGATTAGTCACCATGTGTAGAATTTGTCCTTTGATTTCATAATCTGGCGCATTAATGTCTGGATGAGTAATTGCGTGACCTTGGCCAGTGCGTTTAGCTCTCATTCGGTCTTCCATACTTAAAGGTTCCAGGTTCTCCATAATTGAATTTGTTGAATCGGAATCACTAGAGAATTCTGATTTAATGGTTCGTTCCTCAACAATCTCTGTTTGAATGATTGGTGGTTCCGGAGGAAAATTTAGTGGTTCAGGATCTACGAACCGTTCCTGAATATTCTCCGAATTCTCAATTGTGAGGTCGGGTTCAAAAAATGGATTATCGGAAATTTGAACTGAAGTACTTGGTTGACTGGATGACGATTCTAAAGAAAAATCAACGGCGGTTATATTTTCTAAATGTCTTGATCTAGTTACAGGTGGTGAACGTACAAAAGGTGGTGAACGTCTTGCTCAGTGCATTCACTGAATATCCTATTAGTTTTAAAAAGGAAAGAAAAATTATAATAAGTTATCCAATCAATAGACTTTTCTGATTTTGCCCACGTTTCGAATAGCCAAAAGATGCAGCAGAGGGGCAGGATTCGTTTGGTCTCAATATAATTGAGGACTGTTTGGCTCCAATAACCCGGTCCACGTACAAATCCAACTATTACTACGAACCAGAAAATTTTGATGTCTATCAATTTAACCACTCAAAATAAATTTTCGTAATTTTAAGAAATTTAGATAAGTAGTAGAATAAAAATCTATGTCCTAAAACTAGAATAGCGAGAAATAAGAAAGAAAAAGAGTTCGTCGAAAAAGGTAGAAAAAGAAAAATGGTTGAAAAAATAAAAGGTGACGGAAAAATAAAAGAAACTTATAAAACTTAAGAATACTTGACTAACCTAACCTTATTACTACAACTAACTTAAAATTATAATCGCAAATTGAAATTACTAATTGGAATGATAATTGATACATAGGTAAAAGTCGTCTAGAAATATTAAAGCTTACAAGAAAAACTAAATCCCAAATGGAATTAACTTAAAAAGAAACTAAAACTTAAAAAGGCGTCGCAAAATTCTAAAGCACTTAAATCTTAGTCTAAAGAAAAAGCACTTAAGGAATTCTACGGCAAAGCCTAAAAATCTAGAAGTAAAAATAACTATGGCAAAAACTATGAATTAAAACTAAATATGAGCTAAAAATACAAAAGTTACGCTAAAACGATTAAAAAGGGATAAAATATAAAAATATATAAAAAGTTGTAAAAAGTACAATTTTTATAAAAATATTATTTTTATATTATTTATTTTATAAAACTATTAATTTTATAATTTAATGAAAACTAAAATAAAACTAAATATAACAAATTAATAATAATAAAAACTAAACTAATAATAAAAAAAATAATACCCTAATTAGGGTTTTAATTATATAATAATAATAATAATTTCGTAATTATTGCAGCAGGAAGTCAAATCTGGCGTGTCAGATGGGCTCATGCGATCGCATGAGTCCTCAGTTGCCCAGCCATGCGATCACATGGGCTAGAGTTTCGGGCCATAGAGTGGGCTGCTACAGTACAGGCCGAATTAATTATTATTATTATTTTTTTTTGAATATTTAAAACGTATTTTTACAAAAACGAATTTTAATAAAAGTAAACTAAAATATTTTTTTTTTTTATATATTAGCGTTGCGCTTCCGGCTTTTAAGACCTCCCAGGCAGCGGCGCCAAAAATACTTGATGTCTGCAGCGTGGTATACGAAATAGCTTATATTTTAGCAGGAAATACTATTAAATACGATACATTTTTACACAAGATATTTATTTATTTAGAGAACGGATATACTTAAACCTTGCTACAACACTTATAGGCAGTGTACCTAATCGTACAGTAGTGTAGTTTTTAGTAAGTCCGGTTCGTTCCACAGGGAATCTTTTTTTTTAAACAAAGCTCAACGCTATATTAATTTACTTTTATAAAAATACAAACATATATATAAGTAATATTATTATTATAAAGGGGGGTTTTTACCGTTTAATGACCGGTTTGTCGATTTTAAAACTCTAGTCGCAGTTAAAACCTAATGTAAAATATTAAATAAATAAAAGACTTAATTTAAAGCGTAAAATAAATAACGATAATGAAATTGCAATAAAAGTGCGATAAAATAAAATTGCGATAATTAAAAAGTACGATAATTAAAAGTGCGATTAAATAACAATAAATAAAAGTGCGATAATTAGAAGTGCAATTAAATATAAAATAAAGGAAATTAAATATGAAATAAAAGAATTATGCTTATTTAAACTTCCGTAATCATGATGTTTGACGTGTTGATTTTAGTTTTATGCCCATGGGTTAATTGTCCTTTGTCCTGGATTATTTAATATGTCCGTCTGGTTTTTGTCCATAACAGTCCATCAGTCATAAATATAAAGTGCGAGTGTCCTCGTCAAATTATCCTTATACCCGAAGTTAAATATTCCAACTAATTGGGGACTTAAACTGTAACAAGATTTTAATACTTGTTTAATAATTACACCAGGATGTCGACTGAGTGTAACCCAAGGTTTTGATATTTTGTTATCAATTATACCAAGTGTCCTTGTACATAATTTCACCCCTGTTTTAATTATTCTAGTGGCTTATTAATCCATTCCCGTGTCCGGTTAAATGAACGATTATTCGTACATATAAATACCCCGCCCATCGTGTCCGATTGAGTGTATATGGTAATTTATAGGGACGCCCAATTGTAAATCTTTATATTAACATTAACAAACTATCATTTAGTTAAACAAATATAAAGCCCATTAATAGCCCATAGTCTAATTTCCACAAGTGTCGTTCTTTTGTCCACACCCCAATTATGGTACAAAGCCCAATTACCCAATTTTAGTAATTAGCCCAACATCATGATTACTTCGTTTTAAATAAGCATAATAATAACTTAGCTACGAGACATTAATATAAAAAGGTTGAACATAACTTACAATGATTAAAAATAGCGTAGCGTTACACGGACAGAATTTCGACTTACACCCTTATAATATTCGCTAACATACCCTTATTATTAGAATTATAATTAAAATTAAAATATAAATTATAAATATATATATATATATATATGTTTTACGTATATATGAGAGAAAAGAGAAAGATGGATATGTTTTTGGTGCACCAAAGCTCGATTTTTATAGGCATGTGGGCTGCTACTGGGGCTCATGCGATCGCATGGATTTATGCCTTCCAGGCCATGCGATCGCATGGCCAGCTGGGGAGGCTCATATTTGATTGTTTTCTTCTGCCGACGGTTTTTTAAATAATATAATATATTAAATAATTATAAGAATTATTTAAATATTATATTATATTTATGTACATAGTTGACTTGTAATTTTTAGTCCGTTGCGTCGAGCGTTGAGAGTTGACTCCGGTCCCGGTTCCGGATTTTCGAACGTCCTTGCGTATAATTTAATATTTTGTACTTTGCGTTTTAAATCTTGTACTCTTGTAATTTCGAGACGTTTCTTATCAATAATTGGAACCTCTTTGATTGTCTTTTGTACTTTTGAGCTTTTTGGTCGTTTGCGTCTTCAATTCGTCGAATCTGTCTTTTGTCTTCACCTTTTATTATTTAAACGAATATCACTTGTAAATAGAACAATTGCAACTAAAAGCTTGTCTTTCTTGAGAAATAATGCTATGAAATATATGTTCGTTTTTAGCATTATCAGATGTGGTTTTAGTGTGCGTTTTGTTATGGGTTGAAACCAGGAATGAGTAACATCGAATAGGAAAATATATATATATATTTGCAGGTGTCTTGTTCTCGGATACAAACAGGAAGTGGTTTGTTTAATGGTTGGCGGTTGGTGGTGTTTGTTGGAGTTGAGCACAAATGAGAAAAAAAATATAGTGAATAATCTAAGGGCTGTCGAACATATAAGAAATATAAAGAAAAATAGGCGTGCAGTGGTTTGATTAACAACAAAAAAAAATAAAAATAAAGGTGCCGATTATAAACATGAGACAAGTAGAATGGAATGGTAGCGGTTGTCCTTGGTTTTAGGTGATGAAGTGTGGTGGTTCAACGGTGGTCGAGTGGTGCTCGATGGTGTTAGATTTCAAGAGAGAAGGTTGTGGTTGTTTGAAGATGAAAGATGAGAAGTGTTGTTGATCAAAAATAGGAAGTGGAAATTTAAGTTGCAGTTTCGTGGTGTTATAGATTTAAGTAAATGGACATATATGTATTATATATTCTAAACATTTGCTAGTGGGTGTGAGGTCACAATAACATAACATAATTAAATCATGCACACAGTATAGCCATCGACCTTTTTTTTTTTTTTTTTTTTTAGGAGTTGTTGAACATAAAGTGTTCTTTTGATTGAGATGTGTAACAGAACATGAGATTGTTTAATACATGGTCTTGATTAAATCATAAGCATAGAAAGATTAAAGTGATGGTTGAATTTTGTTTGATCAACACCATATATAAGTTGATGTATTATATAACATGTTATTCGTACATATATATATATACACATATATATATATATATATATATATATATATATATATATATATATATATATATATATATATATATATATATATATATATATATATAATTATAAATCTAATCTATTAATAATTAATAATCATATAATATTAATAATCAAAGTCATTGACATGATTTGTACAGCTAGTGGATGATTTCAATTAATAAACATTTCAACAGTCTTAACTTTGGTTTATTCTACCGACAGTTTTCACGGACCATTATTTCGTACCCCGTTGCTACTCAGTGGTGAATTAAAAGTCTTTAGAAAATTCTCATATTTTTAAATTAAATAGTTTTATTTATTTAAGTCATTATGATATAAAATTTGATCATTAATTTAATAAATAAAAATTACATCCGCTGTCCCTTTCATTTATGGGGAAAATATAAAAACTATTAAAATTAAATAACTAGATCATAAATACATTTTTAATAAGTCTACAATTTGTAAAACTCATTTTTGAATCACAGTTTATTTTAAAATAATATAAGTTTGATTTTGACTTACTTATTATCGATCGACTGACAATTGAGCATTATTGTTGCTTACAAAATAAATTCAAAACTATATATATATAGATATATATATTCATTATACATTATTTACATATATAGTTATATTTTAAATAATAGTTATCATATATTATTTTATTTTGCATTATTAATTCTAACAATTACGTCATATAATATTTTAATTTATTTTCAAATTCATATATTTTAAATATATATGTATCTATTTAAAAATAGTGGTTCGTGAATCGTTGAGAGCAGTCGAAGGGTAAATGGATATATGAAAAACAGTTCAAAGATTTTGAGACTCAATCTAACAGATTTTGCTTATCGTGTCGGAAACATATAAAGATTAAAGTTTAAATTTGATCGAAAATTTCCGGGTAATCACAATTTCATCTTAAACCTCACTTGTATCTCGATGATTACAATCTGCGTTCAAACCTTTTATGATTCTTGAAAACACCTCAATGGATGAACCAACCGCACTTCATCTACTGAAAGAAAGATTGATACATATAGTTATGCACCTGAAAAACTCTCGGAAACTGAGTAAACGTTTCACACGTAGCTGTGCTAATTCCTTTAACGTTGTTATTACCTAAAATAACTTTGCAATCTCTTTTCAAATTAGTCAAATTTGTCACAGCTCCAGCAAGTCAACTTCGACTTTTCAGTCGGACTAGCCTTACTATAACCTTGATATATATGTGTGCTCTTTAATTGTTATCAGGGAACCTTTTATATTCCACCATATTACCAGCAGATGTACCAGCAACCTCGTCGCTCCTTGGTTTAAATCCCTCCGACAAATCACTATATTTATCTATTGAAGTCTCATCATGTACTCATCCGCATCTTGTAACAAGAATTGCCATACCAATTACCGGGAATCAGCAAATCTGTATTGTGAGTCTCGCAACGTTTCCACATCAATAGTTATATATATCCATATAACATTTATCTCTTAGAACTAAGATCTTCCATTCTGAAATTCTGAAAAGCACCCAGTTTGTGAATTAATACTCTGAATTTTAAAAAGTTGAATGAAGCAACAAAAACGGTAAACGACCTCAACAGCCAAAAGTTGATGATAAAGAATTGTATGTTGGCAAAGCTCAGAAAAAGTTTGAAACTGAAAAACCGATTGAGCAAACTATGAAGGAGTCTCTTAACAAAACACAAGGACTAAACTTGTACATTAAGAATCCTGATAATTCTGTTTCTGATGAAATCTTTAGCGAATACCTTGCTATTGACTCCTGTAACAACCCAACCCGTTAACCAACCAATAACGCGGATAATTTTTTTTTTTTGCTGGAACAGCATATGGCGCGGCGCGCCATATGGCCGCGCGGCGCGCCAAAGTGGCCTGTCCAAAAAGTCATGAAATGCGAAAATGTTTGACCACTTCCCGACGTATTTAGACAAAACGCTTTTAACCATACATTAATATATGTAGAACTAACACGTTCCATTAATAAAATTAGTCTTACGAAGATCGGGCCCACATCGGCCGTTTTACGACTTTCGTACGAAAATACAAGTTTTCAACCACATGATTTGTTATACAAAATAAAGGCCGAGCATGGCGATTGGGGATACGCTGAAATGTCCCATTCTTATTGATTAAAAACGTTCCATATTAATTGATTTCGTTGCGAGGTTTTGACCTCTATATGAGACGTTTTTCAAAGACTGCATTCATTTTAAAACAAACCATAACCTTTATTTCATCAATAAAGGTTTAAAAAGCTTTACGTAGATTATTGAATAATGATAATCTAAAATATCCTGTTTACACACGACCATTACATAATGGTTTACAATACAAATATGTTACAACAAAATAAGTTTCTTGAATGCAGTTTTTACACAATATCATACAAGCATGGACTCCAAATCTCGTCCTTATTTAAGTATGCGACAGCGGAAGCTCTTAATAATCACCTGAGAATAAACATGCTTAAAACGTCAACAAAAATGTTGGTGAGTTATAGGTTTAACCTATATATATCAAATCATAATAATAGACCACAAGATTTCATATTTCAATACACATCCCATACATAGAGATAAAAATCATTCATATGGTGAACACCTGGTAACCGACATTAACAAGATGCATATATAAGAATATCCCCATCATTCCGGGACACCCTTCGGATATGATATAAATTTCGAAGTACTAAAGCATCCGGTACTTTGGATGGGGCTTGTTGGGCCCGATAGATCTATCTTTAGGATTCGCGTCAATTAGGGTGTCTGTTCCCTAATTCTTAGATTACCAGACTTAATAAAAAGGGGCATATTCGATTTCGATAATTCAACCATAGAATGTAGTTTCACGTACTTGTGTCTATTTTGTAAATCATTTATAAAACCTGCATGTATTCTCATCCCAAAAATATTAGATTTTAAAAGTGGGACTATAACTCACTTTCACAGATTTTTACTTCGTCGGGAAGTAAGACTTGGCCACTGGTTGATTCACGAACCTATAACAATATATACATATATATCAAAGTATGTTCAAAATATATTTACAACACTTTTAATATATTTTGATGTTTTAAGTTTATTAAGTCAGCTGTCCTCGTTAGTAACCTACAACTAGTTGTCCACAGTTAGATGTACAGAAATAAATCGATAAATATTATCTTGAATCAATCCACGACCCAGTGTATACGTATCTCAGTATTGATCACAACTCAAACTATATATATTTTGGAATCAACCTCAACCCTGTATAGCTAACTCCAACATTCACATATAGAGTGTCTATGGTTGTTCCGAAATATATATAGATGTGTCGACATGATAGGTCGAAACATTGTATACGTGTCTATGGTATCTCAAGATTACATAATATACAATACAAGTTGATTAAGTTATGGTTGGAATAGATTTGTTACCAATTTTCACGTAGCTAAAATGAGAAAAATTATCCAATCTTGTTTTACCCATAACTTCTTCATTTTAAATCCGTTTTGAGTGAATCAAATTGCTATGGTTTCATATTGAACTCTATTTTATGAATCTAAACAGAAAAATTATAGGTTTATAGTCGGAAAAATAAGTTACAAGTCGTTTTTGTAAAGGTAGTCATTTCAGTCGAAAGAACGACGTCTAGATGACCATTTTAGAAAACATACTTCCACTTTGAGTTTAACCATAATTTTTGGATATAGTTTCATGTTCATAATAAAAATCATTTTCTCAAAATAACAACTTTTAAATCAAAGTTTATCATAGTTTTTAATTAACTAACCCAAAACAGCCCGCGGTGTTACTACGACGGCGTAAATCCGGTTTTACGGTGTTTTTCGTGTTTCCAGGTTTTAAATCATTAAGTTAGCATATCATATAGATATAGAACATGTGTTTAGTTGATTTTAAAAGTCAAGTTAGAAGGATTAACTTTTGTTTGCGAACAAGTTTAGAATTAACTAAACTATGTTCTAGTGATTACAAGTTTAAACCTTCGAATAAGATAGCTTTATATGTATGAATCGAATGATGTTATGAACATCATTACTACCTTAAGTTCCTTGGATAAACCTACTGGAAAAGAGAAAAATGGATCTAGCTTCAATGGATCCTTGGATGGCTCGAAGTTCTTGAAGCAGAATCATGACACGAAAACAAGTTCAAGTAAGATCATCACTTGAAATAAGATTGTTATAGTTATAGAAATTGAACCAAAGTTTGAATATAATTATTACCTTGTATTAGAATAATAACCTACTGTAAGAAACAAAGATTTCTTGAGGTTGGATGATCACCTTACAAGATTGGAAGTGAGCTAGCAAACTTGAAAGTATTCTTGATTTTATGAAACTAGAACTTTTGGAATTTATGAAGAACACTTAGAACTTGAAGATAGAACTTGAGAGAGATCAATTAGATGAAGAAAATTGAAGAATGAAAGTGTTTGTAGGTGTTTTTGGTCGTTGGTGTATGGATTAGATATAAAGGATATGTAATTTTGTTTTCATGTAAATAAGTCATGAATGATTACTCATATTTTTGTAATTTTATGAGATATTTCATGCTAGTTGCCAAATGATGGTTCCCACATGTGTTAGGTGACTCACATGGGCTACTAAGAGCTGATCATTGGATTGTATATACCAATAGTACATACATCTAAAAGCTGTGTATTGTACGAGTACGAATACGGGTGCATACGAGTAGAATTGTTGATGAAACTGAACGAGGATGTAATTGTAAGCATTTTTGTTAAGTAGAAGTATTTTGATAAGTTTATTGAAGTCTTTCAAAAGTGTATAAATACATATTAAAACACTACATGTATATACATTTTAACTGAGTCGTTAAGTCATCGTTAGTCGTTACATGTAAGTGTTGTTTTGAAACCTTTAGGTTAACGATCTTGTTAAATGTTGTTAACCCAATGTTTATAATATCAAATGAGATTTTAAATTATTATATTATCATGATATTATCATGTATGAATATCTCTTAATATGATATATATACATTAAATGTCTTTACAACGATAATCGTTACATATATGTCTCGTTTAAAAATCATTAAGTTAGTAGTCTTGTTTTTACATATGTAGTTCATTGTTAATATACTTAATGATATGTTTACTTATCATAGTATCATGTTAACTATATATATATCCATATATATGTCATCATATAGTTTTTACAAGTTTTAACGTTCGTGAATCACCGGTCAACTTGGGTGGTCAATTGTCTATATGAAACATATTTCAATTAATCAAGTCTTAACAAGTTTGATTGCTTAACATGTTGGAAACATTTAATCATGTAAATATCAATCTCAATTAATATATATAAACATGGAAAAGTTCGGGTCACTACAGTACCTACCCGTTAAATAAATTTCGTCCCGAAATTTTAAGCTGTTGAAGGTGTTGACGAATCTTCTGGAAATAGATGCGGGTATTTCTTCTTCATCTGATCTTCATGCTCCCAGGTGAACTCGGGTCCTCTACGAGCATTCCATCGAACCTTAACAATTGGTATCTTGTTTTGCTTAAGTCTTTTAACCTCACGATCCATTATTTCGACGGGTTCTTCGATGAATTGAAGTTTTTCGTTGATTTGGATTTCATCTAACGGAATAGTGAGATCTTCTTTAGCAAAACATTTCTTCAAATTCGAGACGTGGAAAGTGTTATGTACAGCCGCGAGTTGTTGAGGTAACTCTAGTCGGTAAGCTACTGGTCTGACACGATCAATAATCTTGAATGGTCCAATATACCTTGGATTTAATTTCCCTCGTTTACCAAATCGAACAACGCCTTTCCAAGGTGCAACTTTAAGCATGACCATCTCTCCAATTTCAAATTCTATATCTTTTCTTTTAATGTCAGCGTAGCTCTTTTGTCGACTTTGGGCGGTTTTCAACCGTTGTTGAATTTGGATGATCTTCTCGGTAGTTTCTTGTATAATCTCCGGACCCGTAATCTGTCTATCCCCCACTTCACTCCAACAAATCGGAGACCTGCACTTTCTACCATAAAGTGCTTCAAACGGCGCCATCTCAATGCTTGAATGGTAGCTGTTGTTGTAGGAAAATTCTGCTAACGGTAGATGTCGATCCCAACTGTTTCCGAAATCAATAACACATGCTCGTAGCATGTCTTCAAGCGTTTGTATCGTCCTTTCGCTCTGCCCATCAGTTTGTGGATGATAGGCAGTACTCATGTCTAGACGAGTTCCTAATGCTTACTGTAATGTCTGCCAGAATCTTGAAATAAATCTGCCATCCCTATCAGAGATAATAGAGATTGGTATTCCATGTCTGGAGACAACTTCCTTCAAATACAGTCGTGCTAACTTCTCCATCTTGTCATCTTCTCTTATTGGCAGGAAGTGTGCTGATTTGGTGAGACGATCAACTATTACCCAAATAGTATCAAAACCACTTGCAGTCCTTGGCAATTTAGTGATGAAATCCATGGTAATGTTTTCCCATTTCCATTCTGGGATTTCGGGTTGTTGAAGTAGACCTGATGGTTTCTGATGCTCAGCTTTGACCTTAGAACACGTTAAACATTCTCCTACGTATTTAGCAACATCGGCTTTCATACCCGGCCACCAAAAATGTTTCTTGAGATCCTTGTACATCTTCCCCGTTCCAGGATGTATTGAGTATCTGGTTTTATGAGCTTCTCTAAGTACCATTTCTCTCATATCTCCAAATTTTGGTACCCAAATCCTTTCAGCCCTATACCGGGTTCCGTCTTCCCGAATATTAAGATGCTTCTCCGATCCTTTGGGTATTTCATCCTTTAAATTTTCCTCTTTTAAAACTCCTTGTTGCGCCTCCTTTATTTGAGTAGTAAGGTTATTATGAATCATTATATTCATAGATTTTACTCGAATGGGTTCTCTGTCCTTCCTGCTTAAGGCATCGGCTACCACATTTGCCTTCCCCGGGTGGTAACGAATCTCAAAGTCGTAATCATTCAACAATTCAATCCACCTACGCTGCCTCATATTCAGTTGTTTCTGATTAAATATGTGTTGAAGACTTTTGTGGTCGGTATATATAATACTTTTAACCCCATATAAGTAGTGCCTCCAAGTCTTTAATGCAAAAACAACTACGCCTAATTCCAAATCATGCGTCGTATAATTTTGTTCGTGAATCTTCAATTGTCTAGACGCATAAGCAATCACCTTCGTTCGTTGCATTAATACACAACCGAGACCTTGCTTTGATGCGTCACAATAAATCACAAAATCATCATTCCCTTCAGGCAATGACAATATAGGTGCCGTAGTTAGCTTTTTCTTCAATAACTGAAACGCTCTCTCTTGTTCATCATTTCATTCAAATTTCTTCCCTTTATGCGTTAATGCAGTCAAGGGTTTTGCTATTCTGGAAAAGTCTTGGATGAACCTTCTGTAGTAACCAGCTAGTCCTAAAAACTGGCGTATGTGTTTCGGAGTTTTCGGGGTTTCCCACTTTTCAACAGTTTCTATCTTTGCCGGATCCACCTTAATACCTTCTTTGTTCACTATGTGACCGAGGAATTGAACTTCTTCCAACCAAAATGCACACTTTGAAAACTTAGCGTACAATTCTTCCTTCCTCAATACTTCTAACACCTTTCTCAAATGTTCACCGTGTTCTTGGTCATTCTTTGAGTAAATAAGTATCTCATCAATGAAAACAATGACAAACTTGTCAAGGTATGGTCCACACACTCGGTTCATAAGGTCCATGAACACAGCTGGTGCATTAGTTAAACCAAATGGCATGACCATAAACTCGTAATGACCGTAACGTGTTCTGAAAGCAGTCTTTGGAATATCATCTTCTTTCACCCGCATTTGATGATACCCGGAACGTAAGTCAATCTTTGAATAAACAGACGAGCCTTGTAGTTGATCAAATAAGTCGTCGATTCTCGGTAGTGGGTAGCGGTTCTTGATGGTAAGTTTGTTCAACCCTCGGTAGTCGATACACAACCTGAATGTACCATCTTTCTTCTTGACAAACAAAACAGGAGCTCCCCACGGTGATGTGCTTGGTCGAATGAAACCACGCTCTAAAAGTTCTTGTAATTGGCTTTGTAGTTCTTTCATCTCGCTGGGTGCGAGTCTGTAAGGAGCATGAGCTATTGGTGCAGCTCCTGGTACAAGATCTATTTGAAATTCAACGGATCGATGTGGGGGTAATCCCGGTAATTCTTTTGGAAATACATCAGGAAATTCTTTTGCGACGGGAACATCATTGATGCTCTTTTCTTCAGTTTGTACTTTCTCGACGTGTGCTAGAACAGCATAGCAACCTTTTCTTATTAGTTTTTGTGCCTTCAAATTACTAATAAGATGTAGCTTCATGTTGCCCTTTTCTCCGTACACCATTAAGGGTTTTCCTTTTTCTCGTATAATGCGAATTGCATTTTTGTAACAAACGATCTCCGCTTTCACTTCTTTCAACCAGTCCATACCGATTATCACATCAAAACTCCCTAACTCTACTGGTATCAAATCAATCTTAAATGTTTCGCTAACCAGTTTAATTTCTCGATTCCGACATATATTATCTGCTGAAATTAATTTACCATTTGCTAATTCGAGTAAAAATTTACTATCCAAAGGCGTCAATGGACAACTTAATTTAGCACAAAAATCTCTACTCATATAGCTTCTATCCGCACCCGAATCAAATAAAACGTAAGCAGATTTATTGTCAATAAGAAACGTACCCGTAACAAGCTCCGGGTCTTCCTGTGCCTCTGCCGCATTAATATTGAAAACTCTTTCACGGCCTTGTCCATTCGTGTTCTCCTGGTTCGGGCAATTTCTAATAATGTAGCCCGGTTTTCCACATTTATAACAAACTACATTGGCATAACTTGCTCCGACACTACTTGCTCCGCCATTACTCGTTCCGACACCATTTGTTCCTTTCGTTCTATTAACCCCTGGTCCGTAGACCTCACACTTCGCCGCGCTATGACCATTTCTTTTACACTTGTTGCAAAATTTGGTGCAGAACCCCGAGTGATTCTTTTCACACCTTTGGCATAGCTGCTTCTGATTGTTGTTGTTGTTGCGGTTATTATTGTTGTTGGGTTGATTGTTGTAGTTTCTGTTGTTATTGTTGTTGTTGTTGTTGGGCCGTATGTTGTAGTTGCGATTGATGTTGCGATTGTTGGGATAATTGTTGCGATTATTGTTGTAATTGCTGTTGTTGTTGTATTGGTGATTCTTATCACCGTTTTCCTCCCACTTTCTTTTGACTTGCTTCACATTGGCCTCTTCAGCAGTCTGTTCTTTAATTCTTTCTTCAATTTGGTTCACGAGTTTGTGAGCCATTCTACATGCCAGTTGTATGGAGGCGGGCTCGTGTGAACTTATATCTTCTTGGATTCTTTCCGGTAATCCTTTCACAAACGCGTCGATCTTCTCTTCCTCATCTTCGAATGCTCCCGGACACAATAGGCACAATTCTGTGAATCGTCTTTCGTACGTGGTAATATCAAATCCTTGGGTTCGTAACCCTCTAAGTTCTGTCTTGAGCTTATTGACCTCGGTTCTGGGACGGTACTTCTCGTTCATCAAGTGCTTGAATGCTGACCACAGTAGTGCGTACGCATCGTCTTGTCCCACTTGCTCTAGATAGGTATTCCACCATGTTAACGCAGAACCTGTGAAGGTATGCGTAGCGTACTTCACTTTGTCCTCTTCAGTACACTTACTTATGGCAAACACCGATTCGACCTTCTCGGTCCACCGTTTCAATCCGATCGGTCCTTCGGTTCCATCAAATTCCAAAGGTTTACAGGCAGTGAATTCTTTGTAGGTGCATCCTACACGATTTCCTGTACTGCTAGATCCAAGGTTATTGTTGGTATGTAGCGCAGCCTGTACTGCGGCTATGTTTGAAGCTAGAAAAGTACGGAATTCCTCTTCATTCATATTCACGGTGTGTCGAGTAGTCGGTGCCATTTCCTTCAAAATAGTCAAATGGAACAAGTTAATCATACAGAATATTAAGAGTAGTTAATAGTATTTTGTAGCATAATATGAACTCATTTATAAAAGCTTTTTCTTCATATTAGCGTTTTATAAGTTTAAATTCGGGTAGTACCTACCCGTTAAGTTCATACTTAGTAGCTAATATACAATTCAACTACTACAATTCTATATGAAAAACTGATTATAATAATATTTCGCGTTCAAACTTTTATACAATATTTTACAAACTTACAATACCGCTTATTTTACATATAGCATGAAGTATAGCACACAATAAATTTGATACAAGATGGTTGTGAAGATAATTCTAGCTAGTACACAAGTCGTTCAGCAAAGGCAATAAAGACACCTAATTCATACGTCCAGAAACAAGTCATGCATTCTGGTTTTACTAGGACTACTTCCCATCCTTGGTCTTGTGGAACATAACCGTTATGGCCGTTGATAAGACAGCGTGTTGTAACGTCGTCAAAGGGACGAGGGTTACGTAATGTCCAACAGTCCCGTAACAATCTAAAAACCTCATTTCTTACCCCAATTACCGACTCCGTCACTTGTGAGAACGTTTTGTTTAATAGTTGTAGCCCGATGTTCTTGTTCTCACTTTGGTGAGAAGCGAACATTACTAATCCGTAAGCATAACATGCTTCATTATGTTGCATGTTAGCCGCTTTTTCTAAATCACGAAGTCCAATATTCGGATATATTGAGTCAAAATAATTTCTTAACCCATTGCGTAAAATAGCATTTGGGTTCCTCGCAATATATGCGTCAAAGTAAACACATCGTAACTTATGGATTTCCCAATGTGATATCCCCCATCTTCCGAACGAAAGCCTTTTATAAACCAAGGCATTCTTGGAACGTTCTTCGAATGTCTTACAAACTGATCTCGCCTTAAATAGTTGTGCCGAGGAATTCTGGCCGACTCTAGACAAGATTTCATCAATCATGTCTCCGGGTAGGTCTCTTAAAATATTGGGTTGTCTATCCATTTTGTGTTTTTAAACTGTAAATTAGACAAGAGTTAGATTCATAAAAAAATACTTATTAATACAAGCAATTTTTACATATATCATAAAGCATAAGAACACTATATTACATATATTACACCACACGAATACAACTATCTTATTCCGACTCGCTCGTTTCTTCTTCTTCGGTTTTGGTTCGTTTTGCCAAGTTTCTAGGGATATATGATGTTCCCCTAATACGAGCCTTCGTTGTCCACATTGGTTTAGAAAAACCTGGTGGTTTAGAGGTTCCCGGGTCATTGTTACAACTTAAGGACTTCGGGCGTTGACGATACATATAAAGTTCATCGGGGTTGGAATTAGATTTCTCTATTTTTATGCCCTTTCCCTTATTATTTTCTTTTGCCTTTTTAAATTCAGTTGGGGTAATTTCTATAACATCATCGGAATTCTCGTCGGAATCCGATTCATCGGAGAATTGGTAATCCTCCCAATATTTTGCTTCCTTGGCGGAAACACCATTGACCATAATTAACCTTGGTCGGTTGGTTGAGGATTTTCTTTTACTTAACCGTTTTATTATTTCCCCCACCGGTTCTATTTCTTCATCCGGTTCCGATTCTTCTTCCGGTTCCGATTCTTCTTCCGGTTCTGACTCTTCTTCCGGTTCCTCTTCGGGAACTTGTGAATCAGTCCACGAATCATTCCAATTTACATTTGACTCTTCATTATTATTAGGTGAGTCAATGGGACTTGTTCTAGAGGTAGACATCTATCACATAATATCAAACGCGTTAAGAGATTAATATATCACATAATATTCACATGTTAAAAATATATAGTTTCCAACAAAATTTGTTAAGCAATCATTTTTCAAGTAAACACGGTCGAAGTCCAGACTCACTAATGCATCCTAACAAACTCGATAAGACATACTAATGCAAAATTCTGGTTCTCTAAGACCAACGCTCGGATACCAACTGAAATGTCCCGTTCTTATTGATTAAAAACGTTCCATATTAATTGATTTCGTTGCGAGGTTTTGACCTCTATATGAGACGTTTTTCAAAGACTGCATTCATTTTAAAACAAACCATAACCTTTATTTCATCAATAAAGGTTTAAAAAGCTTTACGTAGATTATCGAATAATGATAATCTAAAATATCCTGTTTACACACGACCATTACATAATGGTTTACAATACAAATATGTTACAACAAAATAAGTTTCTTGAATGCAGTTTTTACACAATATCATACAAGCATGGACTCCAAATCTCGTCCTTATTTAAGTATGCGACAGCAGAAGCTCTTAATAATCACCTGAGAATAAACATGCTTAAAACGTCAACAAAAATGTTGGTGAGTTATAGGTTTAACCTATATATATCAAATCATAATAATAGACCACAAGATTTCATATTTCAATACACATCCCATACATAGAGATAAAAATCATTCATATGGTGAACACCTGGTAACCGACATTAACAAGATGCATATATAAGAATATCCCCATCATTCCGGGACACCCTTCGGATATGATATAAATTTCGAAGTACTAAAGCATCCGGTACTTTGGATGGGGCTTGTTGGGCCCGATAGATCTATCATTAGGATTCGCGTCAATTAGGGTGTCTGTTCCCTAATTCTTAGATTACCAGACTTAATAAAAAGGGGCATATTCGATTTCGATAATTCAACCATAGAATGTAGTTTCACGTACTTGTGTCTATTTTGTAAATCATTTATAAAACCTGCATGTATTCTCATCCCAAAAATATTAGATTTTAAAAGTGGGACTATAACTCACTTTCACAGATTTTTACTTCGTCGGAAAGTAAGACTTGGCCACTGGTTGATTCACGAACCTATAACAATATATACATATATATCAAAGTATGTTCAAAATATATTTACAACACTTTTAATATATTTTGATGTTTTAAGTTTATTAAGTCAGCTGTCCTCGTTAGTAACCTACAACTAGTTGTCGACAGTTAGATGTACAGAAATAAATCGATAAATATTATCTTGAATCAATCCACGACCCAGTGTATACGTATCTCAGTATTGATCACAACTCAAACTATATATATTTTGGAATCAACCTCAACCCTGTATAGCTAACTCCAACATTCACATATAGAGTGTCTATGGTTGTTCCGAAATATATATAGATGTGTCGACATGATAGGTCGAAACATTGTATACATGTCTATGGTATCTCAAGATTACATAATATACAATACAAGTTGATTAAGTTATGGTTAGAATAGATTTGTTACCAATTTTCACGTAGCTAAAATGAGAAAAATTATCCAATCTTGTTTTACCCATAACTTCTTCATTTTAAATCCGTTTTGAGTGAATCAAATTGCTATGGTTTCATATTGAACTCTATTTTATGAATCTAAACAGAAAAAGTATAGGTTTATAGTCGGAAAAATAAGTTACAAGTCGTTTTTGTAAAGGTAGTCATTTCAGTCGAAAGAACGACGTCTAGATGACCATTTTAGAAAACATACTTCCACTTTGAGTTTAACCATAATTTTTGGATATAGTTTCATGTTCATAATAAAAATCATTTTCTCAAAATAACAACTTTTAAATCAAAGTTTATCATAGTTTTTAATTAACTAACCCAAAACAGCCCGCGGTGTTACTACGACGGCGTAAATCCGGTTTTACGGTGTTTTTCGTGTTTCCAGGTTTTAAATCATTAAGTTAGCATATCATATAGATATAGAATATGTGTTTAGTTGATTTTAAAAGTCAAGTTATAAGGATTAACTTTTGTTTGCGAACAAGTTTAGAATTAACTAAACTATGTTCTAGTGATTACAAGTTTAAACCTTCGAATAAGATAGCTTTATATGTATGAATCGAATGATGTTATGAACATCATTACTACCTTAAGTTCCTTGGATAAACCTACTGGAAAAGAGAAAAATGGATCTAGCTTCAATGGATCCTTGGATGGCTCGAAGTTCTTGAAGCAGAATCATGACACGAAAACAAGTTCAAGTAAGATCATCACTTGAAATAAGATTGTTATAGTTATAGAAATTGAACCAAAGTTTGAATATAATTATTACCTTGTATTAGAATGATAACCTACTGTAAGAAACAAAGATTTCTTGAGGTTGGATGATCACCTTACAAGATTGGAAGTGAGCTAGCAAACTTGAAAGTATTCTTGATTTTATGAAACTAGAACTTTTGGAATTTATGAAGAACACTTAGAACTTGAAGATAGAACTTGAGAGAGATCAATTAGATGAAGAAAATTGAAGAATGAAAGTGTTTGTAGGTGTTTTTGGTCGTTGGTGTATGGATTAGATATAAAGGATATGTAATTTTGTTTTCATGTAAATAAGTCATGAATGATTACTCATATTTTTGTAATTTTATGAGATATTTCATGCTAGTTGCCAAATGATGGTTCCCACATGTGTTAGGTGACTCACATGGGCTGCTAAGAGCTGATCATTGGAGTGTATATACCAATAGTACATACATCTAAAAGCTGTGTATTGTACGAGTACGAATACGGGTGCATACGAGTAGAATTGTTGATGAAACTGAACGAGGATGTAATTGTAAGCATTTTTGTTAAGTAGAAGTATTTTGATAAGTGTATTGAAGTCTTTCAAAAGTGTATAAATACATATTAAAACACTACATGTATATACATTTTAACTGAGTCGTTAAGTCATCGTTAGTCGTTACATGTAAGTGTTGTTTTGAAACCTTTAGGTTAACGATCTTGTTAAATGTTGTTAACCCAATGTTTATAATATCAAATGAGATTTTAAATTATTATATTATCATGATATTATCATGTATGAATATCTCTTAATATGATATATATACATTAAATGTCTTTACAACGATAATCGTTACATATATGTCTCGTTTAAAAATCATTAAGTTAGTAGTCTTGTTTTTACATATGTAGTTCATTGTTAATATACTTAATGATATGTTTACTTATCATAGTATCATGTTAACTATATATATATCCATATATATGTCATCATATAGTTTTTACAAGTTTTAACGTTCGTGAATCACCGGTCAACTTGGGTGGTCAATTGTCTATATGAAACATATTTCAATTAATCAAGTCTTAACAAGTTTGATTGCTTAACATGTTGGAAACATTTAATCATGTAAATATCAATCTCAATTAATATATATAAACATGGAAAAGTTCGGGTCACTACATACGCTGCCCAATCCTAATCAATCCAAAAGCAAGCCTTCTAAAGCAACTACGCAAGTCCACTAGTCCCCGCTTACCCGAGCCTCCGCATCCATGCAATCTATAAAAAAGTCAACAACGAGAGGGTAAGCTAACGCTTAGTGAATGCAATACTTATACATATACATATGTAATTTACCTACACGCATCCACTTACAATACCATGCAAACAAAATGCATAAACGAGCTAGCAACACCAAACATACGACTAGCAACAACGTTAGTATATTAATCGCCACAATAATATACTAAATCACAATAATGCATAAATATAACAAACCGTTCCCCGCTATGGCACTACCAACTTGTAGACGACCAATAACGTCGAGTCTCACTCGTATGTTGTCACCGACTTGTGACTCATCAAAGGGTGTCACCGAATTGTGAACTACCCACCAATGTCTATGGGTCACCAACTTGTGAACGCCATGTGACATCACTGACTTGTGAAGCGCCACTAAGTGTCACCGACTTGTGAACACTATAGGGTGTCACCGACTTGTGAATCACCCAAGGGTATCACCGACTTGTGAACCCCCATCAATACATATGGGTCACCGACTTGTGAACCTCTATGTGGCATCATCGACTTGTGAAGCACCACCTAGTGTCACCGGCTTGTGAACACTATGAAGTGTCACCGACTCGTGAATCACTTCCCTGACTTATGGTGACACCGACTTGTGAATCACCAACCAACTACTAAGGGTCACGGCCCCGTGAACCACTATGAGGTGTCATCGACTTGTGAATAACCTGTCGAGACACTACCGACTTGTAGTTCCCATCCCATCATACCAACAAATATGTCACCGTCTTGTGACATAACGCCCACTACTCACGATGTGGCACCAAAGGCCCACATCACGTACGAGTAAATAAACCACATACATACATGTATAAATATTCCACTCACCTTGTCGCCTTGAAGAAATGCCACCGAATAATCCGCAACACACCGATGGAATGTACCTATTCCATTATCACAAACACAACAACATAATTAGGGTGGATTTACAAATCAAACCAAATTGACAACTAGTGCAATTTCGACCCAAATGCACTTCCAAGCACAAACCGTGCCCAAACTAACCAATAATTACTAACACAAGTGAGAATGGTTCTAATACGCCAATTAGACCCAATCATAGGTGTTAAACACCTATCTTGCCCAAAATGACACTTAAACCCTAATTTTGACCCAAAGGAGTCAACATCGAGCCATTAGCGAGTTTTGACACCAAAACATATTTAACTCGGTTTTATACTTCAACTTAATCCATTTTAAGTTTATAAACCTTATTAAATCGACAATTGGGTCATAATCATCACCAAACCCTAATTTTGACTCAAGTCAAAATTAGTCAACCCAAATTCACCTAAAGTGATTCCAACACTTCCATAATCACTAAACCTAGTGATTAAACTCAAGATTAAAGCCTAATAAAGGCCAAATCGTCAACCAACCCAAAACCCGCCAAGTGACAAGAATAACTAGTCAACATAAACCCATTTCATCATCTAAGAGGGTTTCACTACAAATCAAACTCAAACCCTAACTTGAATATCAAATCTAACAAATGTAATTCGGAGTTAGAACTTACCAATACTACTAAAACGTAGCTAGGAGCGAGATGAACAACTTAAAAACCCGAGACTTTGATCAATTCAAGCTCCTTCTTCTCCAATTCAAGCTCTCTCACTCTAGAACTCTTCCTCTCTCTCCATATGTGGATGAGAGTGTTTGTGTGGGTGAGAAATGAGTTAAAATGGAGTTCTAGATCAGCTTTGATGACCCCAAACCGACCCCAAGTGAAAAGACCAAAGTACCCTTCATTTAAACCTTTAAAAAAAGCTGAAAATTGCATCAGACGGGTTCGGCGTGCCGTGCCGAAATGTGGAGCGCCGCTCCAACCTACAGGTAAGTTTTCAGAAACTTGTTTTGGCCATAATTTTTTGACCGTAGCTCCGTTTTCGATGAATCAAATATCGTTGGAAACGTAATAAGATTTCCTTTCCAATGGTAAGGCTTTGAAACATCAACATAAACTTTATTTGGGGTTGAAAAGATACGTACACACCTTGCCACTTCAGACAATGTCCAGTTTCCATCGGCGTTCGAGCAAGCAACACGTACACTTCATACACGCATTGTACACCATAAATACATTATGTACAATAAATATTTGGGTCTTACAACTCTCCCCCACTTAAACTCGATCACGTCCTCGTGATCTTCTCCACTTAACCAATCTGGAACTACTCAACGGCCCTCAATCCTAAGTTCCAATCCGAACTTTCCTAGACAATTCTTCCCAATGAATCACCTTTAACAACTAAAATCGTCACCCGCGATTTATCAAAACCACCATCCGAACACTAAAACCTGCTCTTTTCCCCATCTCGGGAAAAACTCAACCAATCTCGTACCGAGATATCAATTCCTTAGCGTACCTTTATCGAGGACAACGCTAAAAGTGACCAAGTTTCAACCTAAAGTCAACGATCCGAACGTTGAAGATCGAACCACATGAATCCTTACGGATTACACTTACCACTAAACATCCTTTGTAGTGCGCAATACAACCAATACGCCACTATCCTAACATCATAAGCAACGGCTAAAACCAAAAGCGCCCAAAATGACTATGGCTACGCTAAACCTAAGGTGTACAAAATCGACTATTGTCACACCCGTAACAACATGTGAGCGAAACACGGCTATCGCCTCACTAATCCCACGACGTGGTCCTCACAAACCCACTCTCGGTGTATAAAACCACCAATAGATCACACGTCCAACAATCATGAAGACTGGCCGAAAACTACACACATCAAAGATAGTCAACATCTGTGACTCTTCTTGCACACATACTTGGTCAACGTAAACGCCTCTCGAACGGCATACCATTTCTACGCTAACCATTATGGAGAACAATACAAGTAACCCTCTAATCACCTCATGGTTACACCCGACTTGGTTAAGCCTCCACACCAAAACAATTAACCCAAACTCGTTAGTCAAACACACTTGGTCAACCCGCCTCGATCAACACCTATCACCTAATTGATTAACCCGACTTGGTTAAGTCAAACTTACTTGGTCAACCCGACTCAGTCAACACCTAACATCTAATTGATTAACCCGACCCGGTTAGTCAAACTCACTTGGTTAACCCGCCTCGGTCAACACCTAACATCTAATTAATTAACCCGACTCGGTTAGTCAAACTGCAATGGACTAACTCGACCTAGCTAGTCACTACATCACACTAGAATACCTTCGTGCGAGAGTATAAACTACCCCACCTAGAACTCCGTTCCGTAAACACATCGTCGAAATAATAGCATCCCATGGAATGGCCACTCATCAACATACACAAACAATATCCTCATTGGTCATAGTCCTCGAATTCTCACGAATTCGTCTCCAACAATAGCTCCCTACGATAAACACATGCTCACTCTCACGGAAAGAGTGACCACTAATCCGACAACTAATGCGCCAATCGCATTATCATAACTCCTAAAAGAAAGACGAGGTTCACCCGTCTTGCATCTCTTAACACGCACGTCAACAAACCTTGCTCCAACCTTGAGCATACGAAGGATTTCGGATTATCCTTTGCTACTTCAACCGAAGCACTTACCAAACCGTACGGGTATTACTCTAGCAATCATCGAGTTGCTATCGCTTGTAACTTCCACACCGCCACTTAAACACCTAAGGGTTTTCTTGCCGGTACCCTATGCTCAATGTAACCGTAACACCATCGGAGTCGAATACCACGCTAGTAGGTATGAAAGAGGCACCTAACGTTGTGTCCCGTAGACTCCATTACTGTGACAACCCGAAAATTTCCAACCAAATTTAAACTTTAATCTTTATATGTTTCCGACACGATAAGCAATATTTGTTAAGTTAAATTTCACGAATTTTAAACTATGTTCATACATTCGTTCAACCTCGACCAAGTTCCAACGATTCACGAACCATTAAACGAATGTGATTATATATGTATATGTGTATATATATTATAACTTGAAACGTAAATAAAATATTAGATTAAATACTTTATATGATTGTATCTGTTTCAAAATGTTTATCAATGGAATTAGAAGATAAGATCAAATGATTGAATTATCAGATATATTGAATTATGATTACAAGTCTCTGTTGAAAGGCCCACGTTGATTTGAGAAATCTTTTCATTTTAACAATATTCGGAAAATGGTAAAGTGATTTATAAATATGAACAAATTGTCAATCATTGAGAACTAGACAAAGGATAGTGGAAGATTGAATCTCATAAAGACTCGATTGATCTATTTAGTTTCAAACGTACAAAAACGTTTTCAGTTTAAAAAGAACTTTATTATTAAAACGTATATAACTTTTATAAATATCTAGAACCACTTTTGACAACTCATTACTTAACTAGTATGATAAAGATAACGATATTTATATTTTATTTTATTAAATATATATAACGATTTAAATTAATATTATATATATTTATACGCATATTATACGTACATAGTTTTATACTTTTACTATACTTAAACTTTACCTTTACTTTATTTTTACTTTACTTTAACTTTAATAATTCATACTTTAATAATTCACTTTAATAATTCATACTTTAATAATTCGCTTTAATAATTCATACTTTAATAATTCACTTTAATAATTCATACTTTAATAATTCACTTTAATAATTCATACTTTAATAATTCACTTTAATAATTCAAAAATCTATTATAAATAGAATTCAATAGGTTTCATTATTTCATAGAAACTTGAAAATAGTTTTCTCTGAACTCTCTCAATCGATTTACATATATATATTTACTCCGTATTATCTCAAGATATTATTAGTATACATAAAATATTACGACGGAGTGCTGTCCGAGTGATTTCGAAGTTGTTTTTTCGAGTGGGATAGGATTAAGGAAATTATGGGTTATAGCTATGGAGGTGATTGAGTATGGTTCATGGGTATGCTCGTGAGGTCAATATAGTGTTTATCATCTCCGTTGCGTTTACGTACCTTTCCTGCAATATTGAATCTCAATATTGATATGTGAGTACTCATAATTTAATTTTTACATACTAATAGTGTATCCCTGACTAGTGCTCGAGTATATAGGATTATGCATGCTTGTACTTTTGATATTGCCATTAGATAGGTTATGTTGATTCCTGAATTAGTTACATATACGATTGAGATAAGGTATAAGATATGCATGTCGTTGTAAAGCTAGCGAAAAATAGTTGAATTTTGGTTTAAGAATCACTTGAATCCAAGTAACGGTTAGAAAGTTATGAAATAAACAAATTGCATAATTAATTTCGTAATTAAAATTGCCGATGATAATTAGTGAACTAATTTTCTGGATTATAAAAAGTATTTATTTGGATTCTACTCATCGAGTAGATGAATTTTCATATAAAGCACGTCTCGTTTCGTTGAACGGTTGTCAAGTTATGGACAAAAGAAGTTTTGCAAATTTTGATGAAATGTCGAAACGGGAACTGAAATTCTCGCTGATCTGCGTTGTTTCATATATAAAAAAAAATACCACTGAATTCTTTGCTGTAAGGTCTAACAAACGACTCTAGCCGTTTGTCAATTCGAGTCTCGACGATTTTACTAAAAATCATCAAAGTTGACGGTTTGATCACATTTTAAAATTCTAAAAAGAGCTGAAACTTTTTTATTTAAAAATGTCAGTTTTGTATCAGTTGTCATGGTCAGCCTGATATGTGTTTACTCTTGCCAAAAATCATGTTATATCTTTGTGGTAACGAGAATTTGCAGGCTTTGACCGTTTGTCAATACGAGTTTTGAGAAATTTTCTAAAAATCTCCAAAGTAGGCTACTCGGTGACTTTTGTAAATTTATTAAAGCTGAAAAATTAACTTTGAAACGCCGAAAACGCGTTGGCAACTACGAGTTGTCAAGGTTTAGTTTACTTCTGTAATATTTATGCTTAATCTTTTTGGTAATGTGTAACTTTTATCTTTAGCCGTTTATCAATCGGAGTTCCGATAATTTTTCAAAAAATAGCTGAAGTGGCCCGTTTAGTCATGTTTGACCGAAAATCATTTTTGTATAAGTTATTATATATTTGCATGCGACCTCATTTTTACTTTGACCTTTGACCTTTGACTTTTGACTTTAACCTTTGACTTTTGACTTTGAACTTTGACTTTTCCTGTTAACTTTTTTCAGTTAACTTTTTGTGTTGATTTTCTCTATAAAAAAAAAAAAAAAAAACCTAAAATACTATTTTATGATTATGAAACCATTTGTGTTACGTTGTTTCACACGTCACCTTTTACTAGAATCTTAATTGAGCATGAGTAATATAACATGTTACTATACTGTAGAGTCAGACTCGAGCTATAGGATAGGATTACACTATGACCTGACCTAAATTGCTATACAAATATTGACCAACATATAAATATATATAATTAATATAGGTTCGTTAATCCGAGGCCAACCTTGCACTTGTTCAATGACGTTATATGTATTTTTACTACGAAATACAGTATGGTGAGTTTCATTTGCCTTTTTACCCTTTATATTTTTGGGACTGAGAATACATGCGCTTTTATAAATGTATGACGAAATAGACACAAGTAATTGAAACTACATTCTATGGTTGAATTATAGAAATCGAATATGCCCCTTTTTATTAAAGTCTGGTAATCTAAGAATTAGGGAACAGACACCCTAATTGACGCGAATCCTAAAGATAGATCTATTGGGCCTAACAAACCCCATCCAAAGTACCGGATGCTTTAGTACTTCGAAATTTATATCATGTCTGAAGGAGGATCCCGAAATGATAGGGGATATTCTTATATGCATATTGTTAATGTCGGTTACCAGGTGTTCACCATATGAATGATTATTTTTGTCTATATGCATGGGACGTATATTTATGAGAACTGGAAATGAAATTCTTGTGGTCTATTAAAATGATGGAAATAAATGATTATGATAAACTAATGAACTCCCCAACCTTTTGGTTGACACTTTAAAGCATGTTTATTCTCAGGTGTTAAAGAAATCTTCCGCTGTGCATTTGCTCATTTTAAAGATATTACTTGGAGTCTTTCATAGCATATTTCGAAGAACGTTGCATTCGAGTCATTGAGTTCATCAAAGATTATTATTAAATCAATTTATAGTTGGATAGTGGATATTAAGAAATGGTATGCATGCCTGTCAATTTTCGATGTAAAGAAAGATTGTCTTTTAAAAACGAATGCAATGTTTGTAAAATGTATAATATAGAGGTCAAATACCTCGCAATGTAATCAACTATTGTGAATCGTTTATAATGTATATGAACGGGTCCTTTCAGTTGGTATCAGAGCGGTGGTCTTAGCGAACCAGGTCTGCATTAGTGTGTCTAACAGATAAGTCGATAGGATGCATTAGTGAGTCTGGACTTCGACCGTGTCTGCATGTCAATAGTTTTGCTTATCATTTTGTGTCAAAAATTAACTACTTATCATCCTCAGGAAATTACCTGCTTATCATTTTTAGTCTAAGCCACGTCTTGCTGCATTGATTGCATGAATAGTGTATAGACAAAAATTCATATCTTAGCGTATCTGCTAAATCATATCTTATCGTATCTATTACTGTAAATGTTGCCTGATATATCCCGTAAATTCCTCCGTAATTTACGAAATCTTTTGTTCTATATATATGGATATTCTATGTAATTAGAATACCATCCGATAACCAAAAATCATTTCATATCGAAAAAAAAAATCCTTATTCAATCGTACGAAATGGAATTCATCATTAATTCAAGTTCCTCGGATTTCGAAATGGAATCCCACTCCAGCTCCGAAAGCAGTGTGACCGGAATAGATCAACCAATCAGTCATCACCTATTCTGGATGAATTGGGGATGGGTTCGTAGCCTCCTCAATCATTGGAGACAAGAAGAAGGTGATCCCTTCCATCCATCACATTGCCCTCTTGACGAAGAACCTGAAGCACTTACCGGTGAACCTGTCCGAAACACCATTTTCTCGCTCATTTCCAGAGTATCTCGTCACGATTATATAATACATCAAATTTTAGATTTTATTTATCCGCTCATCCGAACCGACAATCACCCCGGTGTAATAGAAGAAGTCAACGAGCTTCGCGCTCGGGTAGTGGCTTTGGAGAATATGGTGCAGAGATTACAAACACCAGCAGCAGCATCAGCAGCATAACCAGTAACATCATCATCAATGCCAATAGTACCATTACCACCCCAACCACAACCACGTCGTAAACCTCAACTTTACACTCTGTCCCACGAGCACCAATGTCATACGCCCTGTAGATACCAAGGAATACCAACAACAATAACCGACGAAGTATTAATTCATAACTTCATTAGAGAAACATTCCGCGCAGATTATGTAATCTCTAAAGTCTTAGAGATTATCTAATCTAGCCCTAACCATAAATCAGTTAAGCGAACCAAAATGATAGAAGGATGAGTAGAAACCCTGACAAAAATAGTGTGTAATTAACAAGCTAAACTTGTTTTACCAACAGCATCAACAGTACCGTCAGCGTCACCAGCATCATCAGTACAGTCAACATCAGAATCAACAACACCTATAACATCACAAACTCCGTCAGCTCAAGAATCACTATGGACATCATTACGAATCAATAACCCGTATATTGTATCAACGAGTTATGAAGAATTAACTCGTTCCCTTTGAAGAAATTATATGTATATTTTATTTATTTTGAAATAAAAATAAATCTTCCCGTGCTAAGCTATTGTGTGTGAATCTTAACTACTCGGTTAATTCATATTACAAATATGCAATAATGTAAGTCCTTCGGCCGCAACTTAACCAGCGTTAACTACAATCTCTGTCGCAATTCAACAAATTCCAATTCATAATAAATCAAGTATATATTTGATTTTACACTTTCATCATCGATGTACCCGAAACTTTTCAGATAACATCATTCGTACTTTGCGAAATTCACAAGAATTCCACGAACCGAACATCATACATCAACAAATAACGAAGTATTGATTCATAATTTCAATGTCATTAAAGAAATACTGCGTAAAAGTTATGTACTTTTTAAAGCCTTTAGGGATTATTCAATTCTAGTTTCAACCGTAAATCAAATGAGTTTAATTTAACATTAACTCATTAAATCTATGTTACATCTGAAGAAAATATACATATATATATTTTCATAAAGACTGTAATAAAATTCTTTTGTACAAAATATTAATTGTGAATTTTTTTTAACGGGTAGGTAATACCCGAGAGATATATAAATTCACAATTAATATATTACATTCTTCGAATCTGATTCAGCAAATCATCCATTATACTCCCTACTTTCACAACAATATACATTCTTTTATAGAAATCAAAACAACCATACTCATTCAAAATTTAATTACATATTCTGATTTTGAAATCTCAAAATTCAACTTGAGATATGACCAAAATCATCACTCTTAGATCCTTACATCTTTCACAACCTATATTTTGACTTCAAAACTGTGTTAGAACATCAAATGTATGTTAACGATTACAATCTGTGTTCAAACCCTTCGAAAATTTCTGAAGACACTTCGAATGATGAGCAATCGAGATGATGATCCAACCACATGTTACCCACAGTTATGTACCCGAAAAACTCTTGAAACCAAAGTAAAAGTTTAAACAACGTATCCGCGTCAGATTCTTTAGCATTTATTAGCAAAAATAACTTTGCGACTCCTATTCAAAGTAGCCAGTTTTGTCACAGCTCCAGCAAGTCAACTTCGACTTTTCAGTCAGACTAACCTTATTATAACCTTGAGATATACACCATCGTTACCAGGGAACCTTTTACATTCCACCACATTATTAACAGATGTATCAACAACTTCATTACCCTTTGACTTTAGCCTCTCCAAAAAGTAATTATAATTATTCATTGAAACCCCATCATTTACTCATTCGCATCTTGTAATGAGAATTTTCATACGAATCATTGGGAATTAGCAATCAGTATTTTGAAATCTCGCAGAATGTCTACGCCAACAGTTATATGTGTATATATAACATCTATCTTCTGGACTTAATTTGAATGTGAAGATTCTGAAAAACACTTCGAACTACGAATTGGTTCTCCGAAAATGGAAAAATACTGATGAAGCAGCAAAAAAACTATAAACGACCTTAACAGTAAAAGTTTGATGATAATGAATAGGTGTGCTGGCAAAGCACAGAAAAAGAGAAGTCTTGGAACTGGAAAACGGATTGAGCAAAGTAGGAAGGAGGCTGTGGACAAATTACAAAGACTGAACCTGACTTCAAAGGATCCAAATAATTCAGTATCTGTTGAAGTCATTAACGAATACCTTGCTCCTGAATCTAAACCCCTGCGGACAATATTCTTCATCATCCTCTGATATTAGAAATTCTAAAATATCATCATATCTTTCATTATAAATATCCTCCATATTTCTGAAGATATTTTCTTAATTTTTCTTATTTGAAATCATTTACCTCTTTGCGCTATCTGTATTACATCATAAAAGAAACAATTTTAGTTTCTAAATTCTGAAACATTCAAGTTTAAAATAGGAATATTTTGAAGTAGTGTTGGGAACTGAAGCATGAATTAGTATAATATAATGACACTTGATCAATGTGATTATATTACAGTAAGTCATGCTAAGTTTTTAAATGGAACGTGATGATTCACAGATCATAACATCATCATGTGCCATGTTATACGACTCTTGTATTCTATTTAACCTCTAAAATATCAAGAAAATATTTCTTGATGATTCGGCCTTTTCCAAGGTATTTTAGTAATTTGACAAGTCAAGATCGTGCCATCACAATTTCCTTCCTAGAACATTAACAATGTTCATTTCAAAATTCATATCTGTGAATTCTGGACCATTACAAGCGGTGCTTAATCGCAAGAAGAAGAAACGAAAGGACAAAACTCCGAAACAGAAATTGGGGTATAAATTGCAGCAAATAAAAGAGAGCATTAACTGTGAATGATAATGATTGTAGAAGACAGAAGCAGAGACTTTGAAATATAAGGGAACATATAAAGCCCAACGACAAACCAGAAATTATAAACCATATATATCGATGCATATAGCAATATAAAGACACGAGAGAACTAGGAACACTATAAACCCAAGAGTATAGTAGAAGTTAATAGATTCTTCAAGCGGTAGATGAAAAAAAGAAGAATGACCGATATGAAAGTTAGAAGTATATCGAGAATCAGAACTGGATGGAGCATATTGATGAATACTTTAAAATATGAGTTGAGGGGGAAAGAATAGAAGGTGATGAAACATGACTAGGAACTTAGAAATCAACAGATTTAACTCACACAATGGCAGAATAAGTGAATCAAACCCTCTAGTGAATAGGTTAAGTTTTTTTTTTTTGATTAATTTAGTCAAACGACAACTAAATCAAGTGTGATTAGATCAACACCTAGAGCTATTATTCACCACCTGGGTGATTTGGACTGAGAGAGAATCGAATGAGCTCACTAGATCTGAGTGTGTGTAACAAATGAGAGGCTTAACCTAAAATGAAGAACATAAGACTTTATATACCCCTGCTGTTGACACACCCATATGATTCATTCATCACACGTACGAGTTGGCTTCATCAACCGTACGGGTGATCACTCACTCGTGTCTTATCATTTAGGTTGTAATTGTGACTTAGCTCAGCATCAACCATGCGTATGAGCCTGTCAGCCGTACTAGTGAGGCTTTACTCGTACGTGTGACTAATTCTAACATAGTCAAACATCTAAATCTCGTTCCTGCAGTTCCTGTAACCACATACAAACACGGATAGGATAATAACGAGCAATCATGGTGGCCTGTAAACTGTTGTACCTGCAATGGACGTGGGTAGATGTCTAGGGACTTGCATAAAATGCATCAACAGATGGTGTGAGTTGTAAGGAAACGAAGGAGGTGAATTTATAAGAAAATCTCCGACAGAACAATTAAAATGGACGATCGCATTTAAAGTGGATCCTAATTCCCTTGATTACCGGAGAGTCAAATCTTATTAAGAAGATTTTCTTCAAATCCCTTAAAATCTGGGAATCAATCATATCTACGTCAAATGATAAGATGAATCTACACTTACTCATTTCACTCTTCTATGTTACCTTCATTCGTACTCTTCATATAAATGGATTGTTTATCCAAAGTATTCGCTGATGATAAATCTCTAATTTTCAGCCCGTATGCATCATGAAAATATACTTATTATCATTCACGACCTTTCCACTCAAATTTCGGGACGAAATTTCTTTAACGGGTAGGTACTGTGACAACCCGAAAATTTCCAACCAAATTTAAACTTTAATCTTTATATGTTTCCGACACGATAAGCAATATTTGTTAAGTTAAATTTCACGAATTTTAAACTATGTTCATACATTCGTTCAACCTCGACCAAGTTCCAACGATTCACGAACCATTAAACGAATGTGATTATATATGTATATGTGTATATATATTATAACTTGAAACGTAAACAAAATATTAGATTAAATACTTTATATGATTGTATCTGTTTCAAAATGTTTATCAATGGAATTAGAAGATAAGATCAAATGATTGAATTATCAGATATATTGAATTATGATTACAAGTCTCTGTTGAAAGGCCCACGTTGATTTGAGAAATCTTTTCATTTTAACAATATTCGGAAAATGGTAAAGTGATTTATAAATATGAACAAATTGTCAATCATTGAGAACTAGACAAAGGATAGTGGAAGATTGAATCTCATAAAGACTCGATTGATCTATTTAGTTTCAAACGTACAAAAACGTTTTCAGTTTAAAAAGAACTTTATTATTAAAACGTATATAACTTTTATAAATATCTAGAACCACTTTTGACAACTCATTACTTAACTAGTATGATAAAGATAACGATATTTATATTTTATTTTATTAAATATATATAACGATTTAAATTAATATTATATATATTTATACGCGTATTATACATACATAGTTTTATACTTTTACTATACTTAAACTTTACCTTTACTTTATTTTTACTTTACTTTAACTTTAATAATTCATACTTTAATAATTTACTTTAATAATTCATACTTTAATAATTCGCTTTAATAATTCATACTTTAATAATTCACTTTAATAATTCATACTTTAATAATTCACTTTAATAATTCATACTTTAATAATTCACTTTAATAATTCAAAAATCTATTATAAATAGAATTCAATAGGTTTCATTATTTCATAGAAACTTGAAAATAGTTTTCTCTAAACTCTCTCAATCGATTTACATATATATATTTACTCCGTATTATCTCAAGATATTATTAGTATACATAAAATATTACGACGGAGTGCTGTCCGAGTGATTTCGAAGTTGTTTTTTCGAGTGGGATAGGATTAAGGAAATTATAGGTTATAGCTATGGAGGTGATTGAGTATGGTTCATGGGTATGCTCGTGAGGTTAATATAGTGTTTATCATCTCCGTTGCGTTTACGTACCTTTCCTGCAATATTGAATCTCAATATTGATATGTGAGTACTCATAATTTAATTTTTACATACTAATAGTGTATCCCTGACTAGTGCTCGAGTATATAGGATTATGCATGCTTGTACTTTTGATATTGCCATTAGATAGGTTATGTTGATTCCTGAATTAGTTACATATACGATTGAGATAAGGTATAAGATATGCATGTCGTTGGAAAGCTAGCGAAAAATAGTTGAATTTTGGTTTAAGAATCACTTGAATCCAAGTAACGGTTAGAAAGTTATGAAATAAACAAATTGCATAATTAATTTCGTAATTAAAATTGCCGATGATAATTAGTGAACTAATTTTCTGGATTATAAAAAGTGATTATTTGGATTCTACTCGTCGAGTAGATGAATTTTCATATAAAGCACGTCTCGTTTCGTTGAACGGTTGTCAAGTTATGGACAAAAGAAGTTTTGCAAATTTTGATGAAATGTCGAAACGGGAACTGAAATTCTCGCTGATCTGCGTTGTTTCATATATAAAAAAAAATACCACTGAATTCTTTGCTGTAAGGTCTAACAAACGACTCTAGCCGTTTGTCAATTCGAGTCTCGACGATTTTTCTAAAAATCATCAAAGTTGACGGTTTGATCACATTTTAAAATTCTAAAAAGAGCTGAAACTTTTTTATTTAAAAATGTCAGTTTTGTATCAGTTGTCATGGTCGGCCTGATATGTGTTTACTCTTGCCAAAAATCATGTTATATCTTTGTGGTAACGAGAATTTGCAGGCTTTGACCGTTTGTCAATACGAGTTTTGAGGAATTTTCTAAAAATCTCCAAATGTCAATACGAGTTGGCAACTACGAGTTGTCAAGGTTTAGTTTACTTCTGTAATATTTATGCTTAATCTTTTTGGTAATGTGTAACTTTTATCTTTAGCCGTTTATCAATCGGAGTTCCGATAATTTTTCAAAAAATAGCTGAAGTGGCCCGTTTAGTCATGTTTGACCGAAAATCATTTTTGTATAAGTTATTATATATTTGCATGCGACCTCATTTTTACTTTGACCTTTGACCTTTGACTTTTGACTTTAACCTTTGACTTTTGACTTTGAACTTTGACTTTTCCTGTTAACTTTTTTCAGTTAACTTTTTGTGTTGATTTTCTCTAAAAAAAAAAAAAAAAAAAAAACCTAAAATACTATTTTATGATTATGAAACCATTTGTGTTACGTTGTTTCACACGTTACCTTTTACTAGAATCTTAATTGAGCATGAGTAATATAACATGTTACTATACTGTAGAGTCAGACTCGAGCTATAGGATAGGATTACACTATGACCTGACCTAAATTGCTATACAAATATTGACCAACATATAAATATATATAATTAATATAGGTTCGTGAATCCGAGGCCAACCTTGCACTTGTTCAATGACGTTATATGTATTTTTACTACGAAATACAGTATGGTGAGTTTCATTTGCCTTTTTACCCTTTATATTTTTGGGACTGAGAATACATGCGCTTTTATAAATGTATGACGAAATAGACACAAGTAATTGAAACTACATTCTATGGTTGAATTATAGAAATTGAATATGCCCCTATTTATTAAAGTCTGGTAATCTAAGAATTAGGGAACAGACACCCTAATTGACGCGAATCCTAAAGATAGATCTATTGGGCCTAACAAACCCCATCCAAAGTACCGGATGCTTTAGTACTTCGAAATTTATATCATGTCTGAAGGAGGATCCCGAAATGATAGGGGATATTCTTATATGCATATTGTTAATGTCGGTTACCAGGTGTTCACCATATGAATGATTATTTTTATCTCTATGCATGGGACGTATATTTATGAGAACTGGAAATGAAATTCTTGTGGTCTATTAAAATGATGGAAATAAATGATTATGATAAACTAATGAACTCCCCAACCTTTTGGTTGACACTTTAAAGCATGTTTATTCTCAGGTGTTAAAGAAATCTTCCGCTGTGCATTTGCTCATTTTAAAGATATTACTTGGAGTCTTTCATAGCATATTTCGAAGAACGTTGCATTCGAGTCATTGAGTTCATCAAAGATTATTATTAAATCAATTTATAGTTGGATAGTGGATATTATGAAATGGTATGCATGCCTGTCAATTTTCGATGTAAAGAAAGATTGTCTTTTAAAAACGAATGCAATGTTTGTAAAATGTATAATATAGAGGTCAAATACCTCGCAATGTAATCAACTATTGTGAATCGTTTATAATGTATATGAACGGGTCCTTTCAATTACCAACATTCATCTAGATCAAACACTTGATCTCAGGGGTTTCATCCACCCGACGAACCTCATGGATCATCAACTTCAACACGAAAGCGAACACGCTCTAACATCCGAATACTACTACAATCGCCTAACATACGTGTAACTCTAGCATTAAACTCAGCGTCGTTCGTCTCGATCCCATTTCCCGTCGCCATTCTAAGGAATGCAAAGCGATTAGATCACGAACATATAAAGCACACACACAATACCACCCCCATCTTGCTAAACACTCGTCGTACATCACTTGCTAGACACGATTTGCACCCGTAATAAGGTTTACAAGTCCTTATTACGCATACACGTCGTATCGACTCGTTAGTACAATGACCGCCTCTCTTGATGATATATGCAACCGCAAGCACAAACAAAACATAACCCAAGAATCATTATCACAGCACAATAGCATATTAATAATATCCGCATACTAATATAAATGTTAGTCAACCTATAAACAAGGCACTAACTAAACCCATTCCGACTCGTAATCCTACAAGTCCCGCAACAAATTTAGCACACACAAAAGTCTAAGTCTAGGCACCTATCTCAAGTCACCTAAATCCCTTAGACCAGGCTCTGATACCACTTGTAACAACCCAACCCGTTAACCAACCAATAACGCGGATAAAAAAAATTTTTTGCTGGAACAGCATATGGCGCGGCGCGCCATATGGCCGCGCGGCGCGCCAAAGTGGCCTGTCCAAAAGTCATGAAATGCGAAAATGTTTGACCACTTCCCGACGTATTTAGACAAAACGCTTTTAACCATACATTAATATATGTAGAACTAACACGTTCCATTAATAAAATTAGTCTTACGAAGACCGGGCCCACATCGTCCGTTTTACGACTTTCGTACGAAAATACAAGTTTTCAACCACATGATTTGTAATACAAAATAAAGGCCGAGCATGGCGATTGGGGATACGCTACCCAATCCTAATCAATCCAAAAGCAAGCCTTCTAAAGCAACTACGCAAGTCCACAAGTCCCCGCTTACCCGAGCCTCCGCATCCATGCAATCTATAAAAAAAGTCAACAACGAGAGGGTAAGCTAACGCTTGGTGAATGCAATACTTATACATATACATATGTAATTTACCTACACGCATCCACTTACAATACCATGCAAACAAAATGCATAAACGAGCTAGCAACACCAAACATACGACTAGCAACAACGTTAGTATATAAATCGCCACAATAATATACTAAATCACAATAATGCATAAATATAACAAACCGTTCCCCGCTATGGCACTACCGACTTGTAGACGACCAATAACGTCGAGTCTCACTCGTATGTTGTCACCGACTTGTGACTCATCAAAGGGTGTCACCGACTTGTGAACTACCCACCAATATCTATGGGTCACCGACTTGTGAACGCCATGTGACATCACCAACTTGTGAAGCGCCACTAAGTGTCACCGACTTGTGAACACTATAGGGTGTCACCGACTTGTGAATCACCCAAGGGTATCACCGACTTGTGAACCCCCATCAATATATATGGGTCACCGACTTGTGAACCTCTATGTGGCATCACCGACTTGTGAAGCACCACCTAGTGTCACCGGCTTGTGAACACTATGAAGTGTCACCGACTCGTGAATCACTTCCCCGACTTATGGTGACACCGACTTGTGAAACACCAACTAACTACTAAGGGTCACCGCCCCGTGAACCACTATGAGGTGTCACCGACTTGTGAATAACCTGTTGAGACACTACCGACTTGTAGTTCCCATCCCATCATACCAACAAATATGTCACCGTCTTGTGACATAACGCCCACTACTCACGATGTGGCACCAAAGGCCTACATCGCGTACGAGTAAATAAACCACATACATACATGTATAAATATTCCACTCACCTTGTCGCCTTGAAGAAATGCCACCGAATAATCCGCAACACACCGATGGAATGTACCTATTCCATTATCACAAACACAACAACACAATTAGGGTGGATTTACAAATCAAACCAAATTGACAACTAGTGCAATTTCGACCCAAATGCACTTCCAAGCACAAACCGTGCCCAAACTAACCAATAATTACTAACACAAGTGAGAATGGTCCTAATACGCCAATTAGACCCAATCATAGGTGTTAAACACCTATCTTGCCCAAAATGGCACTTAAACCCTAATTTTGACCCAAAGGAGTCAACATCGCGCCATTAGCGGGTTTTGACACCAAAACATATTTAACTCGGTTTTATACTTCAACTTAATCCATTTTAAGTTTATAAACCTTATTAAATCGACAATTGGGTCATAATCATCACCAAACCCTAATTTTGACTCAAGTCAAAATTAGTCAACCCAAATTCACCTAAAGTGATTCCAACACTTCCATAATCACTAAACCTAGTGATTAAACTCAAGATTAAAGCCTAATCAAGGCTAAATCATCAACCAACCCAAAACCCGCCAAGTGACAAGAATAACTAGTCAACATAAACCCATTTCATCATCTAAGAGGGTTTCACTACAAATCAAACTCAAACCCTAACTTGAATATCAAATCTAACAAATGTAATTCGGAGTTAGAACTTACCAATACTACCAAAACGTAGCTAGGAGCGAGATGAACAACTTTAAAACCCGAGACTTTGATCAATTCAAGCTCTTTCTTCTCCAATTCAAGCTCTCTCACTCTAGAACTCTTCCTCTCTCTCCGTATGTGGATGAGAGTGTTTGTGTGGGTGAGAAATGAGTTCCAATGGAGTTCTAGATCAGCTTTGATGACCCCAAACCGACCCCAAGTGAAAAGACCAAAGTGCCCTTCATTTAAACCTTTAAAAAAAGCTGAAAATTGCATCAGACGGGATCGGCGCGCCGTGCCGAAATGTGGAGCGCCGCTCCAACCTACAGGTAAGTTTTCAGAAACTTGTTTTGGCCATAACTTTTTGACCGTAGCTCCATTTTCGATGAATCAAATATCGTTGAAAACGTAATAAGATTTCCTTTCCAATGGTGAGGCTTTGAAACATCAACAAAAACTTTATTTGGGGTTGAAAAGATACGTACACACCTTACCACTTCAGACAACGTCCAGTTTCCTTCGGCGTTCGAGCAAGCAACACGTACACTTCATACACACATCGTATACCATAAATACATTATGTACAATAAATATTTGGGTCTTACAACTCCAAACTCTTGTGGACAAATTTTCTTCACCATCCTTCGATATTAGAAATTCCAAGATATCATCGTATCTTTCATTATAAATATCCTCCATATTTCTGAAGATATTTTTATAACTATTCTTATTTGAAATCATTAATCTCTTCGTGCTATCAGTGTTACATCATAGAGAAACTGTTAGTTTCTATATTCTGTAAACTTTTAAGCTTAAAATATGAATGTTATTGAAGTAATGTTGGGAACTGATGCATGAGTTAGTATAATATAATGACACTTGATCAACGTGATTATATTACAGTAAGTCATGCTGAGTTTCGAAATAGAATGTGATGATTCACAGATCATAACGTCATCATGTGCCATGTTACACGACTCTTACGTTCTGTCTAATCTATAAACATATCAAGAACATATTTTTCTTGATAGTCCTATCTTTCCTTGAATTCTGGTAATTTGACAAGTCAAACTGTGCTATTACCGTTTCTTTCTTAGGACATTAACAATGTTCATTCTGAAACTTATATCTACGAATTCTGGACCATTACAAGAGATGCCCAATCGCAAGAAGAAGAAACAAAGGGACAAAGCTCTGAAATAGAAATTGGGGTATAAACCACAGCAAATAAGAGAGATCATTAACTGTGAATGACAATGATTATAGAAGACGGAAACAGGGACTCTGAAATATAAGGAAGAATATAAAGCCCGATAACAACGCCGAAATTACAAACCGTAGATATTAATGTAGCAATATAAAGACACGGTAGAATTAAGAATAGTATCACCCCAAGGTAATAGTAGATAGTAAACAGATTTCTTCTGGTGGAAGATTGAAAAGAAGGATGACAGAAATGATAATTATAAAAAATATCAAGGATTAGAACTGGATTAAGCATTTTCACCATCTTTTGGATGTATGAACTAAGAAAGAAAGTATAGAAATGGTGAGAATAATGGAATAGAAGAGCTTAATTTATAATGAAAATATCAGACAGAGTAATCGAGGCAGATCATCGTATTTAATTATAGAAATCTTAATCTCATTATTCGCCGAAGAATCAAATCTTTTAGATTTTGAATATTTTCTTTAAATCCCTTGAGTTCCGGAATTCAAACGTGACTACATCAAAAGCTAGGGCAAATCTTTATTTTCTTATTTCACTAATTTGTGATAGTTTTACCCGTACGTTTCGAGTAATCGAATTATCTTATCCATATTACTCAATAGTAATAAAACTCTATTTATCAACTCATATTCATCATGAAAACATTTTTATTGTTAGCCATGACCATCCCACTCAAATTTCAGGACAAAATTTCTTTAACGGGTAGGTACTGTGACGACCCGAAAATTTCCGAACAAATTTAAACTTAATCTTTATATATTCCGACATGATAAGCAAAGACTGTAATATTGAGTCTCGAAAATTTTGAAACTATCTTCATATATTTAATTACCCTTCGACTATTTCCGACGATTTACGAATAATTGTGTGTAAATAAATAATTAAATAAATTTATATATGTATAAGGGTATATATATATATTAAGTTGAATTAATATTATATCACTTAATCATTCAAATTGAATATGTAGAGTAATATACAAAATAATTAAGATAAATATATATATAAGTATATATATGAAATCTATACATAATTAATATAGTATGTATATTGTAATATATATAAATAAATAAATATATATATATCTATATATAATATATATATATAAATATTAAATATTTAAATATGTTATTTTATAGAATAAGTATTATATAAGTAATGAAATGTAAAAATTAATATAAATTACAAGTTAGAATTAGAATATAAATAATATATTAATATTATAATTACTACTTTCATTATTATTACCAACGTTAAAAATTGATATTAATATCTGTATTATAAATATTATTAGAAGTTGTTACATGTAACTTGTTATATTATTATTATTAGTATTATTATGATTGTCATTAATATTAATTAACAATAAAATCATATTATTAGTATTATCTTTAATAATATTATTAGTATTATTAATATCATTAATCATTAATAACATTATTATCATTTTTATGATGATGATGATGATTATTATTATTATTATTATTATTATTATTATTATTATTATTACTATTATTATTAATATTAAAAGTATTATTATCATTAAAATATTTATATATATATACTATTTAAAAATAATAATAATAATAATAATAATAATAAATAATAATAATAAAAATTAGGAAATGGATCGAATTTGGGATCATGATATCAGCAATCTATATTTAACTTTTGTTTTTATCTAAAAGTTTCTACATATCAAGATGTATAGTACGATCCATCTCAACATGTTTTATTTTATTTTTGTTTTTATTGTTTGGTTCTTCTGCTATGTCCATTTGATTCTGTCAAATCTATCTCAGCTATAAACCAATCGATTACTCTCACAATCTCAACAACTCCATCGACCTTTCAACCTCAATAACCAATAGAACTAGTGTTGAACCGATTTTAATTAGAAATCTAAACTGTTTTTTTTATAATACGTTCTCTGTTCTTAAACATATTTGGCAATTGTTTGAATTCGTAATTAATTTCAAAATCCATTAATGAGGTCTTGTTAGGAATTTCATTTGAAAACTATCTGTAAAGTTTGGATTTCCAATTTTTCATATTGAATTCGAATTCAAAGAGTCAAAGTTTACCAAATAAAAGTCAACCGATGTTCTTCATCAAAATTCGGATTTTTTTTTTTTGAGTTTCAAGCCAAATTGATCCTTCGTAAAGTTTCTATCAATGATTTAAAACATCTTTCATGTTGTAACCATAAGCCAAAACAGTCTTGAATCCAAAATCACAATTGGAGTTGTTCATCGTGGTTTCGAACCTGTTACAGCATTCATTTTTTTTTTCGTTTCTGTTAAGATTAGTCAAGCATCACAAGTTTCTAATTCAATTCATAATGTAAGTCAACCTTTAAAAATTAGTTATTGCCTTGGGTGGATCCCTAGTCATTTAATGTATGAGGAAGAGGAAGAATAAACAGATAGATATATATATATATATACAGATAGGTTGGATATAACTTCAGAAAAATAGAACTGGAGGGATGGTTAAGTGTTGGTGTCGGGTTTCGAGTGGTCTCGGGTTCAATCCCTGCTGAGTACAATTCTTTTTAAGATGAGCTTATAAGGTAGTTTAATTATCATTTATTATTTTTATTATTAATACTATTATTATTATTGTTGTTATTAATTGATGTTATTATTACTAGTATTAATATTATTGTTATTGTTATTGTTATTAATATAAGTATTAGTTATTATTTATTATTACTATCATGAAAAAAATTACAATTATCATTATTAATATTACTAATGTTATATTATTACCTTTAATAAAAAGATTGCTATTATTATTATTATTATTATTATTATTATTATTATTATTATTATTATTATTATTATTATTATTATTATTATTATTAGGTATTAGTAGTATTATGATTATTATTACTATCACTTTACTATTATGTAACATCATTATTAATATTATGATTAGTATTATTGATAACAATAGAAGTAGTATTAAAATTAAGATTATTATTATAATTGTTGTTATGAAAATAATACGAACTATTATTAATATTAGTATTTGTACCATTTTTATAATTATTAGTATTATTATAATTAACAAGAGTATTATTATTAACAATATCATTATTATTATTAGTATTATCATTATTAATAAAGATATTATTACTAGTAAATCTGATGAAATTTAACAAGTTTCATAAACAACATGTTCTTATAGTTAACTTGATCATTAAACCAATTTAATGTAGTTAAAACAAGCGAAAGCATTATGTAAAGTTCATGTTAAGATATTAAGTTAAATTCCATGATAATATCAAGTCTTGGATAAATACTTACAAATATAACAAGTAGAGAAGATATATATACCTCCTCAATGATAAATTGATGGCTGAATTTGGACAGCAGAATGATGAGGAAGATGATGAAATTGCAACTTCTAACTTGAAGTCTCAAGTGTGTAATACCCCAAGCTATTAGCCCAACACCCTTGCTATTGGTTAGGATTTATGTGACACTTGAAATAAGCTTTCAAAAAAAAAATTAGACTCTCCTTTTACCCCTAAACAGGCCACGGCAGCTGCTGCAGTTTTTGGGAGGTTTTTCTTTTGATTTTTTTGAATGTCTAGTGCATGTAGAAGTCAAGCTTTGGTTCAAGATACTAGCATGCTCTTAAGGACTTGTGTCATCTTAAAATTAACAAAAGAGAGCATGGGTGTTGTGTCTTGGGACACAAAAACCGTCCACCCCCCATGGGTTATCAAAAGTTTTAATTGTTATAAAACATGTTATTTATATACATGTAATAAAACCCATGTTATTTGTTAAGTTACTTTCATTTTATAAACCATTTTATAAAATATAACACAACATAATTATTTAAACCTATAAATAATTAAATCCTTAATTAAATTATCCAAATAATTTATCTCAAGTGATAATATTTTAGAAAACCGATTTTTTAAAGTTCAAGTGTCGCGTATTTGTTTAACTATCCAATCGTTAAGATTAAATACATATAAAGTGTTGGTAAGCTTGTTATTGCGTATGACATGACTTGGATCATAACATATTAGCCACATTAATTTAATATGTCTCTTGGGCATACGAAATACCTTCAATCTCCCACTTGCACGAGAAACATAAGAAATTAATGCAAGTGACGGATACCACCTAACGACCGTCCATCACCCCCAATATGTTATGACTTTGTGCCATTCAATAACATCATCTTTTTCGAGTTCCCATCTCGAATATGAATAGGTGAATCTTTTCATTATATCCTTTCGTCCTAGATGTCATGTTAAATCCAAGAGATACAGAGTGATCACTCTCTTCTAGATTTAACTTTATAAGGCCTTAGACATCTGACTCTCAACGAATAAGAGGGACCAATTCCATCTTGACTACATACTACCTAAATATACACCTTGCATTATACCTGAGCTCTTCCTTATGAACTATCATATTTCAGAATAGCGAAGGAAAGAATCAAGGCACAATACTTGGTAAATATCCGAAACCAATATGTATCTCAGGTCAGAGGATACAATGATATTCGCCTTTACTCAAGATTACATGTGATCAACCACAAAGGCTCCATTTAGTGAATCTTGAGGGCGGGTCTTCCAATATTTGTATCCCAAAAATATCTATGAACCTTGGTAGAAACCTTGCCTCACATTCAGTCCGTGAATGTATACCAATCCAAGTTCATAATAGTCTAAACCTCACACTTGCTCCCACAAATGTGATTGACTACGGAATTTAGAATAATAGCTTATTCATGGATAAAATATGCAAAATAGGAACATGACTCAAGATTAATAAATTAATACCATAATTATATTAATGAGTTTGAACAGATTTCGTTCCGTTATAATACATAAAACAGATCATGACCAATCACTAGAATACCGAAGCCCTAATGCACAAACATGTCCTGCATGTTTTGCTCCATGTAAGAGCTTCGTGAGAGGATCCGCTATATTAAGATCCGTGTGAACTTTGCGAATACATATCTTTCCCTTTTCAACTTCATCCCTTATGTAGTTGAATCTTCGCTCAATGTGACGGGTCTTTTGGTGAGCACGAGGTTCTTTGATTTGAGCAATCTCACCCTCGTTGTCACAAAAGATCTCAAGAGGGTCCTGAATGGAAGGGGCTACTCCTAAGTCATCGATGAATTTCTTCATCCATGCAGCTTCCTGAGCTGCCAATGATGCGGCAATGTACTCCGACTCTGTAGTGGATAAAGCAACAACATCCTGTTTTGAACTCTTCCAAGAGACCGCACCTCCATTTAACGTGAAGACATAACCGGATTGTGATCGAGAATCATCTCGATCAGTTTGGAAACTCGCATCTACATAACCTTTTACAGCGAGTTCCTCCTCACCAGATCCATATATCAGAAACATATCCTTATTCCTCCTAAGGTATTTCAATATACTTTTGACAGCAATCTAATGACTGTTTCCTGGGTTATTCTAGTATCTACTTGTCAGGCTAAGAGTGCATGACACATCCGGTCTAGTGCATATCATTGCATACATGATTGACCCAATGGCAGACGCATATGGGACTTTCTTCATTCTCTCCTGTTTATCTTTCATGGTGGGGCACTGAGATGAACTGAGAAGTGTTCCCTTTTGAATAGGTACCAAACCTTTCTTAGAGTTCTCCATCTTGAACCTTTTCAAGATCTTTTCAATGTATGCACTTTGATTCAAACCTATCAGTTTCTTGGATCTATCCCTGTAGATCCCAATCCCCAAAATGTATTGTGCTTCTCCAAGATCCTTAATAGAGAAGCATTTACTTAGCCAAGTTTTAACACCTTCCATTGCCGGAATATCATTTCCAAATAACAATATATCATCCACATATAGTACAAGGAACATGATAGTGCTCCCACTAGCTTTCTTGTATACACAAGCTTTATCACCATTTTTAATGAAGCCAAATTTCTTGGCCTCCTCATTAAAATGATAATTGCACATTCTAGATGCTTGTTTCAATCCGTAGATTGACTTCTTTAACTTGCATACCTTTTTAGGATATTTCGGATCAACAAAACCTTCAGGCTGAACCATATAGACATCTTCCTCAAGATGTCCATTTAGGAAAGTGGTCTTGACATCCATTTGCCATATTTCATAATCATAATGAGCAGCAATGGCAAGTAATATCCTAATAGACTTTAACATTGCCACAGGCGAAAAAGTTTCATCATAGTCAACCCCTTGAGTTTGAGTGAAACCTTTTGCTACAAGTCTAGCTTTATATGTATCCAAATTTCCATGTATGTCGGTTTTCATTTTGAAAAGCCATTTACAATCAACTAGCCTGGAGCCAGTAGGTTGTTCAACAAGTTCCCAAACTTGGTTGTCATACATGGATTGCATCTCAGCGTTCATGGCTTCCTGCCATTTATCCTTATCAGTCCTTGATAAAGCATCTTGGTAGTTTGGTGGTTCATCCAAATCAACCACATAGCAACCATCCATGAGAAACCCATATCTCTCAGGAGGATTAGTAATCCTACCAGATCTGCGAATGTCTTGTGTATTTTGATCATCCATTTGATCACTCTCAACATTTTCATGTTGAGTGCTAGTGTCAACCAATTGTGTATCATCTACTCGATCTTGAACCTCTTCAAGATCTATCTTCCTTTCACTATTTCCTTCCATTAGGAACTTAGTTTCAAGGAATTCAGCCTTTCGAGAAACAAATACATCTTGCTCGGTTGGATCATAGAAATAGTATCCCATATCATCCTTGGGATATCCTATGAAGATACACTTCGTGGATCGAGCATTCAACTTATTAGGGACGTAACGCTTAGGATAAACTTCACATCCCCATACCTTTAAGTATGATAGAGATGGAGGTTTTCCAAACCACATCTCATGAGGAGTTCGTTCCACTTTCTTGGTTGGGGCCATATTTAGAATACGAGCCGCGGAGCATAGACAATAACCCCAAAATGATAAAGGCAACGAGCTTCTAGCCATCATAGATCAAACCATATCCATTAGGGTTCGGTTCCTCCTTTCGGATACACCATTAAGATGTGGTGTCCCGGGTGGAGTAAGTTGTGAGATAATCCCACAACTTCTAAGATGATCTTGGAAAGCATCGCTTAGGTATTCACCTCCTCTATCGGTACGAAGTACCTTGATTGTCTTGTTGAGTTGATTTTGTACTTCGTTTTGATATTCTTTGAATGCTTCAAAAGTTTCGTCCTTGTGCCTTAATAAATAGACATATCCGAAAGTGATGAAGTATCTTTCACCTTTCCTAGTCATGGGCTTAAAGGGTCCACATACATCTGAATGTATTAATCCCAATAAGTCTTTAGCCCTTTCATAGGTCCCTTTGAAAGGTGCTTTAGTCATTTTGCCTTGTAAACAAGATTCACGTACATCAAACGAGTCTAGTTCATTTGATTTCAAAAGTCCATTCTTTTGAAGTGTATGCATTCGATTCTTGTTTATACGACCAAGGCGACAATGCCATAAGTATGAATCACTCAAATCCCTTTTGAGTTTCTTGGTGTTTGCATGGAATATTGAGCTATTGTATGATGTGTCATCATGAACCAGTTCATAAATACCATTCGAAGGCGAAGCCTTAAAATAGAACACATTATCTAAAGAAACATAGATATCATCATTAATGAAATTAAGATTAAAACCATATTGTTTCAAACGGGATATAGAAATAATGTTTCAAGATAAATCGGGTGCATACAAAACATTTTTCAAAATAAGCTCCAAACCACTTGGTAGCTTCAAAACAAAGTCTCCCTGAGCTTTCACTTGCACCCTTGCTCCATTTCCCATGAAGAGACTTGTTGTTCCCGCATCTTGATCACTTCTTTTGAACCCCTGCAAAGAATTGCAAATGTGAGTTCCACATCATGTGTCTAATACCCATGTATTAGAAGAAGTAATACTAAGCTCAATGTATACCATATATACATTACCTGAGGTTTGCCCTACATCCTTCTTTTCTTTCAACTCCTTTAGGTAAACCGGGAAGTTGCATTTCCAGTGACCCATTTCACCGCAACCAAAGCACGGATCTTCCTTGGGGTTAGCTTTACCGGCAACCTTTTGCTTCTTGTTATTGTTGGTTGGGGTAACCATCTTCCCCTTTCCCTTGCCCTTGACTTGGTAGGCGGGTCCTTTCCTCTTAGCTGCCTTCGGCTTAGAAGTGTTATTGGTTTTGGACCCGCCTTCATTGATCATAAATATGGGTGAAGCCCTTTTACCCATGCTCGCTTCGGCCGTCTTAAGCATGGCATGTAATTCGCCAATGCTTTTATCCCATCCATTCATGTTGTAATTCATTACAAATGTGTCAAACCTCTTTGACAAAGAATTAAGGATGAGGTCTGTGGCTAATTCATTAGACACGTTACAGTTTAGACAGTTCGCTCGATCAATTAGGCTTTTCATCTTAAGGACATAAGATGAAACGGATTGGGAGTCGTCCATCCGACATGCATGAAGCGCTCGGACTGTTTCAAAGCGATCGACACGAGCTTGTTGAAGGAACATCTCCTTCAACTGTGTGATCATGTCATATGCACTATGATGCTCGAAATCCTTTTGGAGTTCTGGTATCATAGTCCCAAGCATGAGGCAAGAAACTTGCACCGAATCGGTGCAATATTTCTCCCAATAAGCCATGCCTTCCGTATCAAGTCTTGGATAAATGCTTACAAATATAACAAGTAGAGAAGATATATATACCTCCTCAATGATAAATTGAGGGCTGAATTTGGACAGCGGAATGATGAGGAAGATGATGAAATTGCAACTTCTAACTTGAAGTCTCAAGTGTGTAATACCCCAAGCTATTAGCCCAACACCCTTGCTATTGGTTAGGATTTATGTGACACTTGAAATAAGCTTTCAAAAAAAAATTAGACTCTCCTTTTACCCCTAAACAGGCCACGACAGCTGCTGCAGTTTTTGGGAGGTTTTTCTTTTGATTTTTTTGAATGTCTAGTGCATGTAGAAGTCAAGCTTTGGTTCAAGATACTAGCATGCTCTTAAGGACTTGTGTCATCTTAAAATTAAAAAAAGAGAGCATGGGTGTTGTGTCTTGGGACACAAAAACCGTCCACCCCCATGGGTTATCAAAAGTTTTAATTTTTATAAAACATGTTATTTATATACATGTAATAAAACCCATGTTTTCTGTTAAGTTACTTTCATTTTATAAACCATTTTATAAAATATAACACAACATAATTATTTAAACCTATAAATAATTAAATCCTTAATTAAATTATCCAAATAATTTATCTCAAGTGATGATATTTTAGAAAACCAATTTTCTAAAGTTCAAGTGTCGCGTATTTGTTTAACGATCCAATCGTTAAGATTAAATACATATAAAGTGTTGGTAAGCTTGTTATTGGATATGACCCAACTTGGATCATAACATATTAGCCACATTAATTTAATATGTCTCTTGGGCATACGAAATACCTTCAAAATCATTATTATCAAAACTATCATTTTTTTTTAACAAATAAATATTTTGTACATAAAATATACTTATTACATATACTATGATTATATTAAAATCCCACATAACTATATATATATATATATATATATATATATATATATATATATATATATATATATATATATATATATATATATATATAATCTACTAATATTATTTATATAAATACTTACAAATAACAAATTATCGATTTTTTTAAATATAACATTAAACAAGTAAGAATGTAAATATAGATATATTAATATAAGTATATAAATATTAACTATTATGAATATATATACATAAATTAAACATACATAATATATAAATTAAAGGTATAATAAGTAAACTTGTTCAGTTATGATTATATGTTTTAATATAAATATATAAATGATATAGGTTCGTGAATCCGAGGCCAACCCTGCATTGTTCAATATAGTCACATGTATTTTTACTACAAAATACATTAGGTGAGTTTCATTTGCCTTTTTACCCTTTATTTTTTTGGGCTGAGAATACATGCGCAATTTTTATAAATGTTTTACGAAATAGACAAAAGTAATCGAAACTATATTATATGGTTGAATGATCGAAGCCGAATATGCCCCTTTTTGCTTGGTAGCCTAAGAATTAGGGAATATCACTAATTTTGAGAATTAGTGCACGCCTAATTGACGCGAATCCTAAAGATAGATCTATTGGGCCTAACGAACCCCATCCAAAGTACCGGATGCTTTAGTACTTCGATGTTATTTATATCATGTCCGAAGGATTTCCCGGAATGATAGGGGATATTCTTATATGCATCTTGTTAATGTCGGTTACCAGGTGTTCAATCCATATGAATGATTTTTGTCTCTATGCATGGGACGTTTATTTATGAGAACTGGATATGAAATTCTTGTGGTCTACTAAAATGATGGAAATGATTATTTATGTTAAACTAATGAACTCACCAACTTTTTGGTTGACACTTTAAAGCATGTTTATTCTCAGGTACGAAAGAAATCTTCCACTGTGCATTTGCTCATATTAGAGATATTACTTGGAGTCATTCATGAAATATTTCAAAAGACGTTGCATTCGAGTCGTCGAGTTCATCAAGATTATTACTAAGTCAATTATAGTTGGATATATTATGAAATGATAAAGCAAAAGAGAAGAGTAAGGGAAAAGCTATCAAAATAGAGAAACCTGACCCCAAACCCGATGAACTATATGTTAACATGAAATACCCCGACGGAATATACCGTAAACACCCATATTTCTTAAACTTTAACTATAGCTCGGGAACATCTAAGCAACCGGATTTTTCTAGACCATTTGTGAAAAGGACTGCTCGTATTAGTACGGGTCCTCCATTTATCCCTAGAAAATTAGCAAAACGAACCGAGTCCGAGGAGGAAGAAACAAGTGAGTCTGAATAAAGAGTTGTAATCATTTACTTTTATCATGTCATGTAATATATGTATTGTAGCGTGCTTGTACTTTTATGTTATAATTGCTTGTATTGTTTGATAATTATCTGTAACGAATCTAATCTTCGTCTATTTTACAGTATAAAAAAAACACAAAATGGACGTTAAGGATAGACAACCGAATATTTTAGAAGACCTACCACGGGATATGATTAATGAAATCTTGTCTAGAGTTGGTCAGAATTCATCGGCTCAATTGTTTATGGCAAAATTAGTTTGTAGGACATTTGAAAGATGTTCCAGGCATCCCTTGATTTATAGAAGGCTTTCCTTCGATAGGTGGTGTATATCACACTGGGGACACCCTAAGTTGGCTCGTGTTTTCTTTGAAGCTATGTATGCGGGAAACCCTAATGCACTTTTCCGCTTCGGGTTGAGGGCCTATTTTGACTCCCTATATCCCAATATAGGACTTCGTTCTTTAGAAAGGTCTTCAAACATGCAACTCAAAGAAGCATGTTACGTTTACGGGTTAGTGATGTTCGCCTCTCATCAAATTGAGAAAAAGAACATCGGGTTGTAACTACTTAATAAAACATTTCCACGAGTGACGGATTCAGTAGTTGAGGTGAGAAATAAGGTTTTTAAGTTGTTACAGAACTGTTGGGTATTTCGTAACCCCCGTCCTTTTGACGACGTTACCACGTGTTGCCTTGCCAACGGCCACAACGGTTATTTTCCACATGACCAAGGATGGGAAATAGTATTAGTAAAACCCGAATGTACGACTTGTTTCTGGTCCTATGAATTGCGTGTCTTTATTGCCTTTACTGAACAATTTGCGTTTAACTAGATTTGTTTTCACAGCTGCTTTGTATCAAAGTTATTTTGTGCTATATTTCAAGCTGTATGTAAAATAGCGGTATTGTACGTTTGTAAAATATTGTATTAAAATTTGAACGCGAAATATTGTTATCAGTTTTTCATGATAGAATTATAGTAGTTGATTTGTATATTAGCTACTAAGTATGAACTTAACGGGTACGTACTACCCAAATTTGAATTATAAAACGATAATATGAAGAAAAAGCTTTTATAAATAAGTTCATATTATGCTACAAAATACTATCGACTACTCCTAATATTCTATATGATTAACTGAACTCTTTTGGCTATTTTTGAAGGAAATGGCACCGACTACTTGACACAACATGAACTTGAGCGAGAAAGAATTTCGTGTTTTCCTTGCTGCAAACATAGCCGCAGTACAGGCTGCAATTCAAAACAACAACTCTGAATCTAGCAATGGAACTAATTCCACAAGAAATCGTGTAGGATGCTCCTACAAGGAATTTACTGCCTGTAAACCTCTTGAGTTCGATGGAACTGAAGGACCAATCGGACTCAAACGGTGGACTGAGAAGGTCGAATCAGTGTTTGCTATAAGTAAATGTGCTGAAGCAGACAGAGTGAAGTACGCTACGCATACCTTCACGGGTACTGCGTTAACATAGTGGAACACCTATCTCGAGCAGGTGGGACAAGATGCTGCTTATGCATTACTGTGGTCAGCATTCAAACATATGATGAATGACCAGTACCGTACCAGAAACGAGGTCAATAAGCTCAAGGCAAAGCTTAGAGAATTACAAATACAAGGATTCGATATTACCACATACGAACGGCGATTCACAGAGTTGTGCCTATTGTGTCCAAGAGTGTTCGAAGATGAAGAAGAGTAGATCGACACGTTTGTAAAAGGATTACCAGAAAGGATTCAGGAGGATGTGTGTTTAAACGAGCCCACTTCCATACAAAAGGCAAGTCGAATGGCTCACAAACTCATAAATCAGATTGAGGGAAGAATTAAAGAGCAGGCGGCCGAAGAGACCAACATGAAACAAGTCAAGAGAAAGTGGGGAGAAAATAGTGACAAGAGTCACCAATACAACAACAACAACAACAACAATCACAATCACAATCGCAATAAATATCACAACTGTAGTGACCCGAACTTTTCCATGTTTATATATATTAATTGAGATTGATATTTACATGATTAAATGTCTCCAACATGTTAAGCAATCAAACTTGTTAAGACTTGATTAATTGAAATATGTTTCATATAGACAATTGACCACCCAAGTTGACCGGTGATTCACGAATGTTAAAACTTGTAAAAACTTTATGATGACATATATATATATATATATATATATATATATATATATATATATATATATATATATATATATATATATATATATATATATATATATATATATATATATATATATATATATATAGTTAACATGATACTATGATAAGTAAACATATCATTAAGTATATTAACAATGAACTACATATGTAAAAACAAGACTACTAACTTAATGATTTTTAAACGAGACATATATGTAACGATTATCTTTGTAAAGACATTTAATGTATATATATCATATTAAGAGATATTCATACATGATAATATCATGATAATATAATAATTTAAAATCTTATTTGATATTATAAACATTGGGTTAACAACATTTAACAAGATCGTTAACCTAAAGGTTTCAAAACAACACTTACATGTAACGACTAACGATGACTTAACGACTCAGTTAAAATGTATATACATGTAGTGTTTTAATATGTATTTATACACTTTTGAAAGACTTCAATACACTTATAAAAATACTTCTACTTAACAAAAATGCTTACAATTACATCCTCGTTCAGTTTCATCAACAATTCTACTCGTATGCACCCGTATTCGTACTCGTACAATACACAGCTTTTAGATGTATGTACTATTGGTATATACACTCCAATGATCAGCTCTTAGCAGCCCATGTGAGTCACCTAACACATGTGAGAACCATTATTTGGCAACTAGCATGAAATATCTCATAAAATTACAAAAATATGAGTAATCATTCATGACTTATTTACATGAAAACAAAATTACATATCCTTTATATCTAATCCATACACCAACGACCAAAAACACCTACAAACACTTTCATTTTTCAATTTTCTTCATCTAATTGATCTCTCTCAAGTTCTATCTTCAAGTTCTAAGTGTTCTTCATATATTCTACAAGTTCTAGTTACATAAAATCAAGAATACTTTCAAGTTTGCTAGCTCACTTCCAATCTTGTAAGGTGATCATCCAACCTCAAGAAATCTTTGTTTCTTATAGTAGGTTATCTTTCTAATACAAGGTAATAATCATATTTAAACTTTAATTCAATTTCTATAACTATAACAATCTTATTTCGAGTGGAAATCTTACTTGAAATTGTTTTCGTGTCATGATTCTGCTTCAAGAACTTTCAAGCCATCCAAGGATCCTTTGAAGCTAGATCTATTTTTCTCATTTCCAGTAGGTTTATCCAAGGAACTTGAGGTAGTAATGATGTTCATAACATCATTCGATTCATACATATAAAGCTATCTTATTCGAAGGTTTAAACTTGTAATCACTAGAACATAGTTTAGTTAATTCTAAACTTGTTCGCAAATAAAAGTTAATCCTTCTAACTTGACTTTTAAAATCAACTAAACACATGTTCTATATCTATATGATATGCTAACTTAATGATTTAAAACCTGGAAACGCGAAAAACACCGTAAAACCGGATTTACGCCATCGTAGTAACATCGCGGGCTGTTTTGGGTTAGTTAATTAAAAACTATGATAAACTTTGATTTAAAAGTTGTTATTCTGAGAAAATAATTTTTATTATGAACATGAAACTATATCCAAAAATTATGGTTAAACTCAAAGTGGAAGTATGTTTTCTAAAATGGTCATCTAGACGTCGTTCTTTCGACTGAAATGACTACCGTTACAAAAACGACTTATAACTTATTTTTCTGACTATAAACCTATACTTTTTCTGTTTAGATTCATAAAATATAGTTCAATATGAAACCATAGCAATTTGATTCACTCAAAACGGATTTAAAATGAAGAAGTTATGGGTAAAACAAGATTGGATAATTTTTTTCATTTTAGCTACGTGAAAATTGGTAACAAATCTATTCCAACCATAACTTAATCAACTTGTATTGTATATTATGTAATCTTGAGATACCATAGACACGTATACAATGTTTCGACCTATCATGTCGACACATCTATATATATTTCGGAACAACCATAGACACTCTATATGTGAATGTTGGAGTTAGCTATACAGGGTTGAGGTTGATTCCAAAATATATATATAGTTTGAGTTGTGATCAATACTGAGATACGTATACACTGGGTTGTGGATTGATTCAAGATAATATTTATCGATTTATTTCTGTACATCTAACTGTGGACAACTAGTTGTAGGTTACTAACGAGGACAGCTGACTTAATAAACTTAAAACATCAAAATATATTAAAAGTGTTGTAAATATATTTTGAACATACTTTGATATATATGTATATATTGTTATAGGTTCGTGAATCAACCAGTGGCCAAGTCTTACTTCCCGACGAAGTAAAAATCTGTGAAAGTGAGTTATAGTCCCACTTTTAAAATCTAATATTTTTGGGATGAGAATACATGCAGGTTTTATAAATGATTTACAAAATAGACACAAGTACGTGGAACTACATTCTTTGGTTGAATTATCGAAATCGAATATGCCCCTTTTTATTAAGTCTGGTAATCTAAGAATTAGGGAACAGACACCCTAATTGACGCGAACTCTAAAGATGGATCTATTGGGCCTAACAAACCCCATCCAAAGTACCGGATGCTTTAGTACTTCGAAATTTATATCATATCCGAAGGGTGTCCCGGAATGATGGGGTTATTCTTATATATGCATCTTGTTAATGTCGGTTACCAGGTGTTCACCATATGAATGATTTTTATCTCTATGTATGGGATGTGTATTGAAATATGAAATCTTGTGGTCTATTATTATGATTTGATATATATAGGTTAAACCTATAACTCACCAACATTTTTGTTGACGTTTTAAGCATGTTTATTCTCAGGTGATTATTAAGAGCTTCCGCTATCGCATACTTAAATAAGGACGAGATTTGGAGTCTATGCTTGTATGATACTGTGTAAAAACTGCATTCAAGAAACTTATTTTGTTGTAACATATTTGTATTGTAAACCATTATGTAATGGTCGTGTGTAAACAGGATATTTTAGATTATCATTATTTGATAATCTACGTAAAGCTTTTTAAACCTTTATTGATGAAATAAAGGTTATGGTTTGTTTTAAAATGAATGCAGTCTTTGAAAAACGTCTCATATAGAGGTCAAAACCTCGCAACGAAATCAATTAATATGGAACGTTTTTAATCAATAAGAACGGGACATTTCAGTTGGTATCCGAGCGTTGGTCTTAGAGAACCAGAATTTTGCATTAGTGTATCTTATCGAGTTTGTTAGGATGCATTAGTGAGTCTGGACTTCGACCGTGTTTACTTGAAAAATGATTGCTTAACAAATTTTGTTGGAAACTATATATTTTTAACATGTGAATATTATGTGATATATTAATCTCTTAACGCGTTTGATATTATGTGATAGATGTCTACCTCTAGAACAAGTCCCATTGACTCACCTAATAATAATGAAGAGTCAAATGTAAATTGGAATGATTCGTGGACTGATTCACAAGTTCCCGAAGAGGAACCGGAAGAAGAGTCGGAACCGGAAGAAGAATCGGAACCGGAAGAAGAATCAGAACCGGATGAAGAAATAGAACCGGTGGGGGAAATAATAAAACGGTTAAGTAAAAGAAAATCCTCAACCAACCGACCAAGGTTAATTATGGTCAATGGTGTTTCCGCCAAGGAAGCAAAATATTGGGAGGATTACCAATTCTCCGATGAATCGGATTCCGACGAGAATTCCGATGATGTTATAGAAATTACCCCAACTGAATTTAAAAAGGCAAAAGAAAATAATAAGGGAAAGGGCATAAAAATAGAGAAATCTAATTCCAACCCCGATGAACTTTATATGTATCGTCAACCCCCGAAGTCCTTAAGTTGTAACAATGACCCGGGAACCTCTAAACCACCAGGTTTTTCTAAACCAATGTGGAAAATGACGGCTCGTATTAGGGGAACATCATATATCCCTAGAAACTTGGCAAAACGAACCAAAACCGAAGAAGAAGAAACAAGCGAGTCGAAATAAGATAGTTGTATTCGTGTGGTGTAATATATGTAATATAGTGTGCTTATGCTTTATGATATATGTAAAAATTGCTTGTATTAATAAGTATTTTTTTTTATGAATCTAACTCTTGTCTATTTTACAGTATAAAAACGCAAAATGGATAGACAACCCAATATTTTAAGAGACCTACCCGGAGACATGATTGATGAAATCTTGTCTAGAGTCGGTCAGAATTCTTCGGCACAACTATTTAAGGCGAGATCAGTTTGTAAGACATTCGAAGAACGTTCCAAGAATGCCTTGGTTTATAAAAGGCTTTCGTTCGAAAGATGGGGGATATCACATTGGGAAATCCATAAGTTACGATGTGTTTACTTTGACGCATATATTGCGGGGAACCCAAATGCTATTTTACGCAATGGGTTAAGAAATTATTTTGACTCAATATATCCGAATATTGGACTTCGTGATTTAGGAAAAGCGGCTAACATGCAACATAAAGAAGCATGTTATGCTTACGGATTAGTAATGTTCGCTTCTCACCAAAGTGAGAACAAGAACATCGGGCTACAACTATTAAACAAAACGTTCCCACAAGTGACGGAGTCGGTAATTGGGGTAAGAAATGAGGTTTTTAGATTGTTACGGGACTGTTGGACATTACGTAACCCTCGTCCCTTTAACGACGTTACAACACGTTGTCTTATCAACGGCCATAACGGTTATGTTCCACAAGACCAAGGATGGGAAGTAATCCTAGTAAAACCAGAATGCATGACTTGTTTCTGGACGTATGAATTACGTGTCTTTATTGCCTTTGCTGAACGACTTGTGTACTAGCTAGAATTATCTTCAAAACCAACTTGTATCAAATTTATTGTGTCCTATATTTCATGCTATATGTAAAATAAGCGGTATTGTAAGTTTGTAAAATATTGTATAAAAGTTTGAACGCGAAATATTATTATAATCAGTTTTTCATATAGAATTGTAGTAGTTGAATTGTATATTAGCTACTAAGTATGAACTTAACGGGTAGGTACTACCCGAATTTAAACTTATAAAATGCTAATATGAAGAAAAAGCTTTTATAAATAAGTTCATATTACGCTACGAAATACTATTGACTACTCTTGATATTCTATATGATTAACTCGTTTCATTTGACTATTTTGAAGGAAATGGCACCGACTACTCGACACACCTTGAATATGAGCGAAGAGGAATTTCGTGCCTTTCTTGCTTCAAACATAGCCGCAGTACAGGCTGCGCTACATACCAACAATAACCTTGGATCTAGCAGTACAGGAAATCGTGTAGGATGCACCTACAAAGAATTCACTGCCTGCAAACCTTTAGAATTTGATGGAACCGAAGGACCGATCGGATTGAAACGGTGGACCGAGAAGGTCGAATCGGTGTTTACCATAAGTAAGTGTACTGAAGAGGACAAAGTGAAGTACGCAACGCATACCTTCACAGGTTCTGCGTTAACATGGTGGAATACCTATCTAGAGCAAGTGGGACAAGACGATGCGTACGCACTACCGTGGTCAGCATTCAAGCACTTGATGAACGAGAAGTACCGTCCCAGAACCGAGGTCAATAAGCTCAAGACAGAACTTATAGGGTTACGAACCCAAGGATTTGATATTACCACGTACGAAAGACGATTCACAAAATTGTGCCTATTGTGTCCGGGAGCATTCGAAGATGAGGAAGAGAAGATCGACGCGTTTGTGAAAGGATTACCGGAAAGAATCCAAGAAGATATAAGTTCACACGAGCCCGCCTCCATACAACAGGCATGTAGAATGGCTCACAAACTAGTGAACCAAATTGAAGAAAGAATTAAAGAACTGACTGCTGAAGAGGCCAATGTGAAGCAAGTCAAAAGAAAGTGGGAGGAAAACGGTGATAAGAATCATCAATACAACAACAACAGCAATTACAACAATAATCGCAACAATTATCCCAACAATCGCAACATCAATCGCAACTACAATAAACGGCCCAACAACAACAACAACAACAACAACAACAGCAACTACAACAATCATCCCAACAACAATAATAACCGCAACAACAACAACAATCAGAAGCAGCTATGCCAAAGGTGTGAAAAGTATCACTCGGGGTTCTGCACCAAATTTTGCAACAAGTGTAAAAGAAATGGTCATAGCGCGGCGAAGTGTGAGGTCTACGGACCAGGGGTTAATAGAACGAAAGGAACAAATGGTGTCGGAACGAGTAATGGCGGAGCAAGTAGTGTCGGAGAAAGTTATGCCAATGTAGTTTGTTATAAATGTGGAAAACCGGGCCACATTATTAGAAATTGCCCGAACCAGGAGAACACGAATGGACAAGGCCGCGGAAGAGTTTTCAATATTAATGCGGCAGAGGCACAGGAAGACCCGGAGCTTGTTACGGGTACGTTTCTTATTGACAATAAATCTGCTTACGTTTTATTTGATTCGGGTGCGGATAGAAGCTATATGAGTAGAGATTTTTGTGCTAAATTAAGTTTTCCATTGACGCCTTTGGATAGTAAATTTTTACTCGAATTAGCAAATGGTAAATTAATTTCAGCAGATAATATATGTCGAAATCGAGAAATTAAACTGGTTAGCGAAACATTTAAGATTGATTTGATACCAGTAGAGTTAGGGAGTTTTGATGTGATAATCGGTATGGACTGGTTGAAAGAAGTGAAAGCAGAGATCGTTTGTTACAAAAATGCAATTCGCATTATACGAGAAAAAGGAAAACCATTAATGGTGTACGGAGAAAAGGGCAACACGAAGCTACATCTTATTAGTAATTTGAAGGCACAAAAACTAATAAGAAAAGGTTGTTATGTTGTTCTAGCACACGTCGAGAAAGTACAAACTGAAGAAAAGAGCATCAATGATGTTCCCATTGCAAAAGAATTTCCCGATGTATTTCTGAAAGAATTACCGGGATTACCCCCACATCGATCCGTTGAATTTCAAATAGATCTTGTACCAGGAGCTGCACCAATAGCTCGTGCTCCTTACAGACTCGCACCCAGCGAGATGAAAGAACTGCAAAGCCAATTACAAGAACTTTTAGAGCGTGGTTTCATTCGACCAAGCACATCACCGTGGGGAGCTCCTGTTTTGTTTATCAAGAAGAAAGATGGTACATTCAGGTTGTGTATCGACTACCGAGAATTGAACAAACTTACCATCAAGAACCGCTACCCACTACCGAGAATCGACGACTTATTTGATCAACTACAAGGCTCGTCTGTTTATTCAAAGATTGACTTACGTTCCGGGTATCATCAAATGCGGGTGAAAGAAGATGATATTCCAAAGACTGCTTTCAGAACACGTTAAGGTCATTACGAGTTTATGGTCATGCCGTTTGGTTTAACTAATGCACCAGCTGTGTTCATGGACCTTATGAACCGAGTGTGTGGACCATACCTTGACAAGTTTGTCATTGTTTTCATTGATGACATACTTATTTACTCAAAGAATGACCAAGAACACGGTGAACATTTGAGAAAGCTGTTAGAAGTATTGAGGAAGGAAGAATTGTACGCTAAGTTTTCAAAATGTGCATTTTGGTTGGAAGAAGTTCAATTCCTCGGTCACATAGTAAACAAAGAAGGTATTAAGGTGGATCCGGCAAAGATAGAAACTGTTGAAAAGTGGGAAACCCCGAAAACTCCGAAACACATACGCCAGTTTTTAGGACTAGCTGGTTAATACGGAAGGTTCATCCAAGACTTTTCCAGAATAGCAAAACCCTTGACTGCATTAACGCATAAAGGGGAGAAATTTGAATGGAAGGATGAACAAGAGAAAGCGTTTCAGTTATTGAAGAAAAAGCTAACTACGGCACCTATATTGTCATTGCCTGAAGGGAATGATGATTTTGTGATTTATTGTGACGCATCAAAGCAAGGTCTCGGTTGTGTATTAATGCAACGAACGAAGGTGATTGCTTATGCGTCTAGACAATTGAAGATTCACGAGCAAAATTATACGACGCATGATTTGGAATTAGGCGCGGTTGTTTTTGCATTAAAGACTTGGAGGCACTACTTATATGGGGTCAAAAGTATTATATATACTGACTACAAAAGTCTTCAACACATATTTAATCAGAAACAACTGAATATGAGGCAGCGTAGGTGGATTGAATTATTGAATGATTACGACTTTGAGATTCGTTACCACCCGGGGAAGGCAAATGTGGTAGCAGATGCCTTGAGCAGGAAGGACAGAGAACCCATTCGAGTAAAATCTATGAATATAATGATTCATAAAAACCTTACTACTCAAATAAAGGAGGTGCAACAAGGAGTTTTAAAAGAGGGAAATTTAAAGGATGAAATACCCAAAGGATCGGAGAAGCATCTTAATATTCGAGAAGACGGAACCCGGTATAGGGCTGAAAGGATTTGGGTACCAAAATTTGGAGATATGAGAGAAATGGTACTTAGAGAAGCTCATAAAACCAGATACTCAACACATCCTGGAACGGGGAAGATGTACAAGGATCTCAAGAAACATTTTTGGTGGCCGGGTATGAAAGCCGATGTTGCTAAATACGTAGGAAAATGTTTGACGTGTTCTAAGGTCAAAGCTGAGCATCAGAAACCATCAGGTCTACTTCAACAACCCGAAATCCCGGAATGGAAATGGGAAAACATTACCATGGATTTCATCACTAAATTGCCAAGGACTGCAAGTGGTTTTGATACTATTTGGGTAATAATTGATCGTCTCACCAAATCAGCACACTTCCTGCCAATAAGAGAAGATGACAAGATGGATAAGTTAGCATGACTGTATTTGAAGGAAGTCGTCTCCAGACATGGAATACCAATCTCTATTATCTCTGATAGGGATGGCAGATTTATTTCAAGATTCTGGCAGACATTACAGCAAGCATTAGGAACTCGTCTAGACATGAGTACTGCCTATCCTCCACAAACTGATGGGCAGAGCGAAAGGACGATACAAACGCTTGAAGACATGCTACGAGCATGTGTTATTGATTTCGGAAACAGTTGGGATCGACATCTACCGTTAGCAGAATTTTCCTACAACAACAGCTACCATTCAAGCATTGAGATGGCGCCGTTTGAAGCACTTTATGGTAGAAAGTGCAGGTCTCCGATTTGTTGGAGTGAAGTGGGGGATAGACAGATTACGGGTCCGGAGATTATACAAGAAACTACCGAGAAGATCATCCAAATTCAACAACGGTTGAAAACCGCCCAAAGTCGACAAAAGAGCTACGCTGACATTAAAAGAAAAGATATAGAATTTGAAATTGGAGAGATGGTCATGCTTAAAGTTTCACCTTGGAAAGGCGTTGTTCGATTTGGTAAACGAGGGAAATTAAATCCAAGGTATATTGGACCATTCAAGATTATTGATCGTGTCGGACCAGTAGCTTACCGACTTGAGTTACCTCAACAACTCGCGGCTGTACATAACACTTTCCACGTCTCGAATTTGAAGAAATGTTTTGCTAAAGAAGATCTCACTATTCCGTTAGATGAAATCCAAATCAACGAAAAACTTCAATTCATCGAAGAACCCGTCGAAATAATGGATCGTGAGGTTAAAAGACTTAAGCAAAACAAGATACCAATTGTTAAGGTTCGATGGAATGCTCGCAGAGGACCTGAGTTCACCTGGGAGCGTGAAGATCAGATGAAGAAGAAATACCCGCATCTATTTCCAGAAGATTCGTCAACACCTTCAACAGCTTAAAATTTCGGGACGAAATTTATTTAATGGGTAGGTACTGTAGTGACCCGAACTTTTCCATGTTTATATATATTAATTGAGATTGATATTTACATGATTAAATGTCTCCAACATGTTAAGCAATCAAACTTGTTAAGACTTGATTAATTGAAATATGTTTCATATAGACAATTGACCACCCAAGTTGACCGGTGATTCACGAACGTTTAAACTTGTAAAAACTTTATGATGACATATATATGGATATATATATATATAGTTAACATGATACTATGATAAGTAAACATATCATTAAGTATATTAACAATGAACTACATATGTAAAAACAAGACTACTAACTTAATGATTTTTAAACGAGACATATATGTAACGATTATCGTTGCAAAGACATTTAATGTATATATATCATATTAAGAGATATTCATACATGATAATATCATGATAATATAATAATTTAAAATCTCATTTGATATTATAAACATTGGGTTAACAACATTTAACAAGATCGTTAACCTAAAGGTTTCAAAACAACACTTACATGTAACGACTAACGATGACTTAACGACTCAGTTAAAATGTATATACATGTAGTGTTTTAATATGTATTTATACACTTTTGAAAGACTTCAATACACTTATCAAAATACTTCTACTTAACAAAAATGCTTACAATTACATCCTCGTTCAGTTTCATCAATAATTCTACTCGTATGCACCCGTATTCGTACTCGTACAATACACAGCTTTTAGATGTATGTACTATTGGGATATACACTCCAATGATCAGCTCTTAGCAGCCCATGTGAGTCACCTAACACATGTGGGAACCATCATTTGGCAACTAACATGAAATATCTCATAAAATTATAAAAATATGAGTAATCATTCATGACATATTTACATGAAAACAAAATTACATATCCTTTATATCTAATCCATACACCAACGACCAAAAACACCTACAAACACTTTCATTCTTCAATTTTCTTCATCTAATTGATCTCTCTCAAGTTCTATCTTCAAGTTCTAAGTGTTCTTCATATATTCTACAAGTTCTAGTTACATAAAATCAAGAATACTTTCAAGTTTGCTAGCTCACTTCCAATCTTGTAAGGTGATCATCCAACCTCAAGAAATCTTTGTTTCTTACAGTAGGTTATCTTTCTAATACAAGGTAATAATCATATTTAAACTTTAATTCAATTTCTATAACTATAACAATCTTATTTCGAGTGGAAATCTTACTTGAAATTGTTTTCGTGTCATGATTCTACTTCAAGAACTTTCAAGCCATCCAAGGATCCTTTGAAGCTAGATCTATTTTTCTCATTTCCAGTAGGTTTATCCAAGGAACTTGAGGTAGTAATGATGTTCATAACATCATTCGATTCATACATATAAAGCTATCTTATTCGAAGGTTTAAACTTGTAATCACTAGAACATAGTTTAGTTAATTCTAAACTTGTTCGCAAATAAAAGTTAATCCTTCTAACTTGACTTTTAAAATCAACTAAACACATATTCTATATCTATATGATATGCTAACTTAATGATTTAAAACCTGGAAATGCGTAAAACACCGTAAAACCGGATTTACGCCGTCGTAGTAACATCGCGGGCTGTTTTGGGTTAGTTAATTAAAAACTATGATAAACTTTGATTTAAAAGTTGTTATTCTGAGAAAATAATTTTTATTGTGAACATGAAACTATATCCAAAAATTATAGTTAAACTCAAAGTGGAAGTATGTTTTCTAAAATGGTCATCTAGACGTCGTTCTTTCGACTGAAATGACTACCTTTACAAAAACGACTTATAACTTATTTTTCCGACTATAAACCTATACTTTTTCTGTTTAGATTCATAAAATAGAGTTCAATATGAAACCATAGCAATTTGATTCACTCAAAACGGATTTAAAATGAAGAAGTTATGGGTAAAACAAGATTGGATAATTTTTCTCATTTTAGCTACGTGAAAATTGGTAACAAATCTATTCCAACCATAACTTAATCAACTTGTATTGTATATTATGTAATCTTGAGATACCATAGACACGTATACAATGTTTTGACCTATCATGTCGACACATCTATATATATTTCGGAACAACCATAGACACTCTATATGTGAATGTTGGAGTTAGCTATACAGGGTTGAGGTTGATTCCAAAATATATATAGTTTGAGTTGTGATCAATACTGAGATACGTATACACTGGGTCGTGGATTGATTCAAGATAATATTTATCGATTTATTTCTGTACATCTAACTGTGGACAACTAGTTGTAGGTTACTAACGAGGACAGCTGACTTAATAAACTTAAAACATCAAAATATATTAAAAGTGTTGTAAATATATTTTGAACATACTTTGATATATATGTATATATTGTTATAGGTTCGTGAATCAACCAGTGGCCAAGTCTTACTTCCCGACGAAGTAAAAATCTGTGAAAGTGAGTTATAGTCCCACTTTTAAAATCTAATATTTTTGGGATGAGAATACATGCAGGTTTTATAAATGATTTACAAAATAGACACAAGTACGTGGAACTACATTCTTTGGTTGAATTATCGAAATCGAATATGCCCCTTTTTATTAAGTCTGGTAATCTAAGAATTAGGGAACAGATACCCTAATTGACGCGAACTCTAAAGATGGATCTATTGGGCCTAACAAACCCCATCCAAAGTACCGGATGCTTTAGTACTTCGTAATTTATATCATATCCGAAGGGTGTCCAGAAATGATGGGGATATTCTTATATATGCATCTTGTTAATGTCGGTTACCAGGTGTTCACCATATGAATGATTTTTATCTCTATGTATGGGATGTGTATTGAAATATGAAATCTTGTGGTCTATTATTATGATTTGATATATATAGGTTAAACCTATAACTCACCAACATTTTTGTTGACGTTTTAAGCATGTTTATTCTCAGGTGATTATTAAGAGCTTCCGCTATCGCATACTTAAATAAGGACGAGATTTGGAGTCCATGCTTGTATGATATTGTGTAAAAACTGCATTCAAGAAACTTATTTTGTTGTAACATATTTGTATTGTAAACCATTATGTAATGGTCGTGTGTAAACAGGATATTTTAGATTATCATTATTTGATAATCTACGTAAAGCTTTTTAAACCTTTATTGATGAAATAAAGGTTATGGTTTGTTTTAAAATGAATGCAGTCTTTGAAAAACGTCTCATATAGAGGTCAAAACCTCGCAACGAAATCAATTAATATGGAACGTTTTTAATCAATAAGAACAGGACATTTCAACAACAACCGCAACATCAATCACAAAAACAACAATCGCAATCCCAACAATAATTACAACAAACGTCCCAACAACAACTACAACAACCGTCCTAACAACAATAACAACCACAAAAACAACAATTCTAACAACAATCTCAATAACAACAATGGCAACAACAATCAAAAAATTCTATGCAATAGGTGTGAAGGATACCATCCGGGTAGATTCTGTATGGTAATATGTACCAAGTGTACAAGAAGTGGGAATAGTGCAACAAAGTGCGAAGTCTATGAACCAGTGGCCAATAGGAGGAACAAAACAAATAATTCTATTATTTGTTACGGATGCAGAAAGCCGGGTCATTTCAGCAGAGCATGCCCAAACCAAGGGAATAATAATGGGCAAGGCCGTGGAAGAGTCTTCAACATCAATACGGCAGAAGCGTAGGAAGACCCGGAGCTTGTTACGGGTACGTTTCTTATTGATGAAAAACCTGCTTATGTTATATTTGATTCGGGTGTGGATAGAAGCTATATGAGTAGAGATTTTTGTGCCAAATTAAGTTGTCCATTAACGCCTTTGGATAATAAATTTTTACTCGAATTAGCAAACGGTAAATTAATTACAGCAGATAAAATATGTTGGAATCGAGAAATTAAACTGGTTGGCGAAACGTTTAAGATTAATTTGATACCAGTGGAGTTAGGGAGTTTTGATGTGATAATTGGTATGGACTGGTTGAAAAAGGAGAGAGTAGAGGTTGTTTGTTACAAAAATGCGATTCGCATTATGCGCGAAAAGGGAAAACCCTTAATGGTGTACGGAGAAAAGAGCAACGCGGAGTTAAATCTTATTAGTAACCTGAAGGAGAAAAAGCTAAAAAGAAAAGGTTGCTATGCAGTTCTAGCACACGTCGAGAAAATCAATTCCGGAGAAAAATAACATCAATGATGTTCCCGTCACAAAAGAATTCTCCGATGAATTTTCGAAAGAATTACCGGGACTACCTCCACACCGATCTGTTGAATTTCAAATAGATCTTGTACCAGGAGCTGCACCAATACCTCGTGCTCCTTACAGACTCGCACCCAGCGAGATGAAGGAATTACAAAGTCAATTACAAGAACTTTTAGAGCGTGGTTTCATTCGACCAAGCACATCACCTTGGGGAGCACCTGTTTTGTTCGTCAAAAAGAAGGATGGTACATTCAGATTGTGTATCGACTACCGAGAGTTGAACAAACTCACCATCAAGAACCGTTATCCACTACCGAGAATCGACGACTTATTTGATCAACTACAAGGTTCGTCGGTTTATTCGAAGATTGATTTACGTTCCGGGTATCATCAAATACAGGTGAAGGAGGATGATATTCCGAAGACTGCATTTAGAACGCGTTATGGTCATTATGAGTTTATGGTTATGCTGTTTGGATTGACTAACGCACCAGCTGTGTTCATGGACCTCATGAACCGAGTGTGTAGACCATATCTTGACAAGTTTGTCATTATTTTCATCGATGACATACTTATTTACTCAAATAATGATCAAGAGCACGAAGAACATTTGAGAAAAGTGCTAGAATTGTTGAGGAAGGAAAACTGTACGCTAAGTTTTCAAAGTGTGCATTTTGGTTGGAAGAAGTTCAATTCCTCGGTCACATAGTGAACAAAGAAGGTATTCAGGTTGATCCGTCAAAAATTGAAACCGTTGAAAACTGGGAAACCCCGAAAACTCCGAAGCATATACGCCAATTTTTAGGATTGGCTGGTTACTACAGAAGATTTATCCAAGATTTTTCTAAAATAGCAAAACCCTTGACTACACTAACGCATAAAGGGAAGAAATTTGAATGGAAGGATGATCAAGAAAAAGCATTTCAATTGTTGAAGAAAAAGTTAACTACAGCACCTATATTGTCATTGCCTGAAGGTAATGATGATTTTGTGATTTATTGTGACGCTTAAAAACAAGGTCTCGGTTTTGTTTTAATGCAACGAAAGAAAGTAATTGTTTATGCGTCTAGACAATTGAAGATTCACGAGCAGAATTATACGACACATGATTTGGAATTAGGCGCTGTTGTTTTTGCATTAAAGATAATGAGACATTACTTATATGGGGTCAAATGTACCATATATACCGACCACAAAAGTCTCAAACATATATTTGATCAAAAACAACTAAACATGAGACAACGTATGTGGATAGAGCTGTTAAATGATTACGACTTTGAGATTCGCTACCACCCGGGAAAGGCAAATGTGGTAGCCGATGCCTTGAGTAGAAATGACAGGGAACCTATCCGAGTAAAAGCTATGAATATAATTATTCATACCAACCTTACTACAATAAAAGAAGCACAACAGGGGGGTTTTAAAAGAAGGAAATTTGAAGAATGAAATACCTAAAGGATCGGAGAAACATCTTAATATTCGGAAAGACGAAACCCGGTATAGGGATGAAAGAATTTGGGTACCAAAGTTTAGAGATGTGAGAGAAATGGTACTTAGGGAAACACATAAAACCAGATATTCAATACATCCCGGAGCGGGAAAGATGTACCAAGATTTCAAAAAATACTTTTGGTGGTCGGGTATGAAAGCCGATATTGCTACATATGTGGGAGAATGCTTAACTTGTTCTAAAGTTAAAGCTGAACATCAGAAACCATCATGTCTACTTCAACAACCCGAAATACCGGAATGGAAATGGAAAAACTTTACCATGGACTTTATTACTAAATTGCCAAGGACTACAAGTGGTTATGATACAATTTGGGTAATAGTCGATCGTCTTACCAAGTCAGCACACTTCCTACCAATGAGAGAAGATGACAAAATGGAGAAGTTAGCACGACTATATTTGAAGGAAGTCGTCTCCAGACATGGAATACCAATCTCTATTATCTCTGATAGGTATGGCTGATTTGTTTCAAGGTTTTGGCAGACGTTACAACAAGCATTGGGGACTCGTCTGGACATGAGTACTGCCTATCATCCACAAACTGATGGGAAAAGTGAAAGGACGATACAAACACTTGAGAACATGCCACGAGCATGTGTTATTGATTTTGGAAATGGTTGGGATCGACATCTACCGTTAGCAGAATTTTCCTACAACAACAGTTACCACTCGAGTATTGAGGTGGTACCGTTCGAGGCACTTTAAGGTAGAAAGTGCAGGTCTCCGATTTTTTGGAGCGAGGTGGGGGATAGACAAATTACGGGTCCGGAGATAATCCAAGAAACTACCGAGAAAATTATTCAAATTCAACAACGGTTAAAAACCGCACAGAATCGGCAAAAGAGCTACGCGGACATTAGAAGAAAATATTTAGAATTTGAAATTCGTGACATGGTCATGCTTAAGGTATCACCTTGGAAAGGCGTTGTTCGTTTTGGAAAATGGGGAAAACTAAACCCGAGATACATTGGGCCATTCAAGATTATTGATCGTGTCGGACCGGTAGCTTATCGACTTAAATTACCGCAACAATTAGCTGGCGTACATAATATTTTCACGTCTTGTATCTGAAGAAATGCTTAGCTAAAGAAGATATCACTATTCCTTTAGACAAAGTTAAAATCAACGAAAAACTATTATTCGTTGAAGAACCCGTCGAGATAATGGATCGTGAGGTTAAAGGACTTAAGAAAAACAAGATACTAATCGTTAAAGTTCGATGGAATGCTCGTAGAGGATCTGAGTTCACCTGGGAGTGTGAAGATCAGATGAAGAAGAAATACCCGCACTTATTTCCAGATGATGCGTCAACACCTCCAACTGCTTAAAATTTTGGGACAAAATTTATTTAACGGGTAGGTACTGTAGTGACCCGAACTCTTCCATGATTATATATTATATGTGATCTATATTGACATGATTAAATGTTTCCAACATGTTAAGCAATCAAACTTATTAAGACATGATTAATTGAAATGAGTTTTATGTAGACAATTAACCACCCAAATTGACCGGCGATTCACGAACGATTGAAACTTGTAAAAACGACATGATATATATATATATATATATATATATATATATATATATATATATATATATATATATATATATATATATATATATATATATATATATATATCATGATGTTATGATATGTAAGTACCTCACTAAGTATATTAACAATGAGTTATATTTATAAAAATGACACTACTGAATTAAGAAACTCGAAACGATATATATAACGATTATCGTTATAACAACGTTTTAATTAAAATAAATACATATGTATTGTATTAAGATATTAACACATTATGTTTAACATGATAAAATGATAATTAAATATATCATTAAGTGTATTACAATGAACTACATGAGTAAAATGAGACTACTAACTTAAGGATTTCGAAACAATATATATACGTAACGATTATCGTTGTAATAGCATTTTAACATATATATATATGATATTAAGATATATTAATACACCATGTTATCATGTTAATATAACAATTTAACATCTCATTAAGTATAATAACAATGGATTAATTACATTTAACAAGATCGTTAAGTTAAAGGTTTCGAAACAACACTTACATGTAACGACTAACGATGACTTAACGACTCAGTTAAAATGTATATACATGTAGTTTATTAAGATGTATTAATACACTTTTGGAAGACTTCAAGACACATATCAAAACACTCATACTTATCAAAGTTGGTTACAATTGCATTCTCATTCATTTTAATCAACAATTCTACTCGTAGTCAGTCAGTATTCGTACTCGTATTATACCCAGCTCCTAGATGTACATACTATTGGTATATATACTTCAATGATCAACTCTTAGCAGCCTTAATGAGTCATCAAGACATGTGGGAACCATCATTTAACATCTAGCATGAAAAATCTAACAAAATTACAAACTAATGGAGCCTATATGAAAGGACTCCATTCACGTGAACTAGCTCATACTCTAACACATTCATTTTTCAATTTTCATGCATCAAACACATCTCTCTCAAGTTTTCTCTTGATGTTCTAAGTGTTATTCATCATCTTCATCAAAATCTAGCTCAATCTAGTTCAAAAATCCAAACATAAGTCAACCTACATAACAATTTTTCAAGAACACTTCAAGAATCATATCAAGTTTGCAAGACTACTTCCAAGCTTTCAAATCCATTCCAAATAATCATCTTAGATCAAGAAACCTTTGTTATTTACAGTAGGTTATCTTTCTTATTCAAGGTAATATTCATATTCAAACTTTGATTCGATTTCTATAACTATAACTATCTTAATTCGAGTAGTAATCTTACTTGAAATTGTTTTCGTGTCATTATTCTACTTCAAGAACTTTCAAGCCATCAAAGATCCATTCAACCTCAAGATTATTTCTTGTCATTTCCAGTAGGTTTACCTACTATAATTTAGGTAGTAATGATGTTCATAACATCATTCGATTCATATATATATATATATATATATATATATATATATATATATATATATATATATATATATATATATATATATATATATATATTATTCGAAGAATATAACTTTTAATCACTAGAACATAGTTTAGTTAATTCTAAACTTGTTCGCAAACAAAATTAATCCTTCTAACTTGACTTTTAAAATCAAATAAACACATGTTTTATATCTATATGATATGGTAACTTAATGATTTAAAACTTGAAAACGCGAAGAACACCGTAAAATCGGATATACGCCGTCGTAGTTAAACCGGGGGCTGTTTTGGGTTGGATAATTAAAAACTATGATAATCTTTGATTTAAAAGTTTTTTCTTCTGGGAAAAAAGATATTTCATATGAACATGAAACTATATCCAAAAATCTTGGTTAAACTCAAAGTAGAAGTATGTTTTTCAAAATGGTCATCAAGACGTCGTTCTTTCGACTGAAATGACTACCTCTTTCAAAAATGACTTGTAACCTGTAACTCCGACTATAAACCATCACTTTTTCTGTTTATTTTCATAAATTTTAGTTCGATACGAAACCATAACACTTTGATTCACTCAAAACGGATTTATAACGAAGAAATTATGGGTAAAACAAAATTGTATAGAATTACTAGTTTTAACTACGGAAATTTTATAACAAATCTATACTAACCATATCCTAACTAACTTATCCTATATTCTATATATATATATAATATACCTTCATAAACCATATACACGTATACAATGTTTTGACATATCATATTGACATCATCTATATATATTATTTTGAATAACCCATAAGACACTATATGCGGTAATGCTCGAGTTAGCATATAATGGGTCGAGGTTAATTCTAAAATAATATATATACAATGGGTTGTAATCGAGTCTGAGACATGTATACACTGGGTCGTGGATTGATTCGAGATAATATGCATAATATGATATATAATGATTTATTTATGTACTACTAAGTGTGGACTACTAATTGTGGACTACTAACGTTGGACTACTAACTTAACAACTTAAATCGTCAACACGTAATAAAATATTATATGAATATATTTCTATCATACTTTGATATATGTATATATTTGTTATAGGTTCGTGAATCGACCCGTGACCAAGTCTTATTTTCGACGAATTGAAAATCTATGAAAGTGAGTTATAGTCCCATTTTTACTATCTAATATTTTGGGATGAGAATACATGCAGTTTTGAAAGTATTTTACAAAATAGACACAAGTACTTGAACTACATTCTATGATTGATTTATTACCGCGTATCTCTTTTTGTTTAGCTTGGTACCCTAAGAATCAGTGAACCGTCCACTAATTGACGCGAATCCTAAAGATAGATCTATGGGCCTTGACAAGCCCTAGTCAGAGAATTTGAACTGCTTTAGTACTTCGAGGTTTATATGTTTGGGGATATGCTAGATGCATTTTTGTTAATGTCGGTTACTAGGTGATCATCATATGAATGGATTTTACAGCAGTGAGCAGACCTGCACTTTATTATAAAAAATGAAATCTTGTGGTCTATTATTACAATTTGATATATAGGTTAAACCTATAACTCACCAACATTTTTGTTGACGTTTTAAGCATTTTTATTCTCAGGTGATTACTAAGAGCTTCCGCTGTTGCATGCTAAATTAAGGACAAGATTTGGAGTCAGCATGCTTGTTTAATATTGTTTAAAAACTGCATTCGAGAACTTACTTTGTTGTAACATATTATCATTTGTAAACCATTATGTAATGCTCGTGTGTGAGCGTTATATTTTAGATTATCATTACTTGATAATCTAGGTTATGTCCTTTAAACCTTTGTCGATAAAATAAAGGTTATGGTTGTTTTAAAAACGAATGCAGTCTTTGAAAAACGTCTTATATAGAGGTCAAAACCTCGCAGTGAAACCAATTAATATGAAACGTTTATAATCCACATGAACTGCACATTTCAACATGGGACGTTTTCTCCGAAATCCGTGACGGTACGAACCAACGGGAAGACAACCAGTATCTCAAGAATGAGTATGTGAAGAATCAGTTCTGGGTGCGCAATATCTTTCTCCAGCGCCTTCTCCTCTAATTTGGGATTGAAATCGTAATCAGGTCATTTTTATACCTTTCTTTTTTCACGTGGAAACAATATAACGAACGATAATATCAATTAGGGTTTGACTTTCATTTGGGGGTATTGCGTGTAAAATCGATTTTGAATATGTGATGCACAGGTTGTTTGTAGAAATCCTAAATTGAATTGTGTGTAAAATTGCTTTTGAATTTTTCTACCGACTGAAATTAAATTGTTTAACTGGATTATTATTTAAAAAAAATCGTTTGAATCTGCTTCTAAATTTCTATGATGTTACTAATTGTCGTTTTGTGATGGTGTATGCATTCGTGATGTTTGTTGTTTGGGTCAATGCTTTTTTCTATATATTAGTTTTCAGTTATAGTTTACCCAATATTGTTGATTAAGAATAGGCAAAAAAAAGGTTTACTTGATGAATGTTCATTCTACCTTCTGTTACCTACATGTTAAAAATAGAAGGAATACAATGAGGGATAATGGTCATGTGATTGTTCCCATTACTCATAATTTGACGAATTACACATCTGCTGACATTGTTCATTTCTCAAATAAAAAATATATGCTAAAAACTTAAGTTGTGAGTTCATTTTAGTTATTTAGTTGGATTACTCAATTGTAAAAGTTGTTTGTTATTAGGTGATGATGCTGTTACAGGTTGTGGTACCTCATCTATAGGTATTTTGTGTTACTGGTTTGAATACTGTTAATAGTATCTAAGAATTTAGCAAATTGAAACAAAATTCAGGTGATAAATTCGTTAAGAAAGATAGGTGAGAAAATAGAACCTTTTGGTACTGATAATAACTTTCATATTATTGAACTCATTGTTCTTGATGAAGAGGTATGTTTCTCTTCATATTTTTTCCCTACACAAAATTATTGAACTCATTGTCATGAATGATAAATTTGTATGTCTTCTGAACTTTTATTAATGCATATGACCAAATGTAAAGTTGTACCAAATTTGTAACATCCAAATAGCTGGTAGGCCGTTCAGCCATGTCTCCTTTTTTTTGAATATGTTATTATGCACATACATGTAACTTCTTTTGAGGTACAAAATAACGAACCAAGATTGTTCATTTACAAAGTTAAACACTATAATGTTCTAATCTCTGATATTTGGTTCAATAGGTTTGTACAATTGTTATTTCAATGCTCCATTTTACATTAACATGCTAACTGAGGTTCATTCTTCTTCAATCCCCCACCAAGTATGCTATTGAAGGTATTACATATTTTCCGATTAATCACTGCAAATGGTGTGTTTTTTCAGAATCTGAAATAGTGATACAACTAAGGTGACTTGTATAGATTTAATATGAAAAACATTACATAGTTATTAGTTAGAGTTTTGAGAAAAGGGCTTCATTGGAGTCTTGATTTAAAATGAGTTTTGGCATGAGCTATTGACTTATACAACTAAGATGCTTATTACATATGCTGTTAGAGTCGGTATTTCATGACAATTATTAATACTTACATGTATTTTATGCAGCCAGATGAAGGTTTTTGATGGATATGAAGCAATGACCTTAACACTTTCAGATAGAAAATAATCGAACTTGACTACTTGATACAACCGGACTAGGTAAAAAAAATGTGCTGATTAACTGTGGTAATATGTTAAGTGTATTTTTAGAGGCTTTTTTTTTTTTTTTTTTTTTTTTGAATTGGTTATTTGTGTTGCAAAAAACCGATATGGGAACTACAAAAAAAGGAAAAGTAAGTAGTGGCAACGTGCCTCCTATTGTCGATTGCCAATTTAATTCATGAATACAGAGTTTTGTCTATGTCTGCTTTTGTAATGATTAATAGCATTTTAAGAGACCATTTGTATGTTTTGAAGGATCCAGCGGATGCACTTTCTCACAAATTATTTTAATTAGCTTTAAAGGTATGTTGCTCTCTAATATCTGTAAAGTTTGAACTGACTGATGTGTTTTTTAATTGTAGTGTAGAGTGATGATTATGTTGTTAATTTCTAAATAAGAAAACTTGATGTATAATCTTACTCTAACAAACGTTATTAGTGTAGCACGCGGATCAATGGTGAGATAAAGTTGTAAGCAGTATTGGAATAAATGGAGGCTGAATGCAGAGGTTTGAATCATGTTCTCATTTATTAACATTTTTGTGTACTCCGATCATGTTGTCGTATTAAAGCCCGTCTGTCCAAATTCCAGTAATACAGGGATGAAATATGAGAATTGTAAGTTGTGTTTCTTATATGTTTTAAGCAGATTATATATTGTATGCTGTTTGTGGATGGATAAAAATAATGTTTGCAAGACAGGGTAGTGAAATCGCTTAGCTTCACTCATAGCCGAGAGAATTCTATTACAATGGTTTTATCTTAGGTACGTTTCTATAATTTGAATGTTGATTAGATATATTTTCTTATGTATGTTTTGTACCTTTTACTTTAATATTTGATTATTTTGGTTGTTGTTTCATTATATTTTTCATGTAATTCAGCCCTTTTTTTAATACTTTACAACACTAGAAAACCTCTCTTATAGGAAAGATGTAATTCATATTTATTATTAAGAAACTAGATGTTTTTTATACAGGCAACAGAGATGGGCTGATTAAGGTTAACTCAATTGTTGTTTGATTAGCTCTAGATACTAATTTAGAAAGAACTGGGTTATTTAATTCCATTTGCATGATAACGTTATTAATGTTTAAATCACTATTATACAAGTCCATTATACATTTTTGGTAGATTCACTTCGTTATTTGATGGTTTCGGAATGTACTTCAAGTGAGGTACGTATTTAAAAAAACACTGTACTTCATCATACATATGTATATTTATATATACGTGTATGAATGTATACGTTTGCAGTCTGGAAGTAAGTGGAGTTGCAACGCCATTCATATTTTTGAATAAAGTCAACAACTTCACCTCTGACCTACTTCATGTTTCAGCAAATACTCTGTATCGGTTTTTAATCCTAATCTTATACTATTGTTGTTACTATTTTATGTGTGCTACTATGGCAGCTTCCGTATGACAGTAGAAGCAAGAATCAACTATTATAACACTAGAAGTAACAGTACGCGGATTATACTGATTGTTGTTTCAGTTTTGCAGACGTCACCTGTATCGCAAACAATCTTTTGATTGCAAAGTAACGGCTAAGTTGCAGCAACGCTAGCAATGTTGACCCATGTATTTATTTATTTGTTCTTAAAAATGTTGCAATAACCCGTGTTTTTTTTATTTAGCAGCATAATTTGTCTCCTCTTTTGCGGATGGTGTTCAAAGAAACGATGGAAGGGAAATCTGTAGTGACCCGAACTTTTCCATGTTTATATATATTAAATGAAATTGTTATTTACATGATTAAGTGTTTCCAACATGTTAAGCAATCAAACTTGTTAAGACTTGATTAATTGAAATAGGTTTCATATAGACAATTGACCACCCAAGTTGACCGGTGATTCACGAACGTTAAAACTTGTAAAAACTATATGATGACATATATATGATTATATATATAGTTAACATGATATTATGATAAGTAAGTATCTCATTAGGTATTTTAACAATGAGTTATATACATAAAATTTAGTTTATTGAATTAAGAAACTCGAAACGATATATATAACGATTATCGTTATAACAACGTCTTACTAAATACATATGAATCATATTAAGATATTGATACACTATGTTTAATCATGATAAATGATAAGTAAACATGTCATTAAGTGTATTAACAATGAACTACATATGTAAAAACAAGACTACTAACTTAATGATTTCGAAACGAGACATATATGTAACGATTATCGTTGTAACAACATTTAACTGTATATATATCATACTAAGATATATTAATATATCATAATATCATGATAATGTAATAATTTAACATCTCATTAGAGATAATAAATATTCGGTTAACAACATTTAACATGATCGTTAACTTAAAGGTTTCAAATCAACATTTACATGTAACGACTAACGATGACTTAACGACTCAGTTAAAATGTATATACATGTAGTATTTTAATATGTATTTATACACTTTTGAAAGACTTCAAAATACTTATCAAAATACTTCTACTTAACAAAAATTCTTACAATTACATCCTCGTTCAGTTTCATCAACAATTCTACTCGTATGCACCCGTATTCATACTCGTACAATACACAGCTTTTAGATGTATGTACTATTGGTATATACACTCCAATGATCAGCTCTTAGCAGCCCATGTGAGTCACCTAACACATGTGGGAACCATCATTTGGCAACTAGCATGAAATATCTCATAAAATTACAAAAATATGAGTAATCATTCATGACTTATTTACATGTAAACAAAATTACACATCCTTTATATCTAATCCATATACCAACGACCAAAAACACCTACAAACACTTTCATTCTTCAATTTTCTTCATCTAATTGATCTCTCTCAAGTTCTATCTTCAAGTTCTAAGTGTTCTTCATAAATTCTATAAGTTCTAGTTTCATAAAATCAAGAATACTTCCAAGTTTGCTAGTTTACTTCCAATCTTGTAAAATGATCATCCAACCTCAAGAAATCTTTCTTATTTACAGTAAGATATCTTTCTAATACAAGGTAATACTCATATTCAAACTTTGATTCAATTTCTATAACTATAACAATCTTATTTCGAGTGGAAATCTTACTTGAACTTGTTTTCGTGTAATGATTCTGCTTCAAGAACTTTCAAGCCATCCAAGGATCCTTTGAAGCTAGATCTATTTTTCTCATTTCTAGTAGGTTTATCCACAAAATCTGAGGTAGTAATGATGTTCATAACATCATTCGATTCATATATATAAAACTACCTTATTCGAAGGTTTAAACTTGAAATCACTAGAACATAGTTTAGTTAATTCTAAACTTGTTCGCAAACAAAAGTTAATCCTTCTAACTTGACTTTTAAAATCAACTAAATTTTATGTTCTATATCTATATGATATGCTAACTTAATGATTTAAAACCGGAAAACACGAAAAACACCGTAAAACCGGATATACGCCGTCGTAGTAACATTGCGGGCTGTTTTGGGTTAGTTAATTAAAAACTATGATAAAATTTGATTTAAAAGTTGTTCTTCTGGAAAAATGATTTTTCTTATGAACATGAAACTATATCCAAAAATTATGGTTAAACTCAAAGTGGAAGTATGTTTTCCAAAATGGTCATCTACACGTCGTTCTTTCGACTGAAATGACTACCTTTAAAAAAACGACTTGTAACCTGTATTTCTGACTATAAACTTATACTTTTCTGTTTAGATTCATAAACTTAAGTTCAATATGAAACCATAGCAACTTGAAAAACTCAAAACGGATTTAAAACGAAGAAGTTATGGGTAAAACAAGATTGGATATTTTTGCTTGTTGTAGCTACGTGAAAATTGGTAACAAATTTATCTTAATCATATCCTAGCTAACTTATATTGTATTATACATGTATTCTAATATATTATGTAATCTTGGGATACCATAGACACGTATGCAAATGTTTTGACATATCATATCGACCCATCTATATATATTATTTGGAACAACCATAGACACTCTATATGCAGTAATGTTGGAGTTAGCTATACATGGTTGAGGTTGATTCCAAAAATATATATACTTTGAGTTGTGATCTAGCCAGAGATGTGTATACACTAGGTCGTGGATTGATTCAAGATATATATATCGATTTATTTCTGTACATCTAATTGTGGACAACTAGTTGTAGGTTACTAACGAGGGAAGCTGACTTAATAAACTTAAAACATTAAAACGTATTAAAAATGTTGTAAATATATTTTGAACATACTTTGATATATATGTACATATTTGTTATAGGTTCGTGAATCGACCAGTGGTCAAGTCTTACTTCCCAACGAAGTAAAAATCTGTGAAAGTGAGTTATAGTCCCACTTTTAAAATCTAATATTTTGTGATGAGAATACATGCAGTTTTATAAATGTTTTACGAAATAGACACAAGTAAATGAAACTACATTATATGGGTGAATGATCGAAGCCGAATATGCCCCTTTTACTTGGTAACCTAAGAATTAGTAAACCAATCTACTAATTGACGCGAATCCTAAAGATAGATCTATTGGGCCTAACGAACCCCATCCAAAGTACCGGATGCTTTAGTACTTCAAATTCGTTTTTATCATGTCCGAAGGATTTCCCAGAATGATAGGGGATATTCTTATATGCATCTTGTTAATGTCGGTTACCAGGTGTTCACCATATAAATGATTTTTATCTCTATGTATGGGATGTATATTGAAATATGAAATCTTGTGGTCTATTATTATGATTTGATAATATATAGGTTAAACCTATAACTCACCAACATTTTTTGTTGACGTTTTAAGCATGTTTATTCTCAGGTGATTATTAAGAGCTTCCGCTGTTGCATACTAAAATAAGGACAAGATTTGGAGTCCATGCTTGTATGATATTATGCAAAAACTGCATTCAAGAAACTTATTTTTTGATGTAATATATTCTTATTGTAAACCATTATGTAATGGTCGTGTGTAAATGGTATATTTTAGATTATCCTTATTTGATAATCTACGTAATGCTTTTTAAACCTTTATAGATAAAATAAAGGTTATGGTTGTTTTAAAAATGAATGCAGTCTTTGAAAAACGTCTCATATAGAGGTCAAAACCTCGCGACGAAATTAATTAATATGGAACGTTTATAATCAATATGAACGGGACATTTCAGTTGGTATCAGAGCGTTGGTCTTAGAGAACCAGAAATTTGCATTAGTGTGTCTTATCGAGTATGTTAGGATGCATTAGTGAGTCTGGACTTCGACCGTAGTTTTCTTCAAAAACGATTGGTTAACATTTTTTTTGTTGGGAACTATATATTATTAACATGTAAATATTATGTGATATATTAATCTCTTAACGTGTTTGATATTGTGTGATAGATGTTTACCTCTAGTACAAATTCCATTGATTCACCTAATAATAATGAAGAGTCGAATATATTTTGGAAAGATTCACAAATTCTCGAAGAGGAACCGGAAGAGGAGGAACCGGAAGAGGAGGTGATGTTATGCGAGGTGTATATGAAATAGCTTATATTTTACTAGGAAAAACTATTAAATACGATACAATTTTACACAAGATATTTATTTTTTTATAGAATGGATATACTTAAACCTTGCTACAACACTTATAGGCAGTGTACCTAATCGTACAGTAGTGTAGTTTTTAGTAAGTCCGGTTCGTTCCACAGGGAAAAATCTTTAAACAAAGCTTAACGCTATATTAGTTTTAATTTATAAAAATACAAAAATATATATAAGTAATATTATTATTATAAAAGGGGGGTTTTTACCGTTTAATGACTGGTTTGTCGATTTTAAAAAACTTTAGTCGCAGTTAAAACCTAATGTAAAATATAAAAAAATAAATACAAGACTTAATTTAAAGGGTAAAGTAAATAACAATAATGAAATTGCGATAAATAAAAGTGCGATAAAATAAAATTGCGATAATTAAAAAGTACGATAATTAAAAGTGCAATTAAATACAAAAACAATAATTAAAAAGTGCGATAATTAGAAGTGCAATTAAATATAAAATAAAGGAAATTAAATATGAAATAAAAGAATTATGCTTATTTAAACTTCCGTAATCATGATGTTTGACGTGTTGATTTTAGTTTTATGCCCATGGGTTAATTGTCCTTTGTCCTGGATTATTTAATATGTCCGTCTGGTTTTTGTCCATAACAGTCCATCAGTCATAAATATAAAGTGCGAGTATCCTCGTCAAATTATCCTTATACCCGAAGTCAAATATTCCAACTAATTGGGAACTTAAACTATAACAAGGTTTTAATACTTTGTTTAATAATTACACCAAGTTATCGACTGCGTGTAACCCAATGTTTTAATACTTTGTTATCAATTATGCCAAGTGTCCTTGTACATAATTTCACCCCTGTTTTAATAATTCTAGTGACTATTAATCCATTCCCGTGTCCGGTTAAATGAACGATTATTCGTACATATAAATACCCCGCCCATCGTGTCCGATCGAGTGTATATGGTTATTTATAGGGACGTCCAATTGTAAATCTTTATATTAAAATTAACAAACTATCATTTAGTTAAACAAATATAAAGCCCATTAATAGCCCATAGTCTAATTTCCACAAGTGTCGTTCTTTTGTCCAAACCCCAATTATGGTACAAAGCCCAATTATCCAATTTTAGTAATTAGCCCAACATCATGATTACTTCAGATTAAATAAGCATAATAATAACTTAGCTACGAGACATTAAATTAAAAAGGTTGAACATAACTTACAATGATTAAAAATAGCGTAGCGTTACACGGACAGAATTTCGACTTACACCCTTACAATATTCGCTAACATACCCTTATTATTAGGATTTAAAATTAAAATTAAAATATAAATTATATATATATATATCGTATAATATAGATAGAGAGATTGATATTTTGGATATATAAAACGTCGAATTGCGCTGGCTTTTATAGGCATTTTTGTCCAGGGAGGCTCCGCGACTCGCGGCATTCTAACCCTTCAAACTCTGCAAGTCGCGGAGTTTGTTTTTACAGCTCACACAAGTTTGGATCTTCTTTGCCGACGGTTTTAATATATAAATATAATATATATATAATTTATATAATTAATTATATATTATATTATATTTATATACATAGTTAACTTGTAATTTTTAGTCCGTTGCGTCGAGCATTGAGAGTTGACTCTGGTCCCGGTTCCGGATTTTCGAACGTCCTTGCGTACAATTTAATATCTTGTACTTTGCGTTTTGAATCTTGTACTCTTGCAGTTCTGAGACGTTTCTTATCAATAATTGGAACCTCTTTGATTGTATTTTGTACTTTTGAGCTTTTTGATCGTTTGCGTCTTCAATTCGTCGAATCTGTCTTTTGTCTTCACCTTTTATTATTTAAACGAATATCACTTGTAAATAAAACAATCGCAACTAAAAGCTTGTCTTTCTTGAGGGATAATGCTATGAAAAATATGTTCGTTTTTAGCATTATCAAATATTCCCACACTTGAGCGTTGCTTGTCCTCAAGCAATATAGTCTTGAAATACTAGAATCACTTCTTTATTCTTCACACTTTGTACATCAGTGATTTCTTTATGGCGGTATAAACAATGGTAGTAACGATGTGGTTTACAGTCCCACATGACTATAAAATTTAGATCCTTTAAGGAAATAGGATCTTTATGAAAATATTTGATCTTTTGAAAATTAAATCTAGCTTTTACCCTAGATAAGTTTTTCGGAATAACCCTTCACCGGTGTTTGCAAATTCTTTTTGTGGATTTGGTGGGTTTCAGATTTGAAAATTTTAGCTCAAAACTTATGGTTTTGTGTCACCCACTTGCTAACCTTGTATTAGGAAAGCAACATGTCCAGTATACTTGCTCCGTATATTACCTTTCGATAAACTACCGTTCGGTTGTAAAGGAAAGCGTTGAACAAGCAACTGTTAAGGCAATGTCCCCTGACATGCTTTTAATTATGGTCTATAACGTGTCGGACGCAATTACTATCCTTTGTAGGAGCAATAGTAAAGCTCACCCTTATAATTTTTCGGTCTGGCACAAGGTTATGTCTTTGACCATGCTATGCACCCACCGTTCTTACGGTTGACACCCGATTTGGTTCAGGTGACCTAATGAATTCCAGGTGAATTCCTAGGATTTTACGTTCAATGGTAATGAACGCATTGAAAATGGGTTTTCAGAAAACAAATCGGTTTGTAATTTTGATCAAAATATTTTCTCGTTCAAGCTCAAGTTTAGATATCATTGGATTCCATGAGTTTGTAATTCTCAATCTTTAAAGTCAATCTCAAGGATTGAGTAATATGTAATGACTGGTCCTAATCCACCCGGACGAAGTCTTCGACAGTTGGTCCCATTGCGATGATCGACTCCAAATAATATCTTTAATATGAGTTAATGCACAGCGGAAGACTTAATTCGTACCTGAGAATAACATACTTTAAAACGTCAACATAAAGTTGGTGAGATATATAGGTTTGATGCTAGCAGTGTAATAACTATGGACCACAAGATTTCATATTTTAAACATAATACACTCGCAAGTGTATGCAAAAGTAGTTGAGCACTTGGTAACCATACTTAACATTTAAATCATCGCAGCATATTCTTAAATAATCGCTACACCGTACCAAGTGTAGTATACAGAAACGAAGTACTGTGCAACCGTTGAAAACTGGTTGTCCAGCCAGGTTGGGGTTGTCAGGCCCGATAGATCTATCAACAGGATTCGCGTTTACATTCCTCATGTAAATATTAGCTACCAAGTATAAAGAAATATGCCATGGTACAACTCAACATAGAATTTATTTTTGATCACTTGTGTCCATAACGTAAATCATAAAATGCATGTATTCTCATCCCAAAATATTTAGAGTTTAAAAGGGACTATATACTCACCATACTGTATTTTGTAGTAAAAATAAATATAACATCATTGAACACATATAAGGTTGGCCTCGGATTCACGAACCTATATCATTTGTGTATATATATTAATACACATAATCGTAATCAAATAAATACATATAACTTTCTTTGTTATATCGTTTTTATGTTAATAACTTATATGTTCTGTGTATTTATTATATATATTTTAACTAAATAAGATATTAAGTTTGTTATGTTTTATATATTAAATATATTTATATATAATATATTTATATATAAATGTAAATCATTTTGTTTGTTAAAACAGTATTTTTTTTTTTTTTAATAATACTAAGATAACATTTGAAGTACTATAATGATAATACTAATATTAAATATAATGCTAACATTAGTAGTTTTAATAAGATTGATAATTTAATAATAATGGTAATAAAATTAATAATTTTGATATCATTTCATAATACTTCATAATAATTATAACAATTTTATTACTAGTGATAATCCTAATAATAATACTCTCTTAATATCGATAATACTAATAATAATAACGATATTGTTAAAATTTGATACATAAATTTAATAATAATAATAATAACTATAATTATACTACTAGTAATAATAACATTAATTAATAATAACAATAATTAATAATAACAATAATAATAATAATAAAAATAATAATAATAGTAGTAGAAATAAATTAAGAGATTATACCCCTTAAAAAGCTTTTATAAAAAAAATTGCCTTGAACGGGACTCGAACCCGAGACCTCATGTCCACCCCTCAAGTACCCAAACCACTACTCCATTGCCTGTTTTGCTGATCTAATATGTAACAGGTATATATATATATATATATATATATATATATATATATATATATATATATATATATATATATATATATATATATATATATATATATATATATATATATATATATATATATCGTGTTTTTGTTTACTTCATCTTCTTCCCATACTAAATCAATTAAAGCTCCAATCTTCATAACAGCAACAATGATTTTGATACTTCTCAATAATTATAAACGATTACCATCTCACGTTTTTATTAATAGATAGCGAAAAAAATAAAAATAAAAATAAAAAAAATGAATTACGCTGCTACTGCTGCTGTCGCATATTTTTTTAAAAAAAAAATTTTTGATTTTTGATTTACAAATGTTTTTAGGTTATAATTTCTTCATGAAACATTTTACAATTCATCATTAGAATACATTTGAATCATCAATTGAGTATGAGCTGTAACAGATGACTCGAATTCATTCGAAGGAAAATTGTTTGACTTTTAAGACTTAAACTTTGACTCAGAAATTCAACATCACTCGAATGAATTAAGGTTTGAAAATTTGCAGGAAGTTTGTGGTAAAGGTTCCTAACAAAACTGCGTTTATACTTTTTGGAAGTTCGTTTGATTTTGAGTTTTGGTTAAACGGAGTCAAGAACAGGGTAATGAAAGTTTTAAAAAAATATATCTGTTCTCTTTTCTATCCAACGCAGCTACAATCAATTTATAACCAAAATGAGATAATTAAATCAACCTTTAGAGCAGTAACTTAGTTGTTATTTTGTGTTGATGTTTGACAGACCAACATGGGTTAACAGGAATTTGAAGAAAATGAGAAACAGATTGGTGAATCGTATATATGTATATTTGTATCCCTTTTTATTAATCTGTGTATGTGTGTATATCTATATTAATCCGTATTTAATTTTTTTCTGTATTTATATGAATTATCTGCAATTATGTATTTGTATTTAAATATTATAATTATAATTAGTCTTATTCATTAAATGATAATAATATCAATAACATTAATAATAAAGATAATTTGTATTAATTTCTAATAACTTTAGTAATTTTAATGATAATAGTTTATAAAAATAACTCTTAATATTTATATCTAATAATCATAACACATATTATATAAATGTATCCATTAAATATTTAACATTTATATGTTTTTTTTTAAAAAAAAACTGTTACAATATAATATTTATTAATACCAATCACCTATATATTTATTTATATGGGTTCATAATAATATCATATATATGTTTATATATTCTTTTTAATAATAACTTAATTATTCTGTTTATTATTTTACATTCTAAATTTTAAATTGATTAAAGTATATTTTATAAATTTAAAATATTATATATACACTTATATACAAATATATAAATATGTATTTATACATACATATTTATTCACACAACGGTTCGTGAATCGTCGGGCATAGTCAAATGGGTAATTGATTACATGAATATAGATTACAAGACTTTCGAGACTCAACATTATAGAATTTGCTTATCGTGTCGGAATTATATAAAGATTAAGGTTTAAATTTGGTCGGAAATTTCCGGGTCATTACAGTACCTACCCGTTAAAGAAATTTCGTCCCCGAAATTTGATAGAGGTCGTCATAGATAACAATAGAAATGTTTTCATGATGAATATGAGGTAATAATGGAGTTTTATCATTATTGAAAGATATATATAAAACGATTCGATCATGTGAAGCGTACGAGTGAAGCTATCACAAAAGAGTGAAATGAGTAAATAAATATATTCGTTTCAACCGATGACGTAGTTACTATTGACTTTCGGGATTTAAGGGATTTAAAGAAAATCTTCGTAATAAGATTTGGTTCTTCGACGATTAAGGAAATCAGGATCTTCTTTGATTAAATGCAATAATTTGTTCCGATTTCTCTGTCGAATATATTACTATAATTCCACCCCCTTCTCTTCCTTATTTCCATACCTCACATCTTCTATTCTTTCTTCCTCAATTTATACCTTAAAGTATTCTTTAAATTGCTCCATCCCGTTCTGATTTTTGTTATACTTCTAACTTTCATATCTTTCATTCTTCTCTTTCATCTACTGCCAGAAGAATCTATTCACTTATATCATTTCCTTGGAATTATAATGTTTTTAATTCTCCCGTGTCTTTACGTTGCAATACGTATTGATATACACGGTTTGTAAATTTTGGGTGGTTGTTGAGTTTTATATCCTTCATTATTTTTCGGAGCTTCATGCTTTCGTTTTCTCTTTCCGACTTCGAGTCAAGCGAGTAATGGTCCGGAATTCGTAGGTGTGAGATTCGGAATGAACATAGCTAATGCTCTAAGATAGAAATGGTAATGGTACGATTTTGATTCGTCAGATTACCAGAATATCCTGGAAAAGATAGAACTATCAAGATGATATGTTCTTAATATGTTTGGAGATTGGATAGAATGTAAGAGTCGTGTAATATGGCACATGACGATGGTACTGTGAATCATCACATTCCATTAGAAACTCAACATGACTTACTGTAATATAATGACGTTGATCAAGTGTCATTATGTTATACTAATTCATGTATCAGTTCTCAACACTACTTCAAAACATTCATATTTGAATTTTTCAGAATTTAGAAACTTAACACAGTTTCTTTTATGTTGTATTGCAGATATTTGAAGAGATAACTGATCTCAGATAAGATTAGGTGTGAAAGTATCTCCAGAAATATGGAGAATATGTATGATGAAAGATACGAAGATATCTCATAATATCTAAGATAAGGTGATGATGAAGAATATCATCTGGAAAGGTTTAGAATAAGGAGTAGGGTTCTTACTAACGGTTTCAGTAGGCACTGAATCATTTGGATCCTTTGAAGTCAAACTTATTCTTTGTGATTTATCTACGATTTCCTTCGTAATTTCGCATAATTCGCTTTTCGGTACTAAATTTTCTATTGAATGTTTCCAATACTCCATTCTTTATCATCAAATTTTGGCCATTAAGACCATCTACAACATGCTGCTTTGTCAGCATTCTCAAAGTTAACGGATCTGGGTCATCGGTTATCAAACCAAGGTGGTTTCAGAAGAATTGTGTTTTTAGATGATTAAACGCTGATGGTAATATAGTGGAATATAAAAGGTTCTCTGGTAATGATGAGGAAAACAAATCGTATATATCAAAGTTATAATAAGACTTTTCGAATGAAAGGTCAAAGTTGTTCTGCTGGAGCTGTGACAAAATTGGCTACTTCGAAAAGGAGTCATAAGGTTGTTTTTGCTAATAAATGCCAAAGAATTCGACGTGAGTACGTGTTAAACTATGACTTTGGGTTCGAGAGTTTTTCAGGTGCATAAATCTTTTCTTCCGTAGATGAAGTGCAGTTGGTTCAACTTCTCGATTGAGGTGTTTTCAAAAATCATGAAAGATTTGAACGCGGATTGTAATTGTCGAGGTGCAAATGAGGTTTAAAATGAAATCAAGTGGCAAACTTGAAGAATTGTTTAATTTCATATGTTATAATCAATATTTTAATTCATTTTAATTGTCCAAAGTTAGCAGTCCAGTAGTCCAATTGTCCAATTGTGATGACCCGAAAATTTTTGACTTATTTAAACCAATTCTCTATACGATTTATTATTTTAACACGCTAAACAAAGTCTGTTAGATTGAGTCTCAAAATTTTAGAACTGTTTCATATATACAATTACCTTTGATTACTCTCGACGATTCATGAACAATTATATGTATGTATATATATATGTACAAGTAAAAACGACTTTCCTACAGTAAAACCCTATTTGCTACAGTAAAACACTATTTGCTACAGTAAAACACTATTTGCTACAGTGAAACCGTATTTTGCTACAGTGCTACAGTGAAAACGACTTTGCTACAGTGATTTGCTACAGTAAACACTATTTGCTACAGTAAACACTATTTGCTACAGTACACTATTTGTTGCTGTAAAACACTATGAGCCTAGGTCTGCTGGTTCTGAGAGATCACAAGCTGGTACTGATTCTACTGATATTGATCAGGAACCTTCTGTTGCTGCTCACTCATCTGAACCAGCTGATGATCAAGATGTTGTGTGTTCTACAACCAGCTATTTGATGAACCAGCATCCGATTGAGCAGATTATTTGCTACAGTAAAACACTATTTGCTACAGTAACACTATTTGATGTCGACGAACTACCAAACAAAAACAGAAAAGGCGGCCATGCGATCGCATGGCAAAAACACTGAAAACTCATGCGATCGCATGAGCTACAGTAAACGGAAAAGTAATATAAACACGCCTGTTTTGCTTGACGAATTATCACATATTTTTTCTTCAGTAATAAAAATTTATATTTAAATTATAATTATAATTTTAAATTTAAGTTTAATAATAATAAAGTATATTCGAGGGTGTTTTAATTCGGGTTTTAAACCACTTTAAGCTAAGGAAATATTGGGTATTGTTCGGGGTATTGTTCTTGAATCCAAGGCCAACCATACAGTCGTCTACCATCATTACGTCTACGCAATTTGCCTACAATATTGAGTCTCAATATTGAACTGTGAGTTTATAGTCTCCCTTTTTAAATACTTTAAATATTTTTGGGCTGAGAATATATGCAATTTATTTTAAACGCGATAAGACACAAGTACATACTAAATTCTACACTGAGTTAAACTGAAAATCCCTTAGCTTTGGTAACTAGTAGCTGCCAGTACATAGGATATGGACTGGTGGGCGCGAATAATTGTATATGGATCCATAGGGCTTGACATCCCCGTCCGAGCTAGAGCACTAGCCTTTTAACGGACGTATGTTATTTGAGTTTAAGACACGTTGGTTTGCGTGTATTAAAACGAATGGGGTAATTATCACTATAGCGTTAAGTTTAGTTACCAGGGTGCTCTGTTACGTAGAATCTATTGAGAAACTTTTGATGAAATCTTGTGGTCTATCTTTATATATGTTTATGACTCGAGCAATTAAACCTATAACTCACCAACATTCGTGTTGACTTTTTAGCATGTTTTATTCTCAGGTCCTTAGAATGCTTCCGCTGTGATGTGCTTGTTTCCTGCATGGAGTCTCTCATGCTTTGTACAAAGTTTATTGCATTCAAAATAAAACTGCGTTGTGTAATAAATAATTGGACTGTGATGTCAACCTGTAAATTAAAGACTTATGTATTTCGGGGTTTTGCTTATACCTAAGCACTCGCCCACATGTTTATAACTTTCTATGTTTAGAAAGTTACTTATTTTAATGAATGCAATATTTTATCAAAACGTATCATATAGAGGTCAAAACCTCACTGTGGAATCAATGATTAACGTGCCGCGTCAATAGCGATTTTGACGGGTCGTTACACCAATAGTCCAATAAATTCATATATAATTTAATATATAATATTCGAATTAATTAATACGTATCGTGACCTGTGTACCGGTCTCAGTATTGATCACAACTCAAACCATATATATATTTTGGAATCAACCTTAACCCTGTATAGCCAACTCCAACATTCACATATAGAGTGTCTATGGTTGTTCCGAAATATATATACAGATGGGTCGATATGATAGGTCGAAACCTTGTATACGTGTCCCGTTATTTAAAGTGCGTAAAATAAATAACAGAAATTAAATGACGATAAATAAAATTGCGAGAAATAAAATGTAACCAGTTAGCTAGGAACAGTTAGCTAGGAACAGTTAGCGTGAATTCTTAACAAGATTCTTTATAATTAATTTGTTTGTTTCTAACAAATTTTAATTTATCCAATGTTTCTTCATTATGCCACTTGTTGAATTCTGATAGGTCAAAATCCAAATACGAAATTTGAATGGAAATGGTTATTCTGTGGTGAACAGATCTGTATCTCTATAGATGTAAGTAGGATAAGAAATGACTGTTGAATCAGATTCGAAGGATGTACAGTGTAACTTATTAATGTGAAATCTAAATATTCCTCGGGTACTACCTACCCGTTAAAATATTTTCATCATTAACAGTTTGTACGAAAGAATTTTTAATTACAATCTGTATGAAAATATACTTGCATATATATTTTCTTTGGATGTAATCATGGATCTACTGAGTCAATAAGATATTAAACTCATTTGATTTATCGTTAATACTAGATTACATAATCTCTAAAACTTTAGAAATTACATAATCGCCATGTCGAACAAAGATAAATGAGGTAGAATGATACGTAAAGCGAAGATAATCGATATAGAACGGTATGTAGAACGAAGATCATACTCGAAGTACAGATGGGGTTATTGAGGTGTGTGATGTTGATATCCAGGGTATAAATTGTGATGTTGAGATTTACGACGCGGTTGGAAGTGATAAGGGTACTGTTGACGTTGATGATGGTGGTGCTGATTATGCTGCTGGTGCTGCTGCTGGTGTTTGCAGCCTTCGCACCATGTTCTCTAAAGCCGTCATACGAGCGCGGAGTTCTTTAACTTCTGCTAATACACCGGGATGATTGGCGGTTGGAGCGAGCGAATGAACAAGATTCGAGATATGGGATAGTATATAATCGTAACGAGATAATCTCAAAATAAGAGGGAAAATGGTTTCTCGAAAAGGTTCGCCGGTAAGTGCTTCAGGTTCATCGCGAACAATTTGGTGGATGGAAGGGATCTTCGATGTGAAATGATTTTCAGATATCGAATGATATTCTAACTATATAGAATATCTATATACATATATAATCCTAAAGATTTCGTAGACCGCAGAGGAAGCTACGGCATATGTCAGGCAAGCCTACAGGTGCGCTAAGATATGAATTTTGTCTATACACTATCAATGCAGTAAATGCAGTAAGACGTGTCTAGACTTATGAATGATAAGCAGGCAATTTCCTAAGGATGATAAGCAGATGATTTCCGACTAGAAATAATAAGCAAAACTTTTGACATGCAGACACGGTCGAAGTCCAGACTCACTAATATATCCTAACAACTTATCAGTTAGACACACTAATGCAGACCTGGTTCGCTAAGACCACCGCTCTGATACCAACTGTAATGACCGGTCCTAATCCACCCGGACGAAGTCTTCGACAGTTGGTCCCATTGCGATGATCGACTCCAAATAATATCTTTAATATGAGTTAATGCACAGCGGAAGACTTAATTCGTACCTGAGAATAACATACTTTAAAACGTCAACATAAAGTTGGTGAGATATATAGGTTTGATGCTAGCAGCGTAATAACTATGGACCACAAGATTTCATATTTTAAACATAATACACTCGCAAGTGTATGTAAAAGTAGTTGTCCAGCCCGGTTGGGGTTGTCAGGCCCGATAGATCTATCAACAGGATTCGCGTTTACATTCCTCATGTAAATATTAGCTACCAAGTATAAAGAAATATGCCATGGTACAACTCAACATAGAATTTATTTTTGATCACTTGTGTCCATAACGTAAATCATAAAATGCATGTATTCTCATTCCAAAATATTTAGAGTTTAAAAGGGATTATATACTCACCATACTGTATTTTGTAGTAAAAATAAATATAACATCATTGAACACGTATAAGGTTGGCCTCGGATTTACGAACCTATATCATTTGTGTATATATATTAATACACATAATCGTAATCAAATAAATACATATAACTTTCTTTGTTATATCGTTTTTATGTTAATAACTTATATGTTCTGTGTATTTATTATATATATTTTAACTAAATAAGATATTAAGTTTGTTATGTTTTATATATTAAATATATTTATCTATAAATGTAAATCATTTTGTTTGTTAAAACAGTATTTTTTTTTTAATAAGAAGTACTATAATGATAATACTAATATTAAATATAATACTAACATTAGTAGTTTTAATAAGATTTATAATTTAATAATAATGGTAATAAAATTAATAATTTTGATATCATTTCATAATACTTCATAATAATTATAACAATTTTATTACTAGTGATAATCCTAATAATAATACTTTCTTAATATCGATAATACTAATAATAATAACGATATTGTTAAATTTGATACATATATTTAATAATAATAATAATAATAACTATAATTATACTACTAGTAATAATAACATTAATTAATAATAACAATAATTAATAATAACAATAATAATAATAATAAAAATAATAATAATAATAATAATAATAATAATAATAATAATAATAGAAATAAATTAAGAGATTATACCCCTTAAAAAGCTTTTATAAAAAAAATTGCCTTGAACGGGACTCGAACCCGAGACCTCATGTCCACCCCTCAAGTACCCAAACCACTACTCCATTGCCTGTTTTGCTGATCTAATATGTAACAGGTATATATATATATATATATATATATATATATATATATATATATATATATATATATATATATATCGTGTTTTTGTTTACTTCATCTTCTTCCCATACTAAATCAATTAAAGCTCCAATCTTCATAACAGCAACAATGATTTTGATACTTCTCAATAATTATAAACGATTACCATCTCACATTTTTATTAATAGATAGCGAAAAAAATAAAAATAAAAATAAAAAAAATGAATTACGCTGCTACTGCTGCTGTCGCATATTTTTTTTTAAAAAAAAATTTTGATTTTTGATTTACAAACGTTTTTAGGTTATAATTTCTTCATGAAACATTTTACAATTCATCATTAGAATACATTTGAATCATCAATTGAGTATGAGCTGTAACAGATGACTCGAATTCATTCGAAGGAAAATTGTTTGACTTTTAAGACTTAAACTTTGACTCAGAAATTCAACATCACTCGAATGAATTAAGGTTTGAAAATTTGCAGGAAGTTTGTGGTAAAGGTTCCTAACAAAACTACGTTTATACTTTTTGGAAGTTCGTTTGATTTTGAGTTTTGGTTAAACGGAGTCAAGAACAGGGTAATGAAAGTTTTAAAAAAAATATATCTGTTATCTTTTCTATCCAACGCAGCTACAATCAATTTATAACCGAAATGAGATAATTAAATCAACCTTTAGAGCAGTAACTTAGTTGTTATTTTGTGTTGATGTTTGACAGACCATCACGGGTTAACAGGAATTTGAAGAAAATGAGAAACAGATGGGTGAATCGTATATATGTATATCTGTATCCCTTTTTATTAATCTGTGTATGTGTATATATCTATATTAATCCGTATTTATTTATTTTATTTTTCTGTATTTATATGAATTATCTGCAATTATGTATTTGTATTTAAATATTATAATTATAATTAGTCTTATTCATTAAATGATAATAATATCAATAACATTAATAATAAAGATAATTTGTATTAATTTCTAATAACTTTAGTAATTTTAATGATAATAGTTTATAAAAATAACTCTTAATATTTATATCTAATAATCATAACACATATTATATAAATGTATCCATTAAATATTTAACATTTATATGTTTTTTTTTTTAAAAAAAAAACTGTTACAATATAATATTTATTAATACCAATCACCTATATATTTATTTATATGGGTTCATAATAATATCATATATATATATATATATATATATATATATATATATATATATATATATATATATATATATATATATATATATATTCTTTTTAATAATAACTTAATTATTCTATTTATTATTTTGCATTCTAAATTTTAAATTGATTAAAGTATATTTTATAAATTTAAAATATTATATATACACTTATATACAAATATATAAATATGTATTTATACATACATATTTATTCACACAACGGTTCGTGAATCGTCGGGCATAGTCAAATGGGTAATTGATTACATGAATATGGATTTCAAGACTTTCGAGACTCAACATTACAGAATTTGCTTATCGTGTCGGAATTATATAAAGATTAAGGTTTAAATTTGGTCGGAAATTTTCGGGTCATTACATAATATCAGTCTTAAAAGCTGATTTTTGATCTTTAAGGAGATTATCCTTTCTGGGGATCTGATTCATTAGTCTTATCAAGCTAATTTGCACGGTGCCCCCTATTGTACGAGATAAATCCTTCTCATGGTTAGGATAAGTCTGACCACTTGGCGACCCTGTTTGATGCTGAGGTCCGTGGATTTCCTGCTGATTTTAGAGATGACTTTTCTAGATTTTTCGTCAACCTACAGCTGGTCTGGACGACAACTTCATGACCTAAATCAAGAAGCGCGTTTCTTTTTCGGAAGACTTTACTTCCTTTGAATGATGGAATTGATTCATCGTGTAGATCCATCTTTCTTTCAAATATATTATAATAAATCGGGTAAAACTGTTTAGATTAGTCTAAAGCAAAAGTATCTTAAATTATTTGTTACAGAAATATGTGACATATGTTTAAAATAACTTGGTAAATTTTCCCACACTTGGCTTTTATTTTCCTTTTTATTGTCCTCTATTCCATTTTAAATGAATTCTAACATTTTGATTTGTTTCTCAATTTATGTCCTTTCCGAGGTAACAATAATTTCGGTGTTAACACCTAGTTTTATCGTTCATAAATATGTATAAACATTATTTTGAGTTCATTTAATTAAAAATTTTTACTAGAATTGGGTAGTCAGTATATAAAACTAGGGCTGTTCTTTATTATCAGAGAGCACTAGATTCTAATACAACTACTGCTTTACTAGTATTTCTAATGGTAACCAAGTGTATAAAGTAAAAATTTTAAAATCCGAAAGAATTTAACCCCTTCCCACACTTAAGATCTTGCAATGCCCTCATTTGCAAGAAATCAGTAACAATTTAAATAATTGAGGGTGATTAGCGCAGAAAAATGATTAAATTTTACCAAAGTTTCCAAACATATTGTTGTTTGTGTTGAATGATAAATGGTGCACATCATTTGTTCATTCCGTCTTGTTGTTACATCACATTTATTTTTCATCTTGTCGTCAAAATTAGTAGCTTTTGCTGAACTTAATGCCAGTCTTTGAAAATGCGTTGTTTTACCTTGTTGTGTACATAAGATAAACTGCAAACATATATACATATTTTTGAAGTTTGGTATGTTACCCCACATTCAAAAATTATTAAAATCTAATAAAAGTTAGAAAATTATAAAAACTATTACAATATCAACATAAGTGCTAAATGTAGTAACATTACAAAAATAAAATAAATAAAACTAAATAAACTAGGGTTGTTACTGATACCAGTAGGGGTTCCATGCGTAATCGTATGTGTCATAAAATGCTTCATCTGGGTTATAAGTAGGATACGGTGGTTGGATCTCTATAGACCAGGGAGGAAATACGGGCTTTGGAGTAGGAATATAGTTTCTACCTATATGTTGGCAATGAGCTATGATGTGGTTTTGATGAACTTGCCAATCTTCAAATACTCGATGTCTAGCATTTTCATACTCTTGTGAAGCTATAAACCTTTGCATTTCTGTCATTTCATTTCCCCCCCCCCCCCCACATTACCTGGCTGTTGATTTCTCTCAACCTGTGGATGTCTTCCATTATATGCTACTGCGGCGTTATTTCGCCTCTTCAAAACCTTAGCACCATGATATACATTTAAACCAATTGTATCGTGGGGTTCTGGTTCTTCGATTAATAATCCCCCCCGACTTATATCCACATCGAGATACTCAGCAATTAATGTAATAAATATACCACCTCCTATTATACTGTGCGGTCTCATCCCCCTAACCATAGCTGATAAATAATAACCCACACAATAAGGTATACTTACAGCGCTTTGTGGGTCTCGAATACACATGTGGTAAAATAAATCTTGCTCATTTACCTTTTCCTTATTTTTACCTCGCTGTGTAATCGAGTTCGCTAGAAACCTGTGAATTACTCTTAACTCAGCTCTATCTATATCCAAATAAGAGTAATTTCCCCCTTTAAATCGGTGATGGCTAGTCATTTGACTCCATACACCAAATTTTCATCAATCTTCCTACCATTTAATATCAACCCTCGACAATGTGACGATCGCTCCAAATCCATATGGACGAACACGTCATTAATTGATTTCATTGCGAGGTATTTGACCTCTATATGATACGTTTTGTAAACATTGCATTCTTTTGAAAAGGCGCACCATAAATGAATATTTAAATCAAAGGTTTTCGACATATGATGATTTTTACATATAGACAATCACCATAAATAATAGTTTACAACAGTATTTCCGTTGACAATGCAGTCAAAATAAGATACATGGTGATGATTTGGTGAATGCAACGTTTCCTTGAAAATATGTCATGTAAGACTCCATGCACATAGCTTGTCTAACATCTAAGCAAACAGCGGAAGACTTCTAGGGAACCTGAGAATAAACATGCTTCAAATATCAACACAAAGGTTGGTGAGTTCATAGTTTTAATATTACACATAATCCGTATATCAATATGGATTACAAAAGTTCAGTTATTTTATTCAAAATGTTTATCAATATGTTTTAACATAAAAGGTGGACCACAAGATTTCAGTTGTTTCATCCGAAACGTTTATCAATTGGTTCTACAAAATTGAGCACCCTGGTAACTAAACTTTAACGTATATATAATTTGTACCCTTTGTATAATCATCTAAATAATACACGCAAACCAACGTGTACGCTTCTCAAATAGCATACGTCCGTTAAAAGGCTAGCGCTCTAGCTCGGACGGGGATGTCAAGCCCTATGGATCCATATACTACTACTCGCGCCCACCAGTTCTTATAACCGGCAGTTACTAGTTACCAAAGCTAAGGGATTTTCGGTTCAAACTCGGTGTAGAATTAAGTATGTACTTGTATCCATTGCGTTTAAAATAAATTGCATGTATTCTCAGCCCAAAAATATATATTGCAAAAGCAATTAAAAAGGAAGCAATGAAACTCACACATATAAATATTGTATATCGGTTAATAAAGCATTTGCATGTATTCTCAGCCCAAAAATGTAGAGAGTAAAAGGGATCATATGAAACTCACACATATAAATATTGTATATCGGTTAATAAAACATTTGCATGTATTCTCAGCCCAAAAACGTAGAGAGTAAAAGGGATCTCATGAAACTCACAGTTTAATATTGATATACAATATTGCAGGAAAGCATGTAGACGCATCGGAGATAATAAACACGAGGTTTGATTCACAAAAATACCCCCGAACATTACCCATAACCTCCTTGGCAATAACCCATATTTTCCTTAGCTCTAGCTCGCTCGGAAACTCGTTTTGAAAATTACTTGGACAGTACTCCGTCGTAATATTTTATGTACATTATTATTTTTGTATCGCAAAAATAATAATACTAATAATAAGATTAATAAGATTAATAATAATCTTAATAATAATAATAATAATAATAATAATAATAATAATAATAATAATAATAAATATTATACGGAGTAATATATATTTGTGTATGTGTTTTTTTGATTTTTCATTCGAGCAAAACACCTGAATTTATAGTACCTGGCCTGGAATCTGGAGTCATGCGACTCGCATGGAAATGGCCTTCTGGCCATGCGACTCGCATGAGGACCAGGGACAGCTCACATTGTTTTCGCTCCTAGCTTGTCGACATAATATAAAATAAATATAAATATAATATATATAATTTAAATTAATTAATTATATATTATATTAAATTCACGTGCATAGTTGACTTGTAATTTTTGTTCCGATAAGTCGTACGTTGTCACTCGACTTATGTCCCGGTTCCGGTTTTTCGAACGCCCTTTCGTACGCTGAGAAAACTTGTACTTTACGTTTCGTGAATCGTACCTTTGTCAAAATATAGTCTTAAATCATCCATAAAATATACCACTGTAGCAAAGTCACTGTAGCAAAGTCAATTTCACTGTAGCAAATAGTGATTTTCAAAAACACTGTAGCATTTTGGGTACTGTAGCAATTTGAAATGTTACTATCGTTTACTAAATAACTTGAAATTATATATATGTATATATCTTTTTAATATATATAAATCAGTTTTTTTTAAATACACATTGGAAGTTATTTATAAATAAATTTTAATAATAAATATTTCAACTTATCATATATATTCAAATAGATATTTAAACCAATAAGTTTAATGTACGGTATCAAATAATTAATACATTGTTACCTTTTCAAGTTATAGTATATATGTATCTATTTACATATAATTGTTCGCGAATCGTCGAAAACAACCGAAAGGTATTTAAATATATAAAAGTAGTTCAAAAATTTTGAGATTCAGTTTTACAGACTTTGCTTATCGTGTCGGAAATGTTAATCATACAAAGATTAAGTTTAAATTTAGTCGAAATTTCTGGGTCATCACAGACAATCGGCAGATGCTAGCTCCTCAGGCGTATATATACGTAAGGCTTGAGCCATGTCTAGTAGAGACATGTTGAAATGTCCCGTTCTTATTGATTAAAAACGTTCCATATTAATTGATTTCGTTGCGAGGTTTTGACCTCTATATGAGACATTTTTCAAAGACTGCATTCATTTTAAAACAAACCATAACCTTTATTTCATCAATAAAGGTTTAAAAAGCTTTACGTAGATTATCAAATAATGATAATCTAAAATATCCTGTTTACACACGACCATTCCATAATGGTTTACAATACAAATATGTTACAACAAAATAAGTTTCTTGAATGCAGTTTTTACACAATATCATACAAGCATGGACTCCAAATCTCGTCCTTATTTAAGTATGCGACAGCGGAAGCTCTTGATAATCACCTGAGAATAAACATGCTTAAAACGTCAACAAAAATGTTGGTGAGTTATAGGTTTAACCTATATATATCAAATCGTAAAAATAGACCACAAGATTTCATATTTCAATACACATCCCATACATAGAGATAAAAATCATTCATATGGTGAACACCTGGTAACCGATATTAACAAGATGCATATATAAGAATATCCCCATCATTCCGGGACACCCTTCGGATATGATATAAATTTCGAAGTACTAAAGCATCCGGTACTTTGGATGGGGTTTGTTAGGCCCAATAGATCTATCTTTACGATTCGCGTCAATTAGGGTGTCTGTTACCTAATTCTTAGATTACCAGACTTAATAAAAAGGGGCATATTCGATTTCGATAATTCAACCATAGAATGTAGTTTCACGTACTTGTGTCTATTTTGTAAATCATTTATAAAACCTGCATGTATTCTCATCCCAAAAATATTAGATTTTAAAAGTGGGACTATAACTCACTTTCACAGATTTTTACTTCGTCGGGAAGTAAGACTTGGCCACTGGTTGATTCACGAACCTATAACAATATATACATATATATCAAAGTATGTTCAAAATATATTTACAACACTTTTAATATATTTTGATGTTTTAAGTTTATTAAGTCAGCTGTCCTCATTAGTAACCTACAACTAGTTGTCCACAGTTAGATGTACAGAAATAAATCGATAAATATTATCTTGAATCAATCCACGACCCAGTGTATACGTATCTCAGTATTGATCACAACTCAAACTATATATATTTTGGAATCAACCTCAACCCTGTATAGCTAACTCCAACATTCACATATAGAGTGTCTATGGTTGTTCCGAAATATATATAGATGTGTCGACATGATAGGTCGAAACATTGTATACGTGTCTATGGTATCTCAAGATTACATAATATACAATACAAGTTGATTAAGTTATGGTTGGAATAGATTTGTTACCAATTTTCACGTAGCTTAAATGAGAAAAATTATCCAATCTTGTTTTACCCATAACTTCTTCATTTTAAATCTGTTTTGAGTGAATCAAATTGCTATGGTTTCATATTGAACTCTATTTTATGAATCTAAACAGAAAAAGTATAGGTTTATAGTAGGAAAAATAAGTTACAAGTCGTTTTTGTAAAGGTAGTCATTTCAGTCGAAAGAACGACGTCTAGATGACCATTTTAGAAAACATACTTCCACTTTGAGTTTAACCATAATTTTTGGATATAGTTTCATGTTCATAATAAAAATCATTTTCTCAGAATAACAACTTTTAAATCAAAGTTTATCATAGTTTTTAATTAACTAACCCAAAACAGCCCGCGGTGTTACTACGACGGCGTAAATCCGATTTTACGGTGTTTTTCGTGTTTCCAGGTTTTAAATCATTAAGTTAGCATATCATATAGATATAGAACATGTGTTTAGTTGATTTTAAAAGTAAAGTTAGAAGGATTAACTTTTGTTTGCGAACTAGTTTAGAATTAACTAAACTATGTTCTAGTGATTACAGGTTTAAACCTTCGAATAAGATAGTTTTATATATATGAATCGAATGATGTTATGAACATCATTACTACCTCAAGTTTAGTAGGTAAACCTACTAGAAGTGACAAGAAATGATCTAGCTTCAAAGGATCTTGGATGGCTTGAAAGTTCTTGAAGTAGGATCATGACACAAAAACAAGTTCAAGTAAGATTTTTACTCGAATTAAGATAGTTTATAGTTATAGAAATTGAATCAAAGATTGAATATGAATATTACCTTGAATAAGAAAGATAACCTACTGTATATAACAAAGGTTTCTTGATCTTAGATGATTACTTGGAATGGATTAGAAAGCTTGGAAGTAAATTAGTAAACTTGAAGGGATTTTTGAAGTGTTCTTGAAGTGTTCTTCCTATGATGATTATAGCTTGATTCTTGAAGTGATTTTTGATGAAGATGATGATTAACTACTGGAAAAATACGTTCATAATAGTGTGTGTGTGTTGAGAGAGAATTAGAAAGAGAATTGGAAGTGAAATGGAGTGAATGATGAGTGGTAATTGGTGAGTGGTGAGTGGGGTTAAAAGGAGTTCTAGTTAGTTGACTAGCTCATGGTAGAAGTTAAAATTGATTAGTCATACATGACATAATCAAGAGTGGAATCCCATGCTAGTTCCTATTGGTATATACCCATAGTAAGTACGTTTTGAAGCTGTGTATAATACGGGTAAGAATACGACTAGAATTCTTGATGAAAGAAAAGAATGGGAAAGTAACTGTAACCATTTTCATTAAGTATGAGTGTTTTGATATATGTCTTGAAGTCTTCCAAAAGTATTTTAATACATCTAAATACACTACATGTATATACATTTTAACTGAGTCGTTAAGTCATCGTTAGTCGTTACATGTAAGTGTTGTTTTGAAACCTTTAAGTTAACGATCTCAATTAATGTTGTTAACCCATTGTTTATTATATCTAATGAGATGTTAAATTATTATATTATCATGATATTATGATATATTAATATATCTTAATATGATATATATACATTTAAATGTCGTTACAACGATAATCGTTACATATATGTCTCGTTTCGAAATCCTTAAGTTAGTAGTCTTGTTTATATGTATATAACTCATTGTTAATATACTTATGGAGATACTTACTTATCATAATCTCATGTTAACCATATGTATATCCATATATATATCGTCATGTCGTTTTTACAAGTTTTAACATTCGTGAATCGCCGGTCAACTTGGGTGGTCAATTGTCTATATGAAACATATTTCAATTAATCAAGTCTTAACAAGTTTGATTGCTTAACATGTTGGAAACATTTAATCATGTAAATATCAATCTCAATTAATATATATAAACATGGAAAAGTTCGGGTCACTACAGTACCTACCCGTTAAATAAATTTCGTCCCGAAATTTTAAGCTGTTGAAGGTGTTGACGAATCTTCTGGAAATAGATGTGGCTATTTCTTCTTCATCTAATCTTCACGCTCCCAGGTGAACTCGGGTCCTCTACGAGCATTCCATCGAACCTTAACAATTGGTATCTTGTTTTGCTTAAGTCTTTTAACCTCACGATCCATTATTTCGACGGGTTCTTCGATGAATTGGAGTTTTTCGTTGATTTGGATTTCATCTAACGGAATAGTGAGATCTTCTTTAGCAAAACATTTCTTCAAATTCGAGACGTGGAAAGTGTTATGTACAGCCGTGAATTGTTGAGGTAACTCAAGTCGGTAAGCTACTGGTCCGACATGATCAATAATCTTGAATGGTCCAATATACCTTGGATTTAATTTCCCTCGTTTACCAAATCGAACAACGCCTTTCCAAGGTGCAACTTTAAGCATGACCATCTCTCCAATTTCAAATTCTATATCTTTTCTTTTAATGTCAGCGTAGCTCTTTTGTCGACTTTGGGCGGTTTTCAACCGTTGTTGAATTTGGATGATCTTCTCGGTAATTTCTTGTATAATCTCCGGACCCGTAATCTGTCTATCCCCCACTTCACTCCAACAAATCGTAGACCTGCACTTTCTACCATAAAGTGCTTCAAACGGCGCCATCTCAATGCTTGAATGGTAGCTGTTGTTGTAGGAAAATTCTGCTAACGGTAGATGTCGATCCCAACTGTTTCCGAAATCAATAACACATGCTCGTAGCATGTCTTCAAGCGTTTGTATCGTCCTTTCGCTCTGCCCATCAGTTTGTGGATGATATGCAGTACTCATGTCTAGACGAGTTCCTAATGCTTGCTGTAATGTCTGCCAGAATCTTGAAATAAATCTGCCATCCCTATCAGAGATAATAGAGATTGGTATTCCATGTCTGGAGACGACTTCCTTCAAATACAGTCGTGCTAATTTCTCCATCTTGTCATCTTCTCTTATTGGCAGGAAGTGTGCTGATTTGGTGAGACGATCAATTATTACCCAAATAGTATCAAAACCACTTGCAGTCCTTGGCAATTTAGTGATGAAATCCATGGTAATGTTTTCCCTTTTCCATTCCGGGATTTCGGGTTGTTGAAGTAGACCTGATGGTTTCTGATGCTCAGCTTTGACCTTAGAACATGTCAAACATTCTCCTACATATTTAGCAACATCGGCTTTCATACCCGGCCACCAAAAATGTTTCTTGAGATCCTTGTACATCTTCCCCGTTCCAGGATGTATTGAGTATCTGGTTTTATGAGCTTCTCTAAGTACCATTTCTCTCATATCTCCAAATTTTGGTACCCAAATCCTTTCAGCCCTATACCGGATTCCGTCTTCCCGAATATTAAGATGCTGCTCCGATCCTTTGGGTATTTCATCCTTTAAATTTCCTTCTTTTAAAACTCCTTGTTGCGCCTCCTTTATTTGAGTAGTAAGGTTATTATGAATCATTATATTCATAAATTTTACTCGAATGGGTTCTCTGTCCTTCCTACTCAAGGCATCGGCTACCACATTTGCCTTCCCCGGGTGGTAACGAATCTCAAAGTCGTAATCATTCAACAATTCAATCCACCTACGCTGCCTCATATTCAGTTGTTTCTGATTAAATATGTGTTGACGACTTTTGTGGTCGGTATATATAATACTTTTGACCCCATATAAGTAGTGCCTCCAAGTCTTTAATGCAAAAACAACCGCGCCTAATTCCAAATCATGCGTCGTATAATTTTGCTCGTGAATCTTCAATTGTCTAGACGCATAAGCAATCACCTTCGTTCGTTGCATTAATACACAACCGAGACCTTGCTTTGATGCGTCACAATAAATCACAAAATCATCATTCCCTTCAGTCAATGACAATATAGGTGCCGTAGTTAGCTTTTTCTTCAATAACTGAAATGCTTTCTCTTGATCATCCTTCCATTCAAATTTCTTCCCTTTATGCGTTAATGAAGTCAAGGGTTTTGCTATTCTGGAAAAGTCTTGGATGAACCTTCTGTAGTAACCAGCTAGTCCTAAAAACTGGCGTATGTGTTTCGGAGTTTTCGGGGTTTCCCACTTTTCAACAGTTTCTATCTTTGCCGGATCCACCTTAATACCTTTTTTGTTCACTATGTGACCGAGGAATTGAACTTCTTCCAACCAAAATGCACACTTTGAAAATTTAGCGTACAATTCTTCCTTCCTCAATACTTCTAACACCTTTCTCAAATGTTCACCGTGTTCTTGGTCATTCTTTGAGTAAATAAGTATGTCATCAATGAAAACAATGACAAACTTGTCAAGGTATGGTCCACACACTCGGTTCATAAGGTCCATGAACACAGCTGGTGCATTAGTTAAACCAAATGGCATGACCATAAACTCATAATGACCGTAACGTGTTCTGAAAGCAGTCTTTGGAATATCATCTTCTTTCACCCGCATTTGATGATACCCGGAACGTAAGTCAATCTTTGAATAAACAGACGAGCCTTGTAGTTGATCAAATAAGTCATCGATTCTCGGTAGTGGGTAGCGGTTCTTGATGGTAAGTTTGTTCAACTCTCGGTAGTCGATACACAACCTGAATGTACCATCTTTCTTCTTGACAAACAAAACAGGAGCTCCCCACGGTGATGTGCTTGGTCGAATGAAACCACGCTCTAAAAGTTCTTGTAATTGGCTTTGCAGTTCTTTCATCTCGCTGGGTGTGAGTCTGTAAGGAGCACGAGCTATTGGTGCAGCTCTTGGTACAAGATCTATTTGAAATTCAATGGATCGATGTGGGGGTAATCCCGGTAATTCTTTCGAAAATACATCGGGAAATTCTTTTGCAATGGGAACATCATTGATGCTCTTTTCTTCAGTTTGTACTTTCTCGACATGTGCTAGAACAGCATAGCAACCTTTTCTTATTAGTTTTTGTGCCTTCAAATTACTAATAAGATGTAGCTTCGTGTTGCCCTTTTCTCCGTACACCATTAAGGGTTTTCCTTTTTCTCGTATAATGCGAATTGCATTTTTGTAACAAACGATCTCTGCTTTCACTTCTTTCAACCAGTCCATACCGATTATCACATCAAAACTCCCTAACTCTACTGGTATCAAATCAATCTTAAATGTTTCGCTAACCAGTTTAATTTCTCGATTCCGACATATATTATCTGCTGAAATTAATTTACCATTTGCTAATTCGAGTAAAAATTTACTATCCAAAGGCGTCAATGGACAACTTAATTTAGCACAAAAATCTCTACTCATATAGCTTCTATCCGCACCCGAATCAAATAAAACGTAAGCAGATTTATTGTCAATAAGAAACATACCCGTAACAAGCTCCGGGTCTTCTTGTGCCTCTGCCGCATTAATATTGAAAACTCTTCCGCGGCCTTGTCCATTCGTGTTCTCCTGGTTCGGGCAATTTCTAATAATGTGGCCCGGTTTTCCACATTTATAACAAACTACATTGGCATAACTTGCTCCGACACTACTTACTCGCCATTACTCGTTCCGACACCATTTGTTCCTTTCGTTCTATTAACCCCTGGTCTTTAGACCTCACACTTCACCGCGCTATGACCATTTCTTTTACACTTGTTGCAAAATTTGGTGCAGAATCCCGAGTGATACTTTTTACACCTTTGGCATAGCTGCTTCTGATTGTTGTTGTTGTTGTTGCGGTTATTATTGTTGTTGGGATGATTGTTGTAGTTGCTATTGTTGTTGTTGTTGTTGTTGTTGGGCCGTTTGTTGTAGTTGCGATTGATGTTGCGATTGTTGGGATAATTGTTGCGATTATTGTTGTAATTGCTGTTGTTGTTGTATTGGTGATTCTTATCACTGTTTTCCTCCTACTTTCTTTTGACTTGCTTCACATTGGCCTCTTCAGCAGTCTGTTCTTTAATTCTTTCTTCAATCTGGTTCACTAGTTTGTGAGCCATTCTACATGCCTGTTGTATGGAGGCGGGCTCGTGTGAACTTATATCTTCTTGGATTCTTTCCGGTAATCCTTTCACAAACGCGTCGATCTTCTCTTCCTCATCTTCGAATGCTCCCGGACACAATAGGCATAATTCTGTGAATCGTCTTTCGTACGTGGTAATATCAAATCCTTGGGTTCGTAACCCTCTAAGTTCTGTCTTGAGCTTATTGACCTCGGTTCTGGGACGGTACTTCTCGTTCATCAAGTGCTTGAATACTGACCACGGTAGTGCGTACGCATCGTCTTGTCCCACTTGCTCTAGATAGGTATTCCACCATGTTAACGCAGAACCTGTGAAGGTATGCGTAGCGTACTTTACTTTGTCCTCTTCAGTACACTTACATATGGCAAACACCGATTCGACCTTCTCGGTCCACTGTTTCAATCCGATCAGTCCTTCGGTTCCATCAAATTCCAAAGGTTTGCAGGCAGTGAATTCTTTGTAGGTGCATCCTACACGATTTCCTGTACTGCTAGATCCAAGGTTATTGTTGGTATGTAGCGCAGCCTGTACTGCGGCTATGTTTGAAGCTAGAAAAGTACGGAATTCCTCTTCATTCATATTCACGGTGTGTCGAGTAGTCGGTGCCATTTCCTTCAAAATAGTCAAATGGAACAAGTTAATGATACAGAATATTAAGAGTAGTTAATAGTGTTTCGTAGCATAATATGAACTCATTTATAAAAGCTTTTTCTTCATATTAGCATTTTATAAGTTTAAATTCGGGTACTACCTACCCGTTAAGTTCATACTTAGTAGCTAATATACAATTTAACTACTACAATTCTATATGAAAAACTGATTATAATAATATTTCGCGTTCTAACTTTTATACAATATTTTACAAACTTATAATACCGCTTATTTTACATAAAGCATGAAATATAGCACACAATAACTTTGATACAAGATAATTGTGAAGATAATTCTAGCTAGTACACAAGTCGTTCAGCAAAGGCAATAAAGACACGTAATTCATACGTCCAGAAACAAGTCATGCATTCTGGTTTTACTAGGACTACTTCCCATCCTTGGTCTTGTGGAACATAACCGTTATGGCCGTTGATAAGATAGCGTGTTGTAACGTCGTCAAAGGGACGAGGGTTACGTAATGTCCAACAGTCCCGTAACAATCTAAAAATCTCATTTCTTACCCCAATTACCGACTCCGTCACTTGTGGGAACGTTTTGTTTAATAGTTGTAGCCCGATGTTCTTGTTCTCACTTTGGTGAGAAGCGAACATTACTAATCCGTAAGCATAACATGCTTCTTTATGTTGCATGTTAGCTGCTTTTTCTAAATCACGAAGTCCAATATTCGGATATATTGAGTCAAAATAATTTCTTAACCCATTGCGTAAAATAGCATTTGGGTTCCCCGCAATATATGCGTCAAAGTAAACACATCGTAACTTATGGATTTCCCAATGTGATATCCCCCATCTTTCGAACGAAAGCCTTTTATAAACCAAGGCATTCTTGGAACGTTCTTCGAATGTCTTACAAACTGATCTTGCCTTAAATAGTTGTGCCGAAGAATTCTGACCGACTCTAGACAAGATTTCATCAATCATGTCTCCAGGTAGGTCTCTTAAAATATTGGGTTGTCTATCCATTTTGTGTTTTTATACTGTAAAATAGACAAGAGTTAGATTCATAAAAAAAATACTTATTAATACAAGCAATTTTTACATATATCATAAAGCATAAGCACACTATATTACTTATATTACACCACACGAATACAACTATCTTATTCCGACTCGCTTGTTTCTTCTTCTTCGGTTTTGGTTCGTTTTGCCAAGTTTCTAGGGATATATGATGTTCCCCTAATACGAGCCATCGTTATCCACATTGGTTTAGAAAAACCTGGTGGTTTAGAGGTTCCCGGGTCATTGTTACAACTTAAGGACTTTGGAGGTTGACGATACATATAAAGTTCATCGGGGTTGGAATTAGATTTCTCTATTTTTATGCCCTTTCCCTTATTATTTTCTTTTGCCTTTTTAAATTCAGTTAGGGTAATTTCTATAACATCATCGGAATTCTCGTCAGAATCCGATTCATCGGAGAATTGGTAATCCTCCCAATATTTTGCTTCCTTAGCGGAAACACCATTGACCATAATTAACCTTGGTCGGTTGGTTGAGGATTTTCTTTTACTCAACCGTTTTATTATTTCCCCCACCGGTTCTATTTCTTCATCCGGTTCCGATTCTTCTTCCGGTTCCGATTCTTCTTTTGGTTCCGACTCTTCTTCCGGTTCCTCTTCGGGAACTTGTGAATCAGTCCACAAATCATTCTAATTTACATTTGACTCTTCATTATTAATAGGTGAGTCAATGGGACTTGTTCTAGAGGTAGACATCTATCACATAATATCAAACGCGTTAAGAGATTAATATATCACATAATATTCACATGTTAAAAATATATAGTTTCCAACAAAATTTGTTAAGCAATCATTTTTCAAGTAAACACGGTCGAAGTCCAGACTTACTAATGCATCCTAACAAACTAGATAAGACACACTAATGCAAAATTCTGGTTCTCTAAGACCAACGCTCGGATACCAACTGAAATGTCCCGTTCTTATTGATTAAAAACGTTCCATATTAATTGATTTCGTTGCGAGGTTTTGACCTCTATATGAGACGTTTTTCAAAGACTGCATTCATTTTAAAACAAACCATAACCTTTATTTCATCAATAAAGGTTTAAAAAGCTTTACGTAGATTATCAAATAATGATAATCTAAAATATCCTGTTTACACACGACCATTACATAATGGTTTACAATACAAATATGTTACAACAAAATAAGTTTCTTGAATGCAGTTTTTACACAATATCATACAAGCATGGACTCCAAATCTCGTCCTTATTTAAGTATGCGACAGCGGAAGCTCTTAATAATCACCTGAGAATAAACATGCTTAAAACGTCAACAAAAATGTTGGTGAGTTATAGGTTTAACCTATATATATCAAATCGTAACAATAGACCACAAGATTTCATATTTCAATACACATCCCATACATAGAGATAAAAATCATTCATATGGTGAACACCTGGTAACCGACATTAACAAGATGCATATATAAGAATATCCCCATCATTCCGGGACACCCTTCGGATATGATATAAATTTCGAAGTACTAAAGCATCCGGTACTTTGGATGGGGTTTGTTAGGCCCAATAGATCTATCTTTAGGATTCACGTCAATTAGGGTGTCTGTTCCCTAATTCTTAGATTACCAGACTTAATAAAAAGGGGCATATTCGATTTCGATAATTCAACCACAGAATGTAGTTTCACGTACTTGTGTCTATTTTGTAAATCATTTATAAAACCTGCATGTATTCTCATCCCAAAAATATTAGATTTTAAAAGTGGGACTATAACTCACTTTCACAGATTTTTATTTCGTCGGGAAGTAAGACTTGGCCACTGGTTGATTCACGAACCTATAACAATATATACATATATATCAAAGTATGTTCAAAATATATTTACAACACTTTTAATATATTTTGATGTTTTAAGTTTATTAAGTCAGCTGTCCTCGTTAGTAACCTACAACTAGTTGTCCACAGTTAGATGTACAGAAATAAATTGATAAATATTATCTTGAATCAATCCACGACCCAGTGTATACGTATCTCAGTATTGATCACAACTCAAACTATATATATTTTGGAATCAACCTCAACCCTGTATAGCTAACTCCAACATTCACATATAGAGTGTCTATGGTTGTTCCGAAATATATATAGATGTGTCGACATGATAGGTCAAAACATTGTATACGTGTCTATGGTATCTCAAGATTACATAATATACAATACAAGTTGATTAAGTTATGGTTGGAATAGATTTGTTACCAATTTTCACGTAGCTAAAATGAGAAAAATTATCCAATCTTGTTTTACCCATAACTTCTTCATTTTAAATCCGTTTTGAGTGAATCAAATTGCTATGGTTTAATATTGAACTCTATTTTATGAATCTAAATAGAAAAAGTATAGGTTTATAGTCGGAAAAATAAGTTACAAGTCGTTTTTGTAAAGGTAGTTATTTCAGTCGAAAGAACGACGTCTAGATGACCATTTTAGAAAACATACTTCCACTTTGAGTTTAACCATAATTTTTGGATATAGTTTCATGTTCATAATAAAAATCATTTTCTCAGAATAACAACTTTTAAATCAAAGTTTATCATAGTTTTTAATTAACTAACCCAAAACAGCCCGCGGTGTTACTACGACGGCGTAAATCCGGTTTTACGGTGTTTTTCGTGTTTCCAGGTTTTAAATCATTAAGTTAGCATATCATATAGATATAGAACATGTGTTTAGTTGATTTTAAAAGTCAAGTTAGAAGGATTAACTTTTGTTTGCGAACAAGTTTAGAATTAACTAAACTATGTTCTAGTGATTACGAGTTTAAACCTTCGAATAAGATAGTTTTATATATATGAATCGAATGATGTTATGAACATCATTACTACCTCAAGTTTAGTAGGTAAACCTACTGAAAGTGACAAGAAATGATCTAGCTTCAAAGGATCTTGGATGGCTTGAAAATTCTTAAAGTAGGATCATGACACAAAAACAAGTTCAAGTAAGATTTTTACTCGAATTAAGATAGTTTATAGTTATAGAAATTGAATCAAAGTTTGAATATGAATATTACCTTGAATGAGAAAGATAACCTACTGTATATAACAAAGGTTTCTTGATCTTAGATGATTACTTGGAATGGATTAGAAAGCTTGGAAGTAAATTAGTAAACTTGAAGGGATTTTTGAAGTGTTCTTGAAGTGTTCTTCCTATGATGATTATAGCTTGATTCTTGAAGTGATTTTTGATGAAGATGATGATTAACTACTGGAAAAATACGTTCAGAATAGTGTGTGTGTGTGTGTGTTGAGAGAGAATTAGAAAGAGAATTGGAAGTGAAATGGAGTGAATGATGAGTGGTAATTGGTGAGTGGTGAGTGGGGTTAAAAGGAGTTCTAGTTAGTTGACTAGCTCATGGTAGAAGTTAAAATTGATTAGTCGTACATGACATAATCAAGAGTGGAATCCCATGCTAGTTCCTATTGGTATATACCCATAGTAAGTACGTTTTGAAGCTGTGTATAATACGGGTAAGAATACGACTAGAATTCTTGATGAAAGAAAAGAATGGGAAAGTAACTGTAACCATTTTCGTTAAGTATGAGTGTTTTGATATATGTCTTGAAGTCTTCCAAAAGTATTTTAATACATCTAAATACACTACATGTATATACATTTTAACTGAGTCGTTAAGTCATCGTTAGTCGTTACATGTAAGTGTTGTTTTGAAACCTTTAAGTTAACGATCTCAATTAATGTTGTTAACCCATTGTTTATTATATCTAATGAGATGTTAAATTATTATATTATCATGATATTATGATATATTAATATATCTTAATATGATATATATATATATATATACATTTAAATGTCGTTACAACGATAATCGTTACATATATGTCTCGTTTCGAAATCCTTAAGTTAGTAGTCTTGTTTATATGTATATAAATCATTGTTAATATACTTATGGAGATACTTACTTATCATAATCTCATGTTAACCATATGTATATCCATATATATATCGTCATGTCATTTTTACAAGTTTTAACGTTCGTGAATCGCCGGTCAACTTGGGTGGTCAATTGTCTATATGAAACATATTTCAATTAATCAAGTCTTAACAAGTTTGATTGCTTAACATGTTGGAAACATTTAATCATGTAAATATCAATCTCAATTAATATATATAAACATGGAAAAGTTCGGGTCACTACACATGTGGCGCATCGAACCTCCTAACAAAAATCTAATAAAAGTTCGATCGGTTAAACTAGCTACCCGATCATTTATTTCTATACTACACAATAATTCTTCACACCATACTTTATATACAGGTCTACGCATGTTGAATAAACGTACCCAATCGTTAAAAGTAGAATTACCATACCTCTATGTAAGTAATTCTCTAATTGGCTCGGCCAATTCTACAGCTTCTAACGGTTCCCATTCTATTACCCTAGGTACTTCAACAGCTTTAGAATGAAGAGTGTGCAAGCCCCTTTGGTATTTTGGATAATCTATCCAACGTCTGTCTAATCTCAAGTTCGGGTGTAAATTTTCCACGTGCATATCTGAAAATGTCATAACTGGATGAGGTATATCTTGTTTGTAATGGTTATCAACAACTTGTTGTTCCACATTCTCAGGAGGAGCAATGCGAGCTTGGGATGAAGATTCACCCCTTTCAGTCTGCAAAACACATCAAACACAATTTTTGTGCATCCAAATATGCATTAGTGTCAGCAAAATCATTAATCAAAATAATTACAATGACATGTTCAATTTATATCAAACTTATGCTCATTTTCATATTTTTATCAAATCTACACTTTTTCAAATAAGCATATACGAAAATGTTCGCTAAGTTCATAAGCATTCAACTCAAATAACATGTCAAAATAATCATTATTAGCAATTAAACAAGTTTCAAATGCCATTATCTCTCAAAAATCAAGTTCATGAATTTTAGACTTGAAAAAGTCCACTTTAATTCTCAAAAATCATGTTTAGGCTCAAAGTTTGGATCATTTAACTACCTAAATATGTTACACTACTTAATTTAGCAATAATTCATGACAAAAATCGGCCATAACCTGTTTATATCAAAAAGCCCCAAATTGCTCAAGAACACAAACCCTAAATTACTTAAAATTTGAAGTTTAAGGCTTCTAATCATGTTAAATAGCATCAATCTAGGTTATACAAGCATAATACATAAGCAATTTAAGCATAATTACACTAAAAAGCATCAAAATCTAATTGGGTATAAAATTGCTCAAGAACACTAATTTTCAGATTAAAGGGTGTTTTGATGTAGAAATTTACCGTTTTCCTTGAGTAATTCCTTGATAGCATCCTTCTCAACATGATTTTGTAAAAGATTTGATGAAAAATGGCCAAAAATTGCGGATTTGTGTGTGTTTTTCGGGTGTTTTTAGCAGTAAAATGTGGAAATGGGGAGAGAAACTGGTCTGATCGACCAGTTATTTTTTTTCGTTTTTTTCTGAACTCCGCGAGTCGCGGCATTTACAAACTCTGCGAGTCGCCGCGTTTGTATTTTTTTTTTATATAAAAACCTTAACTTATAAAACAAATATAAAATAAATTTAAAATTTTTTTTTTCTTGGGTTTTAGGACGAGGTCGTTTCGGAACGATGTCCTAGTCCGTCCCTCGACAAAATTTTAAAATTTGTCAATTTAAAGCGCGGTTTTAAAAGCAAAGATTTTTTGGGTTTTTTAATGTTTTTGGCATACTTTAATTCAATAAGATTAAAAATAATGATAATAAAAGTTCTCGTCCCTTCCTCGGGTAAAGCAATTTCGGTTCAACGACCTAGTCTTCAACTCACGACGAATTTTAAAAATCATATTTTTAACTTAGCGAAATAAAGTAAATTTTTGTTTTTAAATTCACACCAAACTTAAATTATATTTTTGTTTTTATACATTCAATCTTATATTAAAAATATTAATTTTCCAAATATTTACAATTTTAAATATATTGATTTTAAAAAGTTTACAATATTTATTTAATATTAATTTTAAAAATATGGTAAAAATAAAATTAAAAATCTTTTTGGCTTTTATCCCACTTTAATCAATCAAATATTATCAAAAATATACGCCCCTCTTTTTGGTAAAGTAATTTCGGTTCCATGACCTAATTTAACTCATGACGAATTTTTGAAATATTTTGGGTTGATTGATTAAAGATATTTATACCTTGAGAATAAACGGTAAATTTCACAGTGATGTAATAAATTTTTGTATGATATTAATAATTTCGGTCGCAAGACCTAATTTCATCGAATACCAATTTAATACTTTATAGCGAACAAATTAGCGTTTATTATCAAAAGGTTAAAAATAAAAATAAAAATAAAAAATGAAAACTGTACAAACTTACCTGTGAAATAAAATTCTTAATGATATGCTCTAGCCCACTCATAAGATAGTCGGACTAATTGATTTTCCATGGCTACATAGGCGTAACCTCGAGCATTTAATGTTTTTTCTTCTAAACATATGAACGGTCCATCTCTGCATAAAGTAACAAATTCGGTGTTTGAATAGGTTTGATTATTTGAACATTTACCTTCGTGTGACCATTTTCCGCATTTGTGACATTTTTCAAGGTGTCGTGCTCTCCTTTTCGCTGCGGATTTTGATTTTTCTTTACCAAATTGTAACTTATTATCTTCGCATCTGGATTCTTTTCTTACTCCGTCCAATTTACCTCTGATTAATGATACTATTTCACTTGGAAGTGTGTCATTATTACGTTTAGTGATCAAAGCGTGTAGCATTAGACCATGGTTTAATTCACAGGAAGTCTTCATTTCGAAAAACCTAAAAAAAATAAAAATTCAGAATGGGGGGAGAAGACTAGTTCTTTAGGGTCTGCTAGGGAAAGACCATTCGGGTTCCATTTTCGAGAACTACACGAAAACAGAAAATCTAACTCTAACAGAAATACATATTATCCTTTAAAGACTTGATTCTCCCCACACTTAGTTAGCTGTGGTATCGAAATTGTGATTAACTTCGTTGTCAACTTCCATCGGACTATCTATGTAGTGTTTAACTCTGTGACTATTAACCTTAAATTCAATCCCATTTGAATATATTAATTCTACTGTTCCGTATGGGAAAACTTTTTTGACTATGAATGGTCCAGACCATCTTGATTTCAATTTTCTAGGAAATAGCTTGAATCGTGAATTGAAAAGAAGAACTTTGTCTCCTTCTTTAAATTCTTTTGAACTTTTGATTCTTTTATCATGCCATTTCTTCGTTCTTTCTTTATAGATTAACGAATTTTCATATGCTTCATGTCTTAATTCTTCTAATTCATTTAATTGACTTAACCGTAGACGTCCAGCTTCATGTAAATCAAGATTACATGTCTTCAAAGCCCAAAATGCTTTGTGTTCAATTTCTACTGGAAGATGACATGCTTTTTCGTAAACGAGTCTAAAAGGTGTGGTTCCAATTGGAGTTTTGTAGGCTGTTCTAAAAGCCCAGAGTGCATCCTCCAATTTAATGGACCATTCTTTCGGATTTGATCCTACGGTTTTCTCTAAAATACGTTTTAAAGCTCGGTTGGTATTTTCAACTTGTCCACTTGTTTGTGGATGATATGCGGTGGAGATTTTAAGAGTCACTCCATATCTTTTAAGAACTTTCTCAAGTTGATTATTAAAAAAATGAGTTCCCCGATCACTTATTAAAGCTTTCGGTGTTCCAAACCTTGCAAAAAGACGTTTTAAGAAGTTGACTACAACTCGTGCATCGTTAGTTGGGAGAGCTTGTGCTTCCGTCCATTTAGATACATAATCAATGGCTACGAGAATGTAGAGATTATTATGAGATTTTGGAAATGGACCCATAAAGTCAATACCCCAAATGTCAAATACTTCACATACTTGAATGACATTTTGTGGCATTTCATCACGTTGACTTATTTTTCCGGTCCTTTGACAAGCATCACAGGATTTGCAAAGAAGGTGCGCGTCTTTGTAAATTGTAGGCCAATAGAATCCAGTATCGTAAACTTTTCTTGCTGTGAGTTGAGGCCCATAATGCCCTCCTGTTGGTCCTGTGTGACAATGGTTTAAAATTTTACTAGCTTCATCTCCGAATACACATCGGCGTATTATTCCATCTGGACAACTTTTAAACAAATGTGGATCTTCCCAGAAATAGTGTTTTATATCACTGAAGAATTTCTTTCGTTTTTGGTACGATAATCCTTTTTCAAGGAATCCACATACTAAGTAGTTTGCATAGTCTGCAAACTATGGAATTTCATTATAATCTATCTTCAATAGATATTCATCAGGAAAGTTGTCTTGTATGGCCGATTCATTTAGAACTTCTAATTCAGGATTTTCAAGACGAGAAAGATGATCAGCGGCAAGATTTTCTGCTCCCTTTTTATCTCGGATTTCAATATCAAACTCTTGTAAGAGTAAGATCCAACAGATTAATCTTGGTTTGGCATCTTGTTTCAAAAGTAGGTATCTAAGAGCAGAATGGTCGGTATAGACCACCGTTTTTGCTAGAACGAGATATGAACGAAATTTGTCAAAAGCAAAGACAATAGCAAGGAGTTCTTTTTCAGTAGTTGTATAGTTCGTTTGTGCTCCTTGTAACGTCTTACTAGCATAATATATAGGTTGAAATCTTTTTTCAATCCTTTGTCCTAAAACGGCTCCCATTGCAAAATCACTTGCATCGCACATAAGTTCAAACGGTAAATTTCAATTTGGTGTTATCATGATCGGCGCATTAGTGAGTTTCTCTTTAAGAATATTAAAAGATTTGATACATTCATCTGAAAAGATGAATGGAGCATCCTTTTCTAGGAGTTTATTCATAGGAGTGGCAATTTTAGAAAAATCTTTTATGAAACGTCGGTAAAAACCGGCATGCCCTAGAAAACTCCTAACTCCTCTAACATTGGTGGGATGTGGAAGTTTAGCAATTACATCTACTTTAGCTCTATCCACTTCAATTCCTTCCTTTGAAATTTTATGTCCAAGAACGATGCCTTCTTTAACCATGAAATGGCATTTCTCCCAATTAAGAACTAGATTTGATTGTTCGCATCTAATAAGCATTCGTTCAAGATTAACTAAACATGATTCAAATGTATCACCGAAGACTGAAAAGTCATCCATGAAAACTTCCATGCATTCTTCTATCATGTCGTGAAAAATCGCCATCATGCATCTTTGAAAGGTTGCAGGGGCATTACAAAGTCCAAATGGCATACGTTTGTAAGCAAAAGTACCATAAGGGCACGTGAATGTGGTTTTCTCTTGATCTTCGGGTGCTATTGGAATTTGAAAGTATCCGGAAAAACCATCAAGAAAACAATAGTAACTGTTTCCGGCTAACCTTTCCAACATTTGATCAATAAAATGTAAAGGAAAGTGATCTTTTCTGGTGGCGTCATTTAATTTTCTATAATCAATACACACACGCCATCCTGTTATAGTCCTAGTAGGAATAACTCATTTTTCTCATTTGTAATGACAGTCATGCCACCCTTCTTAGGCTCGCATTGAACTGGGCTTACCCATGGACTATCAGAAATTGGATAAATTAAACCTGCATCTAGCAGTTTAATAATTTCTTTTTTAACAACATCTTGCATATTAGGATTTAGTCTTCGTTGGCGTTGCACATACGTTTTATGACCTTCTTCCATAAGGATTTTATGTGTGCAATACGAAGGACTTATTCCTTTAATATCATGAATCTTCCATGCAATGGCTGGTTTATGAGCTTTCAAAACAGAAATGAGTTGTGATTTCTCATTTTCAGTAAGATAAGACGATATTATTACAAGTAATTCAGATTCACCATGTAAATAAGCGTATTCCAAATGGTTTGGAAGTGGCTTTAACTCTAATGTCGGAGGTTCTTCTATCGATGATTTGTATCGATATCTGTCTTCTTCTTTTAGCATTTGAATTTCTTCTGTTGTTGGTTCATATCCATTAGCCATAAGTGTAGCTAACATTTCAGTTTCATCAATTGGTTCAGTACCTTCTCCTAAAGAACATTCTCCCGTTCCTTGTAATTCTGGAAATTCTTCTAACAATTCTGCATGTGAATCTATAGTTTGAATATAATAACATGTATCATCTGCAGATTACGGTTGTTGCATTGCTCTATCAACTGAAAAGGTAACACTCTCATCCTCTATACTTAGGGTCAGTTTCTTACCAAACACGTCTATCATTGCTTTAGCCGTGTTTAAGAATGGTCTTCCTAATATGAGAGGAACTTGAGAATCTTCTTCCATGTCCAGAACAACAAAATCTACTGGAAATACTAAAGTACCAACTTTAACTAGCATGTTCTCCATTATCCCTCTAGGATATTTTATTGATCGATCGGCTAGTTGTATGCTTATTCTTGTTGGTTTCAATTCTCCAAGGTCTAGTTTAGTGTATAGTGAATACGGCATTAAATTTATACTAGCACCTAAGTCTGCCAATGCTTCTATTGAACTAAGACTACCCAGAAAACATGGAATTGTGAAACTTCCTGGATCAGATAGTTTTTCTGGTATCTTATTCAACAGCACTGCTGAACAATTAGCATTCATAGTAACAGCCGAGAGTTCTTCCATTTTCTTTCTATTCGAGATTAGATCTTTCAAGAATTTAGCATATCTAGGCATTCCTGAAATTACATCAATGAAAGGAAGATTTACATTTATCTGTTTAAACATATCCAAGAATTTGGATTGCTCGGCTTCAAGTTTCTGTTTTTTCATTTTACTCGGGTAAGGAAGTGGTGGTTGGTATGGTTTAACATAAGGTTTTGCCTTAATTGTGTTATCTTCATTAACCTTTTCAACTACCGGTTCTGTTTTCTTATCTTGCTCAGGTTGTGGTTCTTGTAGAGTAGGAATAGCTTCATCAGAAATTACAGGTATTTCAGGTGGTTTAAGTGTAATACCACTTCTTGTGGTAATAGCTTTAGCTGTTTCATTCCGGGGGTTAGCATTTGTATCACTAGGTAAACTTCCTAGTTTTCTTTCACCTATTAACCTTACTAGGTTACTTACTTCTTGTTCCAGATTTTGAATAGAAGCTTGTTGATTTCTAAATGCTTGAGCATTTTGTTCATTCGTTTGTTTCTGAGATGTGAAAAATTGTGTTTGAGTTTCATCTAGCTTTGTCATCATATCTTCTAAATTCGGCTTTTTATCATCGGTTTGTGGTGGTTTGTTTTGAAAATTAGGTCTTTGCTAGTTGTAAGTATTGTTGGATACTTGTTGATTGCTAGGACCTTGTTAGTTGTTGTATGGAATATTTCGGTTATAATTCTGGTTTTGATTGTAAATTGGTCTTGGCGGTTGATAATTATTCTGATAATTATTTCCAGACCTTTGGTTTATGTATGAAATATTCTCTCTCTGTTCCATTGTTAGCTCAATACTGAGACAATCTTTTGTCAAATGTGGTCCTCCACACTGCTCACAACTAATTCGTATTGAGTTGATATCTTTAGTCATCTTTTCCATTCGTCTCTCGACAGCATCTATCTTTGCGGAAATGGAATCTAAGTCATGGCTAGAATCGGCTCTAGCTGCTTTAGATGATCTAACGATATCTTTTTCTTGGTGCCACTCATGTGAGTGGGAAGCAGTGTTATCAATAATTTTGTAAGCATCGGTTTCTGTTTTCTTCATAATAGAGACACCAGCTGCTATATCTATGTCTTTTCTTGTAGTGATGTCGCATCCTTGGTAGAATATTTGTACTATTTGACAAGTGTCTAAACCATGTTGCGGACATCCTCTTAATAACTTTCCAAATCTGGTCCATGCCTCATATAGAGTTTCATTTGGTTTCTGTGTGAACGTAACAATTTCTCCTTGAAGTCTTACGGCTTTAGATGCCGGAAAGAATTGTTTAAGAAATTTTTCAACTAAAACATCCCATGTATCAATCGCCCCTTCAGGTAACGATTCCAACCAATCTTTGGCTTCTCCCTTTAAAGTCCAGGGAAATAACATGAGATATATCTGTTCATCCTCAACTTCTCGGATTTTAAATAGTGTGCAGATCCTATTAAAGGTACGAAGATGTTCATTTGGATCTTCCTTCGGCGCACCACTAAATTGGCATTGATTAGTCACCATATGTAGAATTTGTCCTTTGATTTCATAATCTGGCGCATTAATGTCAGGATGAGTAATTGCGTGACCTTGGCCAGTGCGTTTAGCTCGCATTCGGTCTTCCATACTTAAAGGTTCCAGATTTTCCATGATTGAATTTGTTGAATCTGAATCACTAGAGGATTCTGATTTAATGGTTCGTTCCTCAACAATCTCTGTTTGAATGATTGGTGGTTCCGGAGGAAATATTAATGGTTCAGGATCTATGAATTGTCCCTGAATATTCTCCGGATTCTCAATTTTGAGGTCGGTTTCAAAAAATGGATTATCGGAAATTTGAATTGGAGTACTTGGTCGACTGGATGACGATTCTAAAGAAAAATCAACGGCGACAATATTTGCTAGATGTCTTGATCGAGTTACAGGTGGTGAACGTACAAAAGGTGGTGAACGTCTTGCTCGGTGCATTCACTGAATATCTTATTAGTTTTTAAAAGGAAAGAAAAATTATATAAGTTATCCAATTAATAGACTTTTCTGATTTTGCCCACGTTTCGAATAGCCAAAAGATGCAGCAGAGGGGCAGATTCGTTTGGTCTCAATATAATTGAGTACTGTTTGGCTCCAATAACCCGGTCCACGTACAAATCCAACTATTACTACGAACCAGAAAATTTTGATGTCTATCAATTTAACCACTTAAAATAAATTTTCGTAATTTTAAGAAATTTAGATAAGAAATAGAATAAAAATCTATGTCCTAAAAACTAGAATGGCGAGAAATAAGAAAGAAAAAGAGTGCGTCGAAAAAGGTCGAAAAAGAAAAGGGTTGAAAAATAAAAGGCGTCGAAAAATAAGAAAGAAAAAGAGCGACTTATGAAACTTTAAAACACTCGACTAACCCAACCTTATTACTATCACTAACTTAAAATTAAAATTGCAAATTGAGATTACTAATTGGAGTGATAATAGATACATAGGTAAAAGGCGTCGAAAAATAAAAATAAGAAAGTAGCGCGTTAAAACTTAAAAAGGAACTAAAAACTAAAAAATTAAAAGTTGCGTCTAAAAATATTAAAGCTTAAAAGAAAAACTATATCCCAAATGACAATATCTTAAAAAGGTACTAAAATATAAAAATGGCGTCGCAAAATTCTAAAGCACCTAAATCTTAGTCTAAAGAAAAAGCACTTAAGGGATTTTACGGCAAATCCTAAAAATCTATAAATAAAAATAAGCTACGGCAAAATACTAGACTTAAAACTAGCTACGAGCGAAAAATACAAAAAATTATGCTAAAACAAATAAAAAGGGACAAAATATAAAAATATACTAAAAGTTGTAAAAATTACAATTTTTATAAAAATATTATTTTTATATTATTTATTTAATAAAACTATTAATTTTATAAACTAATTAAACTAAATATATAAATAATTAAAACTAAACTAAATTAATTAAATAACAAAACCTAATTAGGGTTTTTAATTAAATAATAATAATAATTAATTACTCCGTATTAAATGCATATTAGGGTTCTGGGACACGCGTGTCAGGGTGGCTCCGCGAGTTGCGGTGCCACGTACCAGCAAACCCCGCGAGTCGCGGTGGATGAAAATTCAACTCAGGTTTGGGTTTCGTTCGACAGGTTGCAGTTTTTATTATATATATATTTTTTAAATAAAAACAAAATATTTAAATAAGACTTATATTTTTATAAAATAAAAAATAAAGAAACTTTATAAAACTTAAATATTTAACAAACTCTTAAAAATATTTATATTTTTGTTTTCTTTTTATGTTTTCGAATATTTAAAACGTATTTTTACAAAAGCGTATTTTTATAAAAGTAAACTAAAAATAAAATTTTTTTTTTATATATAGCGTTGCGCTTCCGGCTTTTAAGCTAGATTAAAACTCCCCGGCAACGGCGCCAAAAATACTTGATGTTATGCGAGGTGTATATGAAATAGCTTATATTTTACTAGGAAAAACTATTAAATATGATACAATTTTACACAAGATATTTATTTATTTATAGAATGGATATACTTAAACCTTGCTACAACACTTATAGGCAGTGTACCTAATCGTACAGTAGTGTAGTTTTTAGTAAGTCCGGTTCGTTCCACAGGGAAAAATCTTTAAACAAAGCTTAACGCTATATTAGTTTTAATTTATAAAAATACAAAAATATATATAAGTAATATTATTATTATAAAGGGGGGTTTTTACCGTTTAATGACTGGTTTGTTGATTTTAAAAACTTTAGTCGCAGTTAAAACCTAATGTAAAATATAAAAAAATAAATACAAGACTTAATTTAAAGCGTAAAGTAAATAACAATAATGAAATTGCGATAAATAAAAGTGCGATAAAATAAAATTGCGATAATTAAAAAGTACGATAATTAAAAGTGCAATTAAATACAAAAACAATAATTAAAAAGTGCGATAATTAGAAGTGCAATTAAATATAAAATAAAGGAAATTAAATATGAAATAAAAGAATTATGCTTATTTAAACTTCCGTAATCATGATGTTTGACGTGTTGATTTTAGTTTTATGCCCATGGGTTAATTGTCCTTTGTCCTGGATTATTTAATATGTCCGTCTGGTTTTTGTCCATAACAGTCCATCAGTCATAAATATAAAGTGCGAGTATCCTCGTCAAATTATCCTTATACCCAAAGTCAAATATTCCAACTAATTGGGAACTTAAACTGTAACAAGGTTTTAATACTTTGTTTAATAATTACACCAGGTTATCGACTGCGTGTAACCCAAGGTTTTAATACTTTGTTATCAATTATGCCAAGTGTCCTTGTACATAATTTCACCCCTGTTTTAATAATTCTAGTGACTATTAATCCATTCCCGTGTCCGGTTAAATGAACGATTATTCGTACATATAAATACCCCGCCCATCGTGTCCGATCGAGTGTATATGGTTATTTATAGGGACGTCCAATTGTAAATCTTTATATTAAAATTAACAAACTATCATTTAGTTAAACAAATATAAAGCCCATTAATAGCCCATAGTCTAATTTTCACAAGTGTCGTTCTTTTGTCCAAACCCCAATTATGGTACAAAGCCCAATTACCCAATTTTAGTAATTAGCCCAACATCATGATTACTTCGGATTAAATAAGCATAATAATAACTTAGCTACGAGACATTAAATTAAAAAGGTTGAACATAACTTACAATGATTAAAAATAGCGTAGCGTTACACGGACAGAATTTTGACTTACACCCTTACAATATTCGCTAACATACCCTAATTATTAGGATTTAAAATTAAAATTAAAATATAAATTATATATATATCGTATAATATAGATAGAGAGATTGATATTTTGGATATATAAAACGTCGAATTGCGCTGGCTTTTTTAGGCATTTTTGACCAGGGAGGCTCCGCGACTCACGGCATTCTAACCCTTCAAACTCCGCAAGTCGCGGAGTTTGTTTTTACAGCTCACACAAGTTTGGATCTTCTTTGCCGACGGTTTTAATATATAAATATAATATATATAATTTATATAATTAATTATATATTATATTATATTTATATACATAGTTAACTTGTAATTTTTAGTCCGTTGCGTCGAGCGTTAAGAGTTGACTCTGGTCTCGGTTCCAGATTTTTGAACGTCCTTGCGTACAATTTAATATCTTGTACTTTACGTTTTGAATCTTGTACTCTTGTAATTTTGAGGCGTTTCTTATCAATAATTGGAACCTCTTTGATTGTATTTTGTACTTTTGAGCTTTTTGGTCGTTTGCATCTTCAATTCGTCGAATCTATCTTTTGTCTTCACCTTTTATTATTTAAACAAATATCACTTGTAAATAGAACAATTGCAACTAAAAGCTTGTCTTTCTTGAGGAATAATGCTATGAAATATATGTTCGTTTTTAGCATTATCAGGAGGAACCGGAAGAAGAGGAACCAGAAGAGGAGGAATCGAAAGAGGAGGAACCAGAAGAAGAAGAGGTTCCGGAGGAAGAAATATTGATACCTATAGTAAATCGATTAAATAAAAGAAAATCCTCAACCAACGGACCAAAGTTAATAATGGTCAATGATGTTTCCGCCGAGGAAGCAAAATATTGGGAAGATTACCAATTTTTCGATGAATCGGATCCCGATGAGGATTCCGATGATGTTATAGAAATTACCTCGACCCAATTTAATAAAGTGAAAGAAAATAATAAGGGAAAAGGTATAAAAATAGAGAAACCCGATTCCAACCCCGATGAACTTTATATGTATCGACAACATCCGTATTTCCTAAAATGTAACAATGACCCGGGAACCTCTAAATCACCAGATTTTTCTAAACCACTATGGAAAATGACGGCTCGTATTAGAGGAACACCATATATTCCTAGAAAATTAGGAAAATGAACCAAATCCGAAGAAGAAGAAACCAGTGATTCAGATTAGAGGGTTGTAATCATGTTGTGTATTATATGTATTTTAGTGTGCTTGTACTTTTATGTTCTATGTAAAAATTGCTTGTATTGTTTGTTAATTATCTTTTACGAATCTAATCCTTGTCTATTTTACAGTATAAAAACAAAATGGACGTTAAGGGTAGACAACCGAATATTTTAGAAGACCTACCAGAGGATATGATTGAGGAAATCTTGTCTAGAGTCGGTCAGAATTCATCAGCACATTTAGTTATGGCGAAATTAACTTGTCAAACATTTGAAAGACTTTCCAGAAATGCCTTAGTTTATAAAAGGCTTTCCTTTGATAGGTGGGGTATATCACATTGGGGAGACCGTAAGTTACGCCGTGTTTTCTGTAAAGCGTTAAATGCGGGGAACCCAAATGTAATTTTACGCTACGGGTTACGAACCTATTTTGACTCAACATATCCCAACATAGGATTTTGTGAATTAGAAAGAGCTTCTAACATGCAACATAAAGAAGCATGTTATGCTTACGGGTTAGTGATGTTCGCTTCTTACCAAAGTGAGAAAAAGTATATCGGATTGCAGCTTTTAAATAAAACCTTCCACAAGTGACGGATTCAGTAGTTGGGGTGAGAAACAAGGTTTTTAGATTATTACGGGGCTGTTGGACATTACGAAACCCTCGTCCTTTTGACGACATTACAACATACTGCCTAGCCAATGGTCATAACGGTTATTTTCCACAAGACCAAGGATGGGAAGTCGTCTTAGTAAAACCAGAATGCATGACTTGTTTCTGGACTTATGAATTACGCGTCTTTATTTCCTTTGCTGAACAACTTGCGTATTAACTAGATTTATCTTCAAAATTGTCCTGTATCAAAGTGTACTATATTTCATGTTATATGTAATATAGTGATGTTGTAAGTTTGAAGAATATTTGTATATGATATATTATTATAATCAGTTTTTCATATGGAATTGTAGTAGTTGAATTGTATATTAGCTACTAAGTATGAACTTAACGGGTAGGTAGTACCCGAATTTAAACTTATAAAACGCTAATATGAAGAAAAAGCTTTTATAAATGAGTTCATATTATGCTATGAAATACTATTGACTACTCTTAATATTCTGTATGATTAACTCGATTCAGTTGTCTATTTTGAAGGAAATGGCACCGACTACTCGACACACCATGAATATGAGCGAAGAGGAATTTCGTACCTTTCTTGCTGCAAACATAGCCGCAGTACATGCTGCGCTACATACCAACAATAACTCTGAATCTAGCAATGCAGCTAACGGTGCAAGAAATCTTGTAGGATGCTCCTATAAAGAATTCACTGCCTGCAAACCTTTGGAATTTGATGGAACCGAAGGACCAATTGGATTGAAACGGTGGACCGAGAAAGTTGAATCGGTGTTTGCCATAAGTAAGTGTACTGAAGAGGACAAAGTTAAGTACGCTACGCATACCTTCATAGGTATTGCGTTAACGTGTTGGAACACCTATCTTGAACAGGTAGGACAAAATGCTGCTTACGCACTACCGTGGTCGGCATTCAAGCAATTGATGAACGAGCAGTACCGTCCTAGAAATGAAGTCAATAAACTCAAGGCAGAACTTAGAGAGTTACAAACACAAGGGTTCGACGTTACCACATATGAACGACGATTCAAAGAGTTGTGCCTATTGTGTCCGGGAGCATTCGAAGATGAAGAAGAGAAGATTGACGCGTTTGTAAAAGGATTACTAGTAAGGATTCAAGAAGATGTGAGTTCACACGAGCCCGCTTCTATACCGAAGGCAAGTCGAATGGCTCATAAACTCATAAATCAGATTGAGGGAAGAATTAAAGAGCAGGTGGCCGAAGAAGCCAACACGAAACAACTCAAGAAGAAGTGGGAGGAAAACGGTGACAAGAGTCACCAGTACAACAACAACAACAATTACAACCACAATCGCAACAACTATCCCAATAACCGCAACAACAATCGCAACAATAACCTCAATTCTAACAATAACTACAACAAACATCCCAACAACAACAACTACAACAACCGTTTCAATAACAATAACAATCCCAACAACAACCTCAATAACAACAATGGCAACAAAAACCAAAAACAGCCATGTCATAGGTGTGAAGAAAATCATCAGGGGTTTTGCACGACATTTTGCAACAGGTGTAAAAGAAATGGTCATAGTGCGACAAAGTGTGAGGTCTACGGACCAAAGTTTAACAGAACTAAAGGAACAAATAATGTCGGAACAAGTAATGCCGAAACGAATAGTGTCGGAGCAAGTAATACCAACGCTGTTTGTTATAAATGTGGAAAACCGGGCCACATTATTAGAAATTGCCCGAATCGGGGGAATACTAATGGGCAGGGCCGTGGAAGAGTTTTCAATATTAATGCGGCAGAAGCACAGGAAGACCCGGAGCTTGTTACGGGTACGTTTCTTATTGACAGTAAATCTGCTTATGTTTTATTTGATTCGGATGCGGATAGAAGCTATATGAGTAGAGAATTTTGTGCTAAATTAAGTTGCCCATTGACACCTTTGGATAATAAATTTTTACTCGAATTAGCAAACGGTAAATTAATTTCAGCAGATAATATATGTCGGGAGAGAGAAATTAAACTGGGGGATGAAACGTTTAAAATTGATTTAATACCAGTCGAGTTAGGGAGTTTTGATGTAATAATTGGCATGGACTGGTTGAAAAAGGTGAGAGCAGAGGTCATTTGTTACAAAAATGCGATTCGCATTATGCGTGAAAAAGGAAAACCTTTAATGGTGTACGGAGAAAAGAATAATGCGAAATTAAATCTTATTAGTAGTTTGAAGGCGCAAAAACTAATAAGAAAAGGTTGTTACGTCATTCTAGCACACATCGAGGAAGTTAAACCTGAAGAAAAGAACATCAGTGATGTTCCCGTCGCAAAAGAATTTCCCGATGTATTTCTGAAAGAATTACCGGGATTACCCCCACATCGATCCGTTGAATTTCAAATAGACCTTGTACCAAGAGCTGCACCAATAGCTCGTGCTCCATACAGACTCGCACCCAGCGAAATGAAAGAATTACAAAGTCAGTTACAGGAACTTTTAGAGCGTGGTTTCATTCGACCAAGCACATCACCATGGGAAGCTCCTGTTTTGTTTGTCAAGAAGAAAGATGGTACATTCAGGTTGTGTATCGACTACCGAGAGTTGAACAAACTTACCATCAAGAACCGCTACCCACTACCGAGATTCGATGACTTATTTGATCAACTACAAGGCTCGTCTGTTTATTCGAAGATCGATTTACGTTATGGATATCATCAAATGCGGGTGAAGGAGGATGATATTCCAAAGACTGCTTTTGGGACACGTTACGTTCATTACGAGTTTATGGTTATGCCGTTTGGATTGACTAACTCATCAGCTGTGTTCATGGACCTAATGAACTGAGTGTGTGGGCCATATCTTGACAAGTTTTTCATTGTTTTCATCGATGACATACTTATTTACTTGAAGAATGATCAAGAGCACGAAAAACATTTGAGAAAAGTGCTAGAGTTGCTGAGAAAAGAAAAACTGTACGCTAAGTTTTCAAAGTGTGCATTTTGGTTGGAAGAAGTTCAATTCCTCGGTCACATAGTGAATAAAGAAGGTATTCAGGTGGATCCAGCAAAGATTGAAACCGTTGAAAAGTGGGAAATCCCGAAAACTCCAAAACACATACGCCAGTTTTTAGGACTAGCTGGTTACTACAGAAGGTTCATCCAAGACTTTTCCAGAATAGCAAAACCCTTGACTGCATTAACGCATAAAGGGAATAAATTTGAATGGAAAGATGAACAAGAGAAAGCGTTTCAATTGTTAAAGAAAAAGTTAACTACGGCACCTATATTGTCATTACCTGAAGGGAATGACGATTTTGTGATATATTGTGACACCTCAAAGCAAGGTCTCGATTGTGTATTAATGCAACGAACGAAAGTAATTGCTTATGCGTCTAGACAATTGAAGATTCACGAACAGAATTATACGACGCATGATTTGGAATTAGGCGCGGTTGTTTTTGCATTAAAGACTTGGAGGCACTACTTATATGGGGTCAAAAGTATTATATATACCAACCACAAATGTCTTCAACACATATTTAATCAGAAACAACTGAATATGAGGCAGCGTAGGTGGATTGAATTGTTGAATGATTACGACTTTGAGATTCATTACCACTCGGGGAAGGCAAATGTGGTAGCCGACGCCTTGAGCAGAAAGGACAGAGAACCCATTCGAGTAAAAGCTATGAATATAATAATTCACACTAACCTTACTACTCAAATAAAGGAGGCGCAACAAGGAGTTTTAAAAGAGGGAAATTTAAAGGATGAAATACCCAAAGGATCGGAGAAGCATCTTAATATTTGGGAAGATGGAACCCGGTATATGGCTGAAAGAATTTGGGTACCAAAATTTATAGATATGAGAGAAATGGTACTTAGAGAAGCTCATAAAACCAGATACTCAATACATCCTGGAACGGAGAAGATGTACAAGGATCTCAAGAAATATTTTTGGTGGCCGGGTATGAAAGTCGATGTTGCTAAATATGTAGGAGAATGTTTGACGTGTTCTAAGGTCAAAGCTGAGCATCAAAAACCATCAGGTCTACTTCAACAACCCAAAATCCTGGAATGGAAATGGGAAAACATTTCCATGGATTTCATCACTAAATTGCCAAGGACTGCAAGTGGTTTTGATACTATTTGGGTAATAGTTGATCGTCTCACCAAATTAGCACACTTCCTGCCAATAAGAGAAGATGAAAAGATGGAGAAGTTAGCACGACTGTATTTGAAGGAAGTCGTCTCCAGACATGGAATACCAATCTCTATTATCTCTGATAGGGATGGCAGATTTATTTCAAGATTCTGGCAGACATTACAGCAAGCATTAGGAACTCGTCTTGACATGAGTACTGCTTATCATCCACAAACTGATGGGCAGAGTGAAAGGACGATACAAATGCTTGAAGACATGCTACGAGCATGTGTTATTGATTTCGGAAACAGTTGGGATCGACATCTACCGTTAGCAGAATTTTCCTACAACAACAGCTATCATTCAAGCATTGAGATGGTGTAACATTCCGCATTTTTCCGTTAAATTTATTTTTAACACTGTCTTTTTTTTTAAATAATATCTTTCGTCATTTAAATTCGTATTTTCCGTTGGCTAACGTTCATAATATTCCCGTTATTTAATTATAACATCACTCGTTTACTCGAGCGTTTTTAAAATATTCGTTTGGTTAATTCCCGCACCCGCTTTGAAACTCGAGGGACCAAAGTTGCAAAGGGGCCTAACTAGTTGACTAGGTCAACTAGTCAAACCCCACCATCACCACTCATTCACTTCACCTCTCTTCTCCCTTTTTCTCTCTAGCTCAAGAACACTCTTTTTCTCTCAATCAATTCAATCATCATCTAAATCCTATTGGAGAAGCAAACATCAAAACAAATTACATTTTCGTGATCCTCTCTTCATCCTCTACATTTTGGTACCAATTTCATCAAGTTTGGGTAACTTTCTAAAAATACTAGATTTCTCTAAATTCGTTTTATATATTTGAAATGGTGTTAGTTAGTGTCTATGGCTCGTGTCTAGCATGAATATATGATTTATTTGCTCGATTTGTTGTTTTGAGTAACTAGTATGAACATTTGAAATGGGTGTGCTTAATCTTTGATTTTGGAGGATTAAATGTTGTTTAAATGTTAAAGTTCATGTTTTAATTGTGTTACTAGTATCACTAGCTTCATTTTGATGTGTAGGTTGATTAAGAAAACTTCAAGAACATGATTAATGAGTTTGTGAATTTTGGTTAGGGTTTGATAAACTTAAAATGAACTTTTGATGCATTGAATGCTTGTTAATGTTGTTGATAAGTGTTTGGTTTCCATGTATGTTTCATTACCTTCAAAACGGCGTATCGTATGTGTAAATTGGATTCCCGAGTCAAGAAATGCGTTTTTGTGAACTTGAAACCTTGATTTTGAACATTTAATGATCATTTGATGAGGTTTTCATTGTTTTTAATGAAGGATTTGATTGATGAAATGTGTTTAGTTGTATTCCTTGTCAAAATACCTTTCCAACGATATAAGATACATGTTTTGAATGTTTACGGTTCACAAGTTATGATTGTTTGAAGTTGGATTCGTGCTTGAGTGTGAAAACTGCCAGACTTGCTGATCAGTTAAATGGAGTGGCGCGCCATAAATGGAGCGGCGCGCCATTTTGGTCTGTCCCAAATTCTTTTGATTTTCACGTTTTCACTCCCGCTTACTCGTAACTCCGATTAACATGAAACTTGGCCAACATGCTTATATATACTTTCTCATCATGGAAAAATTGTCGGACACCCGACCTGACCCCGTTGACTTTGACTTTGACCAAGTTTGACTTTTAGTCAAACTTAACCAAACACTTATGAAATCGTTTTAATCGTATTTTATACTTGATTCTTGCATGAAACTTGACAACGTGATTCACATGCTACATAATCGAGTCGTAACGAGCCATAGGACTAATCGAACACATTTCGCCCGACCTTGTGTCGTAACCGGTTAATTGATACAGCTTACTTGTTTAGGTCAAGGCTAAGCAACTTTCATGCACACGTTTACTTTGTGAAGTACATTTATACTCGTGCACTCGAGGTGAGATCATAGTCCCATCTTTCAACAACTTTTATACTTTTAAATCATGGGATGAGAAACATATACGGTTTTATACTACATACTTTTATACTTTGAACACAAGTACGAAAAACAAACATTCCACAGCGAGTTAGAACAAAAATCCTCAATTCGATTATCATTAGTTACCCTTGTAGGGTATAAGCGAGAACTTATATTGTGTGGCCATACGGGTTTGACAAACCCTCATTTCGGACGGTTCGCTACCGTCTACGAATGAAATATATTTTCGAGAAACAGTGTATGTTCTAACACTATTGTGATGGGGTTCTATGGAAGGAAACGTTAAGTCTTGATAATTGGGTGCTCGCGGCCAATACTTTTGGAATGCAAACGATTTTGATAATCAACGTTATGGGAATACTAAATCTTGTGGTTCAAAAACAACGTTTATTACAAACACCTATGATTTCACCAACTTTTTTTCGTTGACAGTTTTCTATATGTTTCTCAGGTTCATACTTGGCTATTTGATACATGCTTCCGCGTACACTCATACTTGCTTGGGGTCAAGCATACTTGCATACACTCTGATTTCTTGCTTGGGGTCAAGCATACATACATACATACGCTAATGATAGCACCTTTGGATTCAAACTTTTGTCTACATACATACGCTATTTATAGCAACTGTGATTTTAAACTTATTATGTCCCAAGTTATTTCATTTATACTTTATACTTTTTTAAACTTAAACTTGTTGTCGAACCGTTTGGTAAACTAAACTTTGCAAGTCTTGTGCGATTCAAATGAATGCGACATAATTTTGGTCAAACGAGTCTCATATAGAGACTACTACCACGTAACGGGACCTAAGATAGCGGCACCGTCAATGAAAATTTTGTCAGGTCGCTACAGATGGTATCAGAGCATTGGTTGTAGGGAACTAGGATGTGCATTAGTGTGTCTGACAGAGTCGTTAGGACGTATTAGTGAATCTAGACTACAACCGGATAGTTAGCCATTGCATTCTGACATACATTTGCTATAGATAGCACTTACTTGACTACTTGTGCATTATACTTGAATCATTCTTAGGTGAACCTCTTAATGGTACCAAGTTTTCATCATACGAACTCATATTCTGCAATTTTCTGGTAACACAAGTAAATTCAAGATTCATACGCGTAAGGATGACGACGACTTCATTAGTCACACTTGTTCGGGAACTTTGTCTCCCAGATTTTTTTTCACCACCGTTTCAACTTACTATCGGTTTCCCACCGGTGTTTCTTACTATCTACCATTTTGTGTTACTACCATCACTACTCTAGGTAAGTATCATCGTCACTACTTATCACTACGATTGTGTACCATTCGTTATCATGATTCGTTACTCATTTCGTGCCTAAATGCATTATTGTTTGACTTGAACCGCATTGACGTGAACAACAATTTATACACTTCCCTCGGGGTACGCTTCTTTAGAGTTGCACTAATTCTTTCGATTCAATACGAGTCACGTTTGAGACGTCATTACACTTTGTTCATTCTAGATCTTTACGGTTACATGAACTTGATGTTATGGAGTGATGTGGGAATGGACGTATGAGTTAGCATAATATAACAACACTCAATCAATGTGGTTATATTATGGTAAGTCATACCAAAGTTCTAATGACACGTGATGGTGGTTGGACTCGATCAACCTAATCACCACCATGTGCCATGTACATGACTTCATTTTTCTTGTTTGAACATCCGAAAACTCCGAGAATACTGATAACAACTATACCAGGGACACACCTCTGATTATTGTCGAACCATACTTATGCTTCCGAACGAATGGCAAATTCTTTCAACATCAAACATATGTTACACATGTATACTATCTCGTTTTCGCACAGTTTTATCGGCGAACTTCAATATGCTTGTTATGCTCACATCGAGGCGGAAACTTCTCTCGCCTAACATTCGTACTTCCGTATAAGTAAATCTTTTATCTAAATTCTCAATGGAGAGAGAGACTCTTCACATTATACTAGTATTCGCCTCGAGGGTGAATAGTCCCAACGAACGTTTTCGGAAACCGATAAATCTTCCGCGCCGCGAAATTCTTGAGAAACAAAAACTTGTTCAAAATATATCTTAAGGAGATATACTTCGTTTTGGATCGAGATCCTTGTTTCACTTCTAGATTTCGGAGTGCCTTACAAAAAGTCTCGAGACCAAGTTTAGACATAAGTACCGCGTGTCATCCACGAACCGACGAACAAAGCAAATGTACGATTCGAACCTTGGGAACCATATTACGAATTTGTGTTATCAACTTCAAATCTACTAGGGAAAAGTCTTTGCCTTTAACCGAATTCTTTTACAACGATAATTATCACACGAGTATTAACACAACACCTTTCGAAAACTCATAAAGCCGCAATTGTTGTTTTCTTAATCGTTGAACCGAAGTAGGTGACAAGCAAACCACCGGACCCGAACCCATTCATGAAACAACCGAGAAATTGTTCAAATCCAAAAAGACTCAAAACGGCCCGTGGTCGTCGAAAGGGCCATGCCAATGTTAGACGTAAACCTTCCGAATTCCATGTGAGAAACCGCGTAACGTTAAAAGTCTCACCTTGAAAAGGTGCAATCCGTTTCGAGAAACGTAGAAAGCTCTATCCGTGATACTTTGATCCTTTTGAAATCTTGGAGCGTATTGTACCCGTTACTTACCGTTTAGACTATTCGACCCAATTGAGCTTCGTTCATCCTACATTCCATGTATCAAACTTAAGGAAGTGTCTTGTCGAAAAAGAACTTGTTATTCCTTTCGATGAGCTTACTATCGATGACAAACTTCCCTTCCTAGGAAAACCGATTGAAATTTTGAATCGTGAAATCAAACTTTAAAACAACGTAAAACCCCGATTTTCAAAGTTTGTTGAAATGCCCAAGGGAGTACCTTCACTTATTCGTAGAATCGACAACGCAAGATCTCGAGGAAGAAACAACGACTACTACTTCCAACTAAATTTCGGAACAAAATTTCTTTTAAGGTGTGGGTAATGTAACATCCCGCATTTTTCTGTTAAATTTATTTTTAACACTGTCTTTTTTTTTAAATAATATTTTTCGTTATTTAAATTCGTATTTTTCGTTGGCTAACATTCATAATATTCCCGTTATTTAATTATAACATCACTCGTTTACTCGAGCGTTTTTAAAATATTCGTTTGGTTAATTCCCGCACCCTCTTTGAAACTCGAGGGACCAAAGTTGCAAAGGGGCCTAACTAGTTGACTAGGTCAACTAGTCAAACCCCACCATCACCACTCATTCACTTCACCTCTCTTCTCCCTTTTTCTCTCTAGCTCAAGAACACTCTTTTTCTCTCAATCAATTCAATCATCATCTAAATCCGATTGGAGAAGCAAACATCAAAACAAATTACATTTTCGTGATCCTCTCTTCATCCTCTACATTGTACCAATTTCATCAAGTTTGGGTAACTTTCTAAAAACACTAGATTTCTCTAAATTCGTTTTATATACTTGAAATGGTGTTAGTTAGTGTCTATGGCTCGTGTCTAGCATGAATATATGATTTATTTGCTCGATTTATTGTTTTGAGTAACTAGTATGAACATTTGAAATGGGTGTGCTTAATCTTTGATTTTGGAGGATTAAATATTGTTTAAATGTTAAAGTTCATGTTTTAATTGTGTTACTAGTATCACTAGCTTCATTTTGATGTGTAGGTTGATTAAGAAAACTTCAAGAACATGATTAATGAGTTTGTGAATTTTAGTTAGGGTTTTATAAACTTAAAATGAACTTTTGATGCATTGAATGCTTGTTAATGTTGTTGATAAGTGTTTAGTTGCCATGTATGTTTCATTACCTTCAAAACGGCGTATCGTATGTGTAAATTGGATTCCCGAGTCAAGAAATGTGTTTTTTGCGAACTTGAAACCTTGATTTTAAACGTTTAATGATCATTTGATGAGTTTCATTGTTGTTAATGATGGATTTGATTGATGAAATGTGTTTAGTTGTATTCCTTGTCAAAATACCTTTCCAACGATATAAGATACGTGTTTTGAATGTTTACGGTTCACATGTTATGATTGTTTGAAGTTGGATTCGTGCTTGAGTGTGAAAACTGCCAGACTTGCTGATCAGTTAAATGGAGCGGCGCGCCATTTTGGTCTGTCCCAAATTCTTTTGATTTTCACGTTTTCACCCCCGCTTACTCGTAACTCCAATTAACATGATACTTGGCTAACATGCTTATATATACTTTCTCATCATGGAAAAATTGTCGGATACCTGACCCGACCCCGTTGACTTTGACTTTGACCAAGTTTGACTTTGACCAAGTTTGACTTTTAGTCAAACTTAACCAAACACTTATGAAATCGTTTTAATCGTATTTTATACTTGATTCTTGCATGAAACTTGACAACGTGATTCACATGCTACATAATCGAGTCGTAACGAGCCATAGGACTAATCGAACACATTTCGTCCGACCTTGTGTCGTAACCGGTTAATTGATACAACTTACTTGTTTAGGTCAAGGCTAAGCAACTTTCATGCACACGTTTACTTTGTGAAGTACATTTATACTCGTGCACTCGAGGTGAGATCATAGTCCCATCTTTCAACAACTTTTATACTTTTAAATCATGGGATGAGAAACATATACGGTTTTATACTACATACTTTTATACTTTGAACACAAGTACGAAAAACAAACATTCCACGACGAGTTAGAACAAAATTCCTCAATTCGATTATCATTAGTTACCCTTGTAGGGTATAAGCGAGAACTTATATTGTGTGGCCATACGGGTTTGACAAACCCTCATTTCGGACGGTTCGCTACCGTCTACGAATGAAATATATTTTCGAGAAACAGTGTATGTTCTAACACTATTGTGATGGGGTTCTATGGAAGGAAACGTTAAGTCTTGATAATTGGGTGCTCGCGACCAATACTTTTGGAATGCAAACGATTTTGATAATCAACGTTATGGGAATACTAAATCTTGTGGTTCAAAAACAACGTTTATTACAAACACCTATGATTTCACCAACTTTTTTTCGTTGACAGTTTTCTATATGTTTCTCAGGTTTATACTTGGCTATTTGATACATGCTTCCGCGTACACTCATACTTGCTTGGGGTCAAGCATACTTGCATACACTCTGATTTCTTGCTTGGGGTCAAGCATACATACATACATACGCTAATGATAGCACCTTTGGATTCAAACTTTTGTCTACATACATACGCTATTTATAGCAACCTTGATTTTAAACTTATTATGTCGCAAGTTATTTCATTTATACTTTATACTTTTTTAAACTTAAACTTGTTGTCGAACCGTTTGGTAAACTAAACTTTGCAAGTCTTGTGCGATTCAAATGAATGCGACATAATTTTGGTCAAACGAGTCTCATATAGGGAGTACGACCACGTAACGGGACCTAAGATAGCGGCGCCGTCAATGACGATTTTGTTGGGTCGCTACAGATGGTATCAGAGCGTTAGTTGTAGGGAACTAGGATGTGCATTAGTGTGTCTGACAGAGTCGTTAGGACGTATTAGTGAATCTAGACTACAGCCGGATAGTTAGCCATTGCATTCTGACATACATTTGCTATAGATAGCACTTACTTGACTACTTGTGCATTATACTTGAATCATTCTTAGGTGAACCTCTTAATGGTACCAAGTTTTCATCATACGAACTCGTATTCTGCAATTTTCTGGTAACACACGTAAATTCAAGATTCATACGCGTAAGGATGACGACGACTTCATTAGTCACACTTGTTCGGGAACTTTGTCTCCCAGATTGTTTTTCGCCACCGTTTCAACTTACTATCGGTTTCCCACCGGTGTTTCTTACTATCTACCATTTCGTGTTACTACCATCACTACTCTAGGTGAGTATCGTCGTCACTACTTATCACTACGGTTGCGTACCATTCGTTATCATGATTCGTTACTCATTTCGTGCCTAAATGCATTATTGTTTGACTTGAACCTCATTGACGTGAACAATAATTTATACACTTCCCTTGGGGTACGCTTCTTTAGAGTTGCACTAATTCTTTAGATTCAATACGTGTCACGTTTGAGACGTCGTTACACTTTGTTCGTGGAGAGATGGTCATGCTTAAGGTTGCACCTTGGAAAGGCGTTGTTCGATTTGGTAAACGAGGGAAATTAAATCCAAGGTATATAGGACCATTCAAGATTATTGATCGTGTCGGACCAGTAGCTTACCGACTTGAATTACCACAACAACTCGCGGCTGTACATAACACTTTCCACGTCTCAAATTTGAAGAAATGTTTTGCTAAAGAAGATCTCACTATTCCGTTAGACGAAATCCAAATCAACGAAAAACTTCAGTTCGTCGAAGAACCCGTCGAAATAATGCATCGTGAGGTTAAAAGACTTAAGCAAAACAAGATACCAATTGTTAAAGTTTGATGGAATGCTCGTAGAGGACCCGAGTTCACCTGGGAATGAGAAGATCAGATGAAGAAAAAATACCCGCACTTATTTCCAGAAGATACGTCAACACCTCCAACTGCTTAAAATTTCGGGACGAAATTTATTTAACGGGTAGGTACTGTAGTGACCCGAACTTTTCCATGTTTATATATATTAAATGAAATTGTTATTTACATGATTAAGTGTTTCCAACATGTTAAGCAATCAAACTTGTTAAGACTTGAGTAATTGAAATAGGTTTCATATAGACAATTGACCACCCAAGTTGACCGGTGATTCACGAATGTTAAAACTTGTAAAAACTATATGATGACATATATATGATTATATATATAGTTAACATGATATTATGATAAGTAAGTATCTCATTAGGTATTTTAACAATGAGTTATATACATAAAATTTAGTTTATTGAATTAAGAAACTGGAAACGATATATATAACGATTATCGTTATAACAACGTCTTACTAAATACATATGAATCATATTAAGATATTGATACACTATGTTTAATCATGATAAATGATAAGTAAACATGTCATTAAGTGTATTAACAATGAACTACATATGTAAAAACAAGACTACTAACTTAATGATTTCGAAACGAGACATATATGTAACGATTATCGTTGTAACAACATTTAACTATATATATATCATACTAAGATATATTAATATATCATAATATCATGATAATGTAATAATTTAACATCTCATTAGAGATAATAAATATTGGGTTAACAACATTTAATATGATCGTTAACTTAAAGGTTTCAAATCAACATTTACATGTAACGACTAACGATGACTTAACGACTCAGTTAAAATGTATATACATGTAGTGTTTTAATATGTATTCATACACTTTTGAAAGACTTCAAGACACTTATCAAAATACTTCTACTTAACAAAAATGCTTACAATTACATCCTCGTTCAGTTTCATCAACAATTCTACTCGTATGCACCCGTATTCGTACTCGTACAATACACAGCTTTTAGATGTATGTACTATTGGTATATACACTCCAATGATCAGCTCTTAGCAGCTCATGTGAGTCACCTAACACATGTGGGAACCATCATTTGGAAACTAGCATGAAATATCTCATAAAATTACAAAAATATAAGTAATCATTCATGACTTATTTACATGTAAACAAAATTACACATCCTTTATATCTAATCCATATACCAACGACCAAAAATACCTACAAACACTTTCATTCTTCAATTTTCTTCATCTAATTGATCTCTCTCAAGTTCTATCTTCAAGTTCTAAGTGTTCTTCATAAATTCTATAAGTTCTAGTTTCATAAAATCAAGAATATTTCCAAGTTTGCTAGCTTACTTCCAATCTTGTAAAGTGATCATCCAACCTCAAGAAATCTTTCTTATTTACAGTAAGATATCTTTCTAATACAAGGTAATACTCATATTCAAACTTTGATTCAATTTCTATAACTATAACAATCTTATTTCGAGTAGAAATCTTACTTGAACTTGTTTTCGTGTCATGATTCTGCTTTAAGAACTTTCAAGCCATCCAAGGATCCTTTGAAGCTAGATCTATTTTTCTCATTTCCAATAGATTTATCCACAAAACCTGAGGTAGTAATGATGTTCATAACATCATTCGATTCATATATATAAAACTACCTTATTCGAAGGTTTAAACTTGAAATCACTAGAACATAGTTTAGTTAATTCTAAACTTGTTCGCAAACAAAAGTTAATCCTTCTAAGTTGACTTTTAAAATAAACTAAACACCTGTTATATATCTATATGAAATGCTAACTTAATGATTTAAAACCGAAAAACACGAAAAACACCGTAAAACCGGATATACGCCGTCGTAGTAACACCGCGGGCTGTTTTGGGTTAGTTAATTAAAAACTTTGATAAACTTTGATTTAAAAGTTGTTCTTCTGGAAAAATTATTTTTCTTATGAACATGAAACTATATCCAAAAATCATGGTTAAACTCAAAGTGGAAGTATGTTTTCCAAAATGGTCATCTAGACGTCGTTCTTTCGACTGAAATGACTACCTTTACAAAAACGACTTGTAACCTGTATTTTCGACTATAAACTTATACTTTTTCTATTTAGATTCATAAACTTAAGTTCAATATGAAACCATAGCAACTTGAAACACTCAAAACGGATTTAAAACGAAGAAGTTATGGGTAAAACAAGATTGGATATTTTTGCTTGTTGTAGCTACGTGAAAATTGGTAACAAATTTATATTAATCATATCCTAGCTAACTTATATTGTATTATACATGTATTCTAATATATTATGTAATCTTGGGATACCATAGACACGTATGCAAATGTTTTGACATATCATATCGACCCATCTATATATATTATTTGGAACAACCATAGACACTCTATATGCAGTAATGTTAGAGTTAGCTATACAGGGTTGAGGTTGATTCCAAAAATATATATACTTTGAGTTGTGATTTAGCCTGAGACGTGTATACACTGGGTCGTGGATTGATTCAAGATATATATATCGATTTATTTATGTACATCTAATTGTGGACAACTAGTTGTAGGTTACTAACGAGGGAAGCTGACTTAATAAACTTAAAACATTAAAACGTATTAAAAATGTTGTAAATATATTTTGAACATACTTTGATATATATGTACATATTTGTTATAGGTTAGTGAATCGACCAGTGGCCAAGTCTTACTTCCTGACGAAGTAAAAATCTGTGAAAGTGAGTTATAGTCCCACTTTTAAAATCTAATATTTTGGGATGAGAATACATGCAGTTTTATAAATGTTTTACGAAATAGACACAAGTAATTGAAACTACATTATATGGGTGAATGATCGAAGCCGAATATGCCCATTTTACTTGGTAACCTAAGAATTAGTAAACCGATCTACTAATTGACGCGAATCCTAAAGATAGATCTATTGGGCCTAACGAACCTCATCCAAAGTACCGGATGCTTTAGTACTTCGAATTCGTTTTTATCATGTCCGAAGGATTTCTCGGAATGATAGGGGATATTCTTATATGCATCTTGTTAATGTCGGTTACCAGGTGTTCACCATATAAATGATTTTTATCTCTATGTATGGGATGTATATTGAAATATGAAATCTTGTGGTCTATTATTATGATTTGATAATATATAGGTTAAACCTATAACTCACCAACATTTTTTGTTGACGTTTTTAGCATGTTTATTCTCATGTGATTATTAAGAGCTTCCGCTATTGCATACTAAAATAAGGACAAGATTTGGAGTCCATGCTTGTATGATATTATGTAAAAACTGCATTCAAGAAACTTATTTTTTGATGTAATATAATCTTATTGTAAACCATTATGTAATGGTCGTGTGTAAACGGTATATTTTAGATTATCATTATTTGATAATCTACGTAATGCTTTTTAAACCTTTATAGATAAAATAAAGGTTATGGTTGTTTTAAAAATGAATACAGTCTTTGAAAAACGTCTCATATAGAGGTCAAAACCTCGCGACGAAATCAATTAATATGGAACGTTTATAATCAATATGAACGGGACATTTCAAAATCGGTTATAGTCTCGGATCTGGTGAGATTTTTTTCCCATCGCAAAGATTTTAATCATTTGCAATTATTTCTTATTATTGCCTTTATTGGAATGTTGATAACTCTAGTTTGTTTTCTCACTAACCTGGACTTTTAATTGTTGTTTATGCATATTCAAGCCACTTTCAAGACATATTTGATTCTTATATTTGTTACGAAGTCTAAGTTAGTAGTTTTAGGAGTGTTTTTGTGCTCCTTATTTGCTCGTGAAATTAAATCATATGATAAGAAATCAGTTCTCTTGACTTAAAAATGTATACGTATACATATACATATACCTATCGCAAATCAAACAGTATATTCCAAAAGAAAGGCACATCAGCAGAACAACAAACACCACCACCACCACCAGAAACTCCAACATCACCAGGTTAGTCTAATAACACTTCAACATAACAGCAAAAAAAAAAAAAACATTTTTCATACCCACTTTATTTTGTAGGTAAAAAATAAGATGAAGGCAACCACAGCGCTCCTACGCCCATTCCCCCAACTCCGATTAAAGAACTAGAAGAAGCAGTTAACCTCACAACAAAGAGAATAGTATTTCCTACAACAGATAAAAAAGAAAGGGACTAAGCATGACAATGCCACAATCAAGCTGTAAATCTGTAGGACAATGCCATTTTGTTTATGTACATAGTCAACGCTGCATAACTCTTTCACATAATATTAGACATGTAAACAAACAATTATCACCCATGTACTATTAGCTAAACGTCAACATACACGACCATTTTGCATATCACATTTCGGGTCACATAAACCGCTAACCTATTACAGATGAAACAGTTTATTCCAAAAACAAAACAACCACTATCGCAGCAACTCGCGGTCCGTTTCATCACTAGTTATAAATAAATATAAATATATATGATCTAGTCATTTTTCACACAATTCTCATTACGTTCTCATTAGACCAAAAACACAATCAAAATCTCCATATTCCGTATAAAAAACACCCGAGCTTACTAATTTTGCTCATAATGTAGATTTTGTGATTTCGAAGACGATGCAAGAAAAATCGAATAAACGAGTTTAAAACGAAGAAATGTTTCTAAAAACAATGAAAGATCGAGAAAAATAGTCCACAACCGAAGAAAACCGGTTAAGACCGAAAGATCGCAGTCATGACCGAGTCATAATCGAAAATTATCGATTACGACCGAGTCGCATCCGAAGAATACCGGCCATAACTAAGTAGTGACCAGCAAAAACTAGCCACCATTTGATCATAGCCTAGAACAAAGATCATATTGTGGCTTACTCGGTACTGAGTGTCTGATAGTGCTCCAAATGAACATATATTTAGTCGCAATATCATCCCAATATGTAAAGTTTTTAGTTGTAATTATTCTATTTTTAAGTTGTAATCGTTTAAATAAATAAATGTGAAGACAAAGCACGAAGATTAAAGAATTGAAGAAAAAGTGCCACTAAAGCCTGAAAAGTGCCATTAAAGCTATAGTGCACTCAAAAGTGCCACTAAAAGTGAGTTAAAGACTTGCGCGGATTTTGGGAGTTAAGGAAAATAATTTTTTGTGCAAATTACAAATTGCAAAACGCAAAGTACAAGATATTAAATTTTACGAAAAGACGTTCGAAAATCCGGAACCGGGACCTGAGCCAACTATCAACGCGCGACGCAACGGGCCGAAAATTATGAGTCAACTATGCACAAGAATATAATATAATATTTAAATAATTATATAAATTATTTATATATTATATATTAATTAAATATAACATCGACAAGCTAGGAGACAAGGCAAAGTGAGCTGTCCAGAGGGGTCATGCGATCGCATGGCCTGACTGCCCTTTTCCCATGCGATCGCATGGCAGCAAAAACCTGGCCACATTGCTATAAAAGGCAGGCCTGTGGTCGAACTCAAAACACAATAATAATAATACTCCCTCTGTAATATATATATATATATATATATATATATATATATATATATATATATATATATATATATATATATATATATATATATATATATATATATATTATATTTATATATTATATTTATATATATAATATATATTAGTTTAGTTTTATATTAGATTAGTTTGAGTAATGTAAAAGGTTATTTTACGGGTTTTAAAGTCGAAGTTCTGTCTGTGTAAAGCTACGCGATAAATACTCAATGTAAGTTATGTTCTCCTTTTTAAATTAATGTCTTGTAACTAAGTTATTATTATGCTTATTTAAACCGAAGTAATTGTGATGTTGGGCTAAATATTAAAGACGGGGTAATTGGGCTTTGTACCATAATTGGGGTTTGAACAAAAGAACGACACTTGTGGAAATTAGACTATGGGCTATTAATGGGCTTTATATTTGTTTAATTGAATGATAGTTCGTTAATTTAATATAAAGATTTACAATTGGACGTACCTATAAATAGCCATATACACTCGATCGGACACGATGGGCGGGATATTTATAAGTACTAATAATCGTTCATTTAACCGGACACGGGAATGGATTAATAGTTAATGGACTTATTAAAACAGGGGTGAATTACATACAAGGAAAATTGGTGTAATTATAGTTTAAGTCCCCAATTAGTTGGAATATTTGACTTCGGATATAAGGATAATTTGACGAGGACACTCGCACTTTATATTTATGACTGATGGACTGTTATGGACAAAAACCAGATAGGTTTCAAATAATCCAGGACAAAGGACAATTAACCCAGGATAATTAATTAAAAATCAAAAGGTCAAACATCATGATTACGGAAGTTTAAATAAGTATAATACTTTTATCTTATTTCTTATCGCATTTTATTTTACGCACTTAAATTATCGTCATTTATATTTTTCATTAGGTTTTAATTGTGACTTAAAATATAAAATCGACAAACCGGTCATTAAACGGTAAACCCCCTTTTATATTATTATTATATATAAAAATATATTTTTTGTACAAATATAGTTGTTTAAAATATAGTGTAAAATAAGTCGTCTCCCTGTGGAACGAAGCGGACTTACTAAAAACTATACTACTCTACGATTAGGTACACTGCCTATAGTGTTATAGCAGAGTTTAGGTATATCCCATTTGTAAATAAATTAATTAAAACTTGTATCATATTTCGTCATATTTCGTAGTAAAAATATAACTATTTCGTATACACCACTGCACACATCAGTGTCTTGCTTGGTTCCCATTGCTTTTCTCGGCACAGAGTGGACAACTCAGAGTGGATAAAATTCAATTTTGAATTGACTAGATTCCATCAATTTTGAAAGAATGCTCAACCTTCGGCTTGATATTTTATTGAATGGGTCCAGAGGCCTATAAATACCAAGCTCAAGAACACGAAAATACATACACTTTCTCACTCCAAAATTAGACTTTCTCACTCTAGATTAGGACACAGTTAATCACTAGTTTAGTGATAATCATGTAGAGTTAGTTCGTCAAAAAGTAGTTTGTAACGAAAGGTGTGCGATTGAAGTTGTTATTTTTGTAATTTGAAACTCGTATTGAATCTCTGGTTTCTTCTTTCTTTTGAACGCCAAGGATAAAAAACTAGCAAGATGCTAGAACATTACAAAAAATAGTAACACTGTGTTCTCGAGTTTTTTTTTATGGAAAAGAATGGGATGGAGAGGAGAGGAGTAAAATATGATGGAAAAGAATGTAATCTATTTTATTTCTTATCTATTCTTGAGTTAATGGAAAGTAAAAGAGAAGAAATGAAATTAAATAATTATTTGTATTCTTGACTCTTGAATTGCATAGAAAAGAAAGGAAAGTAATCAAAATAATCGGTTTAACAATTATACCCTTTTAAATATATCAATCATTAAATTAAGTTGTAAATTAATTATATAAAAGCAAGTTAGTATTAAATTTAGTAAATACGTACAAAACTAAAGATTAATTTCAAATTCAAATAAAAAATGTATCACAAACCAAAAACCACAAACAATTCAAACAAAAATCATAACAATTTTAAAACGTGAGATATAAATAAATAAATAGATAAACATATCCATTTTATGCTCTCATCATCTTTCCCAACATAGAAATCCTTTACCTTTTATGTAAAGGAAATCCAAATAGTGCTCGAGTCTTGTCCGGACGCCGCATAGCACTACAGAATCGATAATTTGACACTTCTTATATTTTGAAGGGTCAAAAAGTGCTGTTTTTGAAACGCCATAACGCCGCATAGCAAATAACTTCAATGATAATGTTTCCTATTATTTTATAATGCGAAGACTTAACCCATTGTCATAAATCATCGAACTCCTTCCATTTAGGGAAGTCGAATGTAAGCTAACTCTGAGGTGCAATATGAGAATCGAAGAATAGATGTTGGATGTCCTTTACATTAAGGGAGCAAGAAGAGCATACGAGATTATGAACAACCACACTCCTATCCAAAAGATTACATTTATCCAGGAGCCAGTTGAGACTAACTCTCCAGAAAAAAAATTTACTTTCGGAGGAACAAATTTGCACCAATGTGTGGGTGTAGTTCATACAGGATCAATGCCAAGTAATGCGAAACATACTAACAGCGAAGGTACAATTTTTTGTAACGTTGCAAACCCAAACATCACATGAATATGAGAAGGAAACACTACTAATAGTTGGTACATATCAGTCAGTTTTTGGATCTCAACACTTGATCTCAGAGGTCTACGCCATATCCATAACCAACTATAATTTACCCGCCTATCACCAACCTTGAAAATCTTGTTGGGTTCAAGAGCAAAAGGCGAGGGAACAAAGATTTCGGGTTAGAACCATGCAACCATTAGTCATGCCAAAAACGAGTATCAAAACCATCGCCTATTTTAATTGATAAAGAGTTACATACAGAAGGGTAATGCATGTGTAGTTCAGACAATGGTCGATTGATGTTGGCCCATCAACCCCTAGCCAATCGGTTAACACAATAAAAATAGCATCAAATTGAACCCCGTGGATTGCTTTGTCCACCAAAACCCAAATCCAGTCACAACAAGAGACGTACCTCCATTGCCATTTGTAAAGTAGAGCATTATTGAAATGTCAAAGCTCACAATCCTAAGACCACCTTTCTCCTTACTTTTAAGAATGACATCCCACTTTATTTCATGATTCTTGCAATCCTCTTTTGAACCACCCCACAAGAAGTTCTCACGAAGAGCTTCTAGCTGATTAATAATATCCGTTGACACTTTAAAAACGGAAAAGAAGTAAGTTTCAAGGGCACCCAAAACAGATTTGATTAGCGTTAACCGTCCACCAAACGATAGAAGATTAACTTTCCAATTTAAAAGATGCTTTTCAACCTTGCTAATAGTCAGCTTTCAATTGTCAAAGAGCCTCATATATGCACCGATGGAAATGCCAATTAAGTGAAAGGTTTATAAATTACCATAATTACGTATATCTAATATAACAAATTAATTATGTCTTACTTTAATATTAATAATTTATAATTTATAAATTGTTATGATTAACTAATAGTTATCTTGTCTAGCTGTTGCAATGTAGTTTAGCTTTAGAAATGGTTATGATTAACTAGTTGTTATCTTATCTAGCTGTTGCAATGTAGTTTAGCTTTACTAATTATGTGTCAGTTTTTAATTAAAAATTTTACATGAACAGTCCCCGTGGTTAGCTCGTTCTGTGTGTGCAGTCCCTGAGGCTAACAGATGCTAATAAAGTCCTTTAACTCAAATCACATGCCAGAGTTTTTGATTTGAACAACTCATGCACAATCAAATCTATATTCCTAAACAACACATGCACTAGTATAAAAAAATAAAAATGCCCTTACATGCTTTGTACATAACTATGTCTTTTTAACGGTAAAAGTTTTATTAAAAATCAAAACCCTCTAACAAGACACTAGAGGGATTACAACCAACATTTACAATGGCTTAATAAGCCAATCGTTCCAACTTATGTTTGATTTTCCTCTACTAACAAACCAATTAAATGAATACGGTTGAATATAATCGAAAATGCACTCCTTCTTTAGCTTCTTATTGTTGAAGATTACGCCGTTTCGCCATTTCCAAACATGCCATAATAAACAAGCATTAATCGCATACAATCCTTCCTTTGACGTAGAATGAAATTTCCTATCGTCGAACCAAGCAACCCATTCACTCCAATTCGCAAACATTGGTCCACACTCGAACCTTTCGCCATAGATTAAGAGAAATGGGACATCCAAAAAGCGTGTGGTCTATCGATTCGATCCAACCTTTGCACGACACACATTGAATCGTTTCAATTTCCAAGCCTCTTGATGATAAATTTAACCTTGTAGGAAGCTTGCTCATCGCTACTCTCCACAAAAAATAAAAAAATTAACCTTTCTATGAATCGTACGAATCCAACGGGTTTTCATACTAGACGACGGCCACATACATGCATCAATGTGAATGCGAGTATTACTAACACTATAACCAATATTCTTGCAGGCGTCTACTCCACTGATTCTACCCCTATCCGCGTATGTTATGCACCCAATGGCCAAGATCATTGATTTCAACACGTCCTCATTTCTAGATCCAATATGAGTTCTATTCCAATCCCATATCCATAGTATGTTCACAAACCGATCGGCCAACGAACAATCCTTATTTTTCTCCAAGTGAAAAAATATCTTATATTTAGACCCCAAATATCCGTCGCCTTTCCAGCTATCGCCCTAAAACTTTATCGATCTACTGATAATGCAAAAAACGAACATATATTTCATAGCATTATTCCTCAAGAAAGACAAGCTTTTAGTTGCAATTGTTCTATTTACAAGTGATATTCGTTTAAATAATAAAAGGTGAAGACAAAAGGCAGATTCGACGAATTGAAGACGCAAACGATCAAAAAGCTCAAAAGTACAAAATACAATCAAAGAGGTTCCAATTATTGATAAGAAACGTCTCGAAATTACAAGAGTACAAGATTCAAAACGCAAAGTACAAGATATTAAATTATTCGCAAAGACGTTCGAAAATCCGGAACCGGGACCAGAGTCAACTCTCAACGTTCGACGCAACGGACTAAAAATTACAAGTTAACTATGTATATAAATATAATATAATATATAATTAATTATATAAATTATATATATATTATATTTATATAATAATCCGTCGGCAAGAAAGGCTCCAAAATGGTGTGAGCTGTAAAATCGAACTCCGCGACTTGCGGAGTTCAAAGAGGGAAAAGGTCGCGACTCGCGGAGTTTACCTGGACTCAAATTCCTATAAAAGCCAACGCAGTTCGACGAAAAATATATCCAAAAATATCAATCTCTCTATATCTATACGTAAATATTTATATTTATATTTTAATTTTAATTTTAATTTTAATTTTAATTCTAATAATAAGGGTATGTTAGCGAATATTGTAAGGGTGTAAGTCGAAATTATGTCCGTGTAACGCTACGCTATTTTTAATCATTGTAAGTTATGTTCAACCTTTTTAATTTAATGTCTCGTAGCTAAGTTATTATTATGCTTATTTAAAACGAAGTAATCATGATGTTGGGCTAATTACTAAAATTGGGTAATTAGGCTTTGTACCATAATTGGGGTTTGGACAAAAGAACGACACTTGTGGAAATTAGACTATGGGCTATTAATGGGCTTTATATTTGTTTAACTAAATGATAGTTTGTTAATTTTAATATAAAGATTTACAATTGGACGTCCCTATAAATAACCATATACACTCAATCGGACACGATGGGCGGGGAATTTATAAGTACGAATAATCGTTCATTTAACCGGACACAGGAATGGATTAATAGCCACTAGAATTATTAAAACAGGGGTGAAATTATGTACAAGGACACTTGGCATAATTGTTAACAAAGTATTAAAACCTTGGGTTACACGCAGTCGATAACCTGGTGTAATTATTAAACAAAGTATTAAAATCTTGTTACAGTTTAAGTCCCCAATTAGTTGGAATATTTAACTTCGGGTATAAGGATAATTTGACGAGGACACTCGCACTTTATATTTATGACTGATGGACTGTTATGGACAAAAACCAGACGGACATATTAAATAATCCAGGACAAAGGACAATTAACCCATGGGCATAAAACTAAAATCAACACGTCAAACATCATGATTACGGAAGTTTAAATAAGCATAATTCTTTTATTTCATATTTAATTTCCTTTATTTTATATTTAATTGCACTTCTAATTATCGCACTTTTATTTATTGTTATTGTATTTAATTGCACTTTTAATTATCGTACTTTTTAATTATCGCAAGTTTATTTTATCGCACTTTTATTTATCGCAATTTCATTATCGTTATTTACTTTACATTAAGTCTTGTATTTATTTTTAATTTTGGTTTTAACTGCGACTAAAGTTTTAAAATCGACAAACCGGTCATTAAACGGTAAAAACCCCCCTTTATAATAATAATATTACTTATATATATATTTGTATTTTTATAAATTTAAACTAATATAGCGTTAAGCTTTGTGAAAAAGATTTCCTGTGGAACGAACCGGACTTACTAAAAACTACACTACTATACGATTAGGTACACTGCTTATAAGTGTTGTAGCAAAGTTTAAGTATATCCATTCTATAAATAAATAAATATCTTGTGTAAAATTGTATCATATTTAATAGTATTTCCTTGTAAAATATAAGCTATTTTATATACACCTCGCATAACATGAAGCATTTTTGGTGCCGCTGTCGGGGAACTTAAACGCCGAAAGCGCAACGCTAATATATATAAAAAAAATAAAAAGATTTTTATTATTTAGTTTACTTTTATAAAAATACGTTTTTATAAAAATACGTTTTATATATTCGAAAATATAAAAAGAAAAACAAAAATATAAATATTTTTAAGAATTTGTTAAATATTTAAGTTTTATAAAGTTTCTTTATTTTTATTTTATAAAAATATAAGTTTTATTTAAATATTTTATTTTTATTAAAAACATAAAATTAAAAACCGAAAAAAAAAAACATTTATAAATCTAGTTTTAAGAATTTTATTTATAAAATTATAAAATATTTCTATTTTTATTTTAGGTTTTAAAATATAAGTTTTATTAAATTTATATAAATATATTTTATTTAAAACAGAAAAATAAATAAATAAAATATAAATAAAACTGACCTGTTGAATTTTGACCTGCATCTCGTCTGAGCCTGAACCCTCCGCGACTCGCGGAGTTATTGAACCGGACCAACCGCGACTCGCGGAGCCGTCTGACACGGGCCACACAGGAACCCTAAGATCATTAATTACGGGATAATTATTATTATTATTATTAATTTTAAAACCTAATTAGGGTTTGATTAGTTAATTAATTTTAATTAATTTAGTTTTATTTATTTAATTTGTAATATTAAGTTTATTTAGTTTTATTAATATATAAAAATTAATAGTTTTATAAAATAAATAATATAAAAATAATATTTTTATAAAAAATTGTACTTTTTTTTACAACCTTTAGTATATTTTTATATTTTGTCCCTTTTTATTTGTTTTTAGCGTAACTTTTGTGTTTTTCGCTAGTTTTTAGTTTTAAACTTAATTTTTGCCATAGTTATTTTTATTTATAGATTTTTAGGCTTTGTCGTAAAATCCCTTAAGTGTTTTTTCTTTAGACTAAGATCTAGGTGCTTTAGAATTTTGCGACGCCTTTTTAAATTTTAGTGCTTTTTTTTTAAGTTATTGCCATTTGAGATATAGTTTTACTTGTAAGCTTTAATATTTTTAGACACCTTTTACCTATGTATCAATTATCATTCCAATTAGTAATCTCAATTTGCGATTATAATTTTAAGTTAGTGGTAGTAATAAGGTTGAGTTAGTCGAGTGTTTTTAAGTTTTAAAGTCATTTTTTTTCTTTCGTATTTTTCGACGCCTTTTATTTTTCGACCTTTTTCGATGCGCTCTTTTTCTTTCTTATTTCTCGTCATTCTAGTTTGTAGGACTTAGAATTTTTTCTACTTCTTATCTATACTTCTTAAAATTACGAAAATTTATTTTAAGTGGTTAAATTGATAGACATCAAAATTTTCTGGTTCGTAGTAATAGTTGGATTTGTACGTGGACCGGGTTATTGGAGCCAAACAGTCCTCAATTATATTGAGACCAAACGAATCCTGCCCCTCTGCTGCATCTTTTGGCTATTCGAAACGTGGACAAAATCAGAAAAGTCTATTAATTGGATAACTTATATAATTTTTTCTTTCCTTTTAAAAACTAATAGGATATTCAGTGAATGCACCGAGCAAGACGTTCACCACCTTTTGTACGTTCACCACCTGTAACTAGATCAAGACATCTAGCAAATATTACCGTCGTTGATTTTCCTTTAGAATCGTCATCCATTCGACCAAGTACTCCAATTCAAATTTTCGATAATCCATTTTTTGAACCCGACCTCATAATTGAGAATCCGGATAATATTCAGGGACAATTCATAGATCCTGAACCATTAAATTTTCCTCCGGAACCACCAATCATTCAAACAGAGATTGTTGAGGAACGAACCATTAAATCAGAATCCTCTAGTGATTCGGATTCAACAAATTCAATTATGGAGAATCTGGAACCTTTAAGTATGGAAGACCGAATGAGAGCTAAACGCACTGGCCAAGGTCACGCAATTACTCATCCTGACATTAATGCGCCAGATTATGAAATCAAAGGACAAATTCTACATATGGTGACTAATCAATGCCAATTTAGTGGTGCGCCGAAGGAAGATCCAAATGAACATCTTCGTACCTTTAATAGGATCTGCACACTATTTAAAATAAGAGAAGTTGAGGATGATCAGATATATCTCATGTTATTACCCTGGACTTTAAAGGGAGAAGCCAAAGATTGGTTGGAATCGTTACCTGAAGGGGCGATTGATACATGGGACGTTTTAGTTGAAAAATTTCTTAAACAATTCTTTCCGGCATCTAAAGCCGTAAGACTTCAAGGAGAAATTGTTACGTTCACACAGAAGCCAAATGAAACTCTATATGAGGCGTGGACTAGATTTGGAAAGTTATTAAGAGGATGTCCACAACATGGTTTAGACACCTGTCAAATAGTACAAATATTCTACCAAGGATGTGACATCACTACAAGGAAAGACATCGATATAGCAGCTGGTGGTTCTATTATGAAGAAAATCGAAACTGATGCTTACAAAATTATCGATAACACTGCTTCCCACTCACATGAGTGGCACCAAGAAAAAGATATCGTTAGATCATCTAAAGCAGCTAGAGCCGATTCTAGCCATGACTTAGATTCCATTTCCGCAAAGATAGATGCTGTCGAGATATGAATGGAAAAGATGACTAAGGATATTCACTCAATACGAATTAGTTGTGAGCAGTGTGGAGGACCACATTTGACAAAAGATTGTCTCAGTATTGAATTAACAATGGAACAAAGAGAGAATATTTCATACATAAACCAAAGGCCTGGAAATAATTATCAGAATAATTATCAACCGCCAAGACCGATTTACAATCAAAACCAGAACTATAACCGAAATATTCCATACAACAACCAACAAGGTCCTAGCAATCAACAAGTATCCAACAATACTTACAACCAGCAAAGACCTAATTTTCAAAACAAACCACCACAAACCGATGATAAAAAGCCGAATTTAGAAGATATGATGACGAAGCTAGTTGAAACTCAAACGCAGTTTTTCACATCTCAAAAACAAACTAATGAACAAAATGCTCAAGCCTTTAGAAATCAACAAGCTTCTATTCAAAACTTGGAACAAGAAGTAAGTAACCTAGCAAGGTTAATAGGTGAAAGAAAACCGGGAAGTTTACCTAGTGATACAAATGCTAACCCCCGAAATGAAACAGCTAAAGCCATTACCACAAGAAGTGGTACAACACTTAAACCACCTGAAATACCTGTAACTTCTGATGAAGCTATTCCTACTCCACAAGAACCACAACCTGATCAAGATAAGGAAAAAGAACCGGTAGTTGAAAAGGTTAATGAAGATAACACAGCTAAGGATAAACCTTATGTTAAACCATACCAACCACCACTTCCTTACCCGAGTAAAATGAAGAAAGAGAAACTTGAAGCCGAGCAATCCAAATTCTTGGATATGTTTAAACAGATAAATGTAAATCTTCCTTTCATTGATATGATTTCAGGAATGCCTAGATATGCTAAATTCTTGAAAGATCTAATCACAAATAGAAAGAAAATGGAAGAACTCTCGGCCGTTACTATGAATGCTAAATGTTCAGCAGTGCTGTTGAATAAGATGCCAGAAAAATTATCTGATCCAGGAAGTTTCACAATTCCATGATTTCTGGGTAGTCTTAGTTCAATAGAAGCATTGGCAGACTTAGGTGCTAGTATAAATTTAATGCCGTATTCACTATACGCTAAACTAGACCTTGGAGAATTGAAACCAACCAGAATAAATATACAACTAGCCGATAGATCAATAAAATATCCTAGAGGGATAATGGAGAACATGCTAGTTAAAGTTGGTACTTTAGTATTTCCAGTAGATTTTGTTGTTCTGGACATGGAAGAAGATTCTCAAGTTCCTCTCATATTAGGAAGACCATTCTTAAACACGGCTAAAGCAATGATAGACGTGTTTGGTAAGAAACTGACCCTAAGTATAGAGGACGAGAGTGTTACCTTTTCAGTTGATAGAGCAATGCAACAACCGCAATCTGCAGATGATACATGTTATTATATTCAAACTATAGATTCACATGCAGAATTGTTGGAAGAATTTCCAGAATTACAAGGAACAGGAGAATGTTCTTTAGGAGAAGGAACTGAACAAATTGATGAAGCTGAAATGTTAGCTACACTAATAGCAAATGGATATGAACCAACAACAGAAGAAATTCAAATGCTAAAAAAAGAAGACAGATATCGATATAAATCATCGATAGAAGAACCTCCGAAATTAGAGTTAAAGCCACTTCCAAACCATTTGAAATACGCTTATTTACATGGTGAATCTGAATTACATGTAATAATATCGTCTTCTCTTACTGAAAATGAGAAATCACAACTCATTTCTGTGTTGAAAGCTCATAAACCAGCCATTGCATGGAAGATTCATGATATTAAAGGAATAAGTCCTTCGTATTACACACATAAAATCCTTATGGAAGAAGGTCATAAAACGTATGTGCAACGCCAACGAAGACTAAATCCTAATATGCAAGATGTAGTTAAAAAAGAAATTATTAAACTGCTAGATGCAGGTTTAATTTATCTAATTTCTGATAGTCCATGGGTAAGCCCAGTTCAATGCGTGCCTAAGAAAGGTGGCATGACTGTCATTACAAACGAGAAAAATGAGCTTATTCCTACTAGGACTGTAACAGGATGGCGTGTATGTATTGATTATAGAAAATTAAATGACGCCACCAGAAAAGATCACTTTCCCTTACCTTTTATTAATCAAATGTTGAAAAGATTAGCCGGAAATAGTTACTATTGTTTTCTTGATGGTTTTTCCGGATATTTTCAAATTCCAATAACACCCGAGGACCAAGAGAAAACCACGTTCATGTGCCCTTATGGTACTTTTGCTTACAAACGCATGCCATTTGGACTTTGCAACGCCCCTGCAACCTTTCAAAGGTGCATGATGGCGATTTTTCACGACATGATAGAAGAATGCATGGAAGTTTTCATGGATGACTTTTCAGTCTTCAGTGATACTTTTGAAACATGTCTAGCTAATCTTGAACGAATGCTGATTAGATGCGAACAATCAAATCTAGTTCTTAATTGGGAGAAATGTCATTTCATGGTTAAAGAAGGCATCGTTCTTGGACATAAAATTTCAAAAGAAAGAATTGAAGTGGATAGAGCTAAAGTAGATGTAATTGCTAAACTTCCACATCCCACCAATGTTAGAGGAGTTAGGAGTTTTCTAGGGCATGCCGGTTTTTACCGACGTTTCATAAAAGATTTTTCTAAAATTGCCACTCCGATGAATAAACTCCTAGAAAAAGATGCTCCATTCATCTTTTCAGATGAATGCATCAAATCTTTTAATATTCTTAAAGAGAAACTCACTAATGCGCCGATCATGATAACACCAAATTGGAATCTACCGTTTGAACTAATGTGCGATGCAAGTGATTTTGCAATGGGAGCCGTTTTAGGACAAAGGATTGAAAAACGATTTCAACCTATATATTATGCTAGTAAGACGTTACAAGGAGCACAAACGAATTACACAACTACTGAAAAAGAACTCCTTGCTATTGTCTTTGCTTTTGACAAATTTCGTTCATATCTCGTTCTAGCAAAAACGGTGGTCTATACCGACCATTCTGCTCTTAGATACCTATTTTCGAAACAAGATGCCAAACCAAGATTAATCCATTGGATCTTACTCTTACAAGAGTTTGATATTGAAATCCGAGATAAAAAAGGAGCAGAAAATCTCGCCGCTGATCATCTTTCTCGTCTTGAAAATCCCGAATTAGAAGTTCTAAATGAATCGGCCATACAAGACAACTTTCCTGATGAATATCTATTGAAGATAGAATATAATGAAATTCCATGGTTTGCAGACTATGCAAACTATTTAGTATGTGGATTCCTTGAAAAAGGATTATCGTACCAAAAACCAAAGAAATTCTTCAGTGATATAAAACACTATTTCTGGGAAGATCCACATCTGTTTAAAAGTTGTCCAGATGAAATAATACGCCGATGTGTATTCGGAGATGAAGCTAGTAAAATTTTAAACCATTGTCACACAGGACCAACAGGAGGGCATTATGGGCCTCAACTAACAGCAAGAAAAGTTTATGATGCTAGATTCTATTGGCCTACAATTTACAAAGACGCACACCTTCTTTGCAAATCCTGTGATGCATGTCAAAGAGCCGAAAAAATAAGTCAACGTGATGAAATGCCACAAAATGTCATTCAAGTATGTGAAGTATTTGACATTTGGGGTATTGACTTTATGGGTCCATTTCCAAAATCTCATAATAATCTCTATATTCTCGTAGCCATTGATTATGTATCTAAATGGGCGGAAGCACAAGCTCTCCCAACTAACGATGCACGAGTTGTAGTCAACTTTTTAAAACGTCTTTTTGCAAGGTTTGGAACACCGAAAGCTTTAATAAGTGATCGGGGTACTCATTTCTGTAATAATCAACTTGAGAAAGTTCTCAAAAGATATGGAGTAACTCATAAAATCTCCACTGCTTATCATCCACAAACAAGTGGACAAGTTGAAAATACCAACCGAGCTTTAAAACGTATTCTAGAAAAAACTGTAGGATCAAATTCGAAGGAATGGTCCATTAAATTGGAGGATGCACTCTGGGCTTTTAGAACAGCCTACAAAACTCCAATTGGAACCACACCTTTTAGACTTGTTTATGGAAAAGCATGTCATCTTCCAGTAGAAATTGAACACAAAGCATTTTGGGCTTTGAAGACATGTAATCTTGATTTACATGAAGCTGGACGTCTACGGTTAAGTCAACTAAACGAATTAGAAGAATTAAGACATGAAGCATACAAAAATTCGTTAATCTATAAGGAAAGAATGAAGAAATGGCATGATAAAAGAATCAGAAGTTCAAAAGAATTCAAAGAAGGAGACAGAGTTCTTCTTTTCAATTCACGATTCAAGCTATTTCCTGGAAAATTGAAATCAAGATGGTCTGGACCATTCATAGTCAAAAGAGTTTTCCCATACGGAACGATAGAATTAATAAATTCAAATGGGATTGAATTTAAGGTTAATGGTCACAGAGTTAAACACTACATAGATAGTCCGATGGAAGTCGACAACGAAGTTAATCACAATTTCGACACCACAGCTAACTAAGTGTGGGGAGAATCAAGTCTTTAAAGGATAATATGTATTTCTGTTAGAGTTAGATTTTCTTTTTTCGTGTAGTTCTCGAAAATGGAACCCGAATGATCTTTCCCTAGCAGACCCTAAAGAACTAGTCTTCTCCCCCCATTCTGAATTTTTATTTTTTTAGGTTTTTACGAAATGAAGACTGCCTGTGAACTAAACCATGGTCTAATGCTACACGCTTTGATCACTAAACGTAATAATGACACACTTCCGAGTGAAATAGTATCAGTAATCAGAGAAAGATTGGACGGAGTAAGAAAAGAATCCAGATGCGAAGATAATAAGTTACAATTTGGTAAAGGAAAATCAAAATTCGCAGCGAAAAGAAGAGCACGACACCTTGAAATATGTCACAAATGCGGAAAATGGTCACATGGAGGTAAATGTTCAAATAATCATACCTATTCAAACACCGAATTTGTTACTTTATGCAGAGACGGACCGTTCATATGTTTAGAAGAAAAAACACTGAATGCTCGAGGTTACGCCTATGTAGCTATGGAAAACCAATTAAACCGACTATCTTATGAATGGGATAGATCATATCACTAAGAATACTATCTCACAGGTAAGTATGTACAGTTTTTATTTTTATTTTTATTTTTAACCTTTTGATAATAAACGCTAATTTGTTCGCTATAAAGTATTAAATTGGTATTGAATAAAATTAGGTTTGGCGACCGAAATTATTGATATCATACAAAAATTTATTACATCACTGCGAAATTTAATGTTTATTCTTAAGGTATAAATATCTTTAATCAATCAACCCAAAATATTTCAAAAATTCGTCATGAGTTAAATTAGGTCATGGAACCGAAATTACTTTACCGAAAAGAGGGGCGCATATTTTTGATAATATTTGATTGATTAAAGTGGGATAAAAGCCAAAAAGATTTTTAATTTTATTTTTACTATGTTTTTAAAATTAATATATAAATCTTAAATTAATATTGTGAACTTTATAAGATCAATATATTTAAGTTTGTCAATATTTGAAAATTTTTAATATTTTTAATATAAGTTTGTATGTATAACAACAAAATTAAATATAAGTTTGGTGTGAATTTATAATATGAATTTTTAATTAAGTTTGGTGTGAATTTTTAATTTTATGCATTTTAAATTTAAGTTTGATGTGAATTTAAAAACAAAAATTTACTTTATTTCGTTAAGTTAAAAAATATGATTTTTAAAATTCGTCGTAAGTTGAAAACTAGGTCTTTGAACCGAAATTGCTTTACCCGAGGGAGGGACGAGAACTTTTATTATCATTATTTTTAATCTTATTAAACTAAAGTATGCCAAAAACATTAAAAAAACCCCAAAAATCTTTACTTTTAAAACCGCGCTTTAAATTGACAAATTTTAAAATTTTGTCTAGGGACGGACTAGGACATCGATCCGAAACACCCTCGCTCCTAAAGGAAAAACAAATTTTTAAAATTTAATTAATTATAAGTTTTATAAAGTATAAGGTTTTATATAAAAAAAAAAAAAAAAAAAAAAACCAAACGCCGCGAGTTGCGGAGTTTGTAAGGTCCAAATGCCGCAACTCGCGGAGGACCAAAAACCCAGAAAAAAATAAAACGCAAAGAAACATATCAGTCCACCCACAACCACACTCCAAACTGCGAAAATACACCCGAAAATACCGAAAAACACACACCAAATTCGCAATTTTTGACCGTTTTTATCAAATCTTTTACTAAAATCATGTTGAGAAGGATGCTATCAAGGAATTACTCAAGAAAAATGGTAAATTTCTACACCTAAACACCATTTAATCCGAAAATTAGTGTTCTTGAGCAATTTTTTACCCAATTCGATTTTGATACTTTTTAGTGTAATTATGCTTAAATTGCTTATGTATTATGCTTGTATAACCTAGATTGATGCTATTTAACATGATTAGAAGTCTTAAACTTCAAATTTTGAGTAATCTAGGTTTTGTGTTCTTGAGCAATTTGGGGCTTTTTGATATAAACAGGTTATGACCGATTTTTGTCATGAATTGTTGATAAATTAAGTAGTGTAACATGTTTAGGTAGTTAAATTATCCAAACTTTGAGCCTAAACATGATTTTGAGAATTAAAGTGGACTTTTTCAAGTCTAAAATTCATGAACTTGATTTTTAAGAGATAGTGCCATTTGAAACTTGTTTAATTGCTAGTAATGATTATTTTGACATGTTATTTGAGTTGAATGCTTATGAACTTGGCGAATATTTTCGTATATGCTTATTTGAAAAGGTGTAGATTTGATAAAAATATGAAAATGAGCTTATGTTTGATATAAATTGAACATGTCATTGTAATTATTTTGATTGATGATTTTGCTGACACTAATGCATATTTGGATGCACAAAAATTGTGTTTGATGTGTTTTGCAGACTGAAAGGGGTGAATCTTCATCCCAAGCTCGCAATGCTCCTCCTGAGAATGCGGAACAACAGGATGTTGATAGCTATTATAAACAAGATATACCGCATCCAGCTATGACATTTTCAGATATGCACTTGGAAGATTTGCACCCGAACTTGAGATTTGACAGACGTTGGATAGATTATCCAAAATACCAAAGGGGCTTGCATACTCTTCATTCTAAAAATGTTGAAGTACCTAGGGTAATAGAATGGGCACCGTTAGAAGCTGTAGAATTAGCCGGGCCAATTAGGGAATTACTTACACAGAGGTATGGTAATTCTATTTTTAACGATTGGGTACGTTTATTCAACATGCGTAGACCTGTATATAAAGTATGGTGTGAAGAATTATTGTGTAGTATAGAAATAAATGATCGGGTAGCTAGTTTAACCGATCGATCTTTTATTATATTTTTGTTAGGAGGTTCGATGCGCCACATGTCTCTACTAGACATGGATCAGGCCTTACGTATATATACGCCTGAGGAGTTAGCATCTGCCGATTGTAGAGGGTTGATATTGAACGGTAGGAAAATTGATGAAAATTTTGATACGCATGGTGTATGGAGTCAAATGACTAGCCATCACCGATTTAAAGGGGGAATTACTCTTATTTGGATATAGATAGAGCAGAGTTAAGAGTAATTCATAGGTTTTTAGCTAATTCGATTACACAAAGAGGTAAGAATAAGGAAAAGATAAATGGACAGAATTTGTTTTACCATATGTGTATTCGAGACCCACAAAGCGCTATAAGTATACCTTATTGTGTGGGTTATTATTTATCAGCTATGGTTAGGGGGATGAGACCGCATAGCATAATAGGAGGTGGTATATTTATTACTTTGATTGCTGAATATCTCGGTGTGGATATAAGTCGGGGGGATTATTAGTCGAAGAACCAGAACCCCGCGATACAATAGGTTTAAATGTATACCATGGTGCGAAGGTTTTGAAGAGGCGAAATAATGCCGCAGTACAATACCATGGTAGACATCCACAGGTTGAGAGAAACCAACAGCCAGGTAATGTGGGAGGAGGAAATGAAATGACAGAAATGCAAAGGTTTATAGCTTCACAAGAGTATGAAAATGCTAGACATCGAGCATTTGAAGATTGGCAAGTTCATCAAAACCAAATCATAGCTCTTTGCCAACATGTAGGTAGAAACTATATTCCTACTCCATCGCCCGTATTTCCTCCCTGGTCTATAGAGATCCAACCACCGTATCCTACGTATAACCCAGCCGAAGCATTTTATAACACATATGGTTATGCATGGAACCCCTACTGGTATCAGTATCATCCCTAGTTTACTTAGTTTTATTTATTTTATAATTTGTAATGTTGATACATTTAATACTTATGTTAATATTGTAATAGTTTTTATAATTTTCTAATTTTTTTATTAGATTTTAATAATTTTTGAATGTGGGATAATATACCAAACTTCAAAAATATGTATATATGTTTGCAGTTTATCTTATGTACACAACAGGGTAAAACAACGCATTTTCAAAGACTGGCATTAAGTTCAGCAAAAGCAACTAATTTTGACGACAAGATGCAAAATAAATGTGATATAACAACAAGACGGAATGAACAAATGATATGCACCATTTATCATTCAGCAAACAAACACAAATATGTTTGGAAACTTTGGTAAAATTTAATCATTTCTACGCTAATCACCCTCAATAATTTAAATTGTTACTGATTTCTTGCAAATGAGGGCATTGCAAGATCTTAAGTGTGGGAAGGGGTTAAATTCTTTCGGATTTTTATCTTAAACACTTGGTTACCATTAAAAATACTAGTAAAGCAGTAGTTGTATTAGAATCTAGTGCTCTCTGATAATAAAGAACATCCCTAGTCTTATATACTGACTACCCAATTCTAGTAAAATTTTTCAAAATTTTCAACTAAATGAATTTAAAATCATGTTTATACATATTTATGAATGATAAAATTAGGTGTTAACACCGAAATTATTGTTACCTTGGAAAGGACATAAATTGAGAAACAAACCAAAATGTTAGAATTCATTTAAAATGGAATAGAGGACAATAAAAAGGAAAATAAAAGCCAAGTGTGGGAAAATTTACCAAGATATTTTAAACATATGTCACATATTTCTGTAACAAATAACTGAAAATACTTTTGCTTTGGACTAAACTAAACTGTTTTACCCGATGAAAGAAAAGAAGAGATGGATCTACACGATGAATCAATTCCATCATTAAAAGGAAGTAAAGTCTTCCGAAAAAGAAACGCGCTTCTTGATTTAGGTCAGGAAGTTGTCGTCCAGACCAGCTGTAGGTTGACGAAAAATCTAGAAAAGTCATCTCTAAAATCAGCAGGAAATCCACGGACCTCAGCATAAAACAGGGTCGCCAAGTGGTCAGATTTATCCTAGCCATGAGAAGGATTTATCTCGTAAAATGGGAGGCACCGTGCAAATTAGCTGGATAAGACTAATGAATCAGATCCCCAGAAAGGATAATCTCCTTAAAGATCAAAAATCAGCTTTTAAGACTGATATTACTCAATCCTTGAGATTGACCTTAAAGATTGAGAATTCAAACTCATGGAATTCAATGATATCTAAACTCGAGCTTGAACGAGAAAATATTTTGATCAAATTATAAACCGATTTGTTTTCTGAAAACCCATTTTCAATGCGTTCATTACCTTTGAACGTAAAATCCTAGGAATTCACCTGAAATTCATTAGGTCACCTGAACCAAATCGGGTGTCAACCGTAAGAACGGTGGTTGCATAGCATGGTCAAAGACAGGACCTTGTGCCAGACCGAAAAATTATAAGGGTGAGCTTTACTATTGCTCCTACAAAGGATAGTAATTGCGTCCGACACGTTTTAGACCATAATTAAAAGCATGTCAGGGGACATTGCCTTAACAGTTGCTTGTTCAATGCTTTCCTTTACAACCGGACGATAGTTTACCGAAAGGTAATATACGGAGCAAGTATACTGTACGTGTTGCTTTCCTAATACAAGGTTAGCAAGTGGGTGACACAAAACCATAAGTTTTGAGCCAAAATTTTCAAATCTAAAACCCACCAAACCCACAAAAATATTTTGCAAACACCGGTGAAGGGTTATTTCGGAAAACTAATCTAGGGTAAAAGCTAGATTAAAATTTTCAAAAGATCAAATGTTTTCATAAAGATCCAATTTCCTTAAAGGATCTAAATTTTATAGTCATGTGGGACTGTAAACCATATCGTTACTACCATTGTTTATACCGTCGTATAGAAATCACTGATGTACAAAGTGTGAAGAATAAAGAAGTGATTCTAGTATTTCAATACTATATTGCTTGAGGACAAGCAACACTCAAGTGTGGAAATATTTGATAATGCTAAAAACGAACATATATTTCATAGCATTATTCCTCAAGAAAGACAAGCTTTTAGTTGTAATTGTTCTATTTACAAGTGATATTCGTTTAAATAATAAAAGGTGAAGACAAAAGGCAGATTCGACGAATTGAAGACGCAAACGACCAAAAAGCTCAAAAGTACAAAATACAATCAACGAGGTTCCAATTATTGATAAGAAATGTCTCGAAATTACAAGAGTACAAGATTCAAAACGCAAAGTACAAGATATTAAATTATTCGCAAAGACGTTTGAAAATCCGGAACCGGGACCAGCGTCAACTCTCAACGCTCGACGCAACGGACTAAAAATTACAAGTTAACTATGTATATAAATATAATATAATATATAATTAATTATATAAATTATATATATATATTATATTTATATAATAATCCGTCGGCAAGAAAGGCTCCAAAATGGTGTGAGCTGTAAAATTGAACTCCGCGACTTGCGGAGTTCAAAGAGGGAAAAGGCCGCGACTCGCGGAGTTCACCTGGACTCAAATTCCTATAAAAGTCAACGCAGTTCGACGAAAAATATATCCAAAAATATCAATCTCTCTATATCTATGCGTAAATATTTATATTTATATTTTAATTTTAATTTTAATTTTAATTCTAATAATAAGGTTATGTTAGCGAATATTGTAAGGGTGTAAGTCGAAATTCTGTCCGTGTAACGCTACGCTATTTTTAATCATTGTAAGTTATGTTCAACCTTTTTAATTTAATGTCTCGTAGCTAAGTTATTATTATGCTTATTTAAAACGAAGTAATCAAGATATTGAGCTAATTACTAAAATTGGGTAATTAGGCTTTGTACCATAATTGGGATTTGGACAAAAGAACGACATTTGTAGAAATTAGACTATGGGCTATTAATGGGCTTTATATTTGTTTTACTAAATGATAGTTTGTTAATTTTAATATAAAGATTTACAATTGGACGTCCCTATAAATAACCATATACACTCAATCGGACACGATGGGCGGGGTATTTATAAGTACGAATAATCGTTCATTTAACCGGACACGAGAATGAATTAATAGTCACTAGAATTATTAAAACAGGGGTGAAATTATGTACAAGGACACTTGGCATAATTGTTAACAAAGTATTAAAACCTTGGGTTACACGCAGTCGATAACCTGGTGTAATTATTAAACAAAGTATTAAAATCTTGTTACAGTTTAAGTCCCCAATTAGTTGGAATATTTAACTTCGGGTATAAGGATAATTTGACGAGGACACTCGCACTTTATATTTATGACTGATGGACTGTTATGGACAAAAACCAGACGGACATATTAAATAATCCAGGATAAAGGACAATTAACCCATGGGCATAAAACTAAAATCAACACGTCAAACATCATGATTACGGAAGTTTAAATAAGCATAATTCTTTTATTTCATATTTAATTTCCTTTATTTTATATTTAATTGCACTTCTAATTATCGCACTTTTATTTATTGTTATTGTATTTAATTGCACTTTTAATTATCGTACTTTTTAATTATCGCAAGTTTATTTTATCGCACTTTTATTTATCGCAATTTCATTATCGTTATTTACTTTACATTAAGTCTTGTATTTATTTTTAATTTTGGTTTTAACTGCGACTAAAGTTTTAAAATCGACAAACCGGTCATTAAACGGTAAAAACCCCCCTTTATAATAATAATATTACTTATATATATATTTGTATTTTTATAAATTTAAACTAATATAGCGTTAAGCTTTGTGAAAAAGATTCCCTGTAGAACGAACCGGACTTACTAAAAACTACACTACTGTACGATTAGGTACACTACCTATAAGTGTTGTAGCAAGGTTTAAGTATATCAATTCTATAAATAAATAAATATCTTGTGTAAAATTGTATCATATTTAATAGTATTTCCTTGTAAAATATAAGCTATTTTATATACACCTCGAATAACATCATCTACCATCACCTATCTTTGATCATAAGACATTTGAAGGAATAATGTTAGTATCTTTATCTATTCTAAACAATTTACTAATAGAGATCCACACACTGTTTCCTTTCGCCACATTACGAATCAAGTCTATATACATCCCATGTGTTGCTATTATAACTCTGGACCATAATACATCACAACATGTAAAAAGGCGCCACACCCATTTTAGGAGTAATGCATGATTAAAAGCTCTTAAGCTACCAATGTCGAGCCACCCCCCCCCCCCCCCCCCCCCCCCTCCCCCCCTCTAAAAAAAATTTAAAATATATTAGAACGAATGTTCTCCAATGCATTAATAACGGATTCCGGGAAAAAAGTGAAAAGTAATAAATAATTAACGGAAAAAATTAACGACGTTAGCATGTTTAATAAATACCTTATTTATCGGGTTAAAATTTTATATATGTTGATAATGACACAAAACAAATTCATAGCCTAAAGTAGTACGGAGTATTTATTTGATATATGACTTACAACAAAATAAACATCAAAGTATATAACCTATTCGTCACTTTAGAGGTCTAAACATCAATGGATCGTGGGTTGAAGAGCCGAAAATTATCAAAGATACTGTGTTTGATTACTTCGAAAACATTTTCCGAAAAAATCAAATAAGCAGGCCTGTTATTCTGGGCCAGAACAGTCCTTCTGGGCCTGACTTGGGCTGCATCAGCGCGAATGATTTTGATGACTTGGAGAAACCATTTTCGGAAGCTGAAATATGGGAGGCGATTAATAACTGTGGTAGTACTAAGGCGCCGGGTCCGGACGGGTTTAACTTAGGATTTTTTTAAAAAAATTGCAGCATTATTAGGGTCGAGTTAATTGAAGCAATCAATGAGTTTTGGGCTAGTGGTGATTTTTCAAAGGGTTGTAATGCGTCTTTTATTACCCTCGTGCCTAAGAAAAATACTCCACTTAGTATGAACGAGTATCGGCCTATAAGTTTAATCGGTAGCTACTACAAAATTGTCACAAAATTACTCTCCAACCGCCTTAGGAAAGTAATTCCAAATCTCGTGGGTTACGAACAAAGTGCGTTTATTAGAGGTAGGAATATCTTGGATGGTGCGTTGATTGCAAATGAGACACTTGATTATTTAAAGCACAAGCGTTCCAAAAGTCTTATCTTCAAGGTACATTTCAAGAAAGCATTTGATAGCTTGAGTTGGGAGTTTCTACTTGAGATCATGAGTATTATGAGGTTTGGTGAAAAAGTGGAAAAAGTGGATTCATTCTTGTCTTAGTTCGGCCTCTATTTCGGTTCTTGTAAATGGTTCGCCAACGAAGGAATTTAAATTAGAACGTGGAGTAAGACAAGGGGACCTCTTATCTCATTTTCTTTTCATTCTTGCGGCCGAAGGTTTAAATGTGATGACAAAGTTGGCGGTTCAAAACAATATGTTCATAGGCGTTGAGTTGGTCGTAACAAAGTCCCCATCTCCCATTTACAATATGCGGACGACACAATTTATTTTGGAGAATGGAGTGAGAATAACATTAAAAATTTATTTAAATTACTCAAGTGCTTCGAGATTACATCGGGTCTAAAAGTAAACTACCATAAAAGTAGTTTATTTGGTGTGAGTATTGATAAATCTGAGATCAAAACAAGGCCAGGATGCTTAATTGTAACGTGGGTTCCTTCCCATTTATATATCTCGGGCTCCCGGTAGGTGGAAAAATGAACAAGTTGGAGAGTTGGCGCCCGGTTATAAATAAATTTGAGAAACGCCTTTCGGATTGGAAAGCACGATCGGTGTCATTTGGTGGAAGAATGACTCTTGTGAAATCGGTGTTAAATAGCCTTCCGTTGTATTACTTTTCACTCTTCTGTGCCCCGAATTGTGTGATAAAAAAACTTGAGAGTGTGAGACGTAATTTTTTTTGGGGCTGGACGGGAAACAACTCAAAAATTTCGTGGGTCAAATGGGAGGAAACTCTCCTTCCTTACGGGTTGGGTGGGTTAAATTTGGGTTCTTTAAAAGCAAAAAAATTGGCTCTAATCGGCAAGTGGTGGTGGAAGTTTAAAACCGAAACCGACTCCTTGTGGGTTAGGGTTATTTCGAGCTTGTACGGTCCTGATGGGGGTTTTTCGTATGTGGAAAACTGCTCAAAAGGCCCATATGTTTCTACTTGGTCTAATGTGATTATTACAGGAAATGTTTTGATGATCTAGGCGTGCAATTCAAGTCATCTTTCAAGAAAGTCATTGGAGACGGCGCTTCAACATCTTTTTGGGAAGACGTGTGGTTAGGAGAAACTTCTCTAAAAAACAGATTCGGGAGGCTTGCTAGGCTTGAATCCAACTTGAAGATTTCGGTCAAAGAACGTGTACTCTGGGATGGCAACAAATGTGTCGGGAATTGGTGCTGGTTGAGATGTCCAACAGGTCGAGTTTTAGGCGAATTACATGAGCTGAACGAGTTATTAAAATCGACGACAATACAATCTGATCGAAGTGACTGCTGGAATTTTTCGCTCAACTCAAACGGGAAGTTTACAACTAACTCTTTATTTAAGCTTATTAATCTGAAGATATTAAGTATTGATTCAAGTATTGGTGAGACTTTGAGCAACAACTTGGTTCCAAAAAAAGTAGAGATTTTCATTTGGAGAGCCGCTAAATGTTGGATTCCGGTTCGTACGGAGCTTGATAAGAGAGGAATTGACCTCCATTCGGTACGTTGTCCACTATGCGATGACGATGTCGAATCGGTGGTTCATTCCCTCTTGTCGTGTAAGAAAGTTTTTGAGATTTGGTCAAAGGTGTTTGCTTGGTGGGGATATGCTTCCGTACCATTTACAAACATATATGAAATATTTCGTGGTGATTTTGTAACATCTTCATCGGACGTGGGCAAATATATATGGCAAGCTTTGTTGTGGTCGTGTATTTACCTTGTTTGGAGAAATAGAAATCAAGTGGTGTTTAAAAATAAAGGTTGGAACCCCCCGGTTGCGTTGAGCGAAATTCAAAGCAAAAGCTTCGAGTGGATTACGAAAAGAATTAAAGGGAAACCCATCGTTTGGCATAATTGGTTTCATAACCCCGTGCTCGTGTATTATTTATATTTGCGATGTAATTGTGCGATAGGTTGATGCTACCTTAGCATCCTCCTTACTTTACTGTGTATGACCATAATGGTCTTCTTGTACTTTAATTCGCGATTAATAAAAATACTGCTTTTTGAAAAGAAAAGAAAAAAAATTCGTAACTTTAACCTTATAATATTAATATGATTATTCACTATACAAGTCATTGATCAAGAGCCTAAAATAAACAAGACATAAAAATCGTTACTTCTTAGACTTCTCCTCCTCAATATCCATCACCAATATTTTAACTAATTTTTTTGTGTACATATTTTACATCATCGTGCCACTACGTTCCATTGGTCAGATTTAAAAACAAGCCGGCATTATTTTGAACTTTCCTGTTCCCTATAATATATAATCTTAAAAAGATTCATAACACCCCATTTCTTCATTTGTATGAAAACTGCAAAACAATAAGCCAAGATCACTTCATTTTAGTCCGCTCATGCGATTGGTACGTAATTACTAATCTTGGTTTCTTCATTCTGTCATTCTATGTATGAAAAAGTAATTAAGTAACTACTTGTAATTTATGTGTTTATTAGTTTTCTATAATGGTATGTTGTGCATACTTTTTCACATCTTTAATTTTTAATTTCAAAGTAGGTGTCACTATCTTTAATCGTTTTTGTTGATGACATGACAGTATGACACACATGACATCTAAAACCACCTTAGTGACCAAGCGAGATTCGTTTTTCTTCTGTTGGTGACACAAAAATTATTGCTAATTCAATATACATGACTCGTGTAGCTTATCACAACAAGAATAACAATAACAAAACTCAGTCCTGAAAATACGATGTATGAAGGGGGTGAGATGTAGACAATCATTCCTCTACCCTAGAATAAAAGAGAAGTTTTTTCTCTCTAATCACGAGTTGAGAAAAAAAATTTCTGCACCCACCGGAAAAGAAAGTCATTACTCTCTTTACTCTGTAGTAAAGAGATTGCTTCCGTGAGATCCTCCGGCGAAAAAAAACATTGATTATAACTATTAATTTATATAAACATTGATTATAACTAGAGGCGGAGCTAGTATGTGATATGTGGTTGCACGAGACACTATTGAAATACGCGATAGTGGATTTTTTTTTGAATTTTTAACTAGTGATACCAGTGGATAATGTAAATTTTTTTGTGTGACACAATTGAAATATGCTACCTACTAGTAGAAGTTTTTCTGGGGTTTTAATCGGTGACACCAGTAACTACTAATTCTAGATCCGCTAATATTTATAGCTCATTTCATTTTGTTGAATATGATTTTTTATTTTTTTTACAACTAGCTCGTCACTGACGGGTTTATATACAATTGATATATGATTATCATGATTTATATACATGAATATGATTTAGATGAATATGATTGATATATGATTATCATGATTATAACTATTTTTAGCATATGATCTGCTTAGACTTATTATTTGTTACATATGTGTATTAAGGGTTTTGAGTAGGGTGATGATATCTACACAATCACTTTTTACACATACACAACTAAATATCCTTTACAGTGTTGTACAGTATAACACTGTAAAGCGTGTTTGGTTGTGTATGTATAAAAAGTGGTTGTGTACATATTACTTTCCTTTTGAATATAAAGATGGTTTTGATAAATTCACACATATTTATTGTTACTTTTCATTAATACCCTTCAATAATTTGAAATTAAAATTTTGTATTAACACATTATTGGGGACACTTTGGTGGTGGGGAAGGTTTTGCATTTGATTATGGAGGATGGGTCTCGTTTTGGGCTACATCTCAACGTTGAAAAAACAGAAATTTTCTGGCCTACGGAGGACCCTCGCAGCAGGCAAGTAGGTGTCTTTCCTCCTAATATTGCTCGGCCTTTAAATGGTGTTAAGTTGCTGGGGGCCCCCGCAAGTTCCGATCCTGGTTTTAGTAGTGAACTGGTGATGCAAAGGGTGACCAAGTCCATTGCGCTTATGGATAAGGTTGCTAAGCTTGATGATCCTCAGTGTGAGTTGTTGTTGCTTAGGGCATGTACGGGAGTTTCTAAACTCTACTTTACCTTGCGTACTTGTCCTCCTAGTATATTAGAGGCGGCTCAACGCGCTTTCGATGGAGCCCTTCGATCTTCCTTGGAGCGTATTGTTACTGCTTCAGGGCCTGGGTTTGGTGATTGGCAGTGGCGGCTTGCCACCTTGCCATTTGCATTTGGAGGGCTTGGCGTTTATTCTGCGGGAGATGTTCGTCATTATGCTTTTCTGGCTTCTCGATTACAGTCCGCTGGGTTGCAGACCAAGCTCCTACGTCATGCGGGTATTGTTGGTCTTGGTCATGCTTTTGAAGATGCATTGGGTCTGTTTAATAATACGGTTGGGTTTGATATTTTAGATAATCCGAGTGAGGTCGCTGCCCCAATACTCATGAAGAAATTGGCAGATGTTTATTTCACAAAGGTTACCGCTTATGCACCCGACAATCAGCCTTATGGAAATCACAGCAGGGTGTTCACACCTCTGCTTGGCTAAGGGCAGTCCCTATTTTGGGGTTGGGTCTGACGATGAACGCAAAGACTTACCGATGTGTGTTGTGCTACCGGTTAGGTGTTCCATTGTTCTCTATCTCGACGGCATGCTCTGCCTGTTCAAGGGTTTTTACTGGGGATATTTTCGGGGATCACGCGGTGTCTTGTGCTGGTATGGTGGGTATTAAGCATCGACGTAATATTGTTTGGGATTCTCTTGTTGATGTTTGTCATCGATCTGGGATTTCTGCGAGAAAGGAGGTTGACATTGGGTTGTCTGGAGGGAACGACAGGGCCCTCAGACCTGCAGATGTGTTACTTTATTCCTGGGATTGTGATCGCGATGTTTGTGTTGACTTGACAGGGTCTTCTCCTTTGACACAGTCTGGGCTTTCTGACTTTGTCCCTGAACGTGCTGTGGTTGAGGCGGCTCGTCGGAAGCGGGTCAAGTACGAATCTTGCTGTCAGACGATTGGTTATGGTTTCATTCCTTTCTCATTTTCTTTCCTTGGGGAATTAGAGAAGGAGGCTGTTTCTTTGCTTAAGCGGGTTCAGAAGAGTTCGATGGCGCAAGATATTGGTGCCGGTGCTGCTGCTCATATTTTTACTGGGATAGGTTTTACTATTGCTAGAGGTGTGGGGGCCCAGATTGTCTCTAGACTTCCCACTAATTTTTTGTAAGTTTTAAAACTTTTAAGTTTATTATTATTATTATTATTATTATTATTATTATTATTATTATTATTATTATTATTATTATTTTTATTATTATTATTATTATTATTATTATAATAATAATAATAATAATAATAATAATAATAATAATAATAATAATAAATTGACGTATTTAGCATCTGAATTAGATTACGTAAATCATCATGGTTAATATACAGAATAATAATAATAATACTTACTATAAAATATTTAAATTTATTAATATTAATTGAAGAGAGTCAAAAGCATGGAAGTTATAGTTACAGAACGTGAGCCGTGAATTTTGGTTTAAGTTCATCCATAATGATTATCATTCCTCTCAATTTAGTGGTTAATGACCTATTAACTAGTTTTAGATAACGAGGATTCCTATTATAAACTACCAATCACCTCCAATTATAATAATACTCATTCCTTATATCCATTACCCCAACCAAGCATAGCTAATAAATTGGAGTGAATTTATCAAACAATTGAAAATATCAACCACAACTACATCTAAAATTCTAATCAAGGGTTCACCACCATTCTGTTTCTCAGTTAGAACCCTAACTCCATTAGTCCATTATAACATAGGGAGTATCTATTTTATTTATTTATGTTTTATCAATTGACCTTCAATAATTAGTTGATTGATATATAAAACCCAAATTTTCAAAACGTAACATCGTTAATAGAAACAAATTACCAATAATTTCGTTCTCGTATCCGTTACAAAAACCATCACTGTAGCATCCATGGCGAAACTCATCACGGTACGATATCATAGTGTCGTTTTCAGAAAAGATACTAATTCAGATTTTGTGACTTCAATTTAAATGGATATATTCAACGTATTCTATACAGCTAAGCATCTGCGAAACATGAATATTTGTTTTGAGTGGGACAATTTTTTATTTATTTAGTTTTTTAATGGCAAGTTTGCATAAGTGTATCATTCATTTCAACTACACACGCGTTGGCGATGAAACTCAAATCGGATTACAGGACCCCGATCCTTTAACCATCCCGAGGGGCAGGCGGACCGTGTTTGAATCCTGAATGGATCCGGGAGAAAACCCCCGGGGTCAATCTCTATTCATATATGTATACTCCTTATATTATATGCATGCTCAAATACTAGATTGACACAACAATTATGAAATCCTGTAAAATTAGTTGACAGTGATTAATAGAAGAATTTAAAATGGACAGACTTGTTTTAAACCAGAGGAGGTCTGCTTAAACACAACCCATATTGACCCATTACCCAACCCACCCAATCTGCCCATTTTACCACCTGTAATGACTCTGAATGAATGCTTTGGCAACCTCTTATGCAGCATCATGGCTGCAAATTTGTACTCAGGAAACAGTAAAAACAGGAGTTCCGTTTACATATTTATCGTTGCCAGTTTATGTTGTTTCTTTTATTTACTGGGGACATGGCAAAGGAGTGGATTCGGAAAAGGAGACACGTTAACAATGGAAATACCCAAAACCCGTGAAAGTGGTAACGCTCGCCCAAATCTCAACTTCGAGGCTCACCACAATGGCAATACTGAAACCAACGACGAGTCAACGAAAGTCAAACTTATTCCACCATGTGCTAATAACAATACGGATTATACACCATGTCAAGATCAAAAGAGAGCAATGACGTTTACAAGAAACGCAATGATTTATCGAGAACGACATTGTCCTCCACAAGACCTAAAGTTGAAGTGTCTAGTTCCTGCACCACAGGGTTATGTAACACCGTTTTCATGGCCTAAAAGTCGTGATTTTGTCCCTTATGCAAATGCACCGTATAAAGCATTGACTGTTGTAAAGGCTAAACAAAACTGGATTCAATATGAAGGTGACGTGTTTAGGTTTCCAGGTGGCGGTACTCAGTTTCCGGAAGGTGCTGATGCGTATATCGATAAACTTTCTTCTGTTATACCGATTGAGAATGGGACTATAAGGACGGCATTGGACACTGGTTGTGGGGTATGAATTTCTTTTGTACTGAACTACTATTTAATACATGTTTAATGGTGTATGGCTAAAAATGGTGTGTGCAAACTCCCTTTTGTATGCTTCTTTTTTGGGTTTTTAAAAGTTTGTGACTTTTTATTAGGTAGCTAGTTGGGGTGCCTGATAATGCTAAAAACGAACATATATTTCATAGCATTATTCCTCAAGAAAGACAAGCTTTTAGTTGCAATTGTTCTATTTACAAGTGATATTCGTTTAAATAATAAAAGGTGAAGACAAAAGACAGATTCGACGAATTGAAGACGCAAACGACCAAAAAGCTCAAAAGTACAAAAGACAATCAAAAAGGTTCCAATTATTGATAAGAAACGTCTCGAAATTACAAGAGTACAAGATTCAAAACGCAAAGTACAAAATATAAAATTGTACGCAAGGACGTTCGAAAATCCGGAACCGGGACCAGAGTCAACTCTCAACGCTCGACGCAACGGACTAAAAATTACAAGTTAACTATGTATATAAATATAATATAATATATAATTAATTATATTAATTATATATATATTATATATATATATTATAAACCGTCGGCAGAGAAAGACTCCAAGGGTGTGAGCTGTAAATACATTCTCCGCGACTCGCGGAGTTTGAAGGCCAAAAGGGCCGCGAGTCGCGGAGCCCCAATTTCAGAAACTTCCTATAAAAGCAAACGAATTCTGATCGAAAAAACTACAAAATATATCCATCTCTCTATCTATATCGTATATATTTATATTTATATTTTAATTTTATTTTTAATTTTAATTATAATTCTAATAATAAGGGTATGTTAGCGAATATTGTAAGGGTGTAAGTCGAAATTCTGTCCGTGTAACGCTACGCTATTTTTAATCATTGTAAGTTATGTTCAACCTTTTTTTTATTAATGTCTCGCAGCTAAGTTATTATTATGCTTATTTAAAACGAAGTAATCATGATGTTGGGCTAATTACTAAAATTGGGTAATTGGGCTTTGTACTATAATTGGGGTTTGGACAAAAGAACGACACTTGTGGAAATTAGACTATGGGCTATTAATGGGCTTTATACTTGTTTAACTAAATGAAAGTTTGTTAATGTTAATATAAAGATTTACAATTGGGCGTCCCTATAAATTACCATATACACTCGATCGGACACGATGGGCGGGATATTTATATGTACGAATAATCGTTCATTTAACCGGACACGGGAATGAATTAATAGCCACTAGAATAATTAAAACAGGGGTGAAATTACATTCAAGGGTAATTGGTGTAATTGTTAACAAAGTAGTAAAACCTTGGTTTACACGCAGTTGATAACCTGGTGTATTCATTAAACAAAGTATTAAAACCTTGTTACAATTCGAATCCCCAATTAGTTGGAATATTTAACTTCGGGTATAATAATAATTTGACGAGGAAACTCGCACTTTATATTTATGACTGATGGACTGTTATGGACAAAAACCAGACGGACATATTAAATAATCCAGGACAAAGGACAATTAACCCATGGGCATAAAACTAAAATCAACATGTCAAACATCATGATTACGGAAGTTTAAATAAGCATAATTCTTTTATTTCATATTTAATTTCCTTCATTTTATATTTAATTGCACTTCTAATTATCGCATTTTTATTTATTGTTATTTAATCGCACTTTTAATTATCGTACTTTTTAATTATCGCAAGTTTATTTTATCGCACTTTTATTATTCGCAATTTCATTATCGTTATTTACTTTACGCTTTAATTTAAGTCTTGTATTTATTTTTAATATTTTACATTTGGTTTTAACTGCGACTAAAGTTTTAAAATCGACAAACCGGTCATTAAACGGTAAAAACCCCCCTTTATAATAATAATATTACTTATATATATATTTGTATTTTTATAAAAGTAAACTAATATAGCGTTGAGCTTTGTTTAAAGATTTCCCTGTGGAACGAACCGGACTTACTAAAAACTACACTACTTTACGATTAGGTACACTGCCTATAAGTGTTGTAGCAAGGTTTAAGTATATCCATTCTATAAATAAATAAATATCTTGTGTAAAATTGTATCGTATTTAATAGTATTTCCTGCAAAAATTTAATAGTATTTTATACCCCTCTGCTTTGACATCAAGTATTTTTGGCGCCGCTGCCAGGGAACTATCTTAAAAGCCGGAAGCGCAACGCTAATATAAAAAAAAAATGATTTTTTGTTTACTTTTATTAAAATTCGTTTTTGTAAAAATACGTTTTAAATATTCGAAAATATAAAAAGAAAAACAAAAATATAAGTATTTTTTTTAGATTTTGTTAAATATTTAAGTTTTATAAGTTTCTTTATTTTTATTTTAGTTTATAAAAATATAAGTTTTATTAACTATCTTTTATTTATAGAAAAAATTAAAAACAGAAAAAAAAAAATAAAGGAAAAAAAAAAGCGTTGAAGAAATAAGCTGTCATCTGAATTTTGGAACCCCGCGAGTCGCGGGGTTTGAAGTTTTAATTACCGCAAGTCGCGGAGCTTCTCTGACAGGCGACAGAAGCCCTAATTCAGCATTAATTACGGGTATTAATTAATTATTATTATTATTTAACCCTAATTATTATTATTATTATTAGTTTTATTTTAAGATTTACTTTTTATTTAATTTGTTTTATTTAGTTAAATTAGTTTAATTAAATTGTAAAATTAATAGTTTTATTAAATAAATAATATAAAAATAATATTTTTATAAAAATTGTACTTTTTACAACTTTTTGTATATTTTTATATTTTGTCCCTTTTTAATCGTTGTAGCATAATATTTGTATTTTTCTCTCATAATTAATTTTAAACTTAGTTTTTGCTATAGTCATTTTTACTCCTAGATTTTTAGTTTTTGCCGTAGAATTCCTTAAGTGCTTTTTCTTTAGACTAAGATTTAGGTGCTTTAGAATTTTGCGACGCTTTTTTTTTTAGTTTTAGTTTCTTTTTAAGTTATTTCCATTTGGGATTTAGTTTTTCCTGTAAGCTTTAATATTTTTAGACACCTTTTACTATGTACCAATTATCATTCCAATTAGTAATTTCAATTTGCAATTATAATTTTAAGTTAGTTGTAGTAATAAGGTTAGATTAGTCAAGTATTTTTAAGTTTTTATAAGTTTTTTTTTTTTTTTTTCGTCACCTTTTATTTTTCAACCATTTTTTTTTTCTTTTTCTACCTTTTGCGACGAACTCTTTTTCTCTCTTATTTCTCGCCATTCTAGTTTTTAGGACTTAGAATTTTTTTTTTCTACTTCTTATCTAAATTCCTTAAAATTACGAAAATTTATTTTAAGTGGTTAAATTGATAGACATCAGAATTTTCTGGTTCGTAGTAATAGTTGGATTTGTACGTGGACCGGGTTATTGGAGCCAAACAGTCCTCAATTATATTGAGACCAAACGAATCCTGCCCCTCTGCTGCATCTTTTGGCTATTCGAAACGTGGGCAAAATCAGAAAAGTCTATTAATTGGATAACTTATTATAATTTTTCTTTCCTTTTAAAAACTAATAGGATATTCAGTGAATGCACCGAGCAAGACGTTCATCACCTTTTGTACGTTCACCACCTGTAACTAGATCAAGACATTTAGCAAATATAACCGCCGTTGATTTTTCTTTAGAATCGTCATCCAGTCGACCAAGTACTTCAGTTCAAATTTCCGATAATCCATTTTTTGAACCCAACCTCACAATTGAGAATCCGGAGAATATTCAGGAACGGTTCGTAGATCCTGAACCACTAAATTTTCCTCCAGAGTCACCAATCATTCAAACAGAGATTGTTGAGGAACGAACCATTAAATCAGAATCATCTAGTGATACCGATTCAACAAATTCAATTATGGAGAATCTGGAACCTTTAAGTATGGAAGACCGAATGAGAGCTAAACGCACTGGCCAAGGTCACGCAATTACTCATCCAGACATTAATGCGCCAGATTATGAAATCAAAGGACAAATTTTACACATGGTGACTAATCAATGCCAATTTAGTGGTGCACCGAAGGAAGATCCAAATGAACATCTACGTACCTTTAATAGGATCTGCACACTATTTAAAATCCGAGAAGTGGAGGATGAACAGATATATCTCATGTTATTTCCCTGGACTTTAAAGGGAGAAGCCAAAGATTGGTTGGAATCGTTACCTGAAGGGGCGATCGATACATGGGACGTTTTAGTTGACAAATTTCTTAAACAATTCTTTCCTGCATCTAAAGCCGTAAGACTTCAAGCAGAAATTGTTACGTTCACACAGAAACCAAATGAAACTCTATATGAGGCGTGGACAAGATATGGAAAGTTGTTAAGAGGATGTCCGCAACATGGTTTAGACACCTGTCAAATAGTACAAATATTCTACCAAGGATGCGACATCACTACAAGGAAAGACATAGATATAGCAGCTGGTGGTTCTATTATGAAGAAAACCGAAACTGATGCTTACAAAATTATTGATAACACTGCTTCCCACTCACATGAGTGGCACCAAGAAAAAGACATCATTAGATCATCCAAAGCAGCTAGATCCGATTCTAGCCATGACTTAGATTCCATTTCCGCAAAGATAGATGCTGTGGAGAGACGAATGGAAAAGATGACTAAAGATATTCACTCAATACGAATTAGTTGTGAGCAGTGTGGAGGACCACATTTGACAAAAGATTGTCTCAGTATTGAATTAACAATGGAACAAAGAGAGAATATTTCATACATAAACCAAAGGCCTGGAAATAATTATCAGAATAATTATCAACCGCCAAGACCGATTTACAATCAAAACCAGAATTATAACCGAAATATTCCATACTACAACCAACAAGGTCCTAGCAATCAACAAGTATCCAATAATACTTACAATCAGCAAAGACCTAATTTTCAAAACAAACCACCACAACAAACCGATGATAAAAAGCCGAATTTAGAAGATATGATGACGAAGCTAGTTGAAACTCAAACGCAGTTTTTCACATCTCAGAAACAAACTAATGAACAAAATGCTCAAGCATTTAGAAATCAACAAGCTTCTATTCAAAATCTGGAACAAGAAGTGAGTAACCTAGCAAGGTTAATAGGTGAAAGAAAACCGGGAAGTCTACCTAGTGATACAAATGCTAACCCCCGGAATGAAACAGCTAAAGCCATTACCACAAGAAGTGGTACAACACTTAAACCACCTGAAATACCTGTAACTTCTGATGAAACCATTCCTACTCCACAAGAACCACAACCTGATCAAGATAAGGAAAAAGAACCGGTAGTTGAAAAGGTTAATGAAGATAACACAGTTAAGGATAAACCTTATGTTAAACCATACCAACCACCACTTCCTTATCCGAGTAAAATGAAGAAAGAGAAGCTTGAAGCCGAGCAATCCAAATTCTTGGATATGTTTAAACAGATAAATGTAAATCTTCCTTTCATTGATGTGATTTCAGGAATGCCAAGATATGCTAAATTCTTGAAAGATCTAATCTCAAATAGAAAGAAAATGGAAGAACTCTCGGCTGTTACTATGAATGCTAATTGTTCAGCAGTGCTGTTGAATAAGATACCAGAAAAACTATCTGATCCAGGAAGTTTCACAATTCCATGTTTTCTGGGTAGTCTTAGTTCAATAGAAGCATTGGCAGACTTAGGTGCTAGTATAAATCTAATGCCGTATTCACTATACGCTAAACTAGACCTTGGAGAATTGAAACCAACAAGAATAAGCATACAACTAGCCGATAGATCAATAAAATATCCTAGAGGGATAATGGAGAACATGCTAGTTAAAGTTGGTACTTTAGTATTTCCAGTAGATTTTGTTGTTTTGGACATGGAAGAAGATTCTCAAGTTCCTCTCATATTAGGAAGACCATTCTTTAACACGGCTAAAGCAATGATAGACGTGTTCGGTAAGAAATTGACCCTAAGTATAGAGGATGAGAGTGTTACCTTTTCAGTTGATAGAGCAATGCAACAACCACAATCTGCAGATGATACATGTTATTATATTCAAACTATAGATGCACATGCAGAATTATTAGAAGAATTTCCAGAATTACAAGGAACAGGAGAATGTTCTTTAGGAGAAGGTAATGAACCAATTGATGAAGCTGAAATGTTAGCTACACTTATAGCTAATGGATATGAACCAACAACAGAAGAAATTCAAATGCTAAAAGAAGAAGACAGATATCGATATAAATCATCGATAGAAGAACCTCCGAAATTAGAGTTAAAGCCACTTCCAAACCATTTGGAATATGCTTATTTACATGGTGAATCTGAATTACCTGTAATAATATCGTCTTCTCTTACTGAAAATGAGAAATCACAACTCATTTCTGTGTTGAAAGCTCATAAACCAGCCATTGCATGGAAGATTCATGATATTAAAGGAATAAGTCCTTCGTATTGCACACATAAAATCCTTATGGAAGAAGGTCATAAAACGTATGTGCAACGCCAACGAAGACTAAATCCTAATATGCAAGATGTAGTTAAGAAAGAGATTATTAAACTGCTAGATGCAGGTTTGATATATCCAATTTCTGATAGTCCATGGGTAAGCCCAGTTCAATGCGTGCCTAAGAAGGTTGGCATGACTGTCATTACAAATGAAAAAAATGAGCTTATTCCTACTAGGACTGTAACAGGATGGCGTGTATGTATTGATTATAGAAAATTAAATGACGCCACCAGAAAAGATCACTTTCCCTTACCTTTCATAGATCAAATGTTGGAAAGATTAGCCGGAAATAGTTACTATTGTTTTCTAGATGGATTTTCCGGATATTTTCAAATTCCAATAGCACCCGAGGACCAAGAGAAAACCACATTCACGTGCCCTTATGGTACTTTTGCTTACAAACGCATGCCATTTGGACTTTGCAACGCCCCTGCAACCTTTCAAAGGTGTATGATGGCGATTTTTCACGACATGATAGAAGAATGCATGGAAGTATTCATGGATGACTTTTCAGTCTTCGGTGATACATTTAAATCATGTCTAGTTAATCTGGAACGAATGCTAATTAGATACGAAAAATTAAATCTAGTACTTAATTGGGAGAAATGCCATTTCATGGTTAAAGAAGGCATCGTTCTTGGACATAAAATTTCAAAAGAAGGAATTGAAGTGGATAGAGCTAAAGTAGATGTAATTGCTAAACTTCCACATCCCACCAATGTTAGAGGAGTTAGGAGTTTTCTAGGGCATGCCGGTTTTTACCGACGTTTCATAAAAGATTTTTCTAAAATTGCCACTCCTATGAATAAACTCCTAGAAAAGGATGCTCCATTCATCTTTTCAGATGAATGTATCAAATCTTTTAATATTCTTAAAGAGAAACTCACTAATGCACCGATCATGATAACACCAAATTGGAATCTACCATTTGAACTAATGTGCGATGCAAGTGATTTTGCAATGGGAGCCGTTTTAGGACAAAGGATTGAAAAACGATTTCAACCTATATATTATGCTAGTAAGACGTTACAAGGAGCACAAACGAACTATACAACTACTGAAAAAGAACTCCTTGCTATTGTCTTTGCTTTTGACAAATTTCGATCATATCTCGTTCTAGCAAAAACGGTGGTCTATACCGACCATTCTGCTCTTAGATACCTATTTTCAAAACAAGATGCTAAACCAAGATTAATCCGTTGGATCTTACTCTTACAAGAGTTTGATATTGAAATCCGAGATAAAAGAGGAGCAGAAAATCTCGCCGCTGATCATCTTTCTCGTCTTGAAAATCCCGAATTAGAAATTCTAAATGAATCAGCCATACAAGACAACTTTCCTGATGAATATCTATTGAAGATAGATTATAAAGAAATCCCATGGTTTGCAGACTATGCAAACTACTTAGTTTGTGGATTCCTTGAAAAAGGATTATCGTACCAAAGACTAAAGAAATTCTTCAGTGATATAAAACACTATTTCTGGGAAGATCCACATCTGTTTAAAAGTTGTCCCGATGGAATAATACGCCGATGTGTATTTGGAGATGAAGCTAGTAAAATTTTAAACCATTGTCACACAGGACCAACAAGAGGGCATTATGGGCCTCAACTAACAGCAAGAAAAGTTTATGAAGCTGGATTCTATTGGCCTACAATTTACAAAGACGCACACCTTCTTTGCAAATCCTGTGATGCTTGTCAAAGGGCCGGAAAAATAAGTCAACGTGATGAAATGCCACAAAATGTCATCCAAGTATGTGAAGTATTTGACATTTGGGGTATTGACTTTATGGGTCCATTTCCAAAATCTAATAATAATCTATATATACTCGTAGCCATTGATTATGTATCTAAATGGGCGGAAGCACAAGCTCTCCCAACTAACGATGCACGAGTTGTAGTCAACTTTTTAAAACGTCTTTTTGCAAGGTTTGGAACACCGAAAGCTTTAATAAGTGATCGGGGTACTCATTTCTGTAATAATCAACTTGAGAAAGTTCTTAAAAGATATGGAGTAACTCATAAAATCTCCACCGCATATCATCCACAAACAAGTGGACAAGTTGAAAATACCAACCGAGCTTTAAAACGTATTCTAGAGAAAACCGTAGGATCAAATCCGAAGGAATGGTCCATTAAATTGGAGGATGCACTCTGGGCTTTTAGAACAGCCTACAAAACTCCAATTGGAACCACACCTTTTAGACTTGTTTATGGAAAAGCATGTCATCTTCCAGTAGAAATTGAACACAAAGCATTTTGGGCTTTGAAGACATGTAATCTTGATTTACATGAAGCCGGACGTCTACGATTAAGTCAACTAAATGAATTAGAAGAATTAAGACATGAAGCATACGAAAATTCGTTAATCTATAAAGAAAGAACGAAGAAATGGCATGATAAAAGAATCAGAAGTTCAAAAGAATTTAAAGAAGGAGACAGAGTTCTTCTTTTCAATTCACGATTCAAGCTATTTCCTGGAAAATTGAAATCAAGATGGTCTGGACCATTCATAGTCAAAAGAGTTTTCCCATACGGAACGATAGAATTAATAAATTCAAATGGGATTGAATTTAAAGTTAATGGTCACAGAGTTAAACATTACATACATGGTCCGATGGAAGTCGACAACGAAGTTAATCACAATTTCGACACCACAGCTAACTAAGTGTGGGGAGAACCAAGTCTTTAAAGGATAATATGTATTTCTGTTAGAGTTAGATTGTCTGTTTTCGTGTAGTTCTCGAAAATGGAACCCGAATGGTCTTTCCCTAGCAGACCCTAAAGAACTAGTCTTCTCCCCCCATTCTGAATTTTTATTTTTTTTAGGTTTTTACGAAATGAAGACTGCCTGTGAACTAAACTATGGTCTAATGCTACACGCTTTGATCACTAAACGTAATAATGACATACTACCGAGTGAAATAGTATCAGTAATCAGAGAAAGAATGGACGGAGTTAGAAAAGAATCCAGATGTGAAGATAATAAGTTACAATTTGGTAAAGGAAAATCAAAATCCGCAGCGAAAAGAAGAGCACAACACCTAGAACGATGTCACAAATGCGGAAAATGGTCACATGGAGGTAAATGTTCAAATAATCAAACCTATTCAAATACCGAATTTGTTACTTTATGCAGAGACGGACCGTTCATATGTTTAGAAGAAAAGACACTGAATGCTCGAGGTTACGCCTATGTAGCCATGGAAAATCAATTAAACCGACTATCTTATGAATGGGATAGATCATATAACTAAGAAATCTATTTCACAGGCATGCCTGTACAGTTTTTATTTTTATTTTTTTTATTTTTAACCTTTTGATAATAAACGCTAATTTGTTCGCTAAAAAGTATTAAATTGGTATTGAATAAAATTAGGTTTGGCGACCGAAATTATTGATATCATTCAAAAATTTATTACATCACTGCAAAATTTAACGTTTATTCTTAAGGTATAAATATCTTTAATCAATCAACCCAAAATATTTCAAAAATTCGTCATGAGTTAAATTAGGTCTTGGAACCGAAATTACTTTACCGAAAAGAGGGGCGCATATTTTTGATAATATTTGATTGATTAAAGTGGGATAAAAAGACAAAAAGATTTTTAAATTTATTTTTACCATGTTTTTTTTAAAATTAATATTTAAATCTTAAATTAATATTGTAAACTTTGTAAAAACAATATATTTAAAATTGTAAATATTTGAAAAATTAATATAAGTTTGGTATGAATTTATAATATGAATTTTTAAAATTAAGTTTGGTGTGAATTTTTAATTTTTAAAATATGAATTTTTTAATTTTATGCATTTCAAATTTTAAGTTTGGTGTGAATTTTTAATTTTTAATTTTTAATTTTGAATTTTATATTTAAGTTGTGTGAATTTAAAAACAAAAATTTACTTTATCTCATTAAGTTAAGAATATGATTTTTAAAATTCGTCGTAAGTTGAAGACTAGGTCTTTGAACCGAAATTGCTTTACCCGAGGGAGGGACGAGAACTTTTATTATCATTATTTTTAATCTTATTGATTTAAAGTATGCCAAAAACATTAAAAAACCCAAAAATCTTAGCTTTTAAAACAATCGCTACAAAAAGATAAATTTTAAAATTTTGTCGAAGGACGGACTAGGACATCGATCCGAAACGACCTCGTCCAAAATAATAAGGGAAACAAAATTTTAAAATTAATTACTTAATTGTTTTAATAAGTTAATGATTATAAAAAAAAAAAAAAAAAAGAGCAAACTCCGCGACTCGCGGAGTTTGGAGCCTAAACCTCCGCGACTCGCGGAGGGACCGAAAATCAGAAAAAAAAAATAAAAAGAGCTGAACGATCAGTGCACCACACAACTCAAACACTGAGAAAAATAACAGCGAAAATAGCTGCGAAAAACCCGAAAAACACCCCCAAAAATCCCAATTTTTAACCGTTAATCACCAAATCTTTTGCTAAAATCATGTTGAGAAGGATGCTATCTAAGAATTACTCAAGAAAAACGGTAAATTTCTACATCTAAACACCATTTAATTCGAAATTTGATGTTCTTGAGCAATTTTTTTTCCCAATTTGATTTTGATGCTTTTTAGTGTAATTAGGCTTAAATTGTTTATGTATTATGCTTGTATAACCTAGATTGATGCTGTTTAACATGATTAGAAGCCTTAAACTTCAAATTTTGAGTAATCTAGGGTTTGTGTTCTTGAGCAATTTGGGGCTTTTTGATATAAACAGGTTATGGCCGATTTTTGTCATGAATTGTTGCTAAAATAAGTAGTGTAACATGTCTAGGTAGTTAAATGATCCAAACTTTGAGCCTAAACATGATTTTGAGAATTAAAGTGGACTTTTTCAAGTCTAAAATTCATGAACTTGATTTTTGAAAAATAATGCCATTTGAGACTTGTTTAATTGCTAGTAATGATTATTTTGACATATTATTTGAGTTGAATGCTTATGAACTTGGCGAACATTTTCGTATATGCTTATTTGAAAAAGTGTAGATTTGATAAAAAAAAATGTGAAAATGAGCTTAAGTTTGATATAAATTGATAATGTCATTGTAATTATTTTGATTGATGATTTTGCTGACACTAATGCATATTTGGATGCACAAAATTTGTGTTTGATGTGTTTTGCAGAATGAAAGGGGTGAATCTTCATCCCAAGCCCGCAATGCTCCTGCTGAGAATTTGGAACAACAGGAGGTGGATAACTACTACAAGCAGGATATACCTCATCCAGTCATGACCTTTTCCGATATGCACTTGGAAGAGTTGCACCCGAACCTGAGATTTGACAGACTTTGGATAGATTATCCAAAATATCAACGGGGTTTGCATACTCTTCATTCTAAGGTTGTTGAGGTACCAAGGGTCATAGAATGGGGACCCTTAGAAGCTGTAGAATTGGCCGGGCCAATTAGGGAATTACTTGTACAGAGGTATGGTAATTCTTCTTTTAATGACTGGGTATGTTTATTCACCATACGTAGACCTGTATATAAAGTATGGTGTGAAGAATTGTTATGTAGTATAGAGTTGAATGATCGGGTAGCTAGTTTAACCGATCGTTCTTTTATTAGATTTTTGTTAGGCGGTTCGATGCGCCACATGTCTTTACTGGACATGGCTCAGGCTTTACGTATATATACGCCTGAGGAGTTAGCGTCTGCCGATTGTAGAGGATTGATACTAAACGGTAGAAAGATAGATGAGAATTTTGATACACACGGTGTGTGGAGTCAAATGACAAGCCATCACCGTTTCAAAGGGGGAAATTACTCTTATTTGGATATAGATAGAGCCGAATTAAGAGTGATACATAGGTTTTTAGCTAATTCGATTACACAAAGGGGTAAAAACAAGGAAAAAGTAAATGAACAGGATTTGTTTTACCATATGTGTATTCGAGACCCACAAAGCGCTGTAAGTATACCATATTGTGTGGGTTATTATTTATCAGCTATGGTTAGGGGGATGCGACCACATAGCATAATAGGAGGTGGTATTTTTGTTACTTTGATTGGTGAATATCTCGATGTGGATATAAGTCGGGGGGATTATTACTAGAAGAGCCGGAACCCCGCGATACTATAGGTTTAAATGTATACCATGGTGCGAAAGTTTTGAAGAGGCGAAATAACGCCGCAGTACGATACCATGGTAGACATCCACAGGTGGAGAGAAACCAGCAGCAAGGTAATGTAGGAGGGGGGAATGAGATGCAAGAAATGCATAGGTTTATAGCTTCTCAGGAATACGAAAATGCTAGACAGAGAGCATTTGAAGATTGGCAAGTTCATCAGAACCAAATCATAGCTCATTGCCAACATATAGGTAGAAACTATATTCCTACACCGAAACCCATCTTCCCTCCTTGGTCTATAGAGATGCAGCCACCATATCCTACGTATAACCCTGCCGAAGCATTCTATAGCACTTATGGTTATGCCTGGAACCCCTATTGGTACCAATATCATCCTTAGTTTACTTTTTTTTTTTTTTTTTGTAATTATTGATACGTTTAATACTTTTGTTAATATTGTAATCATTTTTATAATTGTCTAACTTTTATTCTTAGATTTTAATAATTTTTGAATGTGGGGTAATATACCAAACTTCAAAAATATGTATATATATTTGCAGTTTATCTTATGTACACAACAGGGTAAAACAACGCATTTTCAAAGACTGGCATTAAGTTCAGCAAAAGCAACTAATTTTGACGACAAGATGCAAAATATATGTGAAATAACAACAAGACGGAATGAACAAATGATGTGCACCATTTATCATTCAGCAAACAAACGCCAATATATTTGGAAACTTTGGTAAAAATTTAATCATTTTCACACAAATCACCCTCAATAATTTAAATTGTTACTGATTTCTTGCAAATGAGGGCATTGCAAGATCTTAAGTGTGGGAAGGGGTTAAATTCTTTCGGATTTTAAAATTTTTATCTTAAACACTTGGTTACCATTAAAAATACTAGTAAAGCAGTAGTTGTATTAGAATCTAGTGCTCTCTGATAATAAAGAACAGCCCTAGTCTTATATACTAACTACCCAATTCTAGTAAAAATTTTCAAAATTTTCAATTAAATGAACTCAAAATCATGTTTATACATATTTATGAACGATAAAACTAGGTTTTAACACCGAAATTATTGTTACCTCGGAAAGGACATAAATTAAGAAACAAACTAAAATGTTAAAATTCATTTAAAATGGAATAGATGACGATAAAAAGGAAAATAAAAGCCAAGTGTGGGAAAATTTACCAAGTTATCTTAAACATATGTCACATATATCTGTAACAAATAACTGAAAATACTTTTGCTTTGGACTAAACTAAACTGTTTTACCCGATGAAAGAAAAGAAGAGATGGATCTACACGATGAATCAATTCCATCATTAAAAGGAAGTAAAGTCTTTCGAAAAAGACACGCGCTTCTTGATTTAGGTCATGAAGTTGTCGTCCAGACCAGCTGTAGGTTGACGAAAAATCTAGAAAAGTCATCACTAAAATCAACAGGAAATCCACGGACCTCAGCATCAAACAGGGTCGCCAAGTGGTCGGATTTATCCTAACCATGAGAAGGATTTATCTCGTACAATGGGGGGGCACCATGCAAATTAGCTGGATAAGACTAATGAATCAGATCCCCAGAAAGGATAATCTCCTTAAAGATTAAAAATCAGCTTTTAAGCCTGATATTACTCAATCCTAGAGATTGACCTTAAAGATTGAGAATTCAAACTCATGGAATTCAATGATATCTAAACTCGAGCTTGAACGAGAAAATATTTTGATCAAAATTATAAACCGATTTGTTTTCTGAAAACCCTATTTTCAATGCGTTCATTACCATTGAACGTAAAATCCTAGGAATTCACCTGAAATTCATTAGGTCGCCTGAACTAAATCGGGTGTCAACCGTAAGAACGGTGGTTGCATAGTGGTCAAAGACAGGACCTTGTGCCATACCGAAAAATTATAAGGGTGAGCTTTACTATTGCTCCTACCAAGGATAGTAATTGCGTCCGACACGTTATAGACCATAATCAAAAGCATGTCACGGGACATTGCCTTAACAGTTGCTTGTTCAACGCTTTCCTTTACAACCGGACGGTAGTTTGCCGAAAGGTAATATACGGAACAAGTAAACTGGACGTGTTGCTTTCCTAATACAAGGTTAGCAAGTGGGTGACACAAAATCGCAAGTTTTGAGCTAAAATTTTCAAATCTGAAACCCACCAAACCCACAAAAATATTTTGCAAACACCGGTAAAGGGTTATCCCGGAAAACTTATCTAGGGTAAAAACTAGATTTAATTTTCAAAAGATCAAATGTTTTCATAAAGATCCAATTTCCTTAATGGATCTAAATTTTTATAGTCATGTGGGACTGTAAACCATATCATTACTACCATTGTTTATACCGCCGTATAGAAATCACTGATGTACAAAGTGTGAAGAATAAAGAAGTGATTCTAGTATTTCAAGACAATATTGCTTGAGGACAAGCAACGCTCAAGTGTGGGAATATTTGATAATGCTAAAAATGAACATATATTTCATAGCATTATTCCTCAAGAAAGACAAGCTTTTAGTTGCAATTGTTCTATTTACAAGTGATATTCGTTTAAATAATAAAAGGTGAAGACAAAAGACAGATTCGACGAATTGAAGACGCAAACGACCAAAAAGCTCAAAAGTACAAAAGACAATCAAAAAGGTTCCAATTATTGATAAGAAACGTCTCGAAATTACAAGAGTACAAGATTCAAAACGCAAAGTACAAAATATAAAATTGTACGCAAGGACGTTCGAAAATCCGGAACCGGGACCAGAGTCAACTCTCAACGCTCGACGCAACGGACTAAAAATTACAAGTTAACTATGTATATAAATATAATATAATATATAATTAATTATATTAATTATATATATATTATATATATATATTATAAACCGTCGGCAGAGAAAGACTCCAAGGGTGTGAGCTGTAAATACATTCTCCGCGACTCGCGGAGTTTGAAGGCCAAAAGGGCCGCGAGTCACGGAGCCCCAATTTCAGAAACTTCCTATAAAAGCAAACGAATTCTGATCGAAAAAACTACAAAATATATCCATCTCTCTATCTATATCGTATATATTTATATTTATATTTTAATTTTAATTTTAATTTTAATTATAATTCTAATAATAAGGGTATGTTAGCGAATATTGTAAGGGTGTAAGTCGAAATTCTGTCCGTGTAACGCTACGCTATTTTTAATCATTGTAAGTTATGTTCAACCTTTTTTTTTTATTAATGTCTCGTAGCTAAGTTATTATTATGCTTATTTAAAACGAAGTAATCATGATGTTGGGCTAATTACTAAAATTGGGTAATTGGGCTTTGTACTATAATTGGGGTTTGGACAAAAGAACGACACTTGTGGAAATTAGACTATGGGCTATTAATGGGCTTTATACTTGTTTAACTAAATGAAAGTTTGTTAATGTTAATATAAAGATTTACAATTGGGCGTCCCTATAAATTACCATATACACTCGATCGGACACGATGGGCGGGATATTTATATGTACGAATAATCGTTCATTTAACCGGACACGGGAATGAATTAATAGCCACTAGAATAATTAAAACAGGGGTGAAATTACATTCAAGGGTAATTGGTGTAATTGTTAACAAAGTAGTAAAACCTTGGTTTACACGCAGTTGATAACCTGGTGTATTCATTAAACAAAGTATTAAAACCTTGTTACAATTCGAATCCCCAATTAGTTGGAATATTTAACTTCGGGTATAATAATAATTTGACGAGGACACTCGCACTTTATATTTATGACTGATGGACTGTTATGGACAAAAACCAGACGGACATATTAAATAATCCAGGACAAAGGACAATTAACCCATGGGCATAAAACTAAAATCAACATGTTAAACATCATGATTACGGAAGTTTAAATAAGCATAATTCTTTTATTTCATATTTAATTTCCTTCATTTTATATTTAATTGCACTTCTAATTATCGCATTTTTATTTATTGTTATTTAATCGCACTTTTAATTATCGTACTTTTTAATTATCGCAAGTTTATTTTATCGCACTTTTATTATTCGCAATTTCATTATCGTTATTTACTTTACGCTTTAATTTAAGTCTTGTATTTATTTTTAATATTTTACATTTGGTTTTAACTGCGACTAAAGTTTTAAAATCGACAAACCGGTCATTAAACGGTAAAAACCCCCCTTTATAATAATAATATTACTTATATATATATTTGTATTTTTATAAAAGTAAACTAATATAGCGTTGAGCTTTGTTTAAAGATTTCCCTGTGGAACGAACCGGACTTACTAAAAACTACACTACTTTACGATTAGGTACACTGCCTATAAGTGTTGTAGCAAGGTTTAAGTATATCCATTCTATAAATAAATAAATATCTTGTGTAAAATTGTATCGTATTTAATAGTATTTCCTGCAAAAATTTAATAGTATTTTATACCCCTCTGCTTTGACATCAGTGCCTATCTTTGGAAGAGGAATGTGATAGCTATGTCATTTGCGCCTAGAGATAATCACGAAGCGCAAGTTCAGTTTGCTCTTGAAAGAGGGGTACCTGCAGTTATTGGTGTTCTTGGTTCAATAAAAATGCCATATCCGTCTAAAGCTTTCGACATGGCTCATTGTTCGCGGTGCTTGATTCCATGGGGATCAGATGGTAAGTTATGATTTAAAGTGGGTGTTTCGCTTCTATATGTGTTGCAGAACTTGAAATTACTTGGCGAGTACTCGGTTTTTGCAACTCGGGGAGTAGAAAGTACTCGGCCAACTCAGTCAAACTCGGTGAAAACTCGGGGTTACTTGGAAAATTGGTAAAAATTGGGCCAAAACTCGGGATTACTAGGACAATCGGTCAAAATTCGATCATAATCAGTCAAAGTCAAATTTGGTCAACATCCAAGTAGTCCCCGAGTTTCCGAGTACTCCTTAAAATGTCCCGACCCAGTAACAATTTTTGCAACCTTGTTTCTATTTACACACGAATAGTAGATTTGATGTTCTTTTTTAGTTATGTAGTTTGTTAATTGTTAATGTAGATGGTGAATACATGATGGAACTTGATCGGGTGCTTAAACCGGGTGGGTATTGGGTGCTTTCGGGCCCTCCTATAAGTTGGAAAATCAACTACAACTCATGGGAACGAAAAATGGAGGATCTTGAGGAAGAACAAAGAAAGATTGAAGAAGTTGCAAAACGTCTTTGTTGGGAAAAGATATCTGAGAAGGGAGAAACGGCGATTTGGCAGAAGAAAGTAAATACTGATTCATGTTGGCCCACCGAAAATAATCCCGGGATTGAATTTTGCTCCAACGATCCTGATGATGTCTGGTACGAAATCTAATGTTTCGTTTTCGGGTTAACATAATATGAGTATATATTTGTCAACTTCAACCCATTTACTAACTAATGGGTGGATTTGACTTGTCTTTTTGAGGTCTTTCTTATTCAGATTATCCGGTAAGGCGGGTATTTTTACTCAGATGTATGTGGCTACTGGCTAACTGGGTTAGTCCGTGGCCGTTTCTGACCCTTTTCGTGACCCTCAAATGGGTCAAAAAGAAAAGTTTACTAAAAGGAAAACCCATCAAACAAGTTGAAAGTCACACAATGTCTATTTTTATGTATATAAGAATAAGTGCATGATAAATACCAATTATAACATTTTGAAACCTTAACTATTGTTTTTTAATCATAATCAACACATTCATTATTTATGCAATTTTTTAGAAATAAAAAACTATAATTTGTGTGTCCATTTTAACCCATTACCCGACCCGCTCACCTTTCCAACTAAACTTAAACATACCTCATAATCTTGAAGTCTTGAAGAAATATATCTTATTTGGTGATTTATGTACAAGAAAATAGAGACATGTGTAACTCCTCGAATTTCTAATGGTGATGAATCGGAATACAAACCATTTCCTGAGAGGCTTTATGCCGTACCACCAAGAATAACGAGCGGATCAATTCCAGGAGTTTCGTCTGATAAATACATCGAAGACAGCAAAATGTGGAAGAAACATGTAGATGGTTACAAAAAGTTTAATAAATATATTGATACAGGAAGGTATCGAAACATTATAGATATGAATGCGGGTTTGGGTGGATTTGCAGCTGCATTAGAATCTTCAAAATTATGGGTTATGAACGTTGTCCCGACTTTGGCTGAGACCAACACTCTTGGAGTTATATACGAACGTGGGCTAATTGGTATCTATCATGACTGGTATGATATTTGATCTATAAATGAAATCTACTAGAAGTGTCAATATGGGCAATTTTGACAGGCTGATTGCTTGGCCAAATGAGTGTGGGTCAAAATGGGTAATTTCATACGGATCAGGTTGAGTTTACCCATAAAAACCTTTTTGTCCAATTTTTGTAAGATTAAAATAGTAAAATTATCGTTTTTGACCCATTACCCAACTCACACCATTACGCCATTGTCACCTCTAGAAGTGTCAATATGGGCAATTTGGGCAAGCTGATTGATAGGCCAAATGGGTGTGGGTCAAAATGGGTAATTTCATACGGGTCAAAAAGGATGACGTCATGATGATGTCATCTACAGAGAAAAAGTAAATAAAAAGGAAAAAAGGGAAAACTGCAAAATGACTTTTTTGCCCCGGTGAAAAGTAAAATGCTCACCATAAATATTATTAGTATAGTGTAGTGTATAATATAATATAATGTGTTGCAGGTGTGAAGCTTTTTCAACGTACCCACGATCGTATGATCTTATTCATGCCAACAGTTTATTCAGTTTATACAATGAAAGGTAAATGGAACATGATAACAAAAAAAATAAAGTTCAAATTTTTTTCCTTAAACAAAAGCCTTGATTTGAATAAAAACTGAAACTTCTTTTATAAAAATCGATGCAGATGTGAATTTGAAGATATTCTTATAGAAATGGATAGAATTTTGCGCCCAGAAGGTACTGTAATACTACGTGATGATGTGGATGTGTTAATGAAGGTGAAGAACATAGTCGAGTTAATGAGATGGGATACAAAACTGATAGATCATGAAGACGGGCCTTTTGTTACTGAAAAAATACTTGTTGCTGTTAAACAATATTGGGTCGTTAACTCGACGTCTTCACAGTAATCACCACAAAAGTCTGTTTTTTTTTTTTTTTTTTCTTTCTTATTTTGGCTAGATTACGCGATTACAAAAAGAATCGGTCTTAAGTAGTTTCAAAACTTGATCCCTGAGAAGTTAGCATTAGTTGAATCAAAAGTGTAATCTTGATTTACTTTACTCATTTTCTGTTAACATTTTTTTTTTATTTTAATTATAATTCTTTTAATCTTGTTATCATGTAAAATAAGTTATAAGTCAAGAACTCATCTTTATGTTTTCAACCAAGTTTCATTTAATGACAATTTGACATTACATCCGTATAGACACAAAACATGAACTGTTAGAGATAAATGACATCTTTGCTTTGTATTCTGATAATTTAGTTAGTAAGTCTCGGGTGGGCCCTTTCAATGGTGTTCTAAGACTAAGAAGGTACGGTATTCATATCATATCTGCTGACAACAACAAAAATTATAATTTAGAGATTGTAATGACAATTTGTTGACAAGAACTTTGTTTATAACATCAGTTAGTACATAACCCTGCTACAGAATTGAAACGTGGTTGGCCGATTTATCAAATTTCGTTGCTTGTTCGTAAATCTTTGGTCTGTTGTTGATCAAAGTTTTCCGGATTTTGAATTTATGATATCGCTCATATCTTCTCTTCTCTTCATTTTACAAAGCATAAAATTAAATCTGAGGTGTCACTCTGACACACACCCCATTTAGTCATGTCCACGTGTAACTTTGTTTTACACTATGTTCCATTCTTTATTCAGTAAAAGACTGCCACCTGGATAAATACAGAGCATTATACCAATTCACGCACATTTACTCCTTCACATCTTTCTCTCACATTCTATCTTTAAACGAACCAAACAGCCAAGAACCTCATCATCGCCATTTTTTCCCATGTTAATTGAATCAACAATTCGTCACCAGCATACGATTAATGTATAAATTTTTACAAATCGAACGATATATATTTTGTAAAAAAGTGTTATTTTCGATTTCAACACCGTTCTGCCGAACCTTTAAGGATCGGAGAGCTTAGATGTGGTGTTCAATACGGATCGGTATAACTCTTTTGATATTCGAAACCGCAGGAAACATCTCCGGTGACGGGAATCGGTGGTCGTTTCCAAAACAACAATAAAACCCCTAATAGGCTACGATGAACAATCTTCAACAATAACGACGCAATGAACCTTCATCAGTTTATGTGGAACATCAGGTATTTTAGTTTCTATATACAATTTTGGGGTTGATTATTCATCCAGGTTGTATACTTCAACAGGGTTAGTAACCCTAATTTTTTTAATCGATATATACAGGATGTATATGTATGTAGTGTATTTACAGGTATTTTAATCTTTTAATTGATTAATTCATGGTTTTACATTGCGATTAATAGTAAAATTAAAAACTCAAAACCCTAAATTTTGTGGTTTACTGGTACAAATATAAGTTTAATTTTTTGTTAGTTGTTAATTTTTTAATTAAAAACTCGAAAACTTAAATTTTTTGTTACATAGCAACACGTATGTAAGGTTGAAAGTATTTCCATTTTTTTTATTTGGTCATTTTATAACTGGCTACTGAACTTTTGTTTATGTATTTATCAAATGATTGATTGATTTTATTTGATTATTTATCTATTGTTAAGTTGAATCACTGTGTTTTGTTAAAAAGTTGGTCTTTATGTATGTAGGGATATTACGTTTGAACATCATTATGGTGATGATGATGTTTAAGTCAGGGCTTGGGGATGAGCTGTTGACTATTTATTTGTACTCTGTATTATTTTTATATGGGCATTCATATAAACTCCTTCCTCTATATTGTTGAAGTGTTATTACTTATCCTTATAATCGGTTATTGGTATGCTGAAAGGCCACTTGGCTTATATTATTAAAACACAACGGACCATGTTAATCGATCCGGACAATTATTTTTACTCCTCGATACACCTTATCGAGATTTCGAGTGGATGTTTAAGTTATAACCGGATTATTCTGTTACCAATAACCGATTGGTTTAGAGTCTTAGGTCATTTTAACTACTTGTTGGTTCTGTCAATCGAATCCTTTTCGCCACAATCTGTTTTCTGCACTTTTGGAGCTGCAATATAATTCCCATGAGTATTTTTTTTTTACTTTCCAAAGTCAACGCCTCTTCATAGCTTATTGGGTGCAGGTCCATTTATTGTTCAAGTAACAATATAAGATCTGGTGTTGCAACAAGAACTACATGATGAAGATCAAAATGTAATTTATTGGTATATTTTACTACTTTTTGATGTTCATGAATGGCTTGATGGGTTATGATATTCGGGTTATAATCTGGTGTATTTTGGAAGATAGTAATGATCTTATGGTTAGTTGGAGCTGCATTCATATCCAAATTATGAAACATTATGTATTTATAAAGGAAGAACTACATGATGAAGATCAAAATGTAATTTATTGGTATATTTTACTACTTTTTGATGTTCATGAATGGCTTGATGGGTTATGATATTCGGGTTATAATCTGGTGTATTTTGGAAGATAGTAATGATCTTATGGTTAGTTGGAGCTGCATTCATATCCAAATTATGAAACATTATGTATTTATAAAGGGTTTGCTCAACATATTGACTATTGAAAGTCAAAGGATCATGAGAAACAGGGGTATGTTTGATTCAATATTGCATTTTGATTTTTGGGTAGGATATGGGAATACAACAAGAAGTGTAAGGTTTTAGTTGAAAGGATATCCAATTTTCAGGTGCAACTGTTTTTGGGTGATGGTATTGATTAAGTTCAAGGTTTACAATCTGATATAGGTCTACATTTATTTGTCACACCTGATACATTGACCTTTAAAAGTCAACGGACCTTCATTTAGATGCCTATTAATGCTATTTGGTTGATGAAGTATTGGTTTTGGATTTTACTACTGATATATATATATATATGAATTATAATTGTTGAAGATACAAAGGAGGGCTCAAGATCTGAAAACTGTACAAAACATCATTTTGGTTCGATCCTTTTGGTTCTTACGATGTTTGGAATTATTTGTGTCATGTATAATCTTTTGTCATTAGACACATACATTTTAGGATGTGGACATGGGATGTGCACTAATCTTATTGTTTAGCTTTGGTGTGGTCATGTGTTTGTGATCATTTGTGTCATCATGCAAGTGTTTTTAGATGTTCACTAAAAATATCTCCTTGAGCATGGTCGTTGTAGTTGTACTTTCTTTTCTTTTCTAATAAATTTTTCAAGTGCTTTGTCTCCTTATCTAAAAAAACAACACACAATGATGTATAAATAGTAACGATTAAAAAACTATTTTTTAAGCTGCCGTGCAACGCACGTGCTCTTAAAATCTAGTTATATATATTTTACATAAATTTTAATAGGGATATCCTTCTCGTTTAGTTAGTTTTTTAAGCTAAATCCATGAACTTATGGTACTTATTAGAATGAGAAATAATTTAAGGTTATGTTGATATTAGTTGGCGAATTGAATTGATCGTGTTTTGTGAAGAAATTGAAGAAATTGAATAAAGATCGCAAAAGAATAAAGTTTTGGATCAGTATGTCGCCATGCGAGGGTCCAAAAAAAATGCACCAAGCTGTACTATTTGCAAGTGGGCCGAATTTTCATTAATACATGAAAATAGTTGGTGTTTAGTTTTGGAATGCCCAAGTCACGTTTCTCATATAAACATAAACCAAATCCTTTGTTTTAACTGCACCCTATTAGTTTTCAATTGATTAGTCCTACATATATATAAAAAAAAATTAATTAGAAAAATTATAGTGTGCTTGGTTGGAGGTTTTAGGGGGTAAGGAATGAGAATGTTAATGATTGTTAATGCTTGTTTAGTTATAACCCACCAGAGGCGTCTTTGAACATATGCAAGATAGGCAACCGCCTAGGGCTCAAAAAGTTTGAAGGGCCCAAAATTTTATTTATATATATATATATATATATATATATATATATATATATATATATATATATATATATATATATATATACAAATTGATAAATTTAATTATTATCTTTTTATATGTATTAAAAAATTAAACGTGTGTGAGGGCTCATTTTTATTTTCGCCTAGGACCTTCGAATTGTTGAGACAGCCCTGTAACCCACTAATATGTAATCAACCATTCCCCACTAATTTGAGTGTAATGAAACTAAGGAATGGTACCATAGTCCTATTTGGCTCCACCATTATCTTTCGGCAGTTATACTTCAAAATTAACTCCTGCAATATAACCTCATAAAATATATAAACCTCAGTAAGACATACGAGTATCAAATATTCCAGTGCTATTTGTGTATATATCGTTATAATCATCTCTTTCACATAACCAAGTCCAATTTTACATATGCATAATTGTAGATTATTAGCTGATGATTATAACGATATATACACAAATTGGACTGTTTCAATTCTGTCACATAAGTAACCAAGTCCAATTTTACATATGCATAATTGTTGATTATTAGCTGATGATTATAACGATATATACACAAATTGGACTGTTTCAATTCTGTCACATAACCAAGTCCAATGAAACGGAGTATCACTTTAGTTTAGCTGATGCATGAAAAAGACTATTATAAAAAGTTCAAAAGTTACGGTTGCACCCCTATCCATTATAGTCGATCGGCTTCAAGGAGTGGAGGGACTCACTGGATTTTTTAGTTTTATAAATTTGACACGAAACATTAAAGTCCTAGATAAAAGGGTGAAAACGTTAAACTGCTAACGGTTTCTAACGGCAGTCAAATAGATTTCTCGAATCTTAAAGCTAGGAAATTCCTAATTAATTAAAGAAGTTTTAAAATACATAAATGTAATTATTAAAATTAATAATGGACGTTTCATAGTCGTAAACGACGTTTTTCCTGGTTTTCATTAACTGTAATATTTTCTGGTGTTTTCTAAGTACTTCTAAATCGAAACATGTAATCATAGAATATGTTATACATATTAAACTAGTATGTGCAAAAAAGATTATGCATGAATTCCTAATGTATAACTTGTAGAATTGTGCTAATAACGTGAAGGTCACAGGTTCGAGACCTGCATGGACCATGTAATTTTTTTCTTTCTAAATTGTTGGCTGCTAGTTTCGCTAGTAGCAACTGTTCCTTGTATCGTTTATTCTTTTATTATTTTTTTAATAATATTTACTGGGTAAATCTCATTACTCAAAAAAAAAAAAAAATTTGTAGAATTCAAGTAACGATCGTTAAGTATTTAATGAAAAGTTAATGAAAAATTAACGAAATAGCAGGGTTGTTATAGTTTTAGTTTAATTATTTGTTTTTTTGTTTTTTGTTTTTGTTTTTTGACAGCTATTTGTTTGGTTTTGTTATCGAATCAATTTTATATTGGTAACTTGGTGTTCGTGTTTGATCGACGTTTCGTAATTATTGCATCTTAATACATTATACGGAGTTTGGTTATTTGTTTGGTTTTGTAATCGAATCGATTTTATATTGGTAACTTGGTGTTCAGTTCTTGCATTTTATTACGGAGTAAATTATATGGAGTATGTTTTTTGTTTGACACGATAGAAGTAGGACAAATAAAATATAAAATTAAACAAATAGTAATTATTGCATTTTATTAAAATTATACTGACTATGTTTTATTGTTTGACACGATAGAATTAGGACAAATAAAATACAGTATAAAATTATCATTTGTCACTCCATAACCCAGTATATTATTGTGAAGCGTACATGCCTTAAGTTTCTACCATATATATACATACGAAGAACATGTACAACTTCCAATCAATCTTGAGAAACAAATGGATGTCACAAGCACCACCACTAACAACCACGGTCGGCGGCGGCGGTTGGTGTTGTTACCGTTACCATTTCAAGGCCACATAAAGCCCATGCTCCAACTAGCAAACATACTTGATGCAAACGGCTTTTCAATCACCATTTTGCATACTCTTTTCAACTCCCCAAATCCAACAAATTACCCTCACTTTACTTTCCTACCCATTCCTGGTACCACGTACGAGAATCTCTCAGCAGCTTGTGATATCTACAACGTGATAGATTTATTCTCATACCTCAATAATGAAAACTATATGGAGCAAATTAAAGAGCATTTGTCACGGTTGATGATGTCAGAGGGTGGTGTTGTATATTTAATCACCGATGTGAATTGGTTCGGGACACAAAAAGTTGCTGACGACCTCAAACTTCCAAGGATTGTTCTCGTGACTGGTAGCATCGCGGCTTTTCATTCATTTGTCACCTTTCAGAGGTTACATGACAGGGGGATAATTACCGACCAAGGTATTATATTGTATCCTCTTTTAATTAGTTTTTGTTCTTACTCCATAAGTCCCAAAAAGACTGTCAATATGTTACTTGGTTTTTATAAGAAAGAATAATATGTAAGTTGTTTGGACCTTTATCATATACTTTAACAAGATATAGTGTGTTTAGACCCTACGCCTTATAAGGTGAAGTTGCCATTGTATATCAGAGTCTTTTTATTTAAAGTTCAATTAAAAGATATATAAGTTGTTTTTAATATGTAATGTTAACGTTATGTATATTTTTAATAGCTTTTAATAAAATAGTTTCTCATACATCATAAAATTTGTTTCAATAATTTATGGTTAATAAACTCGTCTTACGATAATTTTAGTTCAACCACTTTTTTTATTGTATGAGGTTGAATATTTTTATTATATAAAAGTATGTTCATTATTCAATTATGTTATATTAGGTTATTTTAGTTAAAACTAGGAAGTTTATTTGTTTAATTTTACATGACATCGAGTGGACTCTAATTTCAACTATAACTATTACCCTGATTTATTTTTTTGGTTTATTACGGACTAATTTTTAACATACAAGCTATGCTAAAAAAAAACTAGGTTTTTAGCATTTATTGTTAGTTATCGTTTCTTATGTCGTTTTTCTCAAATGTGTATCGTTCTATCTTAAGCCAAAGTACACCATCCTTAATATGAATTCCTAACTTCGTCCCTATTTATTTATTTATTTATTTACCTATATACTAAACTAGTTGTGGAGCCCTCGATTTGCGCCGGAGGCTTCATTTTGAATGCGAGTTTAAAAAAAAATGTTGATCTATTTTGTAAAAAAGAATTTTTTCCAACATTTAACGTTGAAGTGTTGTTCCTTTTGTGAAAGTTGCTTTTTTTAGCGTTCGAGTTTTTTAAAAAAAAAATTGCTTGATCTATTTTGAAAAAAAAAAAGATTCCGACATCTTTTGGTAACATCGAAGGGTCTTCTTTTATCGTTGAGGACAAACAAAAAAAAGTTAGTTGATGTATAGGGTTGTTCCTTTTATGAAAGTTGTTTCTTTATTGTTGGGGAAAAAAAAAAAACGAAGTTACTGTAGCACAATAGTACCCCTTGTGGGTACAACTGTTTAGAGGTGAGGTACAACCCGGCGAAGCACGTGTGGGTTACTGTTTACGTTGGTAGTTGTTTTAGTATAGTGAGTAATAATAATAATAATAATAATAATAATAATAATAATAATAATAATAATAATAATAATAATAATAATAATAATAATAATAATAATAATAATGAGGAGTTAGTAAATTGAAAAAGAATATGTGGTGGATTTATAATGGATGAGAAGTTTTGTGGTTAAATTATAAAAAGTGATAAGTGTTTGGTAAGTTTGTGAAAACTATAAAAATAAGGGTGGTAAAAAGTGTGGTCAATTTGTAAAAAGTTAAACTTTTGTGGTGGAGGTGTGAAACCCCCTAGAATTTTCTATTCATTTGTTGTATATCTTTTAGATATATAGGTATAATGTCGACCAAAGTTTGGTCGTTTCAGTTTAAATGGATTGTCGTTTTGAGTTTGCGTTCACACTATAAATGGCCCTCCAAGTTCGGCTTAATTTACAAAACGGCCCCTCAAGTTTATACTTTTTCAGGGGTAGAAAGCGTAAATATATAATTTTATTAAAATAAAATAAACTACTTCCACCGGAATTTTAACGGGCCATATCTTCTCGCTCGGTGCGAGTTAAATTTTCCCGAGACCACCGTTCAACTCGAAAAAATCAGGCGAATCCAACGGGACTAACTATGCGCGAAACGGACATCGTTAAAAAAACACACTAGATAACGGACACTATATTCTCGCTCGGTGCGAGTTAAATTTTTCCGAGTCCACCGTTTAACTCGAAATAACTTTACGAAAACAACGCGACTAACTATGCGCGAAACGGACGTCGTTAAAAAAACACTAAATATTTCGGCTTATATTACATACATATACATACACGTCCAACAAACAATCCAACCTACTAGATATATTAGGTACCACACAACGTATATCCAAACACGATCGCGCGTCGAATACAACCGCAGCATGTCATAACCCGTCCTTAACCATAAGAACGCGTTAGATAACGTATGATTTCATTGCGAGGTATTGACCTCTATATGAGACATTTTTAAAAGAAAAACTGCATATATTATACATTACAAACCACAACCATTATTTTTGTTACAAGCTTAAGACAATAAAAAGAAGATTAACGTTTAGCGATAATCTTCGACTTACAAACTTTACAAATGATGACAACAACACGGTTTCTAGCATATTTTACAATACAACATCTCGGATATGCAGTTTTATTTTTGACACAAACATGCGTACGCAAGATCCTGGTTAGATCCAACATGATGCAGCGGAAGCTTTAGAAATCACCTGAGAATAGACATGTTTTAAAAAGGTCAACATAAAGTTGGTGAGATATAGGTTTAATGCCGGCAGCAATATATATATAGACCACAAGATTTCGTATATAAACAGTTTAATAAAAGTATTCTAAGTGGTTGAGCACTTGGTAACCATACTTAACATTTTCACGTCGCATATTCCCTTTAATATGAAATCTTACTACACCGTACCAAGTGTAGTCACAAAACGAAGTACTGTGCAACCGTTGAATACTGGTCGTCCAGTCCGGTTGGGGTTGTCAGGCCCAATAGATCTATCAACAGGATTCGCGTTTACAATACCGCTGTAAATATTAGTTACCAAGCTACAGGGAAGTATGCCAGTGGTACAACTCAACGTAGAATATATTTTTCAGTTACTTGTGTCCATATCGTAAAACATAAAATACATGTATTCTCATCCCGAAATATTTAGAGTTTAAAAGTGGGACTATATACTCACTCTTGTCTTGATGATATATATAATTTGACTCGGTCTTCCGGTTGATATCACGAACCTATCCATATATAATATATCAATATGTTTTCATTTTTAAACAAACGTTATAAATATATACTTGTTATACTTTTAATACTTTGAATAATTCCTTAGTCCGTAGTTAGCAGTCCGATGTTAGTAATTCAATTTTAATGGTTCATTTTTAGATGTTTAATATACCCGCAATGAAATAAATAAAACCCCCAACGAAATCAATAAAACCCCATCGTATATGTGTTGGTCGAGATTAATCTTGACCCATGGTACCGGTGTTGTCAAATGACGTATTGCGTACATAAAGTACCGGTGTTGTCAAATGACGTGTTGCGTACAAACATGGGATCTTATGATTAATCTTCTCGTATTGTTTACGGGTGATCCTGAACCATATAAAATTGAATTATAAGTACATATATATAAAATATCATGTTATCTTAGAAATATGTGATTTATATCATTTTTTTCCAATTGATCCCGTAGTTGAAATGATCTAGGATAACCAATTTTGTTTCGGTCATAGTTTCTTCGTTACAAATCCGTTTTCGTTGATTCAAATTGCCATCTTCTTGGATCGAGTTCTTCTTTAAGACTATGAACTGTAAATACCTTGGTTTGTATTCAAAATCATACGGCATAAGTGAAACATTAGTGAAACATATGAAGTTAAACATTTTTGTTACAACAAAATCATTTAATGACCATTTTTCTAAAAATACTTATACTTTGAAAAACCAAGTTTTACCTTGTTAAATTAGCATATACATAAGTTATATTACAGGTCTTGAAGTATTTTAAAAGTTAAGTTAGAAGGATCTATTTAGTTTGCAAACAAGTTTGAAAACATTCAAACTATGTTCTTGTTGTTAAACTTGTATACCACAAAATATGATAGCTATATATATATGAATCGAATAAGGTTATGAACATAGATTCTACCTCAAGTTCCTTAGATGAAGTTGCTGTAAAAGAGAAGTAAGAAGCTAGAATCAAAAGGGTACTAGAGGTGAATGAAAGATTGGAAGTAAGTTGGTGTTCTTGGAGGGTTTTCTTGAAGTGTTTTTGTATGGTTTTCTTATGGTGTTTTAGTATGGTTTTTGAAGCTAGATCTTCTTGGAAACTTTGCTGAATTGATTAAGGGTTTTAAGGGTTGTGAAAGAGTGTGTGTTTAACTAAAAATGAGGTTAGAAAATGAACTAGAAATGGTGATACTTATAACCTAAAAAAAACGTGTATCATGTAATACATGATAAGATTTTTAGTTTGTAATTTTGTTAATTAGTCAAGTAATCATCCAAAAGTAATTACCTAGCTCTAAGGGCATGAATAATGGCTGGTTAGGTGGTGATTTTGATGTGTATTTACTATTAGTAAATACGTATAGGAGCTAGGTATGATACGAGTACAAATACTCTAGGTATACGTATAGAAATTTTGTGAAAAATGAAATGAGGATTCAAATATAGCTATCTTTTGTGAATACACTTATATGGTTTTATGTATTTAAGTTCTTTAAAAGTAATTAAATACATTACTTATACAATATAAGTATAACATTATAAGTCTTAAGTATATATGTCAAATAACGTTACGTATTGTTATCGTTTTGAAAACTTAAGTTAGTAGTTTCAAAATACACATATAACTTGTTGTTATTAATATAAAATGAGGTATTAAAACATTCTTTAATCATGTTAAATATGTATATATACATATATATACACAAACGTATAATTATCATATATTGTATAGTTCGTGATATCATCGGTCAAACTAGACGGTCAAACGTTATGTAAAACTCTTTTCGGAAACATAAATCTCAACAATTTGGATTGCTTATCATGTTGGCAAGGTTTAATTTATGTAAATATTAATCTTATAAGTATAGAATGATCGAAAAAGTGCGGGTCGTTACATTACCTCCCCGTTAAATAAATTTCGTCCCGAAATTTTAAAATTGTACCTATTTTGCGTCATCGAGAAACAAATGCGGATACTTTCGTTTCATCTGATCCTCTCGTTCCCACGTAAACTCGGGACCTCTTCTAGCATTCCAACGAACCTTAACAATCGGTATATTGCTCTGTTTGAGCTGTTTAACTTCACGGTCCATGATGTCGATTGGTTCTTCGACGAATTGTAGTTTCTCGTCGACATGGATTTCTTCAAGAGGAATGGTGAGGTCTTCCTTTGCAAGACACTTCTTAAGGTTTGAGACGTGAAAGGTATTATGTACTCCGGCGAGTTGTTGCGGTAACTCGAGTCGATAAGCTACCGGTCCAATGCGTTCGATGATCTTGAACGGGCCTACGTACCTTGGGTTCAGTTTACCCCTTTTTCCAAAACGTATCACACCTTTCCAAGGTGACACCTTTAGCATAACCATGTCCCCAACCTGAAACTCTAATGGTTTCCTTCGGACATCGGCGTAGCTCTTTTGGCGACTGCGGGCTGTTTTTAATCTCTCCTTGATTTGCACTATCTTCTCAGTCGTTTCATGTATGATCTCGGGACCAGTTAATTGTCGATCTCCTACTTCATTCCAACAGATAGGAGATCTACACTTCCTTCCATACAATGCTTCGAATGGCGCAGCTCCAATGCTCGCATGATAACTATTATTATACGAGAATTCTGCTAACGGTAGATATTTATCCCATCCGTTTCCAAAATCGATCACACATGCCCTGAGCATGTCTTCAAGAGTCTGAATTGTTCTTTCACTCTGCCCGTCCGTTTGCGGATGATATGCGGTACTCATATCCAAACGAGTTCCTAGTGCCTCCTGTAGTGATTGCCAAAACTTTGAGGTAAATCTACTATCACGATCGGATATAATGGAAATAGGTATTCCATGCCTTGAAACAACTTCCTTTATATACAATCGTAATAGTTTCTCCATTCTATCTGTTTCCTTTATAGGCAAGAAATGTGCAGATTTGGTAAGACGATCAACAATTACCCAAATGGTGTCGTATCCCCAGGCAGTCTTTGGTAACTTCGTGATGAAATCCATGGTAATACCATCCCATTTCCATTCTGGGATTTCTGGTTGTTGAAGTAACCCTGACGGCTTCTGGTGTTCTGCTTTGACTTTGGAACAAGTTAAACATTCCCCAACATATGTTGCAACGTCTGTCTTCAAATTAGGCCACCAATAATGCGTCTTAAGATCTTGGTACATCTTTCCAACTCCAGGATGTATCGAATATCTTGTCTTATGTGCCTCGTTCAATATCAACTTCCTTAATCCACCCAACTTCGGTACCCAAATACGATTTGCAAAATATCGAATTCCATCTTCCCGCATAACGAGTTGCTTCTCATACTTCTTCATTATTTCATTTCCTTTATTTTCTTTAGTAAGTGCTTCTCGTTGAACTTCTTTGATTTGTGAGTTGAGATTCATGCGAATTTTTATATTCATTGCTCGAACTCGAATTGGTTCTCGTTCTTTTCTGCTTAAAGCATCAGCCACCACGTTTGCCTTCCCGGGATGATAACGAATTTCACAATCATAGTCGTTTATTAACTCGACCCACCTACGTTGCCTCATGTTCAATTGTTTCTGATCAAAAATATGTTGAAGGCTTTTATGATCAGTAAACACAGTGAATTTAACCCCATACAAGTAGTGTCTCCACATCTTCAATGCAAACACGACTGCTCCCAATTCTAGATCATGCGTCGTATAATTTCGCTCGTGAATCTTCAATTGTCGGGATGCAAATGCAATAACTTTCTTCCGTTGCATAAGAACACAACCAAAACCTTGTCGCGAAGCGTCACAATATATTTCAAAATCATCGTTCCCTTCTGGTAACGATAAAATAGGCGCCGTAGTTAACTTCTTCTTCAGTATTTGAAATGCGTTCTCCTGCTCCGAGGTCCATTCATATTTCTTCCCTTTTTGCGTTAACGCTGTCAACGGCTTAGCTATTCGGGAAAAATCTTGAATAAACCTTCTATAATAACCGGCTAAACCCAAAAATTGGCGTATCTGTGTTGGTGTCTTAGGAGTCTCCCATTTTTCAATAGCTTCAGTTTTTGCTGGATCAACCTGAATTCCTTCGCTATTAACAACATGGCCAAGAAATTGCACTTCTTTCAACCAAAAAGCACACTTGGAAAATTTAGCATATAGCTGTTCTTTTCTTAACAACTCCAATATCAACCTTAAATGCTCTTCATGCTCTTGCTCACTCTTGGAATAGATAAGAATATCATCAATGAAAACGATAACAAACTTATCTAAATACGGACTACAAACTCGATTCATGAGGTCCATGAATACAGCTGGCGCATTCGTCAATCCAAACGGCATAACCAAAAATTCGTAATGACCATAACGTGTCCGAAAAGCAGTTTTCGGAATGTCCTCTTCTTTAACGCGTAGTTGATGATAGCCCGATCTTAGGTCGATTTTCGAATAAATACATGATCCTTGCAGTTGATCAAATAAGTCATCAATTCTCGGTAGTGGATATCGATTCTTGATAGTTAACTTATTTAATTCACGATAGTCTATACACATCCTAAAAGATCCATCTTTCTTCTTAACAAACAAAATTGGAGCTCCCCACGGTGAAGTACTCGGTCGTATGAATCCACGGTCCAGTAATTCTTTTAACTGACTTTGAAGTTCTTTTAACTCGGACGGTGCAAGTCTATATGGAGCACGAGCCACTGGTGCAGCTCCTGGTACTAAATCTATTTGAAATTCTACCGATCTAAATGGAGGTAATCCCGGCAATTCTTCCGGAAAAACTTCAGGAAAATCTCTTGCCACAGGCACGTCGTTGATGCACTTTTCTTTCTTTTCGACTTTATTAACATGTGCTAAAATAGCGTAACATCCCTTTTCTAAACACTTCTTGGCTTTCAAACAGCTAATGAGTTTTAGCTTTGAGTTACCCTTCTCTCCATAAATCATCACCGGTATTTTATCCTTACCAGGAATACGAATTGCCTTCTTAGCACAAACAACTTCCGCTCCTATTTTGGACATCCAGTCCATGCCGACTATTACATCAAAACCTCCTAATTCTACGGGTATTAAGTCGATTTTAAACGTTTCTCCGGCTAGATTTATTTCACAACCACGACAAATTTTATCGGCTTTAATTAGTTTACCATTAGCTAACTCAATCAAGTACTTAGCATCTAGAGGTAATGATGAACAATTCAATTTAGTGTAAAAATTTTTACACACATAACTTCTATCGGCGCCAGTATCAAATAAAATAGATGCTGATAAGTTATTAATGGTAAACGTACCCGTAACAAGCTCCGGGTCTTCTCGTGCCTCTCTAGCATTAATAACAAACGCTCTTCCACGTGCAGGTCCGCCATTCTGATTCGGGCACTGGCTCTTATAGTGACCTTGTTTTCCACACCCAAAACAAGTAATGTTAGCCAAAGCAGTTCTATTTGCGTTGGTGGCAGGAGTCTTGTTACCATTTGCATTTGTAACGAGAGCCTTACAATCTTCAGCAAGATGTCCCTGTCGATTGCATTTGGTGCACAACACACTACAGTAACCAAAGTGATGTTTGTGACAACGGTTGCATAAAGGACTTTGTCCTTTGTAACCAAAGCCTGAACCGCTACCCGCACCTTTCGGGGTTTCTGGTTTCTTAAAAGATTGCTGTTGGTAACCTCGATCATAATTTCCGTTCCACTTCCTTTTGTTACTCGATACCTTCACCTCAGTAGTGAATGCTTTCTTATCCAGAATGACCTGATCCATTAACTCGTTCGCCATGGTTATAGCTTCATGAATTGTCTTAGGTTTCGACGCCGTAACGTTTGCCTTGACCTTTTTGGGCAAACCACCTTTGTACATTTCAATCTTCCGTGCTTCGGTTGGAACCAATTCAGGACATAGTAAAACCAATTCCATGAATCGCTGATTGTAGTTGGTGATTTCAGTACCAACCACCTTCAAACTTCGTAACTCATCTTCTAACTTAATAACCTCATTCCTTGGACAATACTCGGTGATTATCATTGCTTTGAATTCTTCCCATGGAGTATCATAAGCTACATCTCCTCCTACAGCCTTCACATAATTTTTCCACCACGTGAGTGCACTATCTTGTAAAGTGCATGATGCATACTTGGTCATGTCCTTTTCAACACAACCACTGATTTTAAACACAGTCTCCATTTTTTCTATCCATCGGGTTAAACCGATCGGTCCTTCTGTTCCACTGAATGATGAGGGCTTGCAAGCTTGAAAAGTTTTGTAAGTGCACCCCACACGAGGATTTGGGTTAACTGCAGCACCTCTTGCAGCCTCGACCCATAACATTCTGTCGTTCACTCGTTGATTGATGAGTTCCTCGAGTTCTTGTTCCGTCATTCGATTCAATCGCGCCATTTCCTAATGAAAGAATATAATTATTCACATGGAATATTATAGATGTAGTGTGTATTTATAGTACATTTATAGCTTGTTAATAATATGAACCAGGTATTATTATAAAAGCCTTTTCTTCTTATTAGCGTTTTATAATTATATCTTGGGTAGTACCTACCCGTTAATGTTCATACTTAATAGCTTAGTACAGAATCAATTACTACAATCTAAATAATACTTAACCATGGAAAATTATTGCATTTCATACTTCGCTATTTTACATATGCTTACATCAAACTTTAAACAAACCACACTAATAATATTATACAAAACATTATGTGATTCCATGGTTTAATACGATAGCGCATCATTTGGTCTATTTCCCAAAACATTTATGTCCAGGGAATCCCCCAACGCGAATCCTAGCTGTCTCCCTACGTTTTGGCTGAGGTGCCGAAGAACTAGATGCGGGGATAGCACTAATAGGAATAGCGGGGATAGGGGTGGTAGTGTTGAGTGGAATTGGTGCCACATCATTCTCATTAAACTCAGGATTTGAATTTTCTAATTCATTAGCCTTTCGTTTCTTTCCTAGTTCGAACTCGTCTTTTGTAATTTCCTGTATTTCTTCCTCGGGTTCACTTTCCTCCTCGGGTTCACTTTCCTCCTCGGGTTCACTTTCCTCCTCGGGTTCACTTTCCGGGTTCTCTATAGTTGGTTCATCCGGAATTTGTGAGTCTTCCCCAAAAATACCACTTTCGTCATCGGATATGTTAATGACTGGAACACCATATGAAGGTTCTGATTCGGAGTCGCTGAATGTGATAATAAGTTTCGAGCCCGACATCTATCACACAACAACTAACCCATTAGTACTTACATAATATTTACATATAAATTTTAACCAACAGTGATAAGCAATGGTTTTTTTTTTTTTTTTTTTTTTTTTTAAATCAGACCCGGTCAAAGTCCAGACTTTACTAATGTATCCTAACGACTTCTCGGTTAGACACACTAATGCAAACCTGGTTCGCTAAGACCAACGCTCTGATACCACATGTCATAACCCGTCCTTAACCATAAGAACGCGTTAGATAACGTATGATTTCATTGCGAGGTATTGACCTCTATATGAGACATTTTTAAAAGAAAAACTGCATATATTATACATTACAAACCACAACCATTATTTTTGTTACAAGCTTAAGACAATAAAAAGAAGATTAACGTTTAGCGATAATCTTCGACTTACAAACTTTACAAATGATGACAACAACACGGTTTCTAGCATATTTTACAATACAACATCTCGGATATGCAGTTTTATTTTTGACACAAACATGCGTACGCAAGATCCTGGTTAGATCCAACATGATGCAGCGGAAGCTTTAGAAATCACCTGAGAATAGACATGTTTTAAAAAGGTCAACATAAAGTTGGTGAGATATAGGTTTAATGCCAGCAGCAATATATATATAGACCACAAGATTTCGTATATAAACAGTTTAATAAAAGTATTCTAAGTGGTTGAGCACTTGGTAACCATACTTAACATTTTCACGTCGCATATTCCCTTTAATATGAAATCTTACTACACCGTACCAAGTGTAGTCACAAAACGAAGTACTGTGCAACCGTTGAATACTGGTCGTCCAGTCCGGTTGGGGTTGTCAGGCCCAATAGATCTATCAACAGGATTCGCGTTTACAATACCGCTGTAAATATTAGTTACCAAGCTACAGGGAAGTATGCCAGTGGTACAACTCAACGTAGAATATATTTTTCAGTTACTTGTGTCCATATCGTAAAACATAAAATACATGTATTCTCATCCCGAAATATTTAGAGTTTAAAAGTGGGACTATATACTCACTCTTGTCTTGATGATATATATAATTTGACTCGGTCTTCCGGTTGATATCACGAACCTATCCATATATAATATATCAATATGTTTTCATTTTTAAACAAACGTTATAAATATATACTTGTTATACTTTTAATACTTTGAATAATTCCTTAGTCCGTAGTTAGCAGTCCGATGTTAGTAATTCAATTTTAATGGTTCATTTTTAGATGTTTAATATACCCGCAATGAAATAAATAAAACCCCCAACGAAATCAATAAAACCCCATCGTATATGTGTTGGTCGAGATTAATCTTGACCCATGGTACCGGTGTTGTCAAATGACGTATTGCGTACATAAAGTACCGGTGTTGTCAAATGACGTGTTGCGTACAAACATGGGATCTTATGATTAATCTTCTCGTATTGTTTACGGGTGATCCTGAACCATATAAAATTGAATTATAAGTACATATATATAAAATATCATGTTATCTTAGAAATATGTGATTTATATCATTTTTTTCCAATTGATCCCGTAGTTGAAATGATCTAGGATAACCAATTTTGTTTCGGTCATAGTTTCTTCGTTACAAATCCGTTTTCGTTGATTCAAATTGCCATCTTCTTGGATCGAGTTCTTCTTTAAGACTATGAACTGTAAATACCTTGGTTTGTATTCAAAATCATACGGCATAAGTGAAACATTAGTGAAACATATGAAGTTAAACATTTTTGTTACAACAAAATCATTTAATGACCATTTTTCTAAAAATACTTATACTTTGAAAAACCAAGTTTTACCTTGTTAAATTAGCATATACATAAGTTATATTACAGGTCTTGAAGTATTTTAAAAGTTAAGTTAGAAGGATCTATTTAGTTTGCAAACAAGTTTGAAAACATTCAAACTATGTTCTTGTTGTTAAACTTGTATACCACAAAATATGATAGCTATATATATATGAATCGAATAAGGTTATGAACATAGATTCTACCTCAAGTTCCTTGGATGAAGTTGCTGTAAAAGAGAAGTAAGAAGCTAGAATCAAAAGGGTACTAGAGGTGAATGAAAGATTGGAAGTAAGTTGGTGTTCTTGGAGGGTTTTCTTGAAGTGTTTTTGTATGGTTTTCTTATGGTGTTTTAGTATGGTTTTTGAAGCTAGATCTTCTTGGAAACTTTGCTGAATTGATTAAGGGTTTTAAGGGTTGTGAAAGAGTGTGTGTTTAACTAAAAATGAGGTTAGAAAATGAACTAGAAATGGTGATACTTATAACCTAAAAAAAACGTGTATCATGTAATACATGATAAGATTTTTAGTTTGTAATTTTGTTAATTAGTCAAGTAATCATCCAAAAGTAATTACCTAGCTCTAAGGGCATGAATAATGGCTGGTTAGGTGGTGATTTTGATGTGTATTTACTATTAGTAAATACGTATAGGAGCTAGGTATGATACGAGTACAAATACTCTAGGTATACGTATAGAAATTTTGTGAAAAATGAAATGAGGATTCAAATATAGCTATCTTTTGTGAATACACTTATATGGTTTTATGTATTTAAGTTCTTTAAAAGTAATTAAATACATTACTTATACAATATAAGTATAACATTATAAGTCTTAAGTATATATGTCAAATAACGTTACGTATTGTTATCGTTTTGAAAACTTAAGTTAGTAGTTTCAAAATACACATATAACTTGTTGTTATTAATATAAAATGAGGTATTAAAACATTCTTTAATCATGTTAAATATGTATATATACATATATATACACAAACGTATAATTATCATATATTGTATAGTTCGTGATATCATCGGTCAAACTAGACGGTCAAACGTTATGTAAAACTCTTTTCGGAAACATAAATCTCAACAATTTGGATTGCTTATCATGTTGGCAAGGTTTAATTTATGTAAATATTAATCTTATAAGTATAGAATGATCGAAAAAGTGCGGGTCGTTACACAGCAACGCACGACCGAATTTTTTTCTAGTTTCTTCTATCTAAGAGCACACATCAGATAATTAATCTTTAATGATTAGTATATCTAGAAACTAGATGTTCTTAGAAAACTGAATGATTTAGCGCTGAATAGTTCGGAATTTTGAATGATTCAAAGCCTCTGAATAATAATGTTCTAAATGAAAATAAGTTGTTTGATAATTACTTTGAATAAACTATATAAATTGATTAAAATTACTTTACTAATGTTGAATAAAAACTTAAATATAATTATTGTTAAGTGTTCTGGATATGATTGAGAGTTATATTATAGAAAATTTAGTTGTTTAATGGTTAAAAGAGTATTTCAAGTGTGAATGGTTCAGTACTTAATTCTGAACCATTCAGCACCATATGTTATTCAAAGGCCAGAAACAAACACGTTGAATGTTGAATGGTTCAGCATTCAACGCTGAACTATTTCATTAAGAGTCAAACAAACGCACCTAGATAATAATTAATAATTTATAATAAAATTCAGTAATAAACACGTCTAAATTTCTTATATATAAACCTCCCGTGAAATATAGATGGGCTGGACTCACGATTAAGATGGGCTGGACTCACGATTAAGATGGGCTTGGGATCTTCAACTCGTATAGAAGCTCACATAAGGCCATTTCATATGCTTTATCAATAAATAGAATTTTGCTAAGCATGATACTACAAGTATATTTATTTTAACGGCACTAAGCATGATACTCCGTACTATACTAGCTAGCATTGTTTTAAAAAGTCTTCTTTTTCTATCACTCTATCAATTGGGTATTATTCATATATATGAATTGAGTGAAAAACTAAGAAGTGATTTGATGTAGTATATTATAACGATTTGTTTTGTCGCTTGATCAAACACAAGATCACAAAATGTTTCTCTAATTTGATGTCAATCCTTGTATACTAAATAATAAGATATGCTTGGGATAAGATAGATGTATACGTGAGGGACAAAAGGGTGTGGGAAGCTTCTGATTTTTTTATTCCAATCAACATTGCCCACCATTGCGACTAATTACGAAACATTGCGACCTTAACTAATAACTAACAATAAGAACACGATATATATAGAGTACAAAACCTAAACCTAAACCTAACGGATCCAAGTCCACATATTGGACTTGGGCCTATTTATTATCTAACACTCCACCGCAGTCCGAGCGACGAAATCGTGAAAAAGCTCGGACTGGAAGAAAACGCTAAATACAAAATAAACAAATAAAAGTAACTTCTTCCAATAACTACCAAACTATAATTGAGTGCTTATCAATTATCACTTATCTATAACTTATCACTTTTAAGAGTTTATTTTTTAACAGAAATAAAGTCAGGAGTATTGGTGCCCGGGCTTGAACCATTGAAGGTTAAAGATTTGTCCAGAATCTTCCATAGGAATCTTGAAGGCTCATTCAAGATTCTAGAGAGCATGAAACAAGGAATCAGGCTAGCACGAACAACAATATGGAACACATTCAAAGAGCTCGAAGAACTAGAACTAGAGACCCTTAGCCATGATTTTCCGGGCCCACATTTCCTAATTGGACCATTTCATAAGCACTTCAGTGCGTCATCAAGTAGCCTTCTTGTACAAGACCAAACATCCATCACATGGTTAGATAAGCACCCACCACATTCCGTGTTATATGTTAGTTTTGGTAGTGTAGCTGCAATTGATGAATCCAAGTTTTTGGAAATAGCTTGGGGTTTGGCTAATAGCAAACAGCCATTCTTATGGGTGGTCAGACCAGGGTCCATAAAAGGGTCGAAAGGGCTTGAACTATTGCCAGATGGATTTTTGGAGAATATAGTAAGCGGAAGGGGATATATTGTGAAATGGGCTCCACAACAAGAGGTATTAGCACATCCTGCAACATGTGCCTTTTGGACTCACAATGGATGGAACTCGACACTTGAGAGCATTTGTGAAGGGGTTCCCATGATTTGTTCACCATCTTTTGGCGATCAACTTACAAACGCAAGATATGTAAGTGATGTGTGGAAGATTGGGGTGGTTTTGGAAAATGGTCTTGAAAGGGGCGAGATTGAATGTGCAATAAAGCGAGTAATGTTGGAGAAAGAAGGGCTAGAAATGCGGAACCGAGTCATGAATTGGAAGGACAAAGTGAACTTCTGTTTAAAGAAAGGTGGTTCATCAGATTCATCACTTGAGAATTTGGTCAGTTACATTTTATCATTTTAGTGTATCATGAAATCCAAATCCAAAAGTACGTACGTAGTTATAGACTTATAGTAATTTGTACTTGTTACAATTATTGCTTCAAATAGTCATTAAGTGTGTATTCTCTATATGGTTATATTTATAGTGTGATTATAAGTTTCTGTTTCAAGTGCTTATGTATTCGCAATCACATATATATTGAGAACAGAGAAAATCGGAAGATATAGATGTAGAGATGAAAAATTTACAACCTTTTTAATCGAATTTAGTAGATACCGGATGTACATTCGGAATCAATCTCTCTATCTTTAAAACATTTAGAGGGATAACTTTGTCTACTCTTGAGCTGTTTTGATGGAAAACCGTGTGTACTATTAAATTTCTATAACGCAGCGGAACGATTAAAATAAATATATTTTCATTCATTAATAAACATCTTTTATTAATATTAAAATAAACATCATTTATTTTATTATAAACTTTCAATTAAAACATTCACACGATTAAAGACCCCAACAAGATCCAATTACAACACTAATAATTGTTAAATAATAAATTTACAAAGTGGAGTTTAGATATACCTTTAGCAAGCGATTGTAATGGGTAGATTGAAAAGAGTGTCAAAGTAGAACATATCTACAGATAATCCACAAAGCACGTCAAGCAAATACCGGAGACTGATAGATCTTGAAAATCACCAAATACAACAAGTATTAACCAAGAGAGAAACAAACAAAACCCTTCTATTCGTTTCATTCTCTTCTCAACAGCCAAATATTACCACAAGATGTGATCTTGTATTTCTATTATATCATATACAAGTATAATAAATATAAATAATATAATATATAATATAAATATAATAACAACAAGAACAAAGAAAACTAAAAACTCTTTCTAGAGTTCTTTGTTTGTTGACAACATTCACTTCGCAAAATCAAATAGTCACCAACGTGTTACTCCCTCGTCCCACATTAATAGTTCAGTATTTTATTTTGAGATGTTCCAAATTAATAGTCCATTTCCATAAATAGAAAAGAATAAAAAGCTAAGTTCTATTATACCCTTAATATATGTGGATATGATTAAATGAGAAAGAAAATGTAAGGGGTAAAACTGGAAAGTAAACATAAAGTACAGTACTTTTATAACATTTTCTTAAACGTGTGTTTTTTTGTCTGTGGACTACTAATATAGGACGGAGGAGTATTATTTTTATATGCGGCTGACCCTTTTGTTTGTTTCTTAGGACTGGTACCATTCTTTGTTCGATAGACTCAAGAAATCAAGCACAACCTTTTTTCTGTTTTGTTTTGTGGCTGTATCCCCACCAAAGAGTGTGTACATATATTTTAATACATACTCCATATACACCTTTTTGTGTAATGCGTATAGAAAAAAACCCAAGAGACCTATTTAGTATATTAATTTAACCCGAATGTAAAATTAGTCCATTTATTAAAAAAATTTATGGTGCAGCGGTCCGTTGAGTCTTTTATATTTAATTAAATCATATTTAATTAAATTAAGTTTTTCAAACTATATGTTATAATTATATATTAACAATATATAACAATTGGTGATTATAAATATATATATACGGTATATACATATACTGGATATCTAAGTGCCCATTATGTGTGACTCCATAAGCTTATATATAAGCGGTAGTATAGATTTGTGTTATGACGTGCACACTAAGTCAACATGTTTTACTCTGGGTAGAGAAATGATTTGTCTTTATTCTAAAATAGAGGAATGATTGTCTACATCTTACATCCTCAAACCCCATTTTTGTGAGATTGAGTTTTGTTGTGATTGCAATATTTTTCTCCTGAAAAATTATTCAAAAACAAACAAATTCAGCCTCAAAGACTCAAAGTTGTTGCTCCATTAGCTTTTCTCCAGCAGCGTTTATGCACTTTGGAAAATTATTATTATTATTATTATTATTATTATTATTATTATTATTATTATTATTATTATTATTATTATTATTTTATTATTATTATTATATATTGCGGAAAACATCGTCATTTTTAACCAAATTAATTTCCGTTTCACACCAAACGACATAGTTTTAATAATAGGGACAATTTTGAATTATTAATATATTAAGTACTATAAAGAAATGCATGTGTGTTCTGGCGTAAATGGCAAACATATTTTTTGGCTCACATATAAATAAGGGGTACCCCAAACGACAATATTTATAGTGTCAATTATTAATATATTAAGTACTATAAAGAAATGCATGTGTGTTCTGGCGTAAATGGCAAACATATTTTTTGGCTCACATATAAATAAGAGGTACCCCAAACGACAATATTTAGAGTGTCAATTATTAGTATATTAAGTACAATAAAGAAATGCATGTGTGTTCTGGCGTAAATGGCAAACATATTTTTTAGGTCACATATAAATAAGGGATACCCCAAACGACAATACTTAGAGTGTCTTTTAGTATATAAGGAAATGCATGTGTGTTCTGGCGTAAATGGCAAACATATTTTTTGGCTCACATATAAATAAGAGGTACCCCAAACGACAATATTTAGAGTGTCAATTATTAGTATATTAAGTACAATAAAGAAATGCATGTGTGTTCTGGCGTAAATGGCAAACATATTTTTTAGGTCACATATAAATAAGGGATACCCCAAACGACAATACTTAGAGTGTCTTTTAGTATATAAGGAATACTTAGAGTGTCTTTTAGTATATAAGGAAATTTATGTGGCTAATGTTTGTAAGTTTGACCCCTTGAAGCTTGGAATCTTTTTTATTTTTCACCCTTTATTCTAATTTTTCAAATGCTACTCTCTATTATGGCATGCGTTTATTTATTTTTGGGCAAAGATTTTACACGATAAATATTATTAAAACAATAATAAAAATACAAAGAAGAATAAAGACCACATGCGCACCTTGCTGCTTCTCAAACAACCAAAAAGCCTAGTTATAACCTACACACCAAAAAACATGACAAGCCAAACCAAAAACACCTACGACACACATAGCTTAGGATATATTACAAAACAAGAAATCCACTACAACCATCCTGATTTCATATCAAACGGGGAAGTTTCCTTAGAAGTGTTATTCTTTGCCATAAACTTGGCAGTTTCCTCTTCAAATGGTTCTACATTACTCTACTCATCCACAAGTGCTCCAAACGAATTCCGAATCTTCACGTGTTTGCCCTTGCTCGTCCCTGCTTCTGAACTCATTTGGTTATCACAACTTTATGGATATGAATGCGGGTTTCGGAGGATTTGCAACCGCGTTAGAATCATAAAAATTATGGATTATGTTGTGCCAACTTTGGCTGAAACCAACATGCTTGGAGTTATATACGAATGTAGGCTAATTGGTAACTATCATGACTGGTATGATATTTGATTTATATATGAGATCTACTGGTAGTGTCAATATGGGCAAATTGTGCAGGATGATTGCGAAGCCAAATGGGTGTGGGTGAAAATGAGTAATTTCATACGGGTGAGGTTGAGTTTACCCATGAAAACTTTTTTTTTCAATTTTTATAAAATTGATTTAGTAAATTATTCGTTATTGACCCATTAGCCAACCTTCCATTATCACCTCAAAAATGTTAAATGCTGAAAACGAGTTAGGCGCATTGCGGCGGGGTAATAATAAATGAACAGTACCTGATCAAACGTAAAACTTGTGAGTTCTAGTTTGAGTGCTTAATTTGAAAAAAAGTGATTGATAGATTGTTTTAACTCCGACAATTGTGCAAACTCCATTTGAAATCTGGATTCAGAGGGCGTAAAACAATCAATCGGATTAATCTCGTTCAATAAGATTGAACGAATTGATATATGAGCGGATCAAACTCCGGTGATGACCGAAAGATGCAAAATGACTGTAAATGTTTAAGGTGATGTGATGATAATGTATTGATTGTATTTCTCGCTATTGTTCTTGTTGTGTCTAACGAATAACTCATGTGGTGTATTTATATATGCCAAAAGTTTGTTAGAAGGAATGATGACATGACACTTGTCCATTTCATAGATGTAACAAACTAGCGTAACAAACTTTCCCGAAATCGCGGTTTGGCGTGGCAAGGGCATACCACTCGTGTGTTATGGTCGAGATATCTTGATGCCCGTGCGCAGATTATCGGGTAGTCTACACACTTAGTTAAGTTTATGTAACCATAGTCATAGATCTTCTAAGTGTGTCTTCACGGTAACCTTCGTCCGGATAATTCCTCTAGGCGGCACGTTTTGTAACAACTATGTTTGACATAGCCTTAGATCTTTTAAAGTGCCCCGTTCATATCGATTATAAACGATTCACAATAGTTGATTTCATTGCGAGGTATTTGACCTCTATATGATACATTTTACAAACATTGCATTCGTTTTTAAAAGACAAACTTTCTTTACATCGAAAGTTGACGGCATGCATACCATTTCATAATACATCCAACTATAATTGACTTAATAATAATCTTGATGAACTCATCGACTCGAATGCAACGTCTTTTGAAATATGCCATGAATGATTCCAAGTAATATCTCTAAAATGAGCAAATGCACAGCGGAAGGTTTCTTTAATACCTGAGAATAAACATGCTTTAAAGTGTCAACCAAAAGGTTGGTGAGTTCATTAGTTTATCATAATCAATCATTTCCAATTATATAATAGACCATAAGATTTTCATTTCCATTTCTCATAAATATACGTCCCATATATAGAGACAAAAATCATTCATATGGATTGAACACCTGGTAATCGACCTTAACAAGATGCATATAGAATATCCCCATCATTCCGGGACAACTTCGGACATGATAAATTCGCCATCATTCCGAGACAACTTCGGACATGATAAATTCGCCATCATTCCGGGACAACTTCTAACATGATAAATTCGCCATCATTCCGGGACAACTTCGGACATTATAAATTCGCCATCATTCCGGGACAACATGTCCTCCGGGACAACTTCGGACATGATAAATTTACCATCATTCCGGGACAACTTCGGACATGATAAAAAAGGACATATTCGATTCGATAATTCAACCATAGAATGTAGTTTCGATTACTTGTGTCTATTTCGTAAAACATTTATAAAACAGCGCATGTATTCTCAGTCCCAAAAATATATATATTGCAAAAGCATTTAAAAAGGGAGCAAATGAAACTCACAATACTGTATTTCGTAGCAATTATTCATATGACGGCATTGAACAAATGCAAGTTTGGCCTCGGATTCACGAACCTATATCAAGTATATATATTAACACATATAATTGTAATCAAGTAATTTCATTTATTAATCTTATAATATTTATATATTAAGTGTTGTAGTTATATGAAATTTATAATAAACCCTAACATATATATTATATGTATATTTTATATCTTAAATTATATGTTATCTATATTTATTTTGTATACATATTTAAAGTAATTAATATTTATACATATGATTATATATATATATATATATATATATATATATATATATATATATATATATATATATATATATATATATATATATATATATATATATATATAATTAGTATTTTATCAAAAGTCAATAATTTTTTATATGTAATATATATAAAATAAATATGTTAATATGTTCAATATATAATTATATGTAGTATTAATATAAGTATATTTTTATATACATAATATTTATTTGTCATGAAAACAATAATAATGATAATAATGATACTAACAATTGTAATTATAATGATATTACTAATATTTAATGATAATAATAATAAATTGTAGTATGTTAGTAATCATAATAATTAACTTAACAATTATAATAATATTCAAATTTGTAACTATGATCATAATAATATTAGTAATCATAATTAATATTTGTATTTGTATTATTAATAACAATAGTAGTAATTATAATATTAATAATAATAACAATCATTACTAATAATCAATATAATAATAATAATTAATATTAACAATAAATAATAATAATAATTAGAAAATAAAATAGAAATGTATACCCTTTAGAAAGTCGTTCTAAAAAAAATTGCCCCGAACAGGGCTCGAACCCGTGTCCTCTCGTTCAAGCAATCACCCCTTAACCATTTGATCTGACCACGTTTTTCTGATTTATACAGATACCCAATGTAAATAACCTGTATTTCACGTTTTCTATTTTCCTCATCTTCTTCATAAAAATTAATTTGACCAGAACAATATCGATCATAAAAGTGAATTAATTCGTTTGGTTTAAAACTTGAAACTAATCCAAAATAATTGATTGTGGTTTATACTGATTGACAGAAAGGAATTAAAGCAGCAGTAGCAGAAAAATTTCACGAAGAACTCAAGAACACCACTTAAACATTGATTACAATTTTTCGCCAGTTTTAGACAAAAACTACAACACGAATTGTGTTGCAACTGACTCATAGAAACTTTATGAATCCTTAATTTCAACAGAAACGATACCTAAAACTCTAATTTCTCTATGAACACTTCGGTTGACTTTTAAATTTTATAGTTTGACTCTTAAATTCGAACTCGATAGATGGAATTGGGATTTCAGATTTTGTAGAAAGATTCAATAAAGGATTTCTAACAACTTTTCATTAACATATTTTAAAAATCAAAACAAAATCGAGCTTTTAACAAATTGACTTAAGAATAGGGCAGCGAGCTGCAGTTTTTTTTTTTTTAATTCTCCTACTACAATCTGTTAATTGTGTTTGTAATTGATATTGGGGGTGTAAAGTTGAATGAGTGTTCCAAAAACACAGAGTAAACGTTTTTTTTGTAGCCAATTGATATCGACAAGATATATCAATCGTACAGAAAATAAATAAATAAAAAATAAAAAGTGATATCGATTGCTAACAGTATTTGAATGATGTCTGTGATTGGATTCGTATAATTCAATTTGTTAGACAGATTTAACAGAGAAGATAGCGATGCCAAACAGATTTTGTATGCATCTGAGTCTTAATTTATATATAATAAATATTAATACTAAATATATCAATTAATATAATAATACTAATAATAATAATAATAATAATAATAATAATAATAATAATAATAATAATAATACTAAATAATAAAAATAATATTAACTATAAAGATGATAATAATAAAAATCATGATATTAATAACTAACATAATAATAACAATAATTTAAATGATAATAATAATAATAATTAATTTAAATGATAATAATAATAATAATTATGATTCTAATAATAATAATAATAATAATAATAATAATAATAATAATATCAAGGAATCAAGGAAATATCAAGGAAATATTCTCCTGATATGTTTAGAAGTTAAATAGAATGAAAGAGTTATGTAACATGGTACAAGATGACGGTAAGGTCTGTGAATCATCACGTTCCATTAGAAATTTAGCATGACTTACTGTAATATAACCAGATTGGCCTGACGTCATTATATTATACTAACTCATGCTTTAATCCCCAACACTTCTCCAGAATTCATTCATAATTTATACTTTGATGTTGCAGAATATTGAAAACTAAAACAGTTTTCAATATGATGTAATACAGATAGCACGAAGAGGTATATAATTTCGGACAAGAATATTTATGAAAATATCCTCAGAAATATCGAAGACATTTATGATGATATTTTGGAATTCCTAAGTTCGAAAGTTGATGAAGAAAAACTTTCCGCAAGATTTTAACATGACTTCGGAGCAAGATATTCTCTAAAGATTTCATCGGATCCAGAATTACCTGGATTCTTTGAATATAGGGTTTGGTCCTTGTATTTGTCCTTGGTCTCCTTCAGGGTTAGCTCAATCCGTTTTTCAGTACAAAATTTTCTATCGAGCGTTCTCAACACTCCATTCTTTATCATCAAACTTTTGGCTATTTAGACCATCTACAATTTTGCTGTTTCCTCTGCATTTAATGCTACCATATCTGAATCATCGATTATCAATCCGAGGTGGTTTCAAGAGGATTGTGTTTTTAGATGATTAAATGCTGATTGTAATCGTCAAGATACAAAGGATGTTTAAGATGAAATCAAGTGGCAAACTTGAGGAAATATTTAACTGTAGTAGATGAAATTTATTTACGATCTTTTAAGTCAAAAAGTGTTGTAATTATTATTTCCTACTCTTTTAATATATATATATATATATATATATATATATATATATATATATATATATATATATATATATATATATATATATATATATATATATATATATATATATATATATATTGTCCAATGATAGTAGTCCAATAGTCCAATATTTCAACCAAAACTAGTATATTATAAGGAAATAATCATATAGGAACAGTTAGCTAGTAACAGTTAGTATAGGTTTAAAGTTTTACGTAGTTAATTAACTGGTTACTAATCAATTTTATTTTGTTCATTATTTTCTTCATTATGCCACTTGTCAAATCTTGACTTGGATTCTGATCGATCAAAATCCGAATATGAAATTGAATGAAAATGGTTACTCTGTGGTGAACGGATTCATATATCTGTGGATGTAAGTAGGATAGTAAATGACCGTTGAATCAGATTCGAAGAATGTACAATGTAACTTATTAATGTGAAATCTAAATATTCCTCGGGTATTACCTACCCGTTAAAATATTTTCACCATTAACAGTTTGTAAAAAAGAATTTTTAATTACAATCTTTATGAAAACATATATACATATATATTTTCTTCAGATGTAATCATGGATTTATTGAATTAATATGATATTAATCTCATTTGCTTTATCGTTAGAACAAGAATATATAATCTCTAAAACATTAGAGATTACATAATCGCCATGTCGAACAAAGATAAATGATGTAGAACTATACGTAGGACGAAGATAATCGATGTAGGACAAAATGTAGAACGAAGATTATGCTCGAGGTATAGATTGCGATGTTGAGGCATGTGATGTTGAAACTTGGGTTGTTGATGGTACTGTTGGTGCTGGTGATGTTGCTGAAGCTGGTACGTTTTGCACCATATTTTCCAGGGCTACAACTCGAGTGCGAAGCTCGTTGACTTCTTCCATTACTCCAGGATGATTGTCGGTCGGAACGAGCGGATGAATAAGGTTTAGAATTGTGGATAGAATATAATCGTGTCAAGGTACTCTAGAAATGAGGCTGAAAATGGTGTTTCGGATAGGTTCGCCGGTAAGTGCTTCAGGTTCATCGCCAAGAGGGCAATTTGGTTGGTGGAAAGGATCGCCTTCTTCGCGTCTCCATTGATTAAGTCGACTACGAATCTCATCCCCAATTCATCCAGAATTGATGATGGTTGATTGGTTGATCCATTTCGGTCACACTGCTTTCTGAGCTCGAATGGAAATCCATATCGGAATAGCTGTCGAAATCTGATGAATTCGAACTGGTTGAGGGATCAATCTCATACGATCAGATGAAAGATTTTTGATATGAAATAGATTATAGGATGTATATTAGTACCCTGCAATACATGATTTACATATGCATATATAATACTAAAATCCCATAAGTTACGGAGGAATCTATGGAAGCTGTCAGGAAAAGTATACAGTAACAGATACGCTAAGATATGAATTTTGTCTATACACTATCGATGCATTAAATGCAGTAAGACGTATCTAGACTCTAAGGATGATAAGAAAATAATTTTTGACACGAAATGATAAGCAAAACTTTTGACATGCAGACACGGTCGAAGTCCAGACCCACTAATGCATCTAAACAACTATCAGTTAGACACACTAATGCAAGACCTGGTTCGCTAAGACCACCGCTCTGAAACCAACTAAAGTGCCCCGTTCATATCAATTATAAACGATTCACAATAGTTGATTTCATTGCGAGGTATTTGACCTCTATATGATACATTTTACAAATATTGCATTCGTTTTTAAAAGACAAACTTTCTTTACATCGAAAGTTGACGGCATGCATACCATTTCATAATACATCCAACTATAATTGACTTAATAATAATCTTGATGAACTCAACGACTCGAATGCAACGTCTTTTGAAATATGCCATGAATGATTCCAAGTAATATCTCTAAAATGAGCAATGCACAACGAAAGGTTTCTTTAATACCTGAGAATAAACATGCTTTAAAGTGTCAACCAAAAGGTTGGTGAGTTCATTAGTTTATCATAATCAATCATTTCCAATTATATAATAGACCACAAGATTTTCATTTCCATTTCTCATAAATATACGTCCCATACATAGAGACAAAAAATCATTCATATGGATTGAACACCTGGTAATCTACCTTAACAAGATTCGTATAGAATATCCCCATCATTCCGGGACAACTTCAGACATGATAAATTCGCCATCATTCCGGGACAACTTCGAACATGATAAATTCGCCATCATTCTGGGACAACTTCGGACATGATAAATTCGCCATCATTCCGGGACAACTTCGGACATGATAAATTCGCCATCATACCGGGACAACTTCGGACATGATAAAAAAGGACATATTCGATTCGATAATTCAACCATTGAATGTAGTTTCGATTACTTGTGTCTATTTTGTAAAACATTTATAAAACAATGCATGTATTCTCAGTCCCAAATATATATATATATATATATATATATATATATATATATATATATATATATATATATATATATATATATATATATATATATATATATATATATATATATATATATATATATATATATATATATATATTGCAAAAGCATTTAAAAAGGGAGCAAATGAAACTCACAATACTGTATTTCGTATCAATTATTCATATGACAGCATTGAACAAATGCAAGGTTGGTCTCGGATTCACGAACCTATATCAAGTATATATATTAACACATATAATTGTAATCAAGTAATTTCATTTATTAATCTTATAATATTTATATATTAAGTATTGTAGTTATATGAAATTTATAATAAACCCTAATATATATATTCTATGTATATTTTATATCTTAAATTATATGTTATTTATATTTATTTTGTATACATATTTAAAGTAATTAATATATATATATATATATATATATATATATATATATATATATATATATATATAAATATATATAATTAGTATTTTATCAAAAGTCAGTAATTTGTTATATGTAATATATATAAAACAAATATGTTAATATGTTCAATATATAATTATATGTAGTATTAATATAAGTATATTTTTATATACATAATATTTATTTGTCATGAAAATAATAATAATGATAATAATGATACTAACAATTGTAATTATAATGATATTACTAATATTTAATGATAATAATAATAAATTGTAGTATGTTAGTAATCATAATAATTAACTTAACAATAATAATAATAATAATATTCAAATTTGTAACTATGATCATAATAATATTAGTAATGATAATTAATATTTGTATTTGAATTATTAATAACAATATTAATAATTATAATACTAATAATAATAACAATCATTACTAATAATCAAAATAATAATAATAATTAATATTAACAATAAATAATAATAATATTAATAATAATTAGAAAATAAAATAGAAATGTATACCCTTTAGAAAGTCGTTCTAAAAAAAATTGCCCCGAACAGGGCTCGAACCCGTGCCCTCTCGTTCAAGCAATCTGTGACGACCCGGGAATTTCCTACCAAATTTAAACTTAATCTTATTATGATCCCGACACGTTAAGCAAAGTCTATTGAACAAAGTCTCAAAAATTTTGAACTGTTTTTCATATATGCAATTAACCTTCAACTGTTCCGATGATTCACGAACAATTAATTGTAAATGGATATGTGTGTGTGTGTGTGTGTATATATATATATATATATATATATATATATATATATATATATATATATATATATATATATATATATATAAATAATTAGGAATATAATCGAAAATATTATAAGTTATTGTTATTAAAATTAATTAAGTAAAATAAACTGAAAATATGATATTATGATAATTATTATTCAAAACATATCTATATATATAAAGGAAATATATTGAATGCTTATATATAGTTCGAATTTATTTAAGTAAACGACAGTAACACTCGTTTGACTTTCGGTTGCGGTTAAACAAATTTAAATACGAAGACGGAAGACATAAACGAAGATTTGAAGTCGTAAATGGCCAAAACGCTCAACGTACAAGTCAACAGAGTAAAAATTACAAGTCAACTATGCACAAGAATATAATATAATATATATATAATAAGATGTCGATAGATATCTCACAAGTGGCTTTACTATTCGAGAATTACTATGCCTAATTGAAATTAAATTGTGTTACTGTGCTTGATTGTGTGATTATTCCTTTTCAATTTCACTTAGATTATATATATTCGCTTTTAAGTCATTGTACTACTACATTACATAAATGATAGGAATAGACAAAACACTTTAAAAATCAACTATCTACAACTGTCTAAATCCATTAGTTTTAATATTATTATTATCAATTTACAGTATTATTAAAAACTATCATTATTATTATCATTACTATTTTAATTATCATTATTATTTTAATTATCATTTTTATTATTATTGTTATAACAAATAAATATTATACTTATATTACACATAATTATATACTAAACATATTAACATTATTTTTATAAATATTACAAATAATAAATTATTGATAAAATACTAATATACATATCAAGATATCTACATGTATAAATATTAATCATTTTAAATATGAACAAATTAAATACATATAACATATAAACTAAGATATAATATATATAAATTTGTTCGATTACAAATATATGTGTTAATATACATTAATGATATAGGTTCGTGAATCCGAGGCCAACCCTATACTTGTTCAATGTCGTCATATGTATTTTTACTACAAAATACAGTATGGTGAGTTCATTTGATTCCCTTTTACTCTTTACATTTTTGGGACTGAGAATACATGCGCTACTTTTACAACTGCTTTATTAAATGCTTTTGAAATACATTTTGAACTGTGAATACATGAAATACTTTTATAAATGTTTGACGAGATAGACACAAGCAAAACATTCCTCGAATGAATTATGTGGACGTGATAATTGCCACCATTGAAATATGTGGACGTGATAATTGCCACAATTGATATGAATATTTTTCCCCTGATTATTATTGCTTGGTAACCTAAGAATTAGGGAACATCACTAATTTTGAGAATTAGTGCACGCCTAATTGACGCGAATCCTAAAGGTAGCTACCGGGTTTAATACCCCCACCCAGAATGTTCACTAGACGGAAGGGCTAGTGGGCGTGGTGTTTAGTACTTCGAAGTTTATATGATTATTATACAGACGAGATGTTCTATTTTGGGGATATTATTATGCGCATTATATGTTAAGGTCGGTTACCAAGCCAAGCTATGAAAGCAATGAAAAGTGAATGTTATGTATCGAGAGAATGATTTTATGCACAGGTTATGTGTATGTTATTTTTGTGCACGAGATATGTGTACGGTTACTAAGATTTATGAAAAAGGATTTCGTACACGAGAAAGGTGTACTGTATTTAAAAGATATCGCATATACATTACAGGTGAGTATAGGATTTGGGCCCATTTGTACCATGCAGCATTTAAATCTTGTGGTCTATCAAAATGATGAATTTTATTATTTTATGATAAACTTATGAACTCACCAACCTTTTGGTTGACACTTTAAAGCATGTTTATTCTCAGGTACGAAAGAAATCTTCCGCTGTGCATTTGCTCATATTACATGGAGTCGTTCATGGCATATAGAGGTTAGAACCTCGCAATGGGACCAACTGTTGAAGACTTCGTCCAGATGGATTAGGACGGGTCCTTTCAGTTGGTATCAGAGCTGGTATAACGCCGTCCATGTGTGGCAGGTTAGTCGTAAAGAAGGTTCTCACAGTGTTCCCTGTGACAAAGCATTGACTCTTACTCCTTGCGATCCCTTCCGAGGGTTGGCAGTAGCCGAGAGGCAGGCCCTAAATTCAGTATCTGATGTACACTCAGTGGTCACCAGGCGGTTAGCTGGGTAGGCACTGGGTGGGATGGTGGTTGTCCCCAACTGTATTTCAGTTGGTATCAGAGCGGTGGTCTTAGCGAACCAGGTCTTGCATTAGTGTGTCTAACTGATAGTTGATTAAATGCATTAGTGAGTCTGGACTTCGACCGTGTCTGCATGTCAAAAGTTTTGCTTATCATTTCGTGTCAAAAATTATTTGCTTATCATCCTTAAAGTCTAGACACGTCTTACTGCCTCTATTTCATAGACAGTGTATAGATAAATTCATATCTTAGGATATCTGTTATTGTTACCTTTGCCTGACAGCTTCCGTAGATTCCTCCGTAACTTATGGGATTTTAGTATTATATATGCATATGTAAATTATGTATTGCAGGGTACTAATCTACATCCTATAATCTATTTCTTATCAAAAATCCTTCATCTGATCGTACGAGATGAATCCCTCAACTAGTTCGAGTCCCTCAGATTTCGATAGTTATTCCGATAGTTATTCCGACAGCTATTCCGACATGGATATTCACCTAAGCTCCGAAAGCGGTGTCTCCAGAATGAATCAATCAATCAGCCATCCCCAATGCATCTGATGAGTTCGTATCCGACTTAATCAATGGAGACGCGAAGAAGGCGATCCCTTCCACCAACCGAATTTAACTCTTGGTGAAGAACCTGAAGCACTTACCGGCGAACCTGTCCAAAACACCATTTTCACACTCATTTCCAGAGTATCTCATCACGATTATATATTATCTCATATTCTAGATCTTATTCATCCACTCGTCCGAACCGACAATCATCCAGGAATAATAGAATAAGTCAACGAACTTCGCGCTCGAGTAATCAATTTGAAGAATATGGTGCAGAATTTACCAGCTTCAACAACATCATTGTAACATCCCGCCTTTTTCCATTTATTTTTCCGTTATACTAATATAAAGTCCGTTATATGTTTATAACATCTCCCGTTGATACGCGTTTTAAATTATCTCGTTTAGGTAATTCCCGCACCCGAACAAAAGTTGAGGGACTAAACTTGACAAGGGATCAAACCCTTGACTAGGTCAAAGGGTCAACCCCTTTCACCCATTCATTTCATCTTCATCTCTCTCTCTTTCTCTCTAGCAAGAACACACACACTCAAAACCATATTCATTCATTCATCATCTAAATCCGGATTAAGGAGCTAGCAACCAAATAAATTACATATTCGTGATCCTCTCTTCATCCTCTTCATTTTGGTACCAACTTCATCTCATTTGGGTAACTTTCTAAAATCACTAGATTTTGTGTTCTTGATGTTTTTAACTTATAAAAGTGTTAATTAGTGTCTATGGCTCAAGTCTAACATGAATATATGATTTATATGCTCGATCTCGTTGTTTTAGTGTAACTAGCATGAACTTGAATTTTGGTGTGTTATTCTTGAATTTTGGATGATCATATGTTGTTAGATGTTAAAAGTTGATGTTTTAATTGTGTTACTAGCATCACTAGCTTCAATTTGATGTGTAGGTTGCTTTAGAAAAGTTCATGAACTTGATTTATGATTTTGGTGAATTTGGGTTAGGGTTTGATGAACTTGAAATGGACTTTTGATGTATTGAATGCCATGGATTATTGTTGGTAAGTGTTTAGTTGGATTGTATGCTTGATTACCTTCGAAACGGCATATCATTCATGTAAATTGGTTGCCCGAATCATAAAATGCGTTTTTGGAACTTGAACTTTGATTATGAATGTTTAATTACGGTTTTTGGTTGTTGTAAGTGGAAGTTTGGTTGATGAATTGTGTTTAGTTGCATTCCTTGTCAAAATACCTTTCCAACGATGTATGATAGGCGTTATAAGCGTTTGCGGGTCAAGAATTGTGTTAGAATTGGTTTTGGTTCGTGCACATTTAAAAAGCAGAAAAATAGCTGAAGCAGCAGGGTGGCGCGGCGCGCCCCTACCCCGCGCGGCGCGCCAATGGCCTGGCCAGAATTCTGTCCAAATTGGTCAATTTTCGAATAATGTTTGGCATGCTACGCACCTCCGATTAACATGTAACTTGGCCAACATGCTCATATATGATTTCTAAGATTAGAAAAATAGTTCGGAACCCGACCCGAACGTGTTGACTTTCGTTGACTTTGACCGACCAAAGTTTGACTTTTTGTCAAACTTAACCAAATGATTATGCAACCTTCCTAACTTATTTGTATACTTGTATCTTGCATGAAACTTGGCAATTTGATTTCACATGCTAAATAATCGAGTCGTAACGAGCCATAGGACTAATTGAACATCTTTGACCTATCGTGTTTACCGTTATTGATACAACCTATTGTTTAGGTCAAGACTAGCATTGTTCTTTGCACACGTTTACTTGTTGAAGTACTTTACTACTCGTGCACTCAAGGTGAGATCATAGTCCCACTTTTACTCTTTTTGAACTTATATTTGGGATGAGAAAACATAAACGATTCTTTTGAACTAAGTGAACACAAGTACAGGAAAACAAACATTCTACATACGAGTTTAGAACAAAATCCTCAATTCGATTATCATTAGTTACACTTGCCGGGTGTAAGCGAGAACTTATGTTGTTGTAAGACCCGAATATTTATCTTGCTTGTTTGTGTATTAAGACGTTCGAGATTGGGTTTCGCGGATTATTTATATAAAGTTTAAAATGCAAAAGAATCTGTTTCTGTTATGTCGCGCGCCGCGCGGGGATTCGGCGCGCCGCGCCGTTTGCTGCTGACAGAATCCCTTGTTTTTAATTGGTTTAAATGAAGGGCAAATGGGTAATTTCACTTGAGGCCGGATTTGTGAGGCTTATGAGCTAGTTTGGATCAGTTTTGGATCCCATTCACATCCACTCATCATCTTCATCCATTTTTAGAGAGAGAGTAAGAGTTTAGAGAGAGATTGGAGGTTTTGGTGAGGAAGAAGCTCGAATCGTTCAAAGTCTCGGGTTTTAAAGTTGTTCCTTTCGTTCTCGGCTACACGGTGATAGTATTGGTAAGCTCAAACTCCGAATTTCATTTGTTTAATTTGTTATAAAGTTAGGGTTTAAGTTTGATTTGTTGTGAAAACCTCTTAGATGATGAAATGGGTTTATGGTGACTAGTTATTCTTGTCACTTGGCGGGTTTTGGGTTGATTGACGATTTGGCCTTGATTAGGCTTTAATCTTGGGATTTATCACTTGGATTAGTGATTATGGAAGTGTTGAAACCTATTTAGGGTTATTTGATTGACTAACTTTGACTTTGGGTAAAATTAGGGTTTGGTGGTGATTATGACCCATTTGGTGACTTAATGAGGTTTATGAACTTAAAATGGATTAAGTTGAAGTATAAGACCGAGTTAAATGTGTTTTGGTGTCAAAACTTATAAAGGACGAGATTTTGACCTTTATGGGTCAAAATTAGGGTTTAAGTGTCAAAATGGGTATGACACGTGTTTGGCACTTGTGTCCGGGTTTAATTGGCTTATTAGGACCATTCTCACTTGTGTTAGTGATTTTTGGTTAGTTCGGGCACGGTTTGTGCTTGGAAGTGCAATTGGGTCGAAATTGCACTAAGTGTTGAATTGGGTTGGTTTGTAAATCCATCCTAATTGTATTGTTGTAATTGTGATAATGGAATAGGTATTTTCCATTGGCAAGTTGCGGATTACTTGGAAGCATTCTTCAAGACTTCAAGGTGAGTGATATTATCCTATGTACATATGTATGTGTAGGATGGGTGCGGGTCGGGTGAAGTGATTCTCGGCTAGAGAGCTCACTTCACATGTAGGTGGACTTGATGGACTTTTGTATAAGTCCAATTGGCACGGTTGTGCGTTTTGGTTGACCATCTTTGGCGAAGTACACGTTCGTGTGTACATTATCACACATGATTGTGATTTGGATGTTGTGGCCCCGATGTGGTGGATTTTATAATCCCGTGACCGTGGGTTTGAGTTGGAGAAGTGAATCGCGTGTGGTTTCGGATTCACGATGACGCGTGTGGTTTCGGTCATCTTATCAAATGAATCTCGTGTAGTTCGGATTCATGGTGACTCGCGTAGTTCGGTCATCTTATTGAGGTAGTAATCTCGTGTGGTTTCGGATTTCCTAAGGCTCGTGTAGTTCGGCCAACCTCGATGTTGTGAAGATAGTAATCTCGTGTGGTTCGGATTACTAAGGCTCGTGTAGTTCGGCCAATCTTCATTGTGGTATTTGGTTCTCGGTATGGGGTTAAGGTGTTAACCTTGTTCGTTTATATTGTTATATATATTAATGTATTGTTGTGTTGTAGCTAACCCTCCGGGTGTAGCCATTTGGAGATGTTCACTTTGTCGTTGGTGGACTCATATTTGTTGTTGTACCTTTAGCTTGATGCTTAGAGATTGTACGGTATGCTTAGTGTAGTTGCTTTATATTTGGATGCTACGGTATGCGGTATTTGTTTGTGTGGCGTATTCATTTTATACATATATATGTATGTAGTATATTATCATTCACTAAGCGTTAGCTTACCCTCTCGTTGTTGACTCTTTTTATAGATTGCATGCGGATGGTGGCTCGGGTAAGCGCGAGGATTAGAGGACTTGCATAGTTTGCGTAGAAGGCTTGCTTTTGGATTTATTAGGATTGGGTAGTGTATCCCCAATCGCCATGCTCGGCTTTGTTTTGTATTAAGAGTTTTATGGTCTAAAATTGTATTTTTATACTTAAAGGGTAATTTGGGCACGTGTGGGCCCCACTTTGTAAAACTCGCTCAAACCTTAGTTATGTGCTAGTTTTACATATATTAATGTACGGTTAAAAGCGTTTTGGCTAAATGTGTCGGGAACTAGTCAAACATTTTCGTTAAATTGACTTCCGGGGACAGCGGGCTGTCCAGGTGATTTGGCGCGCCGCGCGCCCACCTGGCGCGCCGCGCGAGTGAACTGCACCAGAAAATTTTTTTTGTTGTGAAATTTAACGGGAATCGTCGTGGTTTGGTTTGGGTCGTTACAAGTGGTATCAGAGCATGGTCTAAGGGATTTAGGTGACTTGAGATAGGTGCCTAGACTTAGACTTGTGTGTGCTTAAATTGTTGCGGGACTTGTAGGATTACGGGTCGGAATGGGTCTAGTTAGTGCCTTGGCTATAGGTTGACTAACGTTTATATTAGTAATGCGGATATTATTAATATGTTGTTGTGTTGTGATAATAATTCTCGCGTGTGTTTGTACCGCGTAGAATTTTGGTTGTGTTTGTGTATATCATCGAGCGAGACGGTCGTTGTACTAACGAGTCGATGCGGCATGTGTGCGTAATAAGAACTTGCAAACCTTATTACGGGTGCAAATCGTGTCTAACAAGTGATGTACGATGAGTGTTTAGCAAGATGGGGCTGTGTCGTGCGTACGGTTTTATACGTTCGTGGACTAATCGTTTTGCATTCTTTAGAATGGCGACGCGAAACGAGATCGAGACGAATGACGAGGAGTTTAATGCTAGAGTTGCGGCCGCCGTTGCGGAGCAAATGGGTGCGTTAGAAGAAAGAATGGAAAGGAGGTATTCCGAACTTCAAAGTAGTGGTGAAATGGAGCGTTATCTTAAGAGCTTCATGAGGACTAAACCCCCGATGTATGACGGGAAACCGGATCCTTTGGTGAGCACAACATGGATTTCGGATGTCGAAGGGTGTTTTCGTACTATTGATTGCCCTCCCGAGAGGAAGACGAGACTCGCTACGAGTTTGTTGCGGGGTAGGGCAAGGGATTGGTTGGATGGTAAGATTGATCTTGTCGGTGGTGAGACGTTTATGGCCTTATCATGGGACGAGTTTAAGGAAGAATTCTTTGAGGAGTTCCGGACTTCGGCCGATTTGTGGGAATTGCGTAATGAGTTGCGAAATTTGCGACAAGGATCTATGGATTTGAGTACTCTTAAGACGACCTTTATGGCGAAGGCTCGTTTTTGTCCGGAGTATTTGGGGAATGATCGTTTGTTGATGGGGGATTTCTATCGGACCTTGAATGATGACTTGAAAAGTAGGATTAGTCGGGGTCAAGCGAAATCGTTTTCGGAATTATTCGACTTGGCTAGAGGTTTCGAGTCGTATTCACGATCGAAGAGGGGTGAATCTTCAAGTGAGAAAAGAGTTGTTTCTTATGGTGCTCCGAGTAAGAGGACTAAGGGTCCGAGTGTGAGCACGGGTGGTACGCGAACGGGTATATCGGATTCTAGTACGGCTAGATGTTACAATTGTGGCGTAAGGGGTCACAAGTCTTGGGAATGTTCGGTACCAAAGGGTGGTAGTATGGTGTGCTTCAATTGCCAAAAGGAAGGACATCGTAAGTCGGAATGTCCCAAGTTAGCGGGGACGGGTGCGGCGAGGAGACGTTAAGGTACGTTTCATTTTAATAAATAGGTCTTTTGATTATTTATAAATGCCGGTTGAGTTTGAGTTGTATGCCTTTGTTGTGCATGTTATGCTATGGGTGACGTTCCTAATGGAAGTACCCTAAGGTGATGTTTGATTGTCGGGCGAAGGGCGTAAGACTTGGTGCAACCAAGCATTCCTTAGTATTTGGGGTATGTTTCTACCAAGCCACGGAAATGGTTTTGGTGTTCGATGGTTAAGCGCGTGTTCGCTTGTGTGATGAAGTTGATGAACCACGAGGTTCGTCGGGTGATTGGAACCTTTGAGATCGAGTGTTTAAAATCTCGATGTGTGTTGGTAATGGAGTCTTTATGACGCGACATTAGGTGCCTCTTTTATACCTACTAGCGTGGTGTCGACTCCGATTGTGTTGTAGTTACATTGTACTTAGGGTACCGGGAGGAACCCTTAAGTACACGAGTGACTCGGTGAAATTGACAACTATAGTAATTGGATGATTGCGAGGGTGTAGTTGTGTAATGCGTGGTACACTTTTCGTTCGAAATGTTTAAGGATTGTTTGAAATCCTTCGTATGCTCAAGGTTGGAGCAAGGTGTAGTGATGGGTCGTGCGTACCCAATCGTTGGTAAAGTCTACCTTTGGTAGCATTGTACGGTTGTACGAGTGTGATATAGGAACGTGGTTCCAAGAGGGGGAGTCGCATTTCCGCACGAGGAAGTTTTAGTGTGATATTTCGGATGATGTTTTTGGTAGATCCGGAAATTTCGTCGAGACCTAGTTTTGGTCAACTTGTGGTAGAGTACAATTTTGGTTAAATTGTACTTATGATATTGGATTGGAATTACCACTGAGGTGGTAATGTGGTAAATCTCGTTGAGAGATAATGGAAGTGTTTGGTGAGCAAGGTGAAATCCTTTGGTTAAGGGAGGTGTGTGTCGGATTCTCTTTTGGGGAATCATTGTTTGGTACCTATGTTTGATATAGGTGGTTCTTGCTCGATTGTGGGGATGGTTAGTGGTATCCGTTAGGATTCACTATAGTGTAGCAGGGCGCGATGTTGCACTACTCGTTGTTTGAGGCCGAAAGTGCGTATGTGATCGATGAAGCATGATCTTTAGGGTCCGCTGACTTCATCGTGGTATTGATGATTTATGAAGCATGACCTTCGGGGTCCGCTGACTTCATTATGGTACGGTTGAGTGATGGAGCATGATCTTTAGGGTCCGCTGACTTCATCACGGGAGTACGTGATCGGTGAAGCATGATCTTCGGGTCCGCTGACTTTATCCGGTGTTGAGATTTGGTGAAGCATGATCTTCGGGTCCGCTGACTTCGCCATAGTAGTGGATCGCGTGTGGTTTCGGATTCACGATGACGCGTGTGGTTTCGGTCATCATATTGTGGAAGTGGATCGCGTGTGGTTTCGGATTCACAAATGACTCGTGTGGTTTCGGTCATTGTATTGAGGAGTGAGTCTCGTGTAGTTCGGATTCACAATTGACTCGTGTAGTTCGGTCATTCCTCCGGGATAGTGACTCTCGTGTAGTTCGGATTCACTATGGCGCGTGTAGTTCGGCCATTCCCGATTGTTGTTGTGTTGAAGGTAGTGAGTCGCGTGTAGTTCGGATTCACTAAGGCGCGTGTGTTTTCGGCCAGCCTTCGTGTGTTGTGTGATCCATTGGTTGTTTGATACACCGATGGTGGGGTCGTAAGGACCGTGTTGTTTGATCTATCGGTGGTTTGATACACCGATGGTGGGGTCGTGAGGACCATGTTGTGTGATTAGTGATGCGATAGCCGTGTTTCGCTCACGTGTTGTTACGGGTGTGACAATAGTCGATTTTGTACACCTTGGGTGCTAGCGTTGCCATGATTGTTTTGGGCGTTATCGGTTTTAACCGTTGGATTACGATGTTACGGTAGTTGCGTATTGGTCGTATTGCGCACTACAATGGACGTTATCGATTGGTGTTATCCGTAAGGATTAGTTTGGTTCGGTCTTCATCGTTTTGGGTTGTCGACCATAGGTTGAGACTTGGTTACTTTTAGCGTGGTACTCGGTAACAGTACGCTGAGGGATTGATATCTCGGTACGAGATTGGATGAGTTTTCCCGATGTTAGGGAATGAGCATGGTTTTAGTGCTCGGATGGTGATTTGAATAAATCGCGGGTGACGATTTAGTTGTGGAAGGCGATTCGTTGGGAAGGAATTGCTTAGGAAAGTCGGATTGGGACTTATGTCGAGGACCGTAGGGTGAGGTCCATTTGGTTAAGTGATGAGGATCACGAGGACGTGATCGAGTTTAAGTGGGGGAGAGTTGTAAGACCCGAATATTTATCTTGCTTGTTTGTGTATTAAGACGTTCGAGATTGGGTTTCGCGGATTATTTATATAAAGTTTAAAATGCAAAAGAATCTGTTTCTGTTATGTCGCGCGCCGCGCGGGGATTCGGCGCGCCGCGCCGTTTGCTACTGACAGAATCCCTTGTTTTTAATTGGTTTAAATGAAGGGCAAATGGGTAATTTCACTTGAGGCCGGATTTGTGAGGCTTATGAGCTAGTTTGGATCAGTTTTGGATCCCATTCACATCCACTCATCATCTTCATCCATTTTTAGAGAGAGAGTAAGAGTTTAGAGAGAGATTGGAGGTTTTGGTGAGGAAGAAGCTCGAATCGTTCAAAGTCTCGGGTTTTAAAGTTGTTCCTTTCGTTCTCGGCTACACGGTGATAGTATTGGTAAGCTCAAACTCCGAATTTCATTTGTTTAATTTGTTATAAAGTTAGGGTTTAAGTTTGATTTGTTGTGAAAACCTCTTAGATGATGAAATGGGTTTATGGTGACTAGTTATTCTTGTCACTTGGCGGGTTTTGGGTTGATTGACGATTTGGCCTTGATTAGGCTTTAATCTTGGGATTTATCACTTGGATTAGTGATTATGGAAGTGTTGAAACCTATTTAGGGTTATTTGATTGACTAACTTTGACTTTGGGTCAAATTAGGGTTTGGTGGTGATTATGACCCATTTGGTGACTTAATGAGGTTTATGAACTTAAAATGGATTAAGTTGAAGTATAAGACCGAGTTAAATGTGTTTTGGTGTCAAAACTTATAAAGGACGAGATTTTGACCTTTATGGGTCAAAATTAGGGTTTAAGTGTCAAAATGGGTATGACACGTGTTTGGCACTTGTGTCCGGGTTTAATTGGCTTATTAGGACCATTCTCACTTGTGTTAGTGATTTTTGGTTAGTTCGGGCACGGTTTGTGCTTGGAAGTGCAATTGGGTCGAAATTGCACTAAGTGTTGAATTGGGTTGGTTTGTAAATCCATCCTAATTGTATTGTTGTAATTGTGATAATGGAATAGGTATTTTCCATTGGCAAGTTGCGGATTACTTGGAAGCATTCTTCAAGACTTCAAGGTGAGTGATATTATCCTATGTACATATGTATGTGTAGGATGGGTGCGGGTCGGGTGAAGTGATTCTCGGCTAGAGAGCTCACTTCACATGTAGGTGGACTTGATGGACTTTTGTATAAGTCCAATTGGCACGGTTGTGCGTTTTGGTTGACCATCTTTGGCGAAGTACACGTTCGTGTGTACATTATCACACATGATTGTGATTTGGATGTTGTGGCCCCGATGTGGTGGATTTTATAATCCCGTGACCGTGGGTTTGAGTTGGAGAAGTGAATCGCGTGTGGTTTCGGATTCACGATGACGCGTGTGGTTTCGGTCATCTTATCAAATGAATCTCGTGTAGTTCGGATTCATGGTGACTCGCGTAGTTCGGTCATCTTATTGAGGTAGTAATCTCGTGTGGTTTCGGATTTCCTAAGGCTCGTGTAGTTCGGCCAACCTCGATGTTGTGAAGATAGTAATCTCGTGTGGTTCGGATTACTAAGGCTCGTGTAGTTCGGCCAATCTTCATTGTGGTATTTGGTTCTCGGTATGGGGTTAAGGTGTTAACCTTGTTCGTTTATATTGTTATATATATTAATGTATTGTTGTGTTGTAGCTAACCCTCCGGGTGTAGCCATTTGGAGATGTTCACTTTGTCGTTGGTGGACTCATATTTGTTGTTGTACCTTTAGCTTGATGCTTAGAGATTGTACGGTATGCTTAGTGTAGTTGCTTTATATTTGGATGCTACGGTATGCGGTATTTGTTTGTGTGGCGTATTCATTTTATACATATATATGTATGTAGTATATTATCATTCACTAAGCGTTAGCTTACCCTCTCGTTGTTGACTCTTTTTATAGATTGCATGCGGATGGTGGCTCGGGTAAGCGCGAGGATTAGAGGACTTGCATAGTTTGCGTAGAAGGCTTGCTTTTGGATTTATTAGGATTGGGTAGTGTATCCCCAATCGCCATGCTCGGCTTTGTTTTGTATTAAGAGTTTTATGGTCTAAAATTGTATTTTTATACTTAAAGGGTAATTTGGGCACGTGTGGGCCCCACTTTGTAAAACTCGCTCAAACCTTAGTTATGTGCTAGTTTTACATATATTAATGTACGGTTAAAAGCGTTTTGGCTAAATGTGTCGGGAACTAGTCAAACATTTTCGTTAAATTGACTTCCGGGGACAGCGGGCTGTCCAGGTGATTTGGCGCGCCGCGCGCCCACCTGGCGCGCCGCGCGAGTGAACTGCACCAGAAAATTTTTTTTGTTGTGAAATTTAACGGGAATCGTCGTGGTTTGGTTTGGGTCGTTACAGTTGTATGGATCCATATGGGTTTGACAAACCCTCATTCAAACGGTTCGCTACCGTTTACGAATGAAATATATTTTCGAGAAACAGTGTATGTTCTAGCACTAAGTGATGGGGTTCAATGGAAGGAAACGTTAAGCATTGATAATTGGGTGCTCGTGAAACAAACTTTTGGAATGTATTACTATTATTTTCATTGATGCAAATCTTGTGGTTCACTTGTACTTACTTACTTAAACCTATGATTTCACCAACGTTTTCGTTGACAGATTTCTATGTTTTTCTCAGGTCCTTGAACGATACATGATACATGCTTCCGCTCATTATTTTGATACTTGCATTGGATGTCGAGTATATGTGCATTTCATGGAGCGTCTTTTGACTTTACTTTAAACCGTGTCGCCTAGATTTCATTCGTATTATAACGTTGTAACTTAACTATTGGTTGAACAATTCTTGTAAACTTTGGGAACAATCTTTATTTTGAAATGAAGGCGACATATTTTGGTCAAACTTTGTCTTAAAGACTTATGACCACGTAACGGGACCTAAGTAGACGGCGCCGTCAAACATGATTTGGTCGGGTCGCTACAGATGGTATCAGAGCGTTGGTTGTAGGGATTTAGAGTTCATTAGTGTCAACCCCGAGTCATAGGGTACATTGGTGAGTCTAGACTACAACCGGCATATAGACTTGAAGTAGGAATTACTTGACTACTTGTGCATTTATACTCGAACGTTTCTACTCATATCTACTCTTAGTTCATCTTAATCTCACGTTGTTTAATTTGATTGACACGCCACCTTGACTATATGAAATGATGTCGAATGCACATATGAATTAGGGTAATATAATTTCCGGGATTATATTACGGTGACTCGTATGAACGTTCCGACATTATGACATAAAGAATTTAAGGCGACTCGAAAAAAAAAAAAAAAAAAAAAAAAAAAAAAAAAAAAAAAAAAAAACTTCTCTTTATCTTTATTCTATATCACGGTTAGTATTATTGAGAATACTAATCAATGATATTCTTGTGTCTTGAAGGAACAATGGCTCCTCGTCGTGTACGCCGCAATGAAACTCCCGAACAAGCTCTCGAACGGATGATAGCTACCGCCGTAGATGCGGCCATGGCCGGTCACTCATCCAACAACAATAATAATAACAACAACAACAACAACAACAACAACAATGGAGCCGGAAACTCAAACGAGGGATGCTCCTATAAAGCTTTCATGGGGTGCAAACCTCACACTTTTGATGGAACCGGGGGACCGGTCGTGCTCACCCGATGGTTTGAGCAAACGGAAGCCGTCTTTAGCATAAGCGGTTGTCGGGACCAAGACAAGGTCAAATACTCCACTCACACTTTCTCCGGAATTGCTCTAACATGGTGGAACACCTATGTTCAATCGGTGGGTACCGATGAAGCTCATGCCCTCTCTTGGGCCGATCTAAAGGAAAAGATGATTGTTGAATATTTTCCGCGCGAAGAAACCCGAAAGCTTGAGGAAGAACTAAGAGCTTTGAAAGCGGTCGGAAACGATCTTAAAGCTTATAATCAACGCTTCGCCGAACTATCCTTGATGTGTCCTAATCTTGTTAACCCCGAATCTCAAAGGATTGAGCTCTACATGCTCGGTCTTCCAAAAAGCATCAAACAAGGGGTGATGTCATCCAAACCCACTACTCATCAAGCCGCTATGAACATGGCTCGCCAACTAATTGAAACGGTTGATGAAATCGTAGTTTCGGCACCTAAGGCCGAGGATAAATCGGGCGGCAACAAAAGAAAGTGGGAACCCTCCCAATCAAGCAACAACAACTTTGCCAAGAAATCTTTCACTTTCGACGGCAAGAAGGGTTATGCCGGGAACCTACCTCTTTGCAACAAATGCAACAAACATCACTTTGGCGAATGTAGTAAGTTAATTTGCCACCGGTGCCAAGGAGTTGGTCATAAGGCCAACGATTGTAAAAGTGCCACTCCCGTCGCTCGAAAGTGGCCCAATGCACCAAAGACGGGCACTTGTTACGAATGTGGCCAAACGGGTCATTATAGAAATGCATGCCCGAAAAGGAAAGATAACACCAATACGCGCGGCCGAGCTTTCAACATCAACACCGAGGAAGCCCGGGATGACACTGAACTAGTCACGGGTACGTTTCTTCTCAACAATTCTTATGTCTCTTGCTTATTCGATTCGGGTGCCGATAAATGCTTTGTATCCAAGACTTTGACTCATTCTTTTAGCACTCCACTTCTTCCATTAGATACCACTTATACCATTGAAGTAGCTAACGGAAAACTATTAAGTGCCGACACATATTACCGGGGGTGTACGTTAAACATTTTGGGTAAGGAATTTGAAATTGACTTGATACCCATGGAACTAGGAAGCTTTGATGTAATAATCGGTATGAATTGGTTAGTCAAAACGAAATCTCACATTCTTTGTGATCTTAACGCAATCCGAATTCCTATCGAGAATGGTGAACCTTTGATTGTTTATGGCGATAAGAGTTGCACCAGACTCAACCTCGTTTCGTGCCTTAAAGTTAGAAAACTACTTCGTAAGGGTTGTTTTGCGATCCTTGCCCACGTTAAGAAAGTCGAGTCCGATGAGAAGCACATCGATGATGTGCCAATTGTTAGTGACTATTCCGATGTATTTCCCGATGAATTGCCGGGTCTTCCGCCTCATCGACCGGTTGAATTCCAAATCGATCTTATTCCGGGAGCCGCACCCGTAGCGCGTGCACCATATAGACTCGCTCCATCTGAAATGCAAGAATTGCAAAGTCAAATCCAAGAACTACTAGATCGTGGTTTTATCCAACCTAGCCATTCACCTTGGGGCGCTCCGATTTTGTTTGTTAAAAAGAAAGACGGATCCCTACGAATGTGCATTGATTATCACGAACTAAATAAATTGACGGTTAAGAACCGATATCCTCTTCCTCGCATCGATGACCTCTTTGATCAACTACAAGGGTCTTGTGTATATTCGAAAATCGATCTCCGCTCGGGCTATCATCAATTGAGGGTTAAGGGGGAAGATGTCTCCAAAACCGCTTTCCGAACTCGTTATGGTAGTTATGAATTCCTTGTCATGCCATTTGGTCTCACTAACGCACCGGCGGTGTTCATGGATCTTATGAACCGCGTGTGCAAACCGTATCTCGATAAATTCGTTATTGTGTTCATCGATGACATATTGATCTATTCTAAAAATGAAGAAGAGCACGAACAGCATCTCCGACTTGTGCTTGAACTTTTAAGACAAGAACAACTCTATGCCAAATTCTCCAAGTGTGAATTTTGGTTAAAGGAAGTTCAATTTCTTGGTCATGTTGTAAGTGACCAAGGTATTAAAGTCGATCCATCGAAAATCGAAGCCATTAGCAAATGGGAGACTCCTACTACTCCTACTCACATTCGTCAATTTTTGGGTCTCGCCGGATACTACCGTAGATTCATCAAGGATTTTTCTTTGGTTTCTCGTCCTCTAACCGCTTTGACTCACAAGGGAAAGAAATTCATTTGGGCGACCGAACATGAATCCGCATTCCAAATCTTGAAAACGAAGCTAACCACCGCTCCTATCTTGTCACTTCCCGAAGGCAATGATGACTTTGTTGTATATTGCGATGCCTCAAAACATGGTTTTGGGTGTGTATTGATGCAACGAACGAAAGTCATTGCTTATGCTTCTCGACAACTCAAAATTCATGAACGAAACTATACGACACATGATCTCGAACTCGGAGCCGTTGTCTTTGCACTTAAAATGTGGAGACACTATCTTTATGGAACCAAGAGTACTATCTTCACCGATCACAAAAGCCTTCAACACATTTTCGATCAAAAGCAACTAAACATGAGACAACGAAGGTGGATTGAAACCTTAAACGATTACGATTGCGAGCTTCGTTACCATCCCGGGAAGGCAAATGTAGTAGCCGATGCCTTAAGTCGAAAAGAAAGAGCGGTGCCTCTCCGTGTCCGAGCTTTAAACATCACCATTCACACCAACCTTAATAGCCAAATTCGGGTAGCCCAAGATGAGGCTCTCAAGGATGAAAACATCTCTCTCGAACACTTGAACGTCCTCACCTCTCGATTCGAAGTTAAAGAAACCGGACTCCGATATTTCGCCGGAAGAATTTGGGTGCCTAGTTATGGGGATCTACGAAGCCTTATTTTAGATGAAGCCCATAAGTCACGATACTCGATTCACCCCGGTGCCAATAAGATGTACCACGACCTTAAACAAATATATTGGTGGCCGAGCATCAAAAGGGACGTAGCTACTTATGTTTCCAAGTGTTTGACATGTTCCAAAGTCAAAGCCGAACACCAAAGACCGTCCGGACTACTTCAACAACCCGAGATCCCGCAATGGAAGTGGGAAAGGATAACGATGGATTTTATCACCAAACTACCAAAAACGACGGGCGGTTATGATACCATTTGGGTTATTGTTGACCGTCTCACCAAATCCGCACACTTCCTTGCCATGAAAGAAACGGACAAAATGGAGAAACTTGCACAACTTTACATTAAGGAGATCGTAGCCCGACACGGTGTACCTTTATCGATTATCTCCGATCGAGATGGCCGTTTCGTTTCTAGATTTTGGCGTACATTGCAAGAAGCGTTGGGAACGCGTTTAGACATGAGCACCGCATATCATCCTCAAACCGATGGACAAAGCGAACGTACAATTCAAACCTTAGAGGACATGTTACGAGCTTGCGTGGTTGACTTCGGAAAAGCTTGGGACAAGCACTTACCTCTCGCCGAGTTCTCTTACAACAATAGTTATCACGCGAGTATTAAAGCCGCACCTTTTGAAGCGCTATATGGCCGCAAATGTCGTTCACCTCTTTGTTGGGCCGAGGTAGGCGACGTGCAAATCACCGGACCCGAACTCATTCACGAAACCACCGAGAAAATCGTTCAAATCCGAGATAGGCTTAGGACGGCCCGAAGTCGTCAAAAGAGCTATACCGATAAACGACGCAACGATCTTGAATTTCAAGTCGGTGACCGAGTAATGTTAAAAGTCGCACCTTGGAAGGGTGTAATCCGTTTTGGGAAACGCGGGAAGCTAAATCCGCGGTATATTGGTCCTTTCGAAATCTTGGAGCGTATTGGAACCGTTGCTTATCGTTTAAATCTTCCGCCTCAATTGAACTCCGTTCATCCTACCTTCCATGTATCTAACTTGAAAAAGTGTCTTGCTGAACCCGATATCGTCATCCCTCTTGAGGAACTTACTATTGATGACAAGCTTCATTTTGTGGAGGAACCGGTTGAAATTGTGGATACCTCCGTCAAGACATTGAAACAAAGCCGAATCCCGATTGTTAAAGTTCGTTGGAATGCCAAAAGAGGACCCGAGTTTACTTGGGAAAGACAAGATCAAATGCAAAGGAAGTATCCTCATCTATTCGTGAATTCGGAAACGCAAGATCTCGAGGAAGAAACAACGACTACTACGCCTACTTAAATTTCGGGACGAAATTTCTTTTAAGGAGTAGGTAATGTAACATCCCGCCTTTTTCCATTTATTTTTCCGTTATACTAATATAAAGTCCGTTATATGTTTATAACATCTCCCGTTGATACGCGTTTTAAATTATCTCGTTTAGGTAATTCCCGCACCCGAACAAAAGTTGAGGGACTAAACTTGACAAGGGATCAAACCCTTGACTAGGTCAAAGGGTCAACCCCTTTCACCCATTCATTTCATCTTCATCTCTCTCTCTTTCTCTCTAGCAAGAACACACACACTCAAAACCATATTCATTCATTCATCATCTAAATCCGGATTAAGGAGCTAGCAACCAAATAAATTACATATTCGTGATCCTCTCTTCATCCTCTTCATTTTGGTACCAACTTCATCTCATTTGGGTAACTTTCTAAAATCACTAGATTTTGTGTTCTTGATGTTTTTAACTTATAAAAGTGTTAATTAGTGTCTATGGCTCAAGTCTAACATGAATATATGATTTATATGCTCGATCTCGTTGTTTTAGTGTAACTAGCATGAACTTGAATTTTGGTGTGTTATTCTTGAATTTTGGATGATCATATGTTGTTAGATGTTAAAAGTTGATGTTTTAATTGTGTTACTAGCATCACTAGCTTCAATTTGATGTGTAGGTTGCTTTAGAAAAGTTCATGAACTTGATTTATGATTTTGGTGAATTTGGGTTAGGGTTTGATGAACTTGAAATGGACTTTTGATGTATTGAATGCCATGGATTATTGTTGGTAAGTGTTTAGTTGGATTGTATGCTTGATTACCTTCGAAACGGCATATCATTCATGTAAATTGGTTGCCCGAATCATAAAATGCGTTTTTGGAACTTGAACTTTGATTATGAATGTTTAATTACGGTTTTTGGTTGTTGTAAGTGGAAGTTTGGTTGATGAATTGTGTTTAGTTGCATTCCTTGTCAAAATACCTTTCCAACGATGTATGATAGGCGTTATAAGCGTTTGCGGGTCAAGAATTGTGTTAGAATTGGTTTTGGTTCGTGCACATTTAAAAAGCAGAAAAATAGCTGAAGCAGCAGGGTGGCGCGGCGCGCCCCTACCCCGCGCGGCGCGCCAATGGCCTGGCCAGAATTCTGTCCAAATTGGTCAATTTTCGAATAATGTTTGGCATGCTACGCACCTCCGATTAACATGTAACTTGGCCAACATGCTCATATATGATTTCTAAGATTAGAAAAATAGTTCGGAACCCGACCCGAACGTGTTGACTTTCGTTGACTTTGACCGACCAAAGTTTGACTTTTTGTCAAACTTAACCAAATGATTATGCAACCTTCCTAACTTATTTGTATACTTGTATCTTGCATGAAACTTGGCAATTTGATTTCACATGCTAAATAATCGAGTCGTAACGAGCCATAGGACTAATTGAACATCTTTGACCTATCGTGTTTACCGTTATTGATACAACCTATTGTTTAGGTCAAGACTAGCATTGTTCTTTGCACACGTTTACTTGTTGAAGTACTTTACTACTCGTGCACTCAAGGTGAGATCATAGTCCCACTTTTACTCTTTTTGAACTTATATTTGGGATGAGAAAACATAAACGATTCTTTTGAACTAAGTGAACACAAGTACAGGAAAACAAACATTCTACATACGAGTTTAGAACAAAATCCTCAATTCGATTATCATTAGTTACACTTGCCGGGTGTAAGCGAGAACTTATGTTGTATGGATCCATATGGGTTTGACAAACCCTCATTCAAACGGTTCGCTACCGTTTACGAATGAAATATATTTTCGAGAAACAGTGTATGTTCTAGCACTAAGTGATGGGGTTCAATGGAAGGAAACGTTAAGCATTGATAATTGGGTGCTCGTGAAACAAACTTTTGGAATGTATTACTATTATTTTCATTGATGCAAATCTTGTGGTTCACTTGTACTTACTTACTTAAACCTATGATTTCACCAACGTTTTCGTTGACAGATTTCTATGTTTTTCTCAGGTCCTTGAACGATACATGATACATGCTTCCGCTCATTATTTTGATACTTGCATTGGATGTCGAGTATATGTGCATTTCATGGAGCGTCTTTTGACTTTACTTTAAACCGTGTCGCCTAGATTTCATTCGTATTATAACGTTGTAACTTAACTATTGGTTGAACAATTCTTGTAAACTTTGGGAACAATCTTTATTTTGAAATGAAGGCGACATATTTTGGTCAAACTTTGTCTTAAAGACTTATGACCACGTAACGGGACCTAAGTAGACGGCGCCGTCAAACATGATTTGGTCGGGTCGCTACAATCATCGACACCAACAGTACCATCAACAATCCATGTCTCAACATCTCATTCTGTACCTCGAGTATAATCATCGTTCTACGTATTGTTCTACAACAATTATCTTCGTTCTTCATGGCGATTATGTAATCTCTAATGTTTTAGAGATTATGTATTCTAGTTTTGACGGTAAACCAAATGAGTTTAATACTATATTAACTCATTAAGTTCATGATTACATCTGAAGAAAATATATATGTATATATATTTTCATAAAGATTGTAATTAAAAATTCTTTTGTACAAACTGTTAATGGTGAAAATATTTTAACGGGTAGGTAATACCCGGGGAATATTTAGATTTCACATTAATAAGTACACTGTACATTCTTTCAAATCTAATTCAACAGTCATTTACTATCCTATTTACAACCACCGATATACGTATCCGTTCACCGCAGAAAAACCCTTTTCATTCAATTTCATATTTGAATTTTGATCTATCAGAATCCAACAAGTGGCATAATGAAGAAAAACATTGGACAAGATAAAATTTGTTAGAAACAAAAGAATTAACTATGAGAAATTTTGTTAAGAATCCACGCTAACAAAATCCTAGCTAATTGTTCCTAGCTAACTGATTACATTCTATTTATCGCAATTTAATTATCGCAATTTACATTCTCGCAATTTTATTTATCGTCATTTAATTTCTGTTATTTACTTTACGCACTTTATTTATCGTCATTTAATTTCTGTTATTTATTTTTACGCACTTTAAATATCGGGACACGTATACAAGGTTTTGACATATCATATCGATGCATCTATATATATTATTTGGAATAACCATAGACACTCTATATGCAGTAATGCTGGAGTTAGCTATACAGGGTTGAGGTTGATTCTACAATAATATATATAGTTTGAGTTGTGATCGAGTCTGAGACATGTACACGGGTCACGATACGTATTAATTAATTCAAATATTATATATATTAAACTATATACGAAATATTGGACTGTTAACTGTGGACTATCGACTGTGGACTAATAACATTGGACAATTAAAATGAATTAAAATATTGATTATAACATATGAAACTAAACATTTCTTCAAGTTTGCCACTTGATTTCATCTTAAACCTCATTTGTATTTTGACGATTCCAATGTACGTTCAAACTTTTCATGATTCTTGAGAACATCTCAATCGAGAGGATGAACCAACCGCACATCATCTACGGAAGAAAAGATTGATGCGTATAGTTATGCATCTGAAAACACTCGGAACCTGACTAAACGTTTCACACGTATCTGTGCTAGCTCTTTTGGCATTATTATTACTGAAAATAACATTGAAATTCCTTCTCCAATTAGACAATTTTGTCACAGCTCCAACAAGTCAACTTCGAATTTTCGTTCAAAACAACCTTATTATAACCTTGATATATACGCGTGCTCATTTATTGTTACCAGAGAACCTTTTATATTCCACCATATTACCATCAGCGTTTAATCATCTAAAAACACAATCCTCCTGAAACCACCTCGGATTGATAACCGATGATTCAAATATCGTAGCATTAAATGCAGAGGAAACAGAAAAATTGTAGATGGTCTAAACGGCCAAAAGTTTGATGATAAAGAAAGGAGTGTTAGAAACGCTCGATAGAAAATTTGGTACTGAAAAATAGATTGAGCTAACCATGAAGGAGACCAAGGACAAATACAAAGAGCAAGCCCTATATTCAAAGAATCCAAGAAATTCTGTAGCCGATGAAATCTTTAGAGAATATCTTGTTCCGAAGTCATGTTAAAATCTTGTGGAAAATTTTTCTTCATCAACCTTCGAACTTAAAAATTTCAAAATATCATCATAAATATCTTCGATATTTCTGAGGATATTTTCATAAATATTCTTGTCCGAAATTATCTACCTCTTCGTGTTTTCTGTATTCCATTATATTGAAAACTTCTGTAAAATCTAAGTATAAATTATGAATGAAATGTGGAGAAGTGTTGGAGACTGATGCATGAGTTAGTATAATATAATGAGCTTGGCCAACGTGATTATATTACAGTAAGTCATGATGAAAGTTCTAATGAAACGTGATGATTCACAGACTATAACGTCATCATGTGCCATGTTACACGACTCTTACATTCTACCTCATCTCCAAACATATCAAGAACGTATTTTCTTGATAATCCTATCTTTCTCTTGGATTCTGGTAATTTAACCAATCAAGATCGTGCTATTACAATCTCTCTTAGGACATTAATCATGTTCATTCGAACTTCATAACTACGAATTCTGGATAATTAATCGCTTGACTTAAAGTCGGGAAGAGAAAATAAAAGTGTGAATTAAGAAAGAAAGTATAGGAGTGTGGAAACAAGGAAACAAAAGGGAATGAATTTATAGTGAAATATCAGACAGAGCAATCGAGACAGATAATCGCATTTAATTATAGAGATTTTAATTTCCATAAATCCCGAAGAATCAGATCTTATCGATTTCCAAGATTTTCTTTTAAATCCCGGGAATCCACCGTGACTACGTCAAAAGTTAAATTTCTATCTCAATCTTTTGTGACAGCTTCACTTGTACGCTTTACATAATCGAATCATTTTGTCTATATTAATCAATGATGATAAAACTCCAATTTCTAACTCGTATGCATCATGAAAACATATTTACTGTTAACCATGACAACCACAATCAAATTTCGGGACGAAATTTCTTTAACGGGTAGGTACTGTGATGACCCGGGAATTTCCGACCAAATTTAAACTTAATCTTATTATGATCCCGACACGATAAGCAAAGTCTATTGAACAAAGTCTCAAAAAATTTGAACTATTTTTCATATATGCAATTAACCTTCAACTGTTTCGACGATTCACGAACAATTAATTGTAAATGGATATGTGCGTATATATATATATATATATATATATATATATATATATATATATATATATATATATATATATATAATAATTAGGAATATAATCGGAAATATTATAACTTATTGTTATTAAAATTAATTATGTAAAATAAACTAAAAATATGATATTATGATAATTATTATTCAAAACATATCTATATATATAAAGGAAATATATTGAATGCATATATATAGTTCGAATTTATTTAAGTGAACGAAAGTAACACTCGTTTGACTTTCGGTTGCGGTTAAACAAATTTAAATACGAAGACAGAAGACATAAACGAAGATTTGAAGTCGTAAATGGCCAAAACGCTCAACGTACAAGTCAACAGAGTAAAAATTACAAGTCAACTATACACAAGAATATAATATAATATAATATAATATATATATATGTATATGTATGTATGTATGTATGTATGTATATATATATATATATATATATATATATATATATATATATATATATATATATATATATATATAATAAGATGTCGATAGATATCTCACAAGTGGCTTTACTATTCGAGAATTACTATGCCTAATTGAAATTAAATTGTGTTACTGTGCTTGATTGTGTGATTATTTCTTTTCAATTTCACTTAGATTATATATATTTGCTTTTAAGTCATTGTACTACTACATTACATAAATGATAGGAATAGACAAAACACTTTAAAAATCAACTATCTACAACTGTCTAAATCCATAAGAATAAGCTTTAATATTCCTAACACTTTAACTAAATAATTGATTCTTGCATATCTAACTAATCAACTCGTGAATGTGAATTACCAACTACGATTACTATTTGTGTTCCTTTGTATCATAAACTATAATATATATACATATGCATATATGAGTTACAAAACCCACTTCATCTTCCTGGTTCGTGAACCTCAAAATGTTGTACCCTTAAACTGCCTTACTACTGCTCATGTCTCCCTGTTTGCACCATCGTGAACTGCATAACACTTGCTGCTATACTTGACATTGATTTCTTTTATGTTTCATTCAAAATTCATCAAGAACAACCACCCTTCAACTACTACTAGCTGCTGCTATCTGTACTGTTTTCTGTGAGCAAGAACAGACCCCCAAACCTTCATCAAAATCACTTTGGATTGCTCATGTTCAATAGATTAAAACACCCACCAACATCATTACGATTATACCCACTGCTATTCGTTTGTTTGCTACTCGAATTCACCTCAAACCAATACACATCACCACCATATTTTTATCTCCATAAACGAACCCAACTATATGCTTCTTGTACGAACCTTCTGTTACAATCGTTTCTGTTTTTCTTTCTTGAAACCACCACAACACCACACGTTCCAATTTCTTTTCTGTTTATGTTTTAGCCTGCAAACCACCCAAAACGAAACTGTAAATTCTATTTTGATCATCTATTTTGATTCCTGTTCGAATAACAAGAAACCGTGAACATCACTACAATTAATCGATGCTCCTTCAGTTACTTTTGTCTTATATCTGTTCCTGTACGAGACCCAATTAAACAACCATCTCACAACCCAATTGTTCTTCTTCTATGAAGAAACAAGAACCCACCATCAAACACCACATACATCTTTGTTCCTGAGGAAAACCATAGACCACCATTAACAACTAACCATTAAAATACCACTTTTCATCATCGATTGCTGCATATACTTCTATTCAACAATCAACACAACAATACGATACAAAACCAAAAATTATTACTATTGTTATGATGATAAAAGAACCGATTACCTGCTATGCCTATTCTTCTGTTTCAATTAACAGCATCTGCTAGATCGAGTGATTTTGTTGATGCACTAATCGATCTTCTCCTACACCTATCCTGTCAACAAACATCATCAAAGTAACCTGCTATTCGTTGTTGTTTGACTGAAGTGGAGGGATGAAGCAATTAAGAGAATAATCAATGAATCGTTTACTTACTTGCATCAATTGACTTACCGATTAATTGATCGATTGACGAAGGATAACGAATAACGATGATGAAGACTGATGATGATATTGAGCGATGCTGAAGATGAATCGAAGACTTGCTAAACATTTATGATTTTTCTTGATCGATTGTTGATTAATGAATTGAAGAATAATTGAATCGTGATTTTTTTTTTACCTGCGGGTTGTTCTGCATCTCGATCTGTTTGAGCCAACAGCCAAATCAACTCCACTCTTTTATTAGGTACGGTGTATATTATTATTATTATTATTATTATTATTATTATTATTATTATTATTATTATTATTATTATTATTATTATTATTATTATTATTATTATGTTTATAAAGGTTAAGGTTTAATGAGGATAGGATTATAAAAATAAAAATCATAAATACAAATATTGTTAAGAGAATGATTAAAATTAAATTATGATTATGAATTGAATATAAATAAGAGTAAATATGATATGAAGTAGATATAAACATAGATATATTGATAAAAGAAAATATTATGAATATGAAAACTAATAGTATAAAAATACTATGGATAATGGAAAGTAAGACAAGAATAAATATATGTGATTATTATTATTATTATTTTATATTATTATTATTGTCATTGGTATTAATGGGATTATCAAGATTACTTCTTTATTATTATTATTATTATTATTATTATTATTATTATTATTATTATTATTATTATTATTATTATTATTATTATTATTATTATTATTATTATTATTGAAATGATTTTTATATAAAAACATTATTAGTTTTAATATTATTATTATTAATTTACAGTATTATTAAAAACTATCATTATTATTATCATTACTATTTTAATTATCATTATTATTTTAATTATCATTTTTATTATTATTGTTATAACAAATAAATATTATACTTATATTACACATAATTATATACTAAACATATTAACATTATTTTTGTAAATATTACAAATAATAAATTATTGATAAAATACTAATATACATATCAAGATATCTACATGTATAAATATTAATCATTTTAAATATATATAAATTAAATACATATAACATATAAACTAAGATATAATATATATAAATTTGTTCGATTACAAATATATGTGTTAATATACATTAATGATATAGGTTCGTGAATCCGAGGCCAACCCTATACTTGTTCAATGTCGTCATATGTATTTTTACTACAAAATACAGTATGGTGAGTTCATTTGATTCCCTTTTACTCTTTACATTTTTGGGACTGAGAATACATGCGCTACTTTTACAACTGCTTTATTAAATGCTTTTGAAATACATTTTGAACTGCGAATACATGAAATACTTTTATAAATGTTTGACGAGATAGACACAAGCAAAACATTCCTCGAATGAATTATGTGGACGTGATAATTGCCACCATTGAATTATGTGAACGTGATAATTGCCACAATTGATATGAATATTTTTCCCCTGATTATTATTGCTTGGTAACCTAAGAATTAGGGAACATCACTAATTTTGAGAATTAGTGCACGCCTAATTGACGCGAATCCTAAAGGTAGCTACCGGGTTTAACACACCCACCCAGAATGTTCACTAGACGGAAGGGCTAGTGGGCGTGGTGTTTAGTACTTCGAAGTTTATATGATTATTATACAGACGAGATGTTCTGTTTTGGGGATATTATTATGCGCATTATATGTTAAGGTCGGTTACCAAGCCAAGCTATGAAAGCAATGAAAAGTGAATGTTATGTATCGAGAGAATGATTTTATACACAGGTTATGTGTATGTTATTTTTGTGCACGAGATATGTGTACGGTTACTAAGATTTATGAAAAAGGATTTCGTACACGAGAAAGGTGTACTGTATTTAAAAGATATCGCATATACATTACAGGTGGGTATAGGATTCAGGCCCATTTGTACCATGCATCATTTAAATCTTGTGGTCTATCAAAATGATGAATATTATTTTTTATGATAAACTTATGAACTCACCAACCTTTTGGTTGACACTTTAAAGCATGTTTATTCTTAGGTACGAAAGAAATTTTTCGCTGTGCATTTGCTCATTTTACATGGAGTCGTTCATGGCATATAGAGGTCAGAACCTCGCAATGGGACCAACTGTTGAAGACTTCATCCAGATGGATTAGTACGGGTCCTTTCACAATCACCCCTTAACCATTTGATCTGACCACGTTTTTCTTATTTATACAGATACCCAATGTAAATAACCCGTATTTCACGTTTTCTATTTTCCTCATCTTCTTCATAAAAATCAATTCGACCAGAACAATATCGATCATAAAAGTGAATTAATTCGTTTGGTTTAAAACTTGAAACTGATCCAAAATAATTGATTGTGGTTTATATTGATTGACAGAAAGGAATTAAAGCAGCAGTAGCAGAAAAATTTCACGAAGAACTCAAGAACACCACTTAAACATTGATTTCAATTTTTAGCCAGTTTTAGACAAAAACTACAACACGAATTGTGTTGCAACTGACTCATAGAAACTTTATGAATCCTTAATTTCAACAGAAACGATACCTAAAACTCTAATTTCTCTATGAACGCTTCGGTTGAATTTTAAATTTTATAGTTTGACTCTTAAATTCGAACTCAATAGAAGGAATTAGGATTTCAGATTTTGACTTAAGAACAGGGCAGCGAGCTACAGTTTTTTATTTTTTATTTTTTTAATTCTCCAACTACAAGCTGTTAATTGTGTTTGTAATTGATATTGGGGGTGTAAAGTTAAATGAGTGTTCCAAAAACACAGAGTAAACGTTTGTTTTGTAGCCAATTGATATCGACAAGATATATCAATCGTACAGAAAATAAATAAATAAAAAATAAAAAGTGATATCGATTGCTAACAGTATTTGAATGATGTCTGTGATTGGATTCATATAATTCAATTTGTTAGACATATTTAACAGAGAAGATAGCAATGCCAAACAGATTTTGTATGCATCTGAGTCTTAATTTATATATAATAAATATTAATACTAAATATATCAATTAATATAATAATACTAATAATAATAATAATAATAATAATAATAATAATAATAATAATAATAATAATAATAATAATAATAATAATAATAATAATACTAGATAATAAAAATAATATTAACTATAAAGATGATAATAATAAAAATCATGATATTAATAACTAACATAATAATAACAATAATTAAAATGATAATAGTAATAATAATTATGATTCTAATAATAATAATAATAATAATAATAATAATAATAATAATAATAATAATAATAATAATAATAATAATAATAATAATAATAATAATAATAATAATCTGATTAATAATAATAGAACTAATAATAATAAGGATATTAATTATTAATATCAAAATAATACTAATAATAATAATAATAATCATATTAATAATAGAAATCATAATTTTTATTATGATAATATTAGTAATAATAATATAAATGATAGTTTTTATAATAATACTTATAAAGATAATGAATATGAATAAATAATATTAATAATGAGGATAACGATAATTGTTAATAACAATGTAAACAATGAAATCTTTAATGATAATAATAACTAATGACATTTAAATTATAACTAAATTATACTTTTAATTATTCTTATAATAATATTTTTATATAATTCTTTATTTTGGTAATCATAATTTTACAAATAATAATAATATTAATATTAATTTTGAAAGAAATAATAAAATTATAACAACAACTACGTCTTAATTTGTAATTAATATCACATATTATTAAATATGTATTTCTCATTTTATATATTATTATATTTAAATATTTATATATTTTATATAGATATTACAATATACATAAAATATTAATTATTTATAGAAGTCACATATATAAAGATTCATTTTAATACTAGTTTGATTACTTTATTAATTCAAATTATATATATATATATATATATATATATATATATATATATATATATATATATATATATATATATATATATATATATATAGTCACACAATTGTTCTTGAATCGTCGGGAATAGTCAAAGGTTAACTGAATATATTAAAACAGTTCAAAAATTTTGAGACTCAACATTACAGACTTTCTTTATCGTGTCGAAATCATTTAAAGATTAAGTTTAAATTTGGTCGAAAATTTCCGGGTCGTCACATCTTTAAGTGTTTTTTACGGCATCCTTCGTCCGGATAAGCTTCTAGACGGGTTATATGACTGCCTTTTGTTTATCCGACCAGCGTCCAGATGGCTTGTTGTGTTGTCATCGTGTCCGACAGCCGGTGTGACTTTGAATTGTGTCTCGCTTTCAGCCGATGCCGGTGCATATTCTGATGTTTCATTTGATAAGTGTACGCAAGTCTTATACAAATAAGGCTTATTTGATACGTGTAAGTAACTAGAGGGGGTATGAATAGTTACTTGATACGTTTTATAAAACTTTTTCGATTAATCAAGTATTTTGATCGTTTTGACTAATCACTTTAACTCAAACTTTGATGTGTGTTGTGTTTATGTTCAAGAGTATGTAAGTTGTAAAGTAAAGAACATAAACACAAAGATTTATAGTGGTTCGGGTGGATGTTAACTAATCCACCTTAATCCACTCCCCGATTCACTAATCGGGATTTTGCTTCACTAAAGCTTCGTTCTTCAAATCCGGTGAAGAATCCGTTACAAGCCTTGTACTTATACCTTGACAACAAGTCTAATCTTTCAGTCCCTTCGATTGATTAATCCTAACTTAGATCAACTCATCTTCACCTTGGACAAATATTAATCTCCAATGAGATTAATGAACTTCCTAGTTCCCATTAAGGAAGATGATAGCTAAGCTAGTGCATGCTTTTCGTTACAAGTACAAAACCTACACTAGTAATGTTAATGATCCTAAGACAATTCTAAGGACATTACAATACTAAGTAAACTTACAAGATATGAAAGTGTTTAGTAAGTTTACAAATTGAATTCTATATCTCTAAGATTATAGAATCATCTCTTGCTTGATCACAATATGATTGTAGTTTAAGAGCTTTGTGATCACTGGGATAAGGGCTTTGTAGTGTGCAAGAGGTCCAAGTTCAAATGATCTCCAAGACTTGCTATTCATAGGAAAATTCAAAATATAGCCATTAGTCCTACAGTGTAAGACCCAAATATTTATTGTACGTCGTGTATTTATGGTGTACATTAAGTGTATGAATCGTGGAATAAGGTTAAAAACTGGCAGGCTGTTCTGACCTCTGTGCGCCGCGCAAGGTCAAGGGTGCGCGCCGCGCACCCCACCTGGGACAGTTTTTTGCCCTTTTCTATTTTGAGTTAAATGAAGGGCTTTTTGGTCATTTCACTTGAGGCCGAATCTGTGGCCATATTAGCAGTTTTAGATCTAATTATGGATCACTTTCACATCCATAACTCTCTCATCTTCAAACCCTAGAGAGAGAAGAGTTTTTAGAGAGGGAAAGCTTCACTTGGAGAAGAAGGAGGTTGATTCGGGCAAAGGTGCAAGAGTTAAGGTTGTTCACCTCGTTCACTGCTACGTTTTAGTTGTGATGGTAAGCTCTAACTCCGAATTTAATTTTAAGATTCTTGTTTATGTTTAGGGTTTGAGCTTGTTGGGGTTCTAAACCTCATTTCTCATGAAATTGGGGGGTTTTGTTGTATTGCTAGTGTAAGTAAACCTGATTATTGTGGGTTTAGGGTTTGATGATGAATTTGGAAGTATTTGTCATGGTTTGGGTGTTAAATCACTAGATTATAATGTGTTAGTGTTTTGATGTTCTTAAAGAACAAGTTTGCTAGTCAAAATGGGTGTTGACTTGGTTTGGTGTAGAAATGAGTTTTGAGTCAAGTTTTGGTGAATCAAGTGTGTAAATACTTGATTTAGGAGTTAATTGGTGTTTTGAAAATATAATCACTAGCCGTTAGTGAGTTTGGGCATTTTCGGGACTTATGTCAAAATGGGTGAATTGAATTGGGTCGAATTTGGTTATGATACTAATTTTGGATTAATGGAATGATAAGCACTTTTGTTAAGTGTTAAATGGCATTTGGTATGATTAATACCTAAGTAGTAATTTAGTGTTAAGACCTAGGTTGGTTTAAATGGCGTCAAGTATAAACGAGGTTAAATTGTACTTGTTTGAATGGGTCGAAATTACCACCCGAAGTGGTAATTGGTGAAGTCCCCTTTAGGTGTCTAAATGGGCGGTTTGTGGAGGTAGGTATAAACCCTTGGTTAAGGGTGTGTTGAAGTCGAATTCTCTTGTAGAGAATGTATGTTGATTGTGTGTATATCTATATGCGTATTATAGGTAAAAGCTTGCTCGGTCGCGTTTGGAGGCGATTTACATATATGACTTGTGCGGGCATTTCCAAGGTGAGTGGAATAATTATATATGTATGCATATGGTTTATTTGCTTGTGGGGTATGGGTTAAAGTTCGATGTTGACGATACCATATCCTAGGGTATATTGTTTGTTTTGATGATGGTTAAAGTTCGATGTTGACGATACCTCATGTATGGATTTAAAGTTCGATGTTGACAAAGCCATACCACTATTGTAGTGACATTTGATGAGGGTTTAAGTTCGATGTTGACGATACCTCATATGTGGGTTTAAGTTCGATGTTGACGATACCACATTAATTCTTTCGATGAGGGTTTAAGTTCGATGTTGACGATACCTCATATGTGGGTTTAAGTTCGATGTTGACGATACCACATTTATTAGGACGAATGGGAATTAAGTTCGATGTTGACGATACCATTCGTTGGGCTAGCCTTGAAATCTTGAATACTAATGGATGTTATGAACATCAATGTTTATTTATGTTGTAATGTTTCATATTATATTGTTCGGATTTTATGCTATTGTTGTAATAGCTTGCGGTATTGGAAATTTAGCGTTATACTTTGCAATGGTATGCTAATTCAAATGCTAGCGTGTATGAGGTAAATTGTGTAAGTGATTGCAAGTAAATAGGTTATATATGTATGTGTATACTTATTGCACTCACTAAGCGTTAGCTTACCCATTTCGTTGTTTACCTTTTTCAAGTATTGTGTTATGAAGCTAGCTAGTTGTTAGACTAGTTGCGTAGGAGCGCTTGGGCTCGATGGGGTAGCTTTTAGATATGCGGACACGGATTGGAGATTTGGTAGTCCCTGGGATTATGCTCTTGGTATCGGGTTGGGTTATAGAGTCCTAACTCGTCTAAATGTAAATTGGGATTGAAACTTGTATTTTGTACGAAAGTCGTAAAACGGCCGATGTGGGCCCGGTGTCGTAAAACTCGTTTTATTATTGGAACGTGTTAGTCTTGTTTATTATAATGTGTTGTGAAAAGCGTTTTGTCTAAAAGTGTCGGGAAGTGGGAGATCTTTAATTGAAAATTGGAAATTTCGGACAGAAGCTGACCAGGCCTTGTGCGCGCCGCGCACAGGCAGTGGAGCGCGCCGTGCACCCATTTGTTATAAAAAAAAAATTGCTGCGTATTCGGTTGGATAACGGGTTGAGTTGTTACAAGTGGTATCAGAGCATAGTCTAAGGGAATTAGGTGACCTTGGAATAGGTGCCTAGTCTTAGACTTATTGACAGTTACGTATTATTTGCGAGACTTGTTGGAATACGGGTCAGATTGAGATTTGTTAGTGCCTTAGAGTAGGTGACTAACTAGGACTTCTGTTTATCCAAAGTGTGATTATGTGGGGCCTTATTCCGTGTGTAAAATAGTGCCTTAGTTGGATAGTGTAGTGACCCGAACTTTTCCATGTTTATATATATTAATTGAGATTGATATTCACATGATTAAATGCTACGAGCATGTGTTATTGATTTCGGAAACAGTTGGGATCGACATCTACCGTTAGCAGAATTTTCCTACAACAACAGCTACCATTCAAGCATTGAGATGGCGCCGTTTGAAGCACTTTATGGTAGAAAGTGCAGGTCTCCGATTTGTTGGAGTGAAGTGGGGGATAGACAAATTACAGGTCCGGAGATTATACAAGAAACTACCGAGAAGATCATCCAAATTCAACAACGGTTGAAAACCGCCCAAAGTTGACAAAAGAGCTACGCTGACATTAAAAGAAAAGATATAGAATTTGAAATTGGAGAGATAGTCATGCTTAAAGTTGCACCTTGGAAAGGCGTTGTTCGATTTGGTAAACGAGGAAAATTAAATCCAAGGTATATTGGACCATTCAAGATTATTGATCGTATCGGACCAGTAGCTTACCGACTTGAGTTACCTCAACAACTCGCGGCTGTACATAACACTTTCCACGTCTCGAATTTGAAGAAATGTTTTGCTAAAGAAGATCTCACTATTCCGTTAGATGAAATCCAAATCAACGAAAAACTTCAATTCATCGAAGAACCCGTCGAAATAATGGATCGTGAGGTTAAAAGACTTAAGCAAAACAAGATACCAATTGTTAAGGTTCGATGGAATGCTCGTAGAGGACCCGAGTTCACCTGGGAACGTGAAGATCAGATGAATAAGAAATACCCGCATCTATTTCCAGAAGATTCGTCAACACCTTCAACAGCTTAAAATTTCGGGACAAAATTTATTTAACGGGTAGGTACTGTAGTGACCCGAACTTTTCCATGTTTATATATATTAATTGAGATTGATATTTACATGATTAAATGTTTCCAACATGTTAAGCAATCAAACTTGTTAAGACTTGATTAATTGAAATATGTTTCATATAGACAATTGACCACCCAAGTTGACCGGTGATTCACGAACGTTAAAACTTGTAAAAACTATACGATGACATATATATGGTTATATATATAGTTAACATGTTTTTATTATAAGTATGTATCTCATTAGGTATTTTAACAATGAGTTATATACATAAAAATGAGACTATTAATTTAAGAAACTCGAAAACGATATATATAACGATTATCGTTATAACAACGTCTTACTAGGTACATATGAATCATATTAAGATATTGATACACTTGGTTAATTATGTTAAATGATAAGTAAATATATTATTAAGTGTATTAACAATGAAATACATATGTAAAAATAAGACTACTAACTTAATGATTTCGAAACGAGACATATATGTAACGATTATCGTTGTAACGACATTTAACTGTATATACATCATACTGAGATATATTATATATCATAATATCATGATAATATAACAATTTAATATCTCATTTGTTATAATAAACAATGGGTTAACAACATTCAACAAGATCGTTAACCTAAAGGTTTCAAAACAACATTTACATGTAACGACTAACGATGACTTAACGACTCAGTTAAAATGTATATACATGTAGTGTTTTAATATGTATTCATACACTTTTGAAAGACTTCAAGACACTTATCAAAATACTTCTACTTAACAAAAATGCTTACAATTACATCCTCGTTCAGTTTCATCAACAATTCTACTCGTATGCACCCGTATTCGTACTCGTACAATACACAGCTTTTAGATGTATGTACTATTGGTATATACACTCCAATGATCAGCTCTTAGCAGCCCATGTGAGTCACCTAACACATATGGGAACCATCATTTGGCAACTAGCATGAAATATCTCATAAAATTACAAAAATATGAGTAATCATTCATGACTTATTTACATGAAAACAAAATTACATATCCTTTATATCTAATCCATACACCAACGACCAAAAACACCTACAAACACTTTCATTCTTCAATTTTCTTCATCTAATTGATCTCTCTCAAGTTCTATCTTCAAGTTCTAAGTGTTCTTCATATATTTTACAAGTTCTAGTTACATAAAATCAAGAATACTTTCAAGTTTGCTAGCTCACTTCCAATCTTGTAAGGTGATCATCCAACCTCAAGAAATCTTTGTTTCTTACAGTAGGTTATCATTCTAATACAAGGTAATAATCATATTCAAACTTTGGTTCAATTTCTATAACTATAACAATCTTATTTCAAGTGATGATCTTACTTGAACTTGTTTTCGTGTCATGATTCTGCTTCAAGAACTTCGAGCCATCCAAGGATCCGTTGAAGCTAGATCCATTTTTCTCTTTTCCAGTAGGTTTATCCAAGGAACTTAAGGTAGTAATGATGTTCATAACATCATTCGATTCATACATATAAAGCTATCTTATTCGAAGGTTTAAACTTGTAATCACTAGAACATAGTTTAGTTAATTCTAAACTTGTTCGCAAACAAAAGTTAATCCTTCTAACTTGAATTTTAAAATTAACTAAACACATGTTCTATATCTATATGATATGCTAACTTAATGATTTAAAACCTGGAAACACGAAAAACACCGTAAAACCGGATTTACGCCGTCGTAGTAACACCGCAGACTGTTTTGGGTTAGTTAATTAAAAACCATGATAAACTTTGATTTAAAAGTTGTTATTCTGAGAAAATGATTTTTATTATGAACATGAAACTATATCCAAAAATTATGGTTAAACTCAAAGTGGAAGTATGTTTTCTAAAATGGTCATCTAGACGTTGTTCTTTCGACTGAAATGACTACCTTTACAAAAACGACTTGTAACTTATTTTTCCGACTATAAACCTATACTTTTTCTGTTTAGATTCATAAAATAGAGTTCAATATAAAACCATAGCAATTTGATTCACTCAAAACGGATTTAAAATGAAGAAGTTATGGGTAAAACAAGATTGGATAATTTTTCTCATTTTAGCTACGTGAAAATTGGTAACAAATCTATTCCAACCATAACTTAATCAACTTGTATTGTATATTATGTAATCTTGAGATACCATAGACACGTATACAATGTTTCGACCTATCATGTCGACACATCTATATATATTTCGGAACAACCATAGACACTCTATATGTGAATGTTGGAGTTAGCTATACAGGGTTGAGGTTGATTCCAAAATATATATAGTTTGAGTTGTGATCAATACTGAGATACGTATACACTGGGTCGTGGATTGATTCAAGATAATATTTATCGATTTATTTCTGTACATCTAACTGTGGACAACTAGTTGTAGGTTACTAACGAGGACAACTGACTTAATAAACTTAAAACATCAAAATATATTAAAAGTGTTGTAAATATATTTTGAACATACTTTAATATATATGTATATATTGTTATAGGTTCGTGAATCAACCAGTGGCCAAGTCTTACTTGCCGACGAAGTAAAAATCTGTGAAAGTGAGTTATAGTCCCACTTTTAAAATCTAATATTTTTGGGATGAGAATACATGCAGGTTTTATAAATGATTTACAAAATAGACACAAGTACGTGAAACTACATTCTATGGTTGAATTATCGAAATCGAATATGCCCCTTTTTATTAAGTCTGGTAATCTAAGAATTAGGGAACAGACACCCTAATTGAAGCGAATCCTAAAGATAGATCTATTGGGCCTAACAAACCCCATCTAAAGTACCGGATGCTTTAGTACTTCGAAATTTATATCATATCCGAAGGGTGTCCCGGAATGATGGGGATATTCTAATATATGCATCTTGTTAATGTCGGTTACCAGGTGTTCACCATATGAATGATTTTTATCTCTATGTATGGGATGTGTATTGAAATATGAAATCTTGTGGTCTATTGTTATGATTTGATATATATAGGTTAAACCTATAACTCACCAACATTTTTTGTTGACGTTTTAAGCATGTTTATTCTCAGGTGATTATTAAGAGCTTCCGCTGTCGCATACTTAAATAAGGACGAGATTTGGAGTCCATGCTTGTATGATATTGTGTAAAAACTGCATTCAAGAAACTTATTTTGTTGTAACATATTTGTATTGTAAACCATTATGTAATGGTCGTGTGTAAACAGGATATTTTAGATTATCATTATTTGATAATCTACGTAAAGCTTTTTAAACCTTTATTTATGAAATAAAGGTTATGGTTTGTTTTAAAAAATGAATGCAGTCTTTGAAAAACGTCTCATATAGAGGTCAAAACCTCGCAACGAAATCAATTAATATGGAACGTTTTTAATCAATAAGAACGGGACATTTCAGTTGGTATCAGAGCATTGGTCTTAGAGAACCAGAATTTTGCATTAGTGTGTCTTATCGAGTTTGTTAGGATGCATTAGTGAGTCTGGACTTCGACCGTGTTTACTTGAAAAATGATTGCTTAACAAATTTTGTTGGAAACTATATATTTTTAACATGTGAATATTATGTGATATATTAATCTCTTAACGTGTTTGATATTATGTGATAGATGTCTACCTCTAGAACAAGTCCCATTGACTCACCTAATAATAATGAAGAGTCAAATATAAATTGGAATGATTCGTGGACTGATTCACAAGTTCCCGAAGAGGAACCGGAAGAAGAGTCGGAACCGGAAGAAGAATCGGAACCGGAAGAAGAATCGGAACCGGATGAAGAAGTAGAACCGGTGGGGGAAATAATAAAACGGTTAAGTAAAAGAAAATCCTCAACCAACCGACCAAGGTTAATTATGGTCAATGGTGTTTCCGCCAAGGAAGCAAAATATTGGGAGGATTACCAATTCTCCGATGAATCGGATTCCGACGAGAATTCCGATGATGTTATAGAAATTACCCCAACTGAATTTAAAAAGGCAAAAGAAAATAATAAGGGAAAGGGCATAAAAATAGAGATATCTAATTCCAACCCCGATGAACTTTATATGTATCGTCAACCCCCGAAGTCCTTAAGTTGTAACAATGACCCGGGAACCTCTAAACCACCAGGTTTTTCTAAACCGTTGTGGTAAACGACAGTTAGTATTAGGGGAACATCATATATCCCTAGAAACTTGGCAAAACGAACCAAAACTGAAGAAGAAGAAACGAGCGAGTCGGAATAAGATAGTTGTATTCGTGTGGTGTAATATATGTAATATAGTGTTCTTATGCTTTATGATATATGTAAAAATTGCTTGTATTAATAAGTATTTTTTTATGAATCTAACTCTTGTCTATTTTACAGTTTAAAAACACAAAATGGATAGATAACCCAATATTTTAAGAGACCTACCCGGAGACATGATTGATGAAATCTTGTCTAGAGTCGGTCAGAATTCTTCGGCACAACTATTTAAGGCGAGATCAGTTTGTAAGACATTCGAAGAACGTTCCAAGAATGCCTTGGTTTATAAAAGGCTTTCGTTCGAAAGATGGGGGATATCACATTGGGAAATCCATAAGTTACGATGTGTTTACTTTGACGCATATATTGCGGGGAACCCAAATGCTATTTTACGCAATGGGTTAAGAAATTATTTTGACTCAATATATCCGAATATTGGACTTCGTGATTTAGAAAAAGCGACTAACATGCAACATAAAGAAGCATGTTATGCTTACGGATTAGTAATGTTCGCTTCTCACCAAAGTGAGAACAAGAACATCGGCCTACAACTATTAAACAAAACGTTCCCACAAGTGACGGAGTCGGTAATTGGGGTAAGAAATGAGGTTTTTAGATTGTTACGGGACTGTTGGACATTACGTAACCCTCGTCCCTTTGACAATGTTACAACACGCTGTCTTATCAATGGCCATAATGGTCATGTTCCACAAGACCAAGGATGGGAAGTAGTCCTAGTAAAACCAGAATGCATGACTTGTTTCTGGACATATGAATTACGTGTCTTTATTGCCTTTGCTGAACGACTTGTGTACTAACTAGAATTATCTTCACAACTATCTTGTATCAAAATTTATTGTGTGCTATATTTCATGCTATATGTAAAATAAGCGGTATTGTAAGTTTGTAAAATATTGTGTAAAAGTTTGAACGCGAAATATTATTATAATCAGTTTTTCATATAGAATTGTAGTAGTTGAATTGTATATTAGCTACTAAGTATGAACTTACCGGGTAGGTACTACCCGAATTTAAACTTATAAAACGCTAATATGAAGAAAAAGCTTTTATAAATGAGTTCATATTATGCTACGAAATACTATTAACTACTCTTAATATTCTGTATGATTAACTTGTTCCATTTGACTATTTTAAAGGAAATGGCACCGACTACTCGACACACCGTGAATATGAATGAAGAGGAATTCCGTACTTTTCTAGCTTCAAACATAGCCGCAGTACAGGCTGCGCTACATACCAACAATAACCTTGGATCTAGCAGTACAGGAAATCGTGTAGGATGCACCTACAAAGAATTCACTGCCTGCAAACCTTTGGAATTTGATGGAACCGAAGGACCGATCGGATTGAAACGGTGGACCAAGAAGGTCGAATCGGTGTTTGCCATAAGTAAGTGTACTGAAGAGGACAAAGTGAAGTACGCTACGCATACCTTCACAGGTTCTGCGTTAACGTGGTGGAATACCTATCTAGAGCAAGTGGGACAAGATGATGCGTACGCATTACCGTGGTCAGCATTCAAGCACTTGATGAATGAGAAGTACCGTCCCAGAACCGAGGTCAATAAGCTCAAGACAGAACTTAGAGGGTTAAGAACCCAAGGATTTGATATTACCACGTACGAAAGACGATTCACATAATTGTGCCTATTGTGTCCGGGAGTGTTCGAAGATGAGGAAGAGAAGATCGACGCGTTTGTGAAAGGATTACCGAAAAGAATCCAAGAAGATATAAGTTCACACGAGCCCGCCTCTATACAACAGGTATGTAGAATGGCTCACAAACTAGTGAACCAGATTGAAGAAAGAATTAAAGAACAGACTGCTGAAGAGGCCAATGTGAAGCAAGTTAAAAGAAAGTGGGAGGAAAATGGTGATAAGAATCACCAATACAACAACAACAGCAATTACAACAATAATCGCAACAATTATCCCAACAATCGCAACATCAATCGCAACTACAACAAACGGCCCAACAACAACAACAACAACAACAACAACAACAGCAACAGCAACTACAACAATCATCCCAACAACAATAATAACCGCAACAACAACAACAATCAGAAGCAGCTATGCCAAAGGTGTGAAAAGTATCACTCGGGGTTCTGCACCAAATTTTGCAACAAGTGTAAAAGAAATGGTCATAGCGCGGCGAAGTGTGAGGTCTACGGACCAGGGGTTAATAGAACGAAAGGAACAAATGGTGTCGGAACGAGTAATGGCGGAGCAAGTAGTGTCGGAGCAAGTTATGCCAATGTAGTTTGTTATAAATGTGGAAAACCGGGTCACATTATTAGAAATTGCCCGAACCAGGAGAACACGAATGGACAAGGCCGCGGAAGAGTTTTCAATATTAATGCGGCAGAGGCACAGGAAGACCCGGAGCTTGTTACGGGTACGTTTCTTATTGACAATAAATCTGCTTACGTTTTATTTGATTCGGGTGCGGATAGAAGCTATATGAGTAGAGATTTTTGTGCTAAATTAAGTTGTCCATTGACGCCTTTGGATAGTAAATTTTTACTCGAATTAGCAAATGGTAAATTAATTTCAGTAGATAATATATGTCGGAATAGAGAAATTAAACTGGTTAGAAAAACATTTAAGATTGATTTGATACCAGTAGAGTTAGGGAGTTTTGATGTGATAATCGGTATGGACTGATTGAAAGAAGTGAAAGCAGAGATCGTTTGTTACAAAAATGCAATTCGCATTATACGAGAAAAAGGAAAACCCTTAATGGTGTACGGAGAAAAGGGTAACACGAAGCTACATCTTATTAGTAATTTGAAGGCACAAAAACTAATAAGAAAAGGTTGCTATGATGTTCTAGCACACGTCGAGAAAGTACAAACTGAAGAAAAGAGCATCAATGATGTTCCCATTGCAAAAGAATTTCCTGATGTATTTCCGAAAGAATTACCGGGATTACCCCCACATCGATCCGTTGAATTTCAAATAGATCTTGTACCAGGAGCTGCACCAATAGCTCGTGCTCCTTACAGACTCGCACCCAGCGAGATGAAAGAACTGCAAAGCCAATTACAAGAACTTTTAGAGCGTGGTTTCATTCGACCAAGCACATCACCGTGGGGAGCTCCTGTTTTGTTTGTCAAGAAGAAAGATGGTACATTCAGGTTGTGTATCGACTACCGAGAGTTGAACAAACTTACCATCAAGAACCGCTACCCACTACAGAGAATTGACGACTTATTTGATCAACTACAAGGCTCGTCTGTTTATTCAAAGATTGACTTACGTTCCGGGTATCATCAAATGCGGGTGAAAGAAGATGATATTCCAAAGACTGCTTTCAGAACACGTTACGGTCATTACGAGTTTATGGTCATGCCGTTTGGTTTAACTAATGCACCAGCTGTGTTCATGGACCTTATGAACCGAGTGTGTGGACCATACCTTGACAAGTTTGTCATTGTTTTCATTGATGACATACTTATTTACTCAAAGAATGACCAAGAACACGGTGAACATTTGAGAAAGGTGTTAGAAGTATTGAGGAAGGAAGAATTGTACGCTAAGTTTTCAAAGTGTGCATTTTGGTTGGAAGAAGTTCAATTCCTCGGTCACATAGTGAACAAAGAAGGTATTAAGGTAGATCCGGCAAAGATAGAAACTGTTGAAAAGTGGGAAACCCCGAAAACTCCGAAACACGTACGCCAGTTTTTAGGACTAGCTGGTTACTACAGAAGGTTCATCCAAGACTTTTCCAGAATAGCAAAACCCTTGACTGCATTAACGCATAAAGGGAAGAAATTTGAATGGAATGATGAACAAGAGAAAGCGTTTCAGTTATTGAAGAAAAAGCTAACTACGGCACCTATATTGTCATTGCCTGAAGGGAATGATGATTTTGTGATTTATTGTGACGCATCAAAGCAAGGTCTCGATTGTGTATTAATGCAAAGAACGAAGGTGATTGCTTATGCGTCTAGACAATTGAAGATTCACGAACAAAATTATACGACGCATGATTTGGAATTAGGCGCGGTTGTTTTTGCATTAAAGACTTGGAGGCACTACTTATATGGGGTCAAAAGTATTATATATACCGAACACAAAAGTCTTCAACACATATTTAATCAGAAACAACTGAATATGAGGCAGCGTAGGTGGATTGAATTGTTGAATGATTACGACTTTGAGATTCATTACCACCCGGGAAAGGCAAATGTGGTAGCCGATGCCTTGAGCAGGAAGGACAGAGAACCCATTCGAGTAAAATCTATGAATATAATGATTCATAACAACCTTACTACTCAAATAAAGGAGGCGCAACAAGGAGTTTTAAAAGAGGGAAATTTAAAGGATGAAATACCCAAAGGATCGGAGAAGCATCTTAATATTCGGGAAGACGGAACCCGGTATAGGGCTGAAAGGATTTGGGTACCAAAATTTGGAGATATGAGAGAAATGGTACTTAGAGAAGCTCATAAAACCAGATACTCAATACATCCTGGAACGGGGAAGATGTACAAGGATCTCAAGAAACATTTTTGGTGGCCGGGTATGAAAGCCGATGTTGCTAAATATGTAGGAGAATGTTTGACGTGTTCTAAGGTCAAAGCTGAGCATCAAAAACCATCAGGTCTACTTCAACAACCCGAAATCCCGGAATGGAAATGGGAAAACATTACCATGGATTTCATCACTAAATTGCCAAGGACTGCAAGTGGTTTTGATACTATTTAGGTAATAGTTGATCGTCTCACCAAATCAGCACACTTCCTTCCAATAAGAGAAGATGACAAGATGGAGAAGTTAGCACGACTGTATTTGAAGGAAGTCGTCTCCAGACATGGAATACCAATCTCTATTATCTCTGATAGGGATGGTAGATTTATTTCAAGATTCTGGCAGACATTACAGCAAGCATTAGGAACTCGTCTAGACATGAGTACTGCCTATCATCCACAAACTGATGGGCAGAGCGAAAGGACGATACAAACGCTTGAAGACATGCTACGAGCATGTGTTATTGATTTCGGAAACAGTTGGGATCGACATCTACCGTTAGCAGAATTTTCCTACAACAACAGCTACCATTCAAGCATTGAGATGGCGCCGTTTGAAGCACTTTATGGTAGAAAGTGCAGGTCTCCGATTTGTTGGAGTGAAGTGGGGGATAGACAAATTACAGGTCCGGAGATTATACAAGAAACTACCGAGAAGATCATCCAAATTCAACAACGGTTGAAAACCGCCCAAAGTTGACAAAAGAGCTACGCTGACATTAAAAGAAAAGATATAGAATTTGAAATTGGAGAGATAGTCATGCTTAAAGTTGCACCTTGGAAAGGCGTTGTTCGATTTGGTAAACGAGGAAAATTAAATCCAAGGTATATTGGACCATTCAAGATTATTGATCGTGTCGGACCAGTAGCTTACCGACTTGAGTTACCTCAACAACTCGCGGCTGTACATAACACTTTCCACGTCTCGAATTTGAAGAAATGTTTTGCTAAAGAAGATCTCACTATTCCGTTAGATGAAATCCAAATCAACGAAAAACTTCAATTCATCGAAGAACCCGTCGAAATAATGGATCGTGAGGTTAAAAGACTTAAGCAAAACAAGATACCAATTGTTAAGGTTCGATGGAATGCTCGTAGAGGACCCGAGTTCACCTGGGAACGTGAAGATCAGATGAAGAAGAAATACCCGCATCTATTTCCAGAAGATTCGTCAACACCTTCAACAGCTTAAAATTTCGGGACAAAATTTATTTAACGGGTAGGTACTGTAGTGACCCGAACTTTTCCATGTTTATATATATTAATTGAGATTGATATTTACATGATTAAATGTTTCCAACATGTTAAGCAATCAAACTTGTTAAGACTTGATTAATTGAAATATGTTTCATATAGACAATTGACCACCCAAGTTGACCGGTGATTCACGAACGTTAAAACTTGTAAAAACTATACGATGACATATATATGGTTATATATATAGTTAACATGTTTTTATTATAAGTATGTATCTCATTAGGTATTTTAACAATGAGTTATATACATAAAAATGAGACTATTAATTTAAGAAACTCGAAAACGATATATATAACGATTATCGTTATAACAACGTCTTACTAGGTACATATGAATCATATTAAGATATTGATACACTTGGTTAATTATGTTAAATGATAAGTAAATATATTATTAAGTGTATTAACAATGAAATACATATGTAAAAATAAGACTACTAACTTAATGATTTCGAAACGAGACATATATGTAACGATTATCGTTGTAACGACATTTAACTGTATATACATCATACTGAGATATATTATATATCATAATATCATGATAATATAACAATTTAATATCTCATTTGTTATAATAAACAATGGGTTAACAACATTCAACAAGATCGTTAACCTAAAGGTTTCAAAACAACATTTACATGTAACGACTAACGATGACTTAACGACTCAGTTAAAATGTATATACATGTAGTGTTTTAATATGTATTCATACACTTTTGAAAGACTTCAAGACACTTATCAAAATACTTCTACTTAACAAAAATGCTTACAATTACATCCTCGTTCAGTTTCATCAACAATTCTACTCGTATGCACCCGTATTCGTACTCGTACAATACACAGCTTTTAGATGTATGTACTATTGGTATATACACTCCAATGATCAGCTCTTAGCAGCCCATGTGAGTCACCTAACACATATGGGAACCATCATTTGGCAACTAGCATGAAATATCTCATAAAATTACAAAAATATGAGTAATCATTCATGACTTATTTACATGAAAACAAAATTACATATCCTTTATATCTAATCCATACACCAACGACCAAAAACACCTACAAACACTTTAATTCTTCAATTTTCTTCATCTAATTGATCTCTCTCAAGTTCTATCTTCAAGTTCCAAGTGTTCTTCATATATTTTACAAGTTCTAGTTACATAAAATCAAGAATACTTTCAAGTTTGCTAGCTCACTTCCAATCTTGTAAGGTGATCATCCAACCTCAAGAAATCTTTGTTTCTTACAGTAGGTTATCATTCTAATACAAGGTAATAATCATATTCAAACTTTGGTTCAATTTCTATAACTATAACAATCTTATTTCAAGTGATGATCTTACTTGAACTTGTTTTCGTGTCATGATTCTGCTTCAAGAACTTCGAGCCATCCAAGGATCCGTTGAAGCTAGATCCATTTTTCTCTTTTCCAGTAGGTTTATCCAAGGAACTTAAGGTAGTAATGATGTTCATAACATCATTCGATTCATACATATAAAGCTATCTTATTCGAAGGTTTAAACTTGTAATCACTAGAACATAGTTTAGTTAATTCTAAACTTGTTCGCAAACAAAAGTTAATCCTTCTAACTTGAATTTTAAAATTAACTAAACACATGTTCTATATCTATATGATATGCTAACTTAATGATTTAAAACCTGGAAACACGAAAAACACCGTAAAACCGGATTTACGCCGTCGTAGTAACACCGCGGACGGTTTTGGGTTAGTTAATTAAAAACCATGATAAACTTTGATTTAAAAGTTGTTATTCTGAGAAAATGATTTTTATTATGAACATGAAACTATATCCAAAAATTATGGTTAAACTCAAAGTGGAAGTATGTTTTCTAAAATGGTCATCTAGACGTCGTTCTTTCGACTGAAATGACTACCTTTACAAAAACGAATTGTAACTTATTTTTCTGACTATAAACCTATACTTTTTCTGTTTAGATTCCTAAAATAGAGTTCAATATGAAACCATAGCAATTTGATTCACTCAAAACGGATTTAAAATGAAGAAGTTATGGGTAAAACAAGATTGGATAATTTTTCTCATTTTAGCTACGTGAAAATTGGTAACAAATCTATTCCAACCATAACTTAATCAACTTGTATTGTATATTATGTAATCTTGAGATACCATAGACACGTATACAATGTTTTGACCTATCATGTCGACACATCTATATATATTTCGGAACAACCATAAACACTCTATATGTGAATGTTGGAGTTAGCTATACAGGGTTGAGGTTGATTCCAAAATATATATAGTTTGAGTTGTGATCAATACTGAGATACGTATACACTGGGTCGTGGATTGATTCAAGATAATATTTATCGATTTATTTCTGTACATCTAACTGTGGACAACTAGTTGTAGGTTACTAACGAGGACAGCTGACTTCATAAACTTAAAACATCAAAATATATTAAAAGTGTTGTAAACTCACCAACATTTTTTGTTGACGTTTTAAGCATGTTTATTCTCAGGTGATTATTAAGAGCTTCCGCTGTCGCATACTTAAATAAGGACGAGATTTGGAGTCCATGCTTGTATGATATTGTGTAAAAACTGCATTCAAGAAACTTATTTTGTTGTAACATATTTGTATTGTAAACCATTATGTAATGGTCGTGTGTAAACAGGATATTTTAGATTATCATTATTTAATAATCTACGTAAAGCTTTTTAAACCTTTATTTATGAAATAAAGGTTATGGTTTGTTTTAAAAAATGAATGCAGTCTTTTAAAAACGTCTCATATAGAGGTCAAAACCTCGCAACGAAATCAATTAATATGGAACGTTTTTAATCAATAAGAACGGGACATTTCAGATAGTGCCTAATGTAAGTAGGAAAACTTGAACGTTGTTTTAGTGATAGTCACCTAGGTTGTAGGTTGACTTGTTGTTGCGGTGTACTTATGTACATTTTTTATTATATTGTATATAGGTGTATAAATACCGGTATCTATTTGGTGCGGTGTCCTAGGGATGAATCTATTGGAGAGATTTGAATGTTTGGCGGCTTTGAGTGATCAAGTTCACGGTAAAGACTTTGGTCATTCGGGTACTAGGAGTTATCGCGTGTTATTTGGTGTGAATGTTGCGTCAGTCCGAGTAAAGTACTTTGCGTGACCATGTGAAAATGGTAAGGTACGCATTTGTAATAATGACTGATCACCATTATTATGAAAGTGTATCTTGACATCAAGCATGACATGACGAGTACCGAACGGAGGAAACGTGGCATGGTTGGGGTAGATTCGGGATGAATTAGGAATCGTTTATTGGTTCCTAGGATATAGTTGTCTCGGATGATGTGGTTGTAGACACATCGGGTTCATTGTTAGTCGGGAAGTGTTATGGTGGTTTTGGTTAGTTAAGTGAGTGAGCAAACTCACGTGTTAGGACGCGTACTTAGTCACCCTAGGTGGCGGGTGTACCATTGAGATTGTCATTGGTTAAAGTTACTCATCGTAACTAGGATAACCGATTAGTGCGTATGTGGGTGCGACGAGGACTTGAATCCCGTGTCTAATGATTGTAAATTTGAGTTACACTCCATAGAGTGTGTGGTTAGAGGATCGCGTAAGGATTCTAGTTATGAGTCGTCTTAGAATTTGCGAATTGAGGAGTCTTCGGGTCATTAAACTCATGGGAGTGAGATCTGTATGACAATGGTCGCGTTTGTGTGATTTGGACTATAGGGTAACATTCCTAACGGAATATCCCTTGTTGTAGTGCTTGTGTCGATATTCGGAAGGGTGTAAGACTTGGTGTTCCAAGCACCTCTTAGCGTTAGACGGAAGGTTTCGTTAGGCTATATCGTTTGGCCTTGTGGAAGTTGCGGGTAGTGTGTGATCGGTAGAAACTTTCGATAAGATAATAAACCGTGAGGTTTTTCGGGCAAGTATGACTTTGGGTCATTATTGGGGAGAGATGGGCAATGTCGGGTGTATGGGACCCAAAGATCGAGTTTCTAAATCTCGATAGGTTGCGGTGGGAGTTGCATGACACGGCGTCAGGTGCCTTCTTATACCTGCTAGTGTAATGTTCAACTCCGGTGATGGTGTGATCATTTTGTGCTTAGGGTGCCCGTGGGATACCCTTGGAAGCATCGAGGGTTATAATAGTGATCGACGAGTGATAGGAATTCGACGGTTGCACAAGTTGAAGTTCAAGAGCATTGCAGTAAATACTTCTTATGAAGTGACGGGTGAGCGAATCTTGTTGCTCTTAAGTGATAGGCGAGTAAAGATGACCGGTGAGTCAATGATGGACTTAGTGGTCGGTTAGGCCGAAGGTTAGGATGAAGTGTTGATATTGCGGTCGATGCAATTATTGTGTCGGTTTGGTCACTCTTCTCCATGAGAGTGATCAATTGTTAATAAAGGTTCGTTGCAGAGAAGGTCGGGTGATCTCGACTGAGATGCACGACTGATTAAGCGGAGTGGCGTATGCCTAGGCTTAGAGGCGTACGTAGGATTTTGGTGGTGTTTGCTTTGCGAACAATGAAGGGTTGTTAGTTGTTAATCGTGGTATGAAGGTGTGATGTCGTCGCGTGTACGACATCTTTAGTGAGTGTGTATGACGGCTCTGAGAGCCTAAGGTGAATTTACGATGATTTGGTGTGTATGACGAACGATATGGATGGTCATGTGTGTCGTGGAATGACAATTCCGCGGGATGTGTATCATCTTGGCGGTGAGAATATGGAGCTAAATCCTAAGTGGGTGAGTTTTTACTGATGTATGAGGAAGCTCCGGTGGTGTTAGATCAAGTGAAGTGTAAGACTTCTTAGGTAAGGTGGTCGTGTAGCACCAAAGTGCGGTAAGAGACCAAGTGCGAAGTTGGAGTCACGGAGGCGAGATAATGAAGTTGTTGTTGCAGGTGCTCCCGAGATGTAAAATCTGGGTTGCTATGAGACTTGGATCGTATTGTCGAATAGGTACAAGTTCGATATTGTGGTGGATACTGTATTTTCCCTGTCGGGAAACGTGATCGTAAAAATTGTCAAGTTGATTACTCCACTTAATGGATGATTGTGAGGAGATACATCGGTTCTGATTGTCTCACATAGAGATACGCAGATGTTGTTTTGGTTGCGAGAATGTGTACCATAGTGATGTGACCCATAGGTTGCATTGAAATGTCGATGCCATCCTTAACGGACGGTCTAGGTAGGAAGGTTCACCTGGATTTGGTGACTATTTTATGAGTCGTGTGGCGAATTGCGGGAATTTTGTGATGATGATTCGCCGTTGACGGGATTTTAGTATACGAATAGTTTCTATGCTAGTACTAGGAAGCCGTATTGTATGGTTCGGGGGAGAAACCCTATGACGATGTGTGGATGTTTCGTCTAACTCATGGTGTATTATTATCGTCCTGGATTAATCCAGTGACGGATAGTCATGTGTGGATCGATCAATGGAAAGGTGGTGCTCTTAAAGTATTTATTTTAGGGTTACCGAAATTTCTTCGTTGAAGGAATGACCCGGGTGTAGAGCCGGAGGAAGTTGGTTCTTGGTCTAGAGAATATTCATGAATGATCGGTTGAGTAGTACGTTTATGAACCGATGGAGTACGGAGTTTTAAGGAATCATAAATCCTTCTCGATTTGGATTAATGCAAGTCATGGTTCACGACATTAGTAGATTACATTGGGTGATATGGTTATGGATGCAGCTTGTTGCGAGTTGTAGCCGAGAGAACTTGAAGAGATAAGTGGTGTTTTTCGTATTTTCCTAAGCGGAAATTCTGTACTTTGAGTGTATGATATATCGCTTGTTGCGGTAGTGCACGCTAGTGATTATTAGCGTGTGGTGAGATCTTAGAATTTACGGAGGAGTGACGACGATGATTGTCAGTGAATTGTTCAACTTTTGGTTTGATTGTGAAATGTATTGTACGAGTTGGATACTCGGTGTAGGAGCAAACAGTTGCGGTTGTTTTGTCTCGAGGGATGATTACTCTTTCTAGTTGTAATATATGATGCGTTAGTGTACGAAGCAAGAAGTCGGATGCATGATTACTACATGTGTGACTCCGCATTTGGAGGCGAAAATGTTCGAGGGAGAAGTGCATAACTTCTAGTATTTAGTGCGGATCACGAGGACGTGATCCAATCTAAGTGGGGGAGAGTTGTAAGACCCAAATATTTATTGTACGTCGTGTATTTATGGTGTACATTAAGTGTATGTGTAGCGACCCGACAAAATCATCATTGACGGCGCCGTCTACTTAGGTCCCGTTACGTGGTCATAAGTCTTTAAAACAACGTTTGACCAAAAGATATGTCGCATTCATTTCAAATGTAAAGATTGTTCAAAGTTTACAAGAATAGTTCCACCACAAGTTACGTTACAAAGTTATAAATACAAATGAAACTTATGCGACACAATTTAAAAGTAGCCAAAAGACGCTTCATGTATGCATATATACTCGACATCCAATGCAAGTATCAAAATAATGAGCGGAAGCATGTATCATGTATCGTTCAAGGACCTGAGAAAAACATAGAAATCTGTCAACGAAAACGTTGGTGAAATCATAGGTTTGAGTAAGTAAGTACAAGTGAACCACAGGATTTGCAACAATGAGATAATAGGAATACATTCCAAAAGCTTGTTTCACGAGCACCCAATTATCAATGCTTAACATTCCTTCCATAGAACCCCATCACCTTAGTGCTAGAACATACACTGTTTCTCGAAAATATATTTCATTCGTAAACGGTAGCGAACCGTTTGAATGAGGGTTTGTCAAACCCATATGGCCATATAACATAAGTTCTCGCTTACACCCGGCAAGTGTAACTAATGATAATCGAATTGAGGATTTTTGTTCTAAACTCGTATGTAGAATGTTTGTTTTCCTATACTTGTATTCACTTAGTTAGAAAGGAACGTTTATGTTTTCTCATCCCAAATGTAAGTTTCAAAAGAGTAAAAGTGGGACTATGATCTCACCTTGAGTGCATTAGTAGTAAAGTACTTCAACAAGTAAACGTGTGCAAAGAACAATGCTAGTCTTGACCTAAACAATAGGTTGTATCAATAATGGTAAACACGATAGGTCAAAGATCTTCAATTAGTCCTATGGCTCGTTAAGACTCGATCATAATAGCATGTGAATCAAATTTTCATGTTTCATGCAAGGTACAAGTATAAAAGCATGTTAGAACGATTGCACAAACATTTGGTTAAGTTTGATTAAAAGTCAACTTGGTCGGGTCAAAGTCAACGAAAAAGTCAACACGTTCGGGTCGGGTCCCGAACTATTTTTCTGAGGTTTTTAATCATATATGAGCATGTTAGAACAAGTTACATGTGAATCGGAGGTCCATAGCATGGCAAACATTTTTCGTAAAATGACCAACGAAGACAGAGTCTGTCAGTGTATCTGGACGGCGTCCAGATTGTCTGGACGGCGTCCAGCTTTGAAGGCTGGGACGGCATCCAAATATCTGGACGGCGTCCAGCTTTGAAGTCTGGGACGGCGTCCAAGGGTCTGGACGGCGTCCAGATTGGTATTCCAGTCTGATGCAGTAAGCTTCTAAGTACACGAACCAAAAACCAAATAAACACAATTTATGATCCGCAAACAATCAAGTCAAGTATTTTATACCGTTGGGATGGTAATTTGACGAGGAAGACAACTAAACACATTTCACCAATCAATCTACCTATTATAACAACCAAAACCGCATCTAATGCTCAACATTAATCGCATACAAGTTCATAAATGCAATTCAATGATTCGGGCAACCAATTTACATGAATGATATGCCGTTTCGAAGGTAATCAAGCATACAATCCAACTAAACACTTACCAACAATAATCCATGGCATTCAATGCATCAAAAGTCCATTTCAAGTTCATCAAACCCTAACCCAAATTCACCAAAATCATAAATCAAGTTCATGAACTTTTCTAAAGCAACCTACACATCAAATTGAAGCTAGTGATACTAGGAACACAATTAGAACATGAACTTTTAACATCTAACAACATATGATCATCCAAAATTCAAGAACAACACACCAAAATTCAAGTTCATGCTAGTTACACTAAAACAACGAGATCGAGCATATAAATCATATAATCATGTTAGACTTGAGCCATAGACACTAATTAACACTTTTATAAGTTAAAAACATAAAGAACACAAAATCTAGTGATTTTAGGAAGTTACCCAAATATAATGAAATCGGTATGGAATCGAAGAGGAAGATGCAAGGATCACGAATTTGTAATTTGTTTTGTTGCTAGCTTCCTAATCCGAATTTAGATGATGAATTCTTGTTGGTGTTCTTGAGAGAAAAAAAGAGAGTAGAAGAAAGATGGAGATGTTGAAATGAGAGGAGGAGGTTGAAGGTTTGACTAGTTAACCTAGTCAAATCTTTGGCCTCTTGGCAAGTTTAGTCCCTGTAATTTGAATCGGGTGCGTGAATTACCTAAACGAGATAATTTAAAACGCGTATCAACGGGAGATGTTATAAACATATAACGGAGTTTAAATTAGTATAACGGAAAAAGTAAATGGAAAAAGGCGGGATGTTACATTACCTACTCCTTAAAAGAAATTTCGTCCCGAAATTTAAGTAGGCGTAGTAGTCGTTGTTTCTTCCTCGAGATCTTGCGTTTCCGAATTCACGAATAGATGAGGATACTTCCTTTACATTTGATCTTGTCTTTCCCAAGTAAACTCGGGTCCCCTTTTGGCGTTCCAACGGACTTTAACAATCGGGATTCGGCTTTATTTCAATGTCTTGACGGAGGTGTCCACAATTTCAATCGGTTCCTCCACAAAATGAAGTTTGTCATCAATAGTAAGTTCCTCGAGAGGGATGACGATATCGGGTTCGGCAAGACACTTTTTCAAGTTAGATACATGGAAGGTAGGATGAACGGAGTTCAATTGAGGCGGAAGATCTAAACGATAAGCAACGGTTCCAATACGCTCCAAGATTTCGAAAGGACCAATATACCGCAGATTTAGCTTCCCGCGTTTCCCAAAACGGATTACACCCTTCCAAGGTGCGAATTTTAACATGACGCGGTCACCGACTTGAAATTCAAGGTCGTTGCGTCTTTTGTCGGTATAGCACTTTTGACGACTCCGGGCCGTCCGAAGCCTATCTCGGATTTGAACGATCTTCTCGGTGGTTTCGTGAATGAGTTCGGGTCCGGTGATTTGTACGTCGCCTACTTCGGCCCAACAAAGAGGTGAACGACATTTTCGACCATATAGCGCTTCAAAAGGTGCGACTTTAATACTCGCGTGATAACTATTGTTGTAAGAGAACTCGACGAGAGGTAAGTGCTTGTCCCAAGCTTTTCCGAAATCAACCACGCAAGCTCGTAACATGTCCTCTAAGGTTTGAATTATACGTTCGCTTTGTCCATCGGTTTGAGGATGATATGCGGTGCTCATGTCTAAACGCGTTCCCAACGCTTCTTGCAATGTACGCCAAAATCTAGAAACGAAATAGCCATCTCGGTCGGAGATAATCGATAAAGGTACACCGTGTCGGGCTACGATCTCCTTAATGTAAAGTTGTGCAAGTTTCTCCATTTTGTCTGTTTCTTTCATGGCAAGGAAGTGTGCGGATTTGGTGAGACGGTCAACAATAACCCAAATGGTATCATAACCGCCCGTCGTTTTTGGTAGCTTGGTGATAAAATCCATCGTTATCCTTTCCCACTTCCATTGCGGGATCTCAGGTTGTTGAAGTAGTCCGGACGGTCTTTGGTGTTCGGCTTTGACTTTGGAACATGTCAAACACTTGGAAACATAAGTAGCTACGTCCCTTTTGATGTTCGGCCACCAATATAGTTGTTTAAGGTCGTGGTACATCTTATTGGCACCGGGGTGAATAGAGTATCGTGACTTATGGGCTTCATCTAAAATAAGGCTTCGTAGGTCCCCATAACTAGGCACCCAAATTCTTCCGGCGAAATATCGGAGTCCGGTTTCTTTAACTTAGAAACGAGAGGTGAGGACGTTCAAGTGTTCGAGAGAGATGTTTTCATCTTTGAGAGCCTCATCTTGGGCTACCTGAATTTGGCTATTAAGGTTTGTGTGGATGGTGATGTTTAAGGCTCGGACACGAAGAGGCACCGCTCTTTCTTTTCGACTTAAGGCATCGGCTACTACATTTGCCTTCCCGGGATGGTAACGAAGCTCGCAATTGTAATCGTTTAAGGTTTCAATCCACCTTCGTTGTCTCATGTTTAGTTGCTTTTGATCGAAAATGTGTTGGAGACTTTTGTGGTCGGTAAAGATAGTACTCATGGTTCCATAAAGATAGTGTCTCCACATTTTAAGTGCAAAGACAACGGCTCCGAGTTCGAGATCATGCGTCGTGTAGTTTCGTTCATGAATTTTGAGTTGTCGAGAAGCATAAGCAATGACTTTCATTCGTTGCATCAATACACACCCAAAACCATGTTTCGAGGCATCGCAATATACAACAAAGTCATCATTGCCTTCGGGAAGTGACAAGATAGGAGCGGTGGTTAGCTTCGTTTTCAAGATTTGAAACGCGGATTCTTGCTCGGTCGCCCAAATGAATTTCTTTCCCTTGTGAGTTAATGCGGTTAGAGGACGAGCAACCAAAGAAAAATCCTTGATGAATCTACGGTAGTATCCGGCGAGACCCAAGAATTGACGGATGTGAGTAGGAGTAGTAGGAGTCTCCCATTTACTAATGGCTTCGATTTTCGTTGGATCGACTTTAATACCTTGGTCACTTACAACATGACTAAGAAATTGAACTTCCTTTAACCAAAATTCACACTTGGAGAATTTGGCATAGAGTTGTTCTTGTCTTAAAAGTTCAAGCACAAGTCGGAGGTGTTCCTCGTGTTCTTCTTCGCTTTTTGAATAGACTAAAATATCATCGATGAACACGATAACGAATTTGTCAAGATACGGTTTGCACACGCGGTTCATAAGATCCATGAACACCGCCGATGCATTAGTGAGACCAAATGGCATTACAAGAAATTCATAACTACCATAACGAGTGAAAGGACCCGTTCATATACATTATAAACGATTCATAATAGTTGATTACATCGCGAGGTATTTTGACCTCTATATGATACATTTTACAAACATTGCATTCGTTTTTAAAAGACAAATTTTCTTTACAACGAAAGTTGACGGAATGCACACCATTTCATAATACATCCAACTATAATTGACATAATAATAATCTTGATGAACTCAATGACTCAAATGCAACGTCTTTCAAAATATGCCATGAATGACTCCAAGTAATATCCTTAAAATGAGCTAATGCACAGCGGAAGATTTCTTTAATACCTGAGAATAAACATGCTTTAAAGTGTCAACCAAAAGGTTGGTGAGTTCATAGGTTTATCATAATAATCATTTCAATATATTAATAGACCACAAGATTTCCGTTTATAAATATATGTACACTCGCAAGTGTATAAAAGTATTCTATAAGTTGTAGGCAGCCGGTAACAAGCCTTAACGTTCATGTTTTACCCTCTGAAGTACACCAGATCAGGTGTGTTTAAAATAACCTCGAAGTACTAAAGCATCTCATAGTCAGGATGGGGTTTGTCAGACCCAATAGATCTATCTTTAGGATTCGCGCCTACCGTACATAGACAAGTAGTTTAATGTTACCAAGCTAAGGGTATATTTCTGGTTTAAACCCACATAGAATTAGTTTTAGTACTTGTGCCTATTTCGTAAAACATTTATAAATCAGCGCATGTATTCTCAGCCCAAAAATATATATAAAAAGGGAGCAAATGAAACTCACCATACTGTATTTCGTAGTAAAAATACATATAACGTCATTTAACAAGTGCAAGGTTGGCCTCGGATTCACGAACCTATATTAATTATATATATTTATATGTTGGTCAATATTTGTCTAACAATTTTTGGTCAAGTCATAGTGTACCACAATCCTAATGCTCGAGACTAATGTGCAAAAGTCAACTTGACCCAAAATGACTTCTAAAATTTATATATGTTTATTATATAACTTAGCTATAGTCGTTTTATATATTTAAATATATTTATTAGATTTTATAATAATAAAAGTCATTTATTAATAAAAATTTATATTAACGTTTATATATGATAAAATATACTTTTATATATCTTAAGTAGTAAAATTTATAAAGTTCACTTAATATCGTAAAACTATAGTGGTAAGTATTATTAATGTAATTATATTACGCGTGGTGAAAAATATCTTTGTATCCCCTATTTATTTGATAAAATAATATTGATCATAATAATAATAAGTAAAAGTTGTATTATTTTGTAATAATAATTATTATTATTCTATAAAAAAAATAACAATATTTATATTTACTAAAAATGTTATTATGATAAAATGATAATACTAACATAATAGTAATAATGATATTTTATAATGACAAGGATATTTCTATTAAAATAATAACGACGATAGTAATAATAATCATTTTAACAATAATACTAAAATTCAGTTGACTATAACTTCAAATCCGTTCATCGAAACCATTCGATATCTAAATGAAAAGTTCTTAATTTTTAGCTAGCTTTCCAATGACATGCATATCATATACCCTATCTCAGTAGCATATGTATCTAATTCAGGATTTAACAAACCTATCTAAGGACAATATCGAATGTACAAGCATGCATAATCCTATATACTCGAGCACTAGTCAGGGATACACTAATGATATATAAAAGTTAAGTTATGAGTGCTCACGTATCAATATTGAGATTCAATATTGCAGGAAAGTATGTAGACGCAACGGAGATGATAAAAACTAGATTGACCTCACGAGCATACCCATGAACCATACCCATCACCTCCATAGCTATAACCCATAATTTCCTTAGCTTCGACTCATTCAAAAAACTATTTTAAAATCACTCGGACATCACTCCGTCGTAATATTTTATGTATACTAATAATATCTTGAAATAATATAGAGCAAATATATATATATATATATATATATATATATATATATATATATATATATATATATATAAATCGATTGAGAGAGTTTAGAGAAATATATTTTCAAGTTTCTATGAAATAATGAAACCTATTGAATTCTATTTATAATAGATTTTTGAATTATTAAAGTGAATTATTAAAGTATGAATTATTAAAGTGAATTATTAAAGTATGAATTATTAAAGTGAATTATTAAAGTATGAATTATTAAAGTGAATTATTAAAGTATGAATTATTAAAGTGAATTATTAAAGTATGAATTATTAAAGTGAATTATTAAAGTATGAATTATTAAAGTGAATTATTAAAGTATGAATTATTAAAGTGAATTATTAAAGTATGAATTATTAAAGTATGAATTATTAAAGTAAATTATTAAAGTTAAAGTAACGGTAAAGTAAAGTAAAGGTAAAGTTAAAGTATAGTAAAAATATAAAAACTATGTATGTATAATACGTGTATAAATATATATAATATTAATTTAAATCTTTATATATATTTAATGAAATAAAATATAAATATCGTTATATTTATTATACTGGTTAAGTAATGAGTTGTCAAAAGTGATTCTAGATATTTATAAAAGTTATATACGTTTTAATAATAAAGTTCTTTTTAAACTGAAAACGTTTTTGTACGTTTGAAAATAGATTAATAGAATATTATGGAAACCAATTCTCCAATAGCTTTTGTCTAACTTTCGTAAATGACACTTTTTATTTTTATTTATAAATAGCTTTACAAATTATTCCGAATATCGTTAAGAGGAATAGATTTCTCAAATCATAGTGGACCTCTCAACAGAGACTTGTAATCATAATTCAATGTTTCTGATAATTCAATCATTTAATATATATTTTTTTAATTTCGTCGATAATCATATTGAAACAAATACATTCATATAAAGCATTATACTTTTAAATACTTTGTTGACATTTTCAATTTATAACATATACACATATACATACATATTCATATATGTTCATTTAATGGTTCATGAATCATTGGAATTTGGTCGAGGTTTAAATGAATGTATAAACATAGTTTAAAATCCTTGAGATTTAACTTAACAAACATTGCTTATCGTGTCAGAATAATATAAAGATAAAGTTTAAATTTAGTCGAAAATATCCGGGTCGTCACAGTACCTACCCGTTAAAGAAATTTCGTCCCCGAAATTTGATAGAGGTCGTTATGGCTAACAATGAGAATGTTATTATGACGATTATGAAGTTTTATCATGTCTAAGAAGTATGGATAAAATAATTTGATTGCTCAAAGCGTATGAGGGAAGTTATCGTAAATGAAGGAAATAAGATTATAGTGATTCGTCATATCTTTTGACGTCATCACAATTGATCTCCGAATTTAAAGAAAATCTTTGTAATCTATGTTGGATTTGATGCTTCGGTGATTAAGGAGATTATGATTCTCTTCGAATTAATACGATAATCCATCTTGATTTTTCTGTCGTGTATTTCACTATAAATCCACCTCCTTCGTTTCCTTACAACTCACACCTTCTATTCTTTCTCCCTCAACTCATATTTTAAAGTATTTGTCAATATGCTTCATCCAGTACTGATTCTCGATATACTCCTCACTTTCATATCTATCATTCTTCTTTTTCATCTGCCTCCGGAAGAATCTATTTACTTCTACTATATTCTCGGTTTTATAGTGTTTTTAGTTCTTCCGTGTCTTTATATTACTATATGCATCGATATATACGGTTTATAATTTTTGGGTGGTTGTTGGGTTTTATATCTTCCCTTATATTTCAAAGCCCCTGCTTTTGTCTTCTATAATCATTGACATCCAAGTTAATGCTCCCTTCTATTTGCTGCGATTTATACTCCAATTTCTATTTTAGAGTTTTGTCCTTTCGTTTCTTCTTCTTGCGATTAAGCAACATTTGTAATGGTCCAGTATTCGCAGATATGAATTTCAGAATGAACATAGTTAATGTTCTAAGAAGGAAATGGTAATGGCATGATCTTGATTTGTTAATTTACCAGAATACCCTGAAAAGACCGAATCATCAAGAAAATATATTCTTGATATTTTTAGAGATTAAATAGAATACAAGAGTCGTGTAACATGGAACATGATGACGGCATGGTCTGTGAATCGTCATGTCCCATTAGAAACTCAGCATGACTTACTGTAATATAATCACGTTGATCAAGTGTCATTATATTATACTAACTCATGCTTCAGTTCCCAACACTACTTCAAAACATTCATAATTTAAACTCGAAAGTTTATAGAATATAGAAACTAATAGTTTCTTATATGATGTAACACTGATAGCGCAAAGAGATAAATGACTTCAGATAAGATTAATTGTGAAAATATCTTCAGAAATATCGCGGATATTTATAATGAAAGATATGATAATATCTTAGAATTTCTAATATTGATGGATGATGATGAAGATTTGTCTGTAAAGGTTTAGAATAAAGAGTAAGGTATTCGTTAATGACTTTAGCAGGCACTGAATCATTTGGATTCTTTGAAGGCAGATTTAGTCTTTGTGATTTGTCCACAGCCTCCTTCATAGTCTGTTCAATCCGTTTTCCAGTTTCAAACCTTCTCTTTTTCTCAGCTTTACCACCTTACTATTCTTTGTCATCAAACTTTTTACTGTTAAGATCGTTTACAGTTTTTGATGCTTCGTCAGCATTTCAAGAACTAGTTTGCAGTTCAGAATATTTTTCAGAACTTCACATTCAAAGTATGTAAGTCCAGGAGATAGACGTTTTACGTACACATATAACTGTTGGCGTAGACATGCTGCGAGATTTCAAAATACTGGTTACTGTTTTTCGATGATTCGTATGACAATTCTCGTTACAAGATGCGAATGAGTAAATGATGTGATTTCAATAAATATAATGATTTTTCAAAAAGTCAAAGATAATTGAAGTTGTTGGTAAGTTTATTACTAAGGTGGCGAGATATGAAAGGTCCCCAGTAACGATGACGAAAGGGCAACGTATCTATCAAGGTTATAATAAGACTAGTCCGACTGAAAAGTCGAAGTTGACTTGCTGGAGCTGTGACAAAACTGTCTACTTTGAAAAGGAATTGAAAAGTCATTTTAGCTAATAAATGCCAAAGGGTCTGACACGGATACGTGTCGAACTATGACTTTGGCTTCGAGAGCTTTTTAGGTACATAAATGTCGTAATATGTGGTTGGATCATCATCTCGCATGTCTTTAGGAATTTTGAAGTGTTTGAACACATATTGTAATTGTTAATATACATATGATGTTCTAAGATTTTGAATGATACAAATATTTTTTGTGAGTTCCATGAATAGAAATGAGGTTCTAGGACAGTTTTGAAGTCAAAGTATAGTTTTGAAAGATGTAGGAATCTAAGAGTGATGATTTCGGTTATATCTTGAATCGAATTCTGAGATTTCAAAATCAGAATATGTAATTAGATTTTGAATGAGTATGGTTGTTTTGATTTCTATAAAAGAATGTATATTGTTGTGAAAGTATGGAGTATAATGGATGATTTGCTGAATCAGATTCGAAGAATGTAACATATTAATTGTGAATTTATATATCTCTAGGGTATTACCTACCCGTTAAAAAAAATTTCACAATTAATATTTTGTACAAAAGAATTTTATTACAGTCTTTATGGAAATATATATGTGTATATTTCTTCAGATGTAATATTGATTTAATGAGTTAATATTAAATTAAACTCATTTGATTTATGGTTAAGGCTAGGATAGATAATTTCTAAACTTTAGAAATTACATAATCGCCGTAGAATGTTTCCCCAATGAAGTTATGAATCAATACTTCATCGTTGTGGTATTCCTTGGTATCTACATGGCGTATGACGTTGATGCTCGTGGGACAGATTGTGAAGTTGAGGTTTGCGATGCGGTTGTTGTTGGTGGTGGTAATGGTACTGTTGATGTTGTTGATGGTGGTACTGGTTATGCTGGTGGTGCTACTGCTGGTGTTTGTAACCTTTGCACCATATTTTCCAAAGCCACTACCCGAGCGCGAAGCTCGTTGACTTCTTCTATTACACTGGGGTGATTGTCGGTTTGGACGAGCGGATAAATAAGATCTAGAATTTGGTGTAGTATGTAATCATGACGAGATACTCTAGAAATGAGAGAGAAAATGGTGTTTCGGATAGGTTTGCCGGTAAGTGCTTCAGGTTCTTCGCCAAGAGGGCAATGTGGTGGATGGAAGGGATCACCTTCTTCTTGTCTCTAATGATTAAGGAGGCTACGAACCCATCCCCAATTCATCCAGAATAGATGATGACTAATTGGTTGATCCATTCCGGTCACACTGCTTTCGGAACTTGAGTGGGATTCCATTTCGGAATCCGAGGGACTTGAACTAATGACGAATTCCATTTCGTACGATTGAATAAAGAATTTTTCGATATGAAATGATTTTCCGGCTATCGGGTGGTATTCTAATTATATAGAGCAAAAGGTTTCGTAGATTACGGAGAAATTTACGGAATATGTCAGGCAAAGTTTACAGTAACAGATACGCTAAGATATGAATTAGTAGATACGCTAAGATATGAATTTTGTCTATACACTATTCATCCAATCAATGCAATAAGATGTGTCTAGACTAAGAATGATAAGCAGGTAATTTCCGACAAAATGATGAGCAAAACTTTTGACATGCAGACACGGTCGAAGTCCAGGCTCATTAATGCATCCTAACGACTATCAGTCAGACACACTAATGCAGACCTAGTTCACTAAGACCACCGCTCTGATACCAACTGAAAGGACCCGTTCATATACATTATAAACGATTCATAATAGTTGATTACATCGCGAGGTATTTTGACCTCTATATGATACATTTTACAAACATTGCATTCGTTTTTAAAAGACAAATTTTCTTTACAACGAAAGTTGACGGAATGCACACCATTTCATAATACATCCAACTATAATTGACATAATAATAATCTTGATGAACTCAATGACTCAAATGCAACGTCTTTCAAAATATGCCATGAATGACTCCAAGTAATATCCTTAAAATGAGCTAATGCACAGCGGAAGATTTCTTTAATACCTGAGAATAAACATGCTTTAAAGTGTCAACCAAAAGGTTGGTGAGTTCATAGGTTTATCATAATAATCATTTCAATATATTAATAGACCACAAGATTTCCGTTTATAAATATATGTACACTCGCAAGTGTATAAAAGTATTCTATAAGTTGTAGGCACCCGGTAACAAGCCTTAACGTTCATGTTTTACCCTCTGAAGTACACCAGATCAGGTGTGTTTAAAATAACCTCGAAGTACTAAAGCATCTCATAGTCAGGATGGGGTTTGTCAGACCCAATAGATCTATCTTTAGAATTCGCGCCTACCGTACATAGACAAGTAGTTTAATGTTACCAAGCTAAGGGTATATTTCTGGTTTAAACCCACATAGAATTAGTTTTAGTACTTGTGCCTATTTCGTAAAACATTTATAAATCAGCGCATGTATTCTCAGCCCAAAAATATATATATAAAGGGAGCAAATGAAACTCACCATACTGTATTTCGTAGTAAAAATACATATAACGTCATTTAACAAGTGCAAGGTTGGCCTCGGATTCACGAACCTATATTAATTATATATATTTATATGTTGGTCAATATTTGTCTAACAATTTTTGGTCAAGTCATAGTGTACCACAATCCTAATGCTCGAGACTAATGTGCAAAAGTCAACTTGACCCAAAATGACTTCTAAAATTTATACGTGTTTATTATATAACTTAGCTATAGTCGTTTTATATATTTAAATATATTTATTAGATTTTATAATAATAAAAGTTATTTATTAATAAAAATTTATATTAACGTTTATATATGATAAAATATACTTTTATATATCTTAAGTAGTAAAATTTATAAAGTTCACTTAATATCGTAAAACTATAGTGGTAAGTATTATTAATGTAATTATATTACGCGTGGTGAAAAATATCTTTGTATCCCCTATTTATTTGATAAAATAATATTGATCATAATAATAATAAGTAAAAGTTGTATTATTTTGTAATAATAATTATTATTATTCTATAAAAAAAATAACAATATTTATATTTACTAAAAATGTAATTATGATAAAATGATAATACTAACATAATAGTAATAATGATATTTTATAATGACAATGATATTTCTATTAAAATAATAACGACGATAGTAATAATAATCATTTTAACAATAATACTAAAATTCAGTTGACTATAACTTCAAATCCGTTCATCGAAACCATTCGATATCTAAATGAAAAGTTCTTAATTTTTTGCTAGCTTTCCAATGACACGCATATCATATACCCTATCTCAGTAGCATATGTATCTAATTCAGGATTCAACAAACCTATCTAAGGACAATATCGAATGTACAAGCATGCATAATCCTATATACTCGAGCACTAGTCAGGGATACAATATTGATATATAAAAGTTAAGTTATGAGTGCTCACGTATCAATATTGAGATTCAATATTGCAGGAAAGTATGTAGACGCAACGGAGATGATAAAAACTAGATTGACCTCACGAGCATACCCATGAACCATACCCATCACCTCCATAGCTATAACCCATAATTTCCTTAGCTTCGACTCATTCAAAAAACTATTTTAAAATCACTCGGACATCACTCCGTCGTAATATTTTATGTATACTAATAATATCTTGAAATAATATAGAGCAAATATATATATATATATATATATATATATATATATATATATATATATATATATATATATATATATATATATATATATGTAAATCGATTGAGAGAGTTTAGAGAAATATATTTTCAAGTTTCTATGAAATAATGAAACCTATTGAATTCTATTTATAATAGATTTTTGAATTATTAAAGTAAATTATTAAAGTATGAATTATTAAAGTGAATTATTAAAGTATGAATTATTAAAGTGAATTATTAAAGTATGAATTATTAAAGTGAATTATTAAAGTATGAATTATTAAAGTGAATTATTAAAGTATGAATTATTAAAGTGAATTATTAAAGTGAATTATTAAAGTATGAATTATTAAAGTATGAATTATTAAAGTAAATTATTAAAGTTAAAGTAAAGGTAAAGTAAAGTAAAGGTAAAGTTAAAGTATAGTAAAAATATAAAAACTATGTATGTATAATACGTGTATAAATATATATAATATTAATTTAAATCGTTATATATATTTAATGAAATAAAATATAAATATCGTTATATTTATTATACTGGTTAAGTAATGAGTTGTCAAAAGTGATTCTAGATATTTATAAAGGTTATATACGTTTTAATAATAAAGTTCTTTTTAAACTGAAAACGTTTTTGTACGTTTGAAAATAGATTAATAGAATATTATGGAAACCAATTCTCCAATAGCTTTTGTCTAACTTTCGTAAATGACACTTTTTATTTTTATTTATAAATAGCTTTACAAATTATTCCGAATATCGTTAAGAGGAATAGATTTCTCAAATCATAGTGGACCTCTCAACAGAGACTTGTAATCATAATTCAATGTTTCTGATAATTCAATCATTTAATATATTTTTTTTTAATTTCGTCGATAATCATATTGAAACAAATACATTCATATAAAGCATTATACTTTTAAATACTTTGTTGACATTTTCAATTTATAACATATACACATATACATACATATTCATATATGTTCATTTAATGGTTTGTGAATCATTGGAATTTGGTCGAGGTTTAAATGAATGTATAAACATAGTTTAAAATCCTTGAGATTTAACTTAACAAACATTGCTTATCGTGTCAGAATAATATAAAGATAAAGTTTAAATTTAGTCGAAAATATCCGGGTCGTCACAACGAGTTCGGAAAGCGGTTTTGGAGACATCTTCCCCCTTAACCCTCAATTGATGATAACCCGAGCGGAGATCGATTTTTGAATATACACAAGACCCTTGTAATTGATCAAAGAGGTCATCGATGCGAGGAAGAGGATATCGGTTCTTAACCGTCAATTTGTTTAGTTCACGATAGTCAATGCACATTCGTAGGGATCCATCTTTATTTTTAACAAACAAAATCGGACCGCCCCAAGGTGAATGGCTAGGTTGGATAAAACCACGATCAAGTAGTTCTTGGATTTGACTTTGCAATTCTTGCATTTCGGATGGAGCGAGTCTATATGGTGCACGTGCTACTGGTGCGGCTCCCGAAATAAGATCGATTTGGAATTCAACCGGTCGATGAGGTGGAAGACCCGGCAATTCGTCGGGAAATACATCGGAATAGTCACTAACAATTGGCACATCATCGATGTGCTTCTCATCGGACTCGACTTTCTTAACGTGAGCAAGGATCGCAAAACAACCCTTACGGAGTAGCTTTCTAACTTTAATGCACGAAACGAGGTTGAGTCCGGTGCAACTCTTATCGCCATAGACGATCAAAGGTTCACCATTCTCGATAGGGATTCAGATTGCGTTAAGATCACAAAGGATGTGAGATTTCGTTTTGGCTAGCCAATTCATACCAATTATTACATCGAAGCTACCTAGTTCCATGGGTATCAAGTCGATTTCAAACTCATTACCCAAAATGTTTAACGTACACCCCCGGTAATATGTGTCGGCACTCAATAGTTTTCCGTTGGCCACTTCAATGGTATAAGTGGTACATAGTGGACGTGGTGGAGTATTAAAAGAATGAGTCAAAGTCTTGGATACAAAACTCTTATCGGCACCCGAATCGAATAAACAAGTAACATAAGTGTTGTTGAGAAGAAACGTACCCGTGACTAATTCATTATCATCTCGGGCTTCCTCGGTGTTGATGTTGAAAGCTCGGCCGCGCGTATTGGTGTAACAACCCAAACCATAACCGACCAAACACGACGAGAATTCAAACAAAAAAAAAAAAAAAAATTTTCTGGTGCAGGCCATCTGCGCGGCGCGCCAGATGGCCGCGCGGCGCGCCAAATCGCCTGGACAGCCCGCTGTCCCCGGAAGTCTATTTAACGAAAATGTTTGACTAGTTCCCGACATTTTTAGCCAAAACGCTTTTAACCATACATTCATATATGTAAAACTAGCACATAACTAAGGTTTGAGCGAGTTTTACAAAGTGGGGCCCACACGTGCCCAAAACGCCACTAAGTTTAAAATACAATGTTTAATACAAATTAGAGTTTCGACCACGAAAAGTTTCATTGCCAAACGATACAACGAGCATGGTGTTTGGGGTTAAACTACCCAAATCTCGGTCAAACTCCAAAATCATCACATCCCAAAAGCGTCACTAAACAAGACGGGATCTCTAATCCAACCGGATGCCCTTACCCTTGTCCACACCGGAACCTATAAAAATAGTAACAACGAGAGGGTAAGCAAAGCTTAGTGAGTAAAACATATATATACATGCATATACAACTTACCCACACGCATCCACGATATCAAATAACACATAACAAATCTCGATAAGCAAGCTAGTATCACCAAACGTATCACTAGCAATAATCATAGCATAAATACTCATAACAATAATCAAATGCTAGTATGAACAACAATAAATCATGGTTAACCAATCTCTTCGCTAGGGAACGACTTCGCGAAACAAGTCATCGATGTTCATAACATTCGTTAGCTTCCAAAAACGGCTATGGCATGCTAACCCCCCGAGGTGTTCCAAAAACGGCTATGGCATCACCCCTCAAGTGTTCCAAAAACGGCTATGGCATCACTTGCTCAATGTGAGTAGAACACGGCTATTACTCACGCTTTCGTACACCAACACGGCTATGTGTACGGGTAACTCAAATAACAACGTGGGAGTAAAACACGGCTATTACTCGCCACTAAATGCACAAACACGGCTATGTGCCTTAATACAAAACATGGACTAATACGGCTAAGTCCCACAACCTTGGTCACAAAACGGCTATGTGACACCATCAACACGGTACATAAATCATATACATACATATATAGATATTCCACTCACCTTATGCCGTCGGTGATTACTAAACCAAGCTTGAATTCCGAGGTAACGTACCTATTTCACAAGCACATAATCAATCAATCGACTTGGCCTAAACTCATAACACACATCATCCTAGGTCATCTTGACCCATTTTGACACTTAACCCTAATTTGGGTCATTCTTACCAAAAACCCTAACTCTTGGCACTCAAGGCCTTCATATATTTCAAATCACTAGATTTTAACACAAAACACTAACGTTAACCAATCTTGGTCCATTTTGACCCGTTTGACTCAATAAAAGTCAATACACCCATTTTGGGTCATTTATACCCAAATCACACCCATTTACACTTCCGTAAGGTGTTCTAGCAAATTATTAGCCAATTAGGGTTTCATAACAACAATTAATACCTTTAAAACCCTAGCTTACACATAATTAAGTCTACATGACCCAATTTACCCAAGAACACCCAATTTACCTACAAATGGGTCTTAGTGTTCATCTTCAACACAAACCCTAACCCATACACGAAAACAAAACAAGAATTGAAAGTTAAGGCATACCACAACTATCAAAATGTAGCAATTGACGAGATGAACAACTTTAGAACTTGCGATAAAACTCGAAACGAACTCCTTCACCTTCACAATGAGCTTTCTTTCTCAAGGTTTTACCTCTCTCTCTAAAATTGATTTGGGGAAGATAAGGTTGGTAAAAGTAGAGTTATGGCTCTACCAAATCTGCTCTCCAAGCCTTAAATCCGGCCCCTAGGTGAATTTACCAAAATACCCACAAAATATCTAATTTAAAAGAAAGGGAGAATCTGCCAGTCTTATGGCGCGGCGCGCCACCAATCCGCGCGGCGCGCAACCCTCCCAGTCCAGCTTCTTTTGCCTTTTAACATATACAACCAACCCCGATTCGAGTACCGCACAATACACTTATTTACACATATGTACACTTCAATTATTCGGGTCTTACAACTCTCCCCCACTTATTCGGATTGCGTCCTCGCAATCCAAGCCGCATGACACGAGGGAAGATAAACCAATACGAACTCTTCGGGCTCCCAAGTGAACTCGGAACCCTTGCTACGCCGCCATTGGACTTTAAAAGTCCTCACTTCTTTATGTCTCAACCTCTTAACTTTCTCATCGAGTATGGCGACTGGTTCTTCAACATATTCCAACTTGTTGTTTAGTTCGATCTCGTCTAAAGGCATCCATGAGGAATCATCCGCAAGACACTTACGGAGGTGGGAAACATGAAACGTGTTATGGATCCCCGCAAGCTCTTCGGGCAATTCCAATCGATATGCAACTTCACCAACACGAGCTAAAACTTTAAACGGTCCAATAAACCGAGGACCTAACTTTCCCCGTTTTCGAAATCGAATAATACCCTTCCATGGCGAAACCTTAAGCATAACCATGTCGCCCTCTTGGAATTCGATCGTTCGTCTACGTTTATCGGCATACGACTTTTGCCTATCTTGAGCCTTTTTCAAATGCTCCCGGATAATATCAATCTTGTTATTCGTCTCTAGAACCAAATCGGTACTCCCGATTTCCCTTTGTCCCACTTCTCCCCAACAAATGGGAGTTCGACATCTTCGACCATAAAGCATCTCGTACGGTGGCATCCCGATACTAGTATGAAAACTATTATTGTACGAAAATTCCACCAAAGGTAGATGCTCATCCCAACTACCACCGAAATCGATAATGCACGCCCGTAACATATCTTCCAAAGTTTGGTTCGTACGTTCGGTTTGACCGTCCGTTTGAGGATGATACGCCGTGCTCAACTTTAATTGTGTACCCATATCTTCGTGAAACTTTTCCCAAAATCGAGATGTAAAACGGGTATCTCGATCCGAGATAATAGATATAGGAACGCCATGTCGCGAGACCACTTCCTTGATAAACAACTTAGCCAAGGCCTCCGACGATATTGCTTCTTTAATGGGAAGAAACAAAGCACTTTTCGTCAACCGATCCACTATAACCCAAATCGAATCATATTGAGTTCTCGCCGTCTTAGGCAATTTAGTGATGAAGTCCATGGTAATGTGCTCCCATTTCCACTTCGGGATTTCTAACGGTTGCAACTTACCATACGGCTTTTGATGCTCGGCTTTAACTTGCAAACAAGTAACACATCGTTCGACGTATTTTACAACATCGCGTTTCATGCCCGGCCACCAATAATCTTTCTTCAAGTCATGATACATTTTCGTCGCGCCCGGATGAATGGAATATTTCGATTTATGTGCTTCATCGAGTAGCACCCGTCGGTAATCACCCGTCTTAGGCACCCACACCCTTCCTTGAAAGGACAACAAACCCCGCGGACCCATAGTAATAAACTCCGATTGGCCCACAATTCGTTCCGTGTGCTTATCGTGAACATAAGCCTCTATTTGGTCTTCAACCATCTTTTCAAGAAAGTCGTTAGTGATAATCAAACGTAACGATGTTATACGTATCGCCGGATGTTGAGTCTTTCGACTTAACGCATCCGCGACCACATTCGCCTTACCCGGATGGTAAAGTATCTCACAATCATAATCTTTCACCACATCCATCCATCTACGTTGACGATAATTCAAATCCCTTTGAGTAAAAAGGTGTTTCAAATTCTTATGATCCGAATATATCGTACACTTGACACCATACAAGTAGTGGCGCCAAATTTTCAACGCATGCACAACCGCCGCCATTTCAAGATCATGAGTCGGGTACCTCGTTTCGTGTTCCTTTAATTGTCGAGAGGCATAAGCAATGACTTTACCCCTTTGCATAAGAACGCACCCGAGCCCATTTAAGGAAGCATCACAATAAACCACCATGTCTTCGACGCCTTCCGGTAACACTAACACCGGAGCTTGACATAACTTCTCTTTCAATAATTGAAAAGCAATTTCTTGCTCGTTTTCCCAATTGAACTTAGCACTCTTCCTCGTCAACTTTGTTAATGGAGAAGCAATCTTAGAAAAGTCTTGGATAAACCGACGATAATAACCGGCCAATCCGAGAAAACTTCGGATCTCCGTGGGCGTAGTCGGTCGTCCCCAACTCTTCACCGTCTCAATCTTCCCCGGATCCACTTGGATACCGCTTTCGTTCACAATGTGACCAAGGAATTGAACCTCCCTTAGCCAAAATTCACATTTAGAGAACTTTGCATACAACTTCTCTTTTCTTAGCGTCTTCAAAACTTCACGTAAGTGACGTTCATGTTCGTGCATACTTTTCGAGTAGACTAGTATGTCGTCAATGAATACAATAACCGACTTGTCCAACATAGGTTGGCACACCCGGTTCATAAGATCCATGAATGCCGCCGGTGCATTCGTAAGACCGAAGGGCATAACTACAAATTCATAATGCCCGTAACGCGTTCGGAAAGCCGTTTTCTCAATATCTTCCTCACGGACCCGCATTTGGTGATAGCCGGACCGTAGGTCGATCTTAGAGAAATACGTTGCGCCTTGAAGTTGATCAAACAAATCGTCGATCCTAGGTAGTGGATAACGATTCTTGATCGTCACTTTATTCAACTCACGGTAATCAATGCACATACGCATACTACCGTCTTTCTTCTTCACAAATAAGACCGGAGCGCCCCACGGCGAAGCACTCGGTCGGATAAAACCCTTCTCTAGCAACTCTTGAATTTGATTCAATAGCTCTTGCATTTCCGTTGGTGCTAAACGATAAGGAGTTTTAGCAATGGGAGTAGCCCCCGGAACCAACTCAATGCGAAACTCGACTTGTCTTTCCGCCGGAACACCCGGTAACTCATCCGGAAAACGTCTTCAAACTCATTAACTACCGGAATTTCACGAATAAGTGGTGGCTCATTACGAGTATCAACAACATAAGCAAGGAAAGCCATGCCACCGGTAACAACGGAACGACGTGCCCGTGCAAAAGTGCATATCGGCACCGGTCTTCTTCTCTTATCGCCATGAATAATCATTTCTCCCCCAGTTGGGGTCTTTACACGAATACACTTATCATGGCATGCAATATTGGCTCTATAACGATCGAGCCAATCCATACCAACAACGATATCAAAGTCGCCCAAGGTCATTGGAATAAGATCAATTTTAAAAGTTTCGGCACCAAAAACAACATCACAATTCTTACACACATCAACCACTAGCACCGTCTTGCCGTCCGCTATTTCGACTTCTACCGGACGACTTAACTTAGCTAGCGGACTATCAAGTTTAGGCACAAATTTAGGAGACACAAACGACAAATTTGCACCGCTATCAAAAAGAATCCTTGCCGGATTAGAATTAACCATGAAAGTACCTGAAACAACTTCGTTGGATTGTTTGGCTTCATCGTTCGTCATCAAGTAGTTTCGCCCTCTAGCCGACCCCGCCGCCTTCTCAATCTTCTTAACATGATCATTATTCAACTCGGGGCATTCCGGCCTCTTGTGCCCCACTTTACCGCAATTAAAACACGTAACCGTCTTGACCGTGCATTCACGGGCGTAATGACCCGACTTCCCACAATTAAAACAAGTGGGCGCAAAAGTACCCGTGCCACCTTTCTTCACACTATTAACGCTCTCGGTGCCTTTCTTAGACTTCTTGTTTGAAAAATTCGAATAGCTCGAACCTTCAAACTTCCTTTTCGAGAAAACAAAATCACTCTTCCTAGGCACCTCCGGCTCAAACCCCCGAGCCAACTCAAACAATTCATCGAAAGTCTTAGCCATACCCCGGCTAATCTTGCTCTTGTAGTCGGCATTCAAAGTACGATAAAAATCTTTCATAAGCTTATGATCATCACCCACATACTCCGGGCAAAAACGAGTCTTTGCCAAGAATGTAGACTTGAGGGTAACTAAATCCATGGAACCTTGTTGCAAATGATGCAACTCGTCCCGAATTCGATCAAGATCGGATGAAGTTCGGTATTCCTTGAAAAACTCTTTCTTGAACTCCTCCCACGTCAAGCCCATGCATTGCTCCTCGCCATACAAATTGATTTTATCATCCCACCACAACTTGCCTTCTTCACGTAACATGCTAGACCCAAACCTCGCCTTCTTCTCGGGAGGACACTCCGCGGTACGGAAGGCCCCCTCGATGTCCGAAATCCAACAAGTACTTTTCAACGGATCCCTCACCCCATTAAACGTCGGAGGTTGAGTATCCTTAAAATTTTTGTAGTGGAAGTCTCTCTTTCCATCACCCCCTTCACCTCGAGGATAAACGTTTCTAGCATCAAGGGCCTCTTCAATAGTGGCCTTCAATCGTTCATTTATCATTTCGGTCACTTGCCCATCGACCGACTCTTGGAAGACCCTTCGGACATCCGCAAGAAAATCCGATTTCAACTTCTTAAAGACGGCCTCGACCTTGGTCGAGAACTCGGCGTCTTCACTTGTACTCCCGTTTTCATGATCAGGACCGTTTCTCGTCTTCATTCTATAAAACGAATTAGGTTAAACCATGAAACGAAAGGACAATTATACCCAATTACATACGTATACACCACACTACCCCATCTTGCTCAACAATCGTCGTACATTGCTTGTTTGACCCGATTTGCACCCGTAGTAATGGTAGCTAGTCATTACCACGCAAGCACGTCGCGCTAACTCGCTAGTACAACGTCCATCTCGCTTGATGATTGCTAAACACAACACAAACAAATAGCGCATGATTAGTTCACATAACCCTATGCACTAATCATACCGATCCGACCCAAAGTCCTACAAGTCCCGCATAAACACGCACAAAAAGTCTAAGTCTAGGCGCCTATCTCAAGTCACCTAAATCCCTTAGACCATGCTCTGATACCACTTGTAACAACCCAAACCATAACCGACCAAACACGACGAGAATTCAAACAAAAAAAAAAAAAAAAAATTTCTGGTGCAGGCCATCTGCGCGGCGCGCCAGATGGCCGCGCGGCGCGCCAAATCGCCTGGACAGCCCGCTGTCCCCGGAAGTCTATTTAACGAAAATGTTTGACTAGTTCCCGACATTTTTAGCCAAAACGCTTTTAACCATACATTCATATATGTAAAACTAGCACATAACTAAGGTTTGAGCGAGTTTTACAAAGTGGGGCCCACACGTGCCCAAAACGCCACTAAGTTTAAAATACAATGTTTAATACAAATTAGAGTTTCGACCACGAAAAGTTTCATTGCCAAACGATACAACGAGCATGGTGTTTGGGGTTAAACTACCCAAATCTCGGTCAAACTCCAAAATCATCACATCCCAAAAGCGTCACTAAACAAGACGGGATCTCTAATCCAACCGGATGCCCTTACCCTTGTCCACACCGGAACCTATAAAAATAGTAACAACGAGAGGGTAAGCAAAGCTTAGTGAGTAAAACATATATATACATGCATATACAACTTACCCACACGCATCCACGATATCAAATAACACATAACAAATCTCGATAAGCAAGCTAGTATCACCAAACGTATCACTAGCAATAATCATAGCATAAATACTCATAACAATAATCAAATGCTAGTATGAACAACAATAAATCATGGTTAACCAATCTCTTCGCTAGGGAACGACTTCGCGAAACAAGTCATCGATGTTCATAACATTCGTTAGCTTCCAAAAACGGCTATGGCATGCTAACCCCCCGAGGTGTTCCAAAAACGGCTATGGCATCACCCCTCAAGTGTTCCAAAAACGGCTATGGCATCACTTGCTCAATGTGAGTAGAACACGGCTATTACTCACGCTTTCGTACACCAACACGGCTATGTGTACGGGTAACTCAAATAACAACGTGGGAGTAAAACACGGCTATTACTCGCCACTAAATGCACAAACACGGCTATGTGCCTTAATACAAAACATGGACTAATACGGCTAAGTCCCACAACCTTGGTCACAAAACGGCTATGTGACACCATCAACACGGTACATAAATCATATACATACATATATAGATATTCCACTCACCTTATGCCGTCGGTGATTACTAAACCAAGCTTGAATTCCGAGGTAACGTACCTATTTCACAAGCACATAATCAATCAATCGACTTGGCCTAAACTCATAACACACATCATCCTAGGTCATCTTGACCCATTTTGACACTTAACCCTAATTTGGGTCATTCTTACCAAAAACCCTAACTCTTGGCACTCAAGGCCTTCATATATTTCAAATCACTAGATTTTAACACAAAACACTAACGTTAACCAATCTTGGTCCATTTTGACCCGTTTGACTCAATAAAAGTCAATAC